>NC_138770.1:70997948-71717948 GCF_965119305.1 Pelophylax lessonae
TTTTAAACATGATATTAGTCCAATTGTTTGATTTTGTTAACAAATCTGCTATATTCCTACTTTCTTTCTTTTTTTTTTTTTTTAATTAGAGATACATTTCAATGTCAGTTATAGATTTTTGTTCTTCCTTTACTTGCTTAATACCTTAGGTGTATTATTAGGTGTATTATACCTTGTACTATTAACAATGTGTTAATTACACTGTTAATTATACTGTGTTAAGAAAAACAATAAAAATCTTGAACGTTAAGAAAAGCATAGGGAGTGCTGCTGGTAAAGTTCGGAGGAAAAAATTAGTATAAGGACTGTAGACACTGGCATGTCTGTTAAAGTAGATGTAAACTTTTATTAAATGTCATGTAGGTTACAAAATGTTGTGTACCTTAGAGAATTTGGGGGAAGGGAAGAGTTTTTATCTTTTTATCTATCTTCTTACAGCCTTTGTTACTAGGGATGGGCCAAACAAAACCCTTTTCTGTTCACAGCAGAACTCCCGAACAGGGGAAAAGTTCTAACTTGAATGGCAAACCCAAGTAATTGGCCATAAAATGGGTACGGTGGTCGGGGTACTGCCTAGGGGGACCTGTACAGTATCTCACAAAAGTGAGTACATCCCTCATATTTTTGTAAATATTTTATATCTTTTCATATGACAACACTGAAGAAATGACAATTTGCTACAATGTAAAGTAGTGAGTGTACAGCTTGTATAACAGTGTACATTTTCTGTCCCCTCAAAATAACTCAACACACAGCCATTAATGTCTAAACTGCTGGCAACAAAAGTGAGTACACCCCTAAGTAAAATGTCTAAATTGTGCCCAAAGTGTCATTATTTTGTGTAGCCACCATTATTTTCTAGCACTGCCTTAACCCTCTTGGAGCCTCACAGGTTGCCACTGGAGTCCTCTTCCACTCCTACATGATAACATCACGGAGCTGGTGGATGTTAGAGACTTTGAGCTCCTCCACCTTCCATTTGAGGATGCCCCACAGATGCTTAATAGGGTTTAGGTCTGGAGACATGCTTGACTAGTCCATCACCTTTACCCTCAGATTCAAGGCAGTGGTCGTCTTGGAGGCGAGTTTGGGGTCAGTATCATGTTGAAATACTGCCCTGCGCCCAGTCTCTGAAGGCAGGGGATCATGCTGTGCTTCAGTATGTCACAGTACATGTTGGCATTCATGGTTCCCTCAATGAAGTGTAGCTCTCCAGTGCCATGACACCACCATGCTTGACTGTAGGCAATACAAACTTGTCTTTGTACTCCTCACCTGGTTCCCGCCACGCACGCTTGACACCATCTGAACCAAATACGTTTATCTTGGTCTCCTCAGACCACAGGACATGGTTCCAGTAATCCATGTCCTTAGTCTGCTTGTCTTCAGCAAACTGTTTTGCGGGCTTTCTTGTGCTTCATCTTTAGAAGAGGCTTCCATCTGGTACAACAGCCATGCATACCAATTTGATGCAGTGCGCGGCATATGGTCTATGCACTGACAGGTTGACCCCCCCACACCTTCAACCTCTGCAGCAATGCTGGCAGCACTTATGCATCTATTTCCCAAAGAAAACCTCTGGATATGACGCTGAGCATGTGCATTCAACTTCTTTGGTCGACCATGGCGAGGCCTATTCTGTGTGGAACCTGTTCTGTTAAACCGCTGTATGGTCTTGGCCACCATGCTGCAGCTCAGTTTTAGGGTCTTGGCAATCTTCATATAGCCTATTTTTTCAGATTCTCAGAGAGTTCTTTGCCATGATGTGCCATGTTGAACTTCCAGTGACCAGTATGAGAGAGTGAGAGCGATAACACCATATTTAACACACCTGCTAATGAAACACATGTGAGACCTTGTAACACTAATAAGTCACATGACACCAGGGAGGGAAAATGGCTAATTGGGCTCAACTTGGATATTTTCATTTAGGGGTGTACTCACTTATGTTGCCAGCGGTTTAGACATTATTGGTTGTGTGTTGAGTTATTTTGAGGGGATAGCAAATTTACACTGTTATACAAGCTGCACACTCACAACTTTACATTGTAGCAAAGGGTGATTTCTTCAGTGTTGTCACATGAAAAGATAGCATAAATTATTTACAAAAATTTGAGGGTGTACTTACTTTTGTGAGATACTGTATCAATGCAATTTTTTTTTTAAATAATGTTTTTCAGGAGTAGTGATTTTAAAGATGCTTAAAGTGCAACAATAAACATGAAAACATTTTTCAAATATAGTGCCTGGGGGGCTACCCTTAATGCGCGTACACACTATAAGAAAATCTAAAGGGAAATCTCATCCGATGACCAATCTGCCGATTTTCGGATTGTTAGTATGTTGCTTTCGACAGCCGACTCTGACTTTTCGGCCAAAGAAATCCTGATGTGCAGGCTATAACATTTTTATCGTCCGCCAACACAACGTCCTGCCCCCCCCCCCCCCACACCATGTGAATAAGTATATGGTACATAGTACCTCTACCCATTCACCAAAAAAGTGTCAAAAAGTAATAAAAACACACACACACGGTTTTTGACAATTCCTTTATTAAAAAAAAAAAAAAAAACAGTGTCCCCCCGATGTAAATCCATCGCTAATCACGCCACACCCAAAAAATAAAAAACTCTCCCGCTGACACAAAGGCTGGCTAACTACTGCAGGCACCACCCCCTTGTGATGTTGCTGACGCCGCATTCACCAGTCCACCAGGTTACGTAACCAGGTGGCCCCACTGGACGCAAGTGTTTTTACATATTTCCATGAAAATGGAAGGTCTGCTTTACTGAAAGCCCCCCCCCCCCATCCATTAAAATACACCATTGCAATGGAATTGAATGCATTATCATGGGATTTCAAGCATTTAGCAATAACATCTTTATTATTGAATTGCCTTTGCAGCTGGTATTGTAGGTTAGAGTAGAGAGGATTTTTTTTTTTGTTTATGTTCCTTGTTGGATGTCACATATTTTTTTTTTTTTTTTTTTGCTGCAAGGCTTGGCAAATGCTAACTTTGCAGTGCTTTGTACCAGAATCATAATTTTACTGTAATTTTAAATGGGACAAATTACAGAATGAGCACTTTTTTTTTTTCTCAATATAAAACTTTTATTCGTGAAAATGAACAAACAAGGAATAGTATGCATTACAATGGTAAAGTGCATATCAAATTTTAGACATTTTGGTCAGTAACATTCAGGTAAGGCTGATGAACATTCATATAAGGTATCCACAATCCAGTCTCAAAGAGAAGGTGTGCGATGCATAGATGAAAATAAACCTGCATATAAATTTCCAAACGTATAAATTTTATAAGTATATAGTCCACAAAGAGGAATGTAAATCGGTTACTGTTGTGGTATTGTCCAACAGATGAGTCACACGATGTGGCTCATCTGTATAATGAAGAAAAACAGAAAGAAGGAAGAGAAAGAAAGATGAGAGATGAAAAATATGAAGAAGTGAGAAGTAGAGATGATAGAAGAGTGGGACAGGGTAGGGAAGTGGAGGGGTGGGGTGGGGGGGGTAAAAGTTGTCAATGTGCCTGGATTTGAGTGAATGACCTATTGAGTCTTATTGAGCTGCCATAAGGTCTTTGTACTCTGATGAGACCGTGAATGTTTGCCAAGGGGACCACATTTTTTGAAAGATATCGTTTCTCTCCAGTTTTATAGCCAAAGTCTCCTCCATCTCATATATGTAGCCAATTCTGGTCAGCCAATCTTTTGCTGTGGGGGCCACTTTTGTGTTCCAATGTATTGGGATGAGGGATTTAGCTGCGTTAAGCATATGTCTTGTCAAAGATTTTTTGTATTTTCTATAGGGAAAATGATTAATATGTAATAGACAACATGCTGCATCTAAATTGAGTGTAGTTTCTGTGATATGTCGTATCCATTTGGAAATTTCTTTCCAGAAGCTTTCTATGGCAGGACAATCCCACCAAATGTGGAGGAATGTGCCTTGAGATGAGCCACATCGCCAACACGCACTAGAGTTTTGTTCAGACCAACGGTGAAGGACAACAGGTGAACGATACCATTGGGTTCTGATTTTATAGGATGTCTCCTGTATTTTTGTGCTCAGCGAACATTTATGAGAGAAACAACAGGCTCTTTCCCATTGAGCTGGTGTGAATAAACAGCCTAGTTACTGTTCCAATTTTTCTTTATAAGGGTCAATAAAGTCTGGCAACGCTGTGATAAGCTTTTTATATGATTGGGACGTGGCTCCCTCAATCCTCTCACCTTTCATGCACTGTTCTTCAAAGTCTGTCAGTGGCCTAAAAAGGAGTTCTCTATATTTAGTGCGTGAGATGTAATCGTGCAGTTGCAGATAGGACCAGAACTTTAAGGGATTTTCGCTCGAGCAGTCCAGTTTAAGATTGTCAAAGGACTTAAACGTATTGTTTCGGAAACATTGGTTGACCCTCAACGGGAGCAGCCGGCCATTCTTTTTCAAAAGAAAAGAGTTATTCTCAATACCAGGCGAAAAGTCTGGATTTTTGTGAAGTGGTACAAGTGGACTTGGGAAGGAGGAGATCTTTTGCGCTAATGCCACATTTTTGAAAATGTTAAGGGTATTACTTATGAGCGGGTGTTTCTTGATATCTGCAGGGTAATTTCGTTGGTCTGTCCACAAAAGGTGGTGTGAGGGTATAGAGCTCCAACCAACCTCCACACCCACCCAGTCTTTGCTGTTAGAATGGCAATGCCAGTCCAGGACCCTTGTCAGGTGTGTTGCCTGATAATACTTTTGGAAGTTTGGTAAAGCCATACCACCATTTAGTTTAGGCAATTGTAAATAGCTAAGTTTAATTCGTGGTTTTCTGTTTGCCCAAACAAATGTTCTTTGTAAAGCCGTTAATTTGCGGAAAAAAAGTGTGGGTATCTTGACTGGGAGTGTGTGGAAGAGGTAGAGCAACCTAGGCAGTATCGTCATTTTTATGATGGACGCCCTGCCGAACCAAGAAAAAGTCCCCACATTCCATTTTTTAAGGTCACCTGCTATTTGTTTCAGTATGGGTATAAAATTTGCTTCGTATAAGTCATCTATCTGTTTCGTAAGTTTGATGCCTAGGTATTTCAACGCCTTGGGTTCCCATCTATATGGGCAATTTTCTTTCGTTAGTTTGAGGAGGTCATTAGAGAGGGTCAGGTTAAGGGCTTCGGACTTACTGTGATTAAATTTAAAATTAGATAGGTATCTATATTTGTTGAATTGGTTATTTAAATTTGGAATGGAGATGTGTCGTTGGGATATGAAGAATAATAGGTCATCTGCGTAAGCTGAGAGTTTAAACTCTCTAGTTCCTCTTTGGAATCCATGAATGTCTGGAGAAAGGTTTATGGTGCGGATTAGGGGTTCAAGGGTCAGAATAAATAAAAGCGGTGACAAGGGGCAGCCTTGCCTGGTACCATTTCTCAGTGGGAATGGGGAAGAAAGATTGTTATTAACCTTGACCCTTGCTGTGGGATTTGAATACAAAATTTGAAGCCAACTCATCATATTCGGTCCCATTCCAATATACTTACATGTGTGCATTAGGAAATCCCACGCCACTCTGTCGAAGGCCTTCTCCGCATCTGTGGAAAGTAACAGGCCCTCGACAGCAGTGTCCCGCACTCCATGAATCAAGTTTATCGCTTTTATGACACTATCTTTGGCTTCCCTTCCCTGCATAAATCCCACCTGTTCTGGCCCTATGACGTGATGTAACAGGGTACCTAGTCTAGTTGCCATTATTTTAGTCAAAATCTTTAAATCTAAATTTAGGAGCAAAATTGGCCTATAGCTTTCACAAAGAGTAGGGTCCTTGTCGGGTTTAGGGATGACTGAGATGTGTGCCATTAAAAAATCCCTGGATGGGACATGTTTACCAAGCATGGAATTTAATGCATTTGTGAGATGAGGCGCTATGGATTCTATATATATTTTATAGTACTGGGATGTGAAGCCGTCTGGGCCCGGGCTCTTCCCTGTTTTCAATTATTTTATTGCAGTCTTCGTTTCATCTACTGAAATCATCTTTTCTAGATCATCCAATGCATCTTTCGGCAGGACTGGTAACCCACTGTTGACCAGGTAGTCCTGGATTAGCTCGTCACGGGATCCTTGTAACCCTTCGGGTTTTTTCTGCAATGGGATATGGTATAATTTGGAATAGAAAGATCCAAAGTTGTCTGCTATTTTGTGTGGGTCTCTTATCAATTCACCATCTTTGCCTTTGATGCAATGGATATTATTGTCAAGTTGGGTTTCTTTCAAGGCCCTAGCTAATAGTTTACCTCCCTTATCCCCCTGTTCATAATAAATTGACTTTTTGAGGAACAGTGACCTTTTGATCTTAAATTGTAGGAGATCATTCAAAGCCTTTCTTTGTGTTATTAGTTCTTGCTCTACTTTTTGCGAAGTGCTGAATTTGTGTTGCCCTTCAAGTTCAGAGATTTTCCTTATCAGGGTTTCCGTGAGTTTTTCCCTCTCCCTTTTACATATTGCTCCATGCCTAATGAGCTCACCTCTGACCACGCTCTTGTGTGCTTCCCAGAGTAAAAGGGGTGAGATGTCCTCTGAGACATTATCTTTGAAATAATTTGTTATGGTATTCTGAATGTCATCTTGAATGTTTTTTTTCACTAATAGTGATGAGTTCAATCTCCATGTGAACTCACTTCTAGCTGGTGTGTCTGGTATAAGTGAAATGGAAACCGGTGCATGGTCCGAAAAGGAAATAATGCCTATGTCAGCATTAGTCAGTTTGAAAAGGTCTCTTTGGGTTATGTAAATGTGATCTATCCGGGTGTGTCGCTTGTGTGGGGCTGAGTAGAATGTGTAATCTTTTTCTGTCGGGTTAAGCGCTCTCCATGTGTCAATAAGTGTTAGGGATCTGAGGAGTGTTTTAATTTTTTTAATGATTTTGTATGAGATACAGGATTTACCCGAGGACGTGTCTTGTAATGGGTCTAGGGGTATGTTAAAGTCCCCCCCTAATATTATACATCCCTTTGCATGTTTTTTAAGTTCATCTATGATCAAATTACAGAATGTGATGTGTGCTGTAGTCGGAAAATAGACGTTCGCTAACGTCATCGGGTTTCCGTTAAGGGTTCCTATCAAGAGCAGGTATCTACCATCTGGATCTGATATCTGTTCGTCTAGTTTAAATTTGCAACTCTTATGTAGCAGGATTGTCACTCTTTTTGTTTTGGCTAGAGTATTGGTTGCGTGAAAAATCTTAGGATAATATCTAGTACTTAATTTGGGTATGTTGGCGCTTCGGAAGTGTGTTTTTTGCAAATAGACAATTTGGGCTTTAGATTTTTTAAGTTCATATAATAGGCGACTTCTTTTTTCTGGGATGTTAAGACCATTTACGTTATGGGAAATGATAAAGGGCACCTTATCTAGTCGTGAATAGGCCATTTTGTAATATTTTAAGGGGAAAGAAAAAAGAGGGGGAAGGAGGGTGGGATGGGGGTAAGGAAAGAAGCAGAAAAGAGAAGAGAGTGACGCTCGAGAAAAGTAGAGAAAAAAGATACCAAATAGGTAACAACGACCACCTGTGACTAATTAGTCCAGGTGGGGTATACAGTTTCAGAGGTTACAATAGTGTAAAATGGCTCCTGTTACACCTTAGGAATGGTGAACAGTCTGCCAGCCTCTATCTAGGGAAAAAATGGTTGGCACACTCAGGAATGACCACTTTATCCAAAAGGGAAAATACACCAGGAATTAGAACAAAAATAATTTTCCCAGATATATCAAGTTCTATGAATAGGTCAGTCATTCCAGGAGGCCCTCCTACTCCATAAAAAGTAATAACATTAAACAGTGAGAACAGGCATACTTTAGGAAGTATATCTTTGACATATTTACAGCTTGTTAACAGGAATTTGGGTACTTTCATTGGGAAGGTTGGCAACTGAAAAAAGCAAACTCACAATTCGGTACCCTTATCTGCTAGCTCCTGTGAGGCCGCATTCTAGCATGAATACAATGGTAATTTTCCGTTGTAGATGCTCGTATGTGCATTATGACAATGATATGGATACATGGATCATTCATCCAGTACCTAGCAAGGGATTCCCCAACATTAGATACAGCCGTGACATTTCCCTATATAAATGTCTGCTAGAGATCACTAGTCACTTTGCCCACGCGAGCAGAACAAGGAGGGTTCTTGCGCCAACAAAAGAAAACTGTAACATCAAGTGAAACTGAAAAAATGTAGAACACCTATCATTAATAAATGTATATGAACCAGAGTGTTCATGGGAGTATATGTCACTATACTTCTCTACATCCCCACTGCAAAGTCTAACACATTCACATGGATGGTACCTAAAGACTAATGACTTAATTCAATGCTAATTCTAACTGCATTGTGTTAGCATAGTAGCTGCAGCCATCCGATTGCTCTGTCGTGTACTACCGCTCCAACAGTCAACAGTTATGAAAGTCATTTCTTACAGTTTAGAGAAATGTATATAGACAATTAACCTACAGAAATAACACTAGTGGTAGGAAATAATGATGATGTCTTAAGAAAGGTTCTCCAGTGCAGTGTTCTCGCTCTCGTTGCCATGGTAATCATAACCCTGTTTTTAACGACCAGTCATCATGGATCAAAGAGGAATAGTGGATTGTAGCCTCCACAGCAGCAGGATAATGGAATAAATGTGAATGTGTCTCAACTTCTCATATATCCATGGATCAAAGAGGAATAGTGGTTTGTAGTCTTTGCAGCAAAAAGATAATGGAATAAATGTGGATGTGTCTCCACTTCTCTTAGATCAATACTCCCAAACAATTGAAGTCATATTTTTGAGTAAAGACATCTATTTCTAAGAACCAAATTGAATTCAAGGTAAGAAAAAGTAATCTTCTTCTAATGTGGGTGTGAGTGGAACGATGTGGTCGATCACCTGTACTCATCACTTATCAAGATTGCGGCCATGCAGGTAGGAGAAATTGACAAAGTTCATGTAATACGGTCATTTATGATCTCTTATTCTCGGTGTCCTAGGTGGAGACGAGAATAGATTTCCAGGATCACGAAACTTTTGTCTCTTTCCACTTTTCCCACCTGGGGTTCGCGCTGGAGAGGGGTTAGGAGTTCTTTGGTTACCCATAGGATCCGGGGGGAGCAAAAACTCAGCATACCAATCTGGAAGAGAGACTGGTTCAAGGTGCAGAGATTCAGAGAAAGCTGGCAAATCGTCCGGCGTTTTGAGCATATATTGTCTGCCCCCTGAGCTGGCCTGAAGGGCAAAAGGAAATTTCCAGCGGTACGGTATATGTTTTGTCTGTAAAATTTCCAGTAGTGGTTTCAGTGCCCTTCTATTTTTTAGTGTAATAGGGGACAAGTCTTGGAATAGGAGGATCGGTTGCTCATTAAAAATGATCTGATCATTTTGGCGTGCCTGTTTTAGAATCTCTTCTTTCAAGGGATGACTGCTCAGACAGCATATAATGTCACGAGGCGGTGTATTATCAGGTGCTTTAGGCCTAAGGGCTCTGTGTGCTCTGTCAAAGTCAATTGGAGATTCTGCGGGTCTGCTTAGGAGGCCATTGAAGATCGAGCATAGGGCAGGTTTCAAACGATCATTATCAACCTCTTCTGGTACCCCTCTCACCCTGATGTTATTTCGTCTACCCCTGTTGTCCAGGTCTTCTAGTTGACGATTCATCATTATTAGATGTGATGAGTGTGAGTTGGTTACCTCCTCAAGCCGTTGTATAGCTCTGTCTCTTGACCTACCAGCCTTCTCCCCTACTGCCATTTGTTCCTTAATTCCCATAATGTCAGTCTTAAGGTCAATTAGTGCTGCGGCAAACGATCCCTTGATGTCCGCTGCGATGGCAGTCATGTCGTTGAAAGTCAATGTGCGGTCTGGTCTAGCACACTCACCTCCCAGGTCTTCTAATGCAGCCAATGATTCTAGATCATCTTCTTCATCCCCTGTTGGGGCCGGAACTTGTGCCATTTTGGAATTCGCCATGTTTATTTTACACTTAGACTGTGTCTTGAATAGATCTGGCATAACCTTGCTACCCTCTGATTTTCCGGACCGTAGTTGTTTTGGGTGTAGTCCAGGCTTCGAGAGCTTGCCCATTTCAGGAGCGGTTTGCTATGGATAAAGCTGTATAGCCGTGGAGCAGGAGGGCCGTCAGCAGAGTCGCTCTAGCAAGCGGCCATTCCGTTTGTGCGCCAAGCCACGCTTCCAAACATCTTGTATATAGATAGAAAAGTCATGTGTCACTTAACAGTATTAGAGTATATTGCTATTGAAAGGGTTTCTATATTATTGAGACAATTGTGCAGTACTCTGGAGAATCAGCCAAGTAGTGTGACAGGGACCAGTTCAGCTTAGAGGGCGGGGATGACTGTGGCAAAGCGTGGGTTAAGTGTCCAGTTTCTCCTACAGGGGTAAAGCTGTGCTTGAGGGGTATGAACAGTCTGCCTTTAGCAGTGTTGTGTCCACTGATTCCTTTAATATGGCAGATGGTGCAGTCTATAATAAACTCCTGGGTCACAATTGTAGTGACTGAGTGGGGTAGGGGATGGCAATAATGATAGTTGATGCCTGAATATTGATTGGAGTGCTTAGTGCCTCGGCGTTAGTGTTATTAGGTCTCGTGTGCACTCTGCGGTACTCCTCCTCAGGAAAGGCCGCAGGCTCAGGTGGTGGCTAGGCCGCAGGCACAGAGCTCCTCTGTGTGACCTTTTAACTGGTCTAGGAGGATCTGGCCGGGTCGTGTGGGTCTTCTGGGACACTCTGCCGAGTTGTGCTGACCACTGGTGGGGAGAGGAATGCCGCTGAACGGCTCCGGGCCTAGGCCAAGATGGCGGTCGCGGCCGCGGGAGAAGGAGCCAGCACTCAGCCCCGAGGACTCTGCTGGGAAGGTCTCGGGCCGCAAGTAGTATCGGGGCCTACCTTCCTCCTGGGTGACCTGGTCCTGTGCTGTGCAGATGGTATCGGTGAGTCCGCGGCCGGATGCCGCTTTACGCGAGTCCGCGGCTTCTGATCCCGCCTAGGCCGCAATTTGCGATCCGCTTCAGATGGTCCAATTCCAGAAATTTTTGACTTGGCAAAGTCTTTAGGGGTTGTGGGTGCCGGGTGGGCACTGATGTACCTTGCTGGTGTAGCCCAATCTGAGGATTGCTCCGGATTCAGTTGGAGAATCGGCGGAGCTCTTGTCTTCCACGTCTGCCTCGGTCCCCTTCCGGTCACCGAGCACTTTTTTTATCTGCAGTAACACTATTTATTTTTAAGCCAACACTGATTAAAAAAAAGTGCATTTTGTTTAGTTTTGCTACTTTTTATTGTCTAAGGACTGTAAAAAAAACAAAAACAAAACATTGTTGCCATACAATATCAAAAAAAGAAAGCCTTGTTTGCCCTTAAAAAATAATATATATATATTACCCTGTTATCTTAAAGTGATACTAAAGTCTCAATTTGTATTTATTGTTTGTTAAAAATATCAAACACGTTATACTTACCTGCTATGTGCAGTTGGTTTTGCACAGAGCAACCCAGATCCTCCTCTTCTCCGAACCCTCTTTGGTGCTCCTGGCCCCTACCTCTTATTGAGTGCCCCCAAAGAAAGCAGTTTGCTATGGGGGCACCCAAGTCAAGCTGCTGCTCCATGTGTCCATTCAGAAACAGAGCCAAGACCGGGCCCGCCCCCTCTCTCTCTCCTCATTGGCTCATTGACTTTAATTGACAGCAGCAGAAGCCAATGGCTCTGCGCTGCTGTCTCAGCCAATCAGGAGGGAGCGCCCCGGACAGCCGAGTCTCTTGTGCAACATCACTGGATAGAGATGGGGTTCAGGTAAGTATTAAGGGGACTGCTGCACATAGAATGCATTAAGATAACCACTTTAAAGTGATAATAAAGGAAATAGTTTAAGAAAAAAATAAAAAAAATACAAACATGTTATACTTACCTGTTTTGTGCAGTTGGTTTTGTACAGAACAGCCCAGATCCCCCTCTTCTTGGGTCCCTCGTCGGTGCTCCTCCTGGCCCCTCCCTCCTGCCGAATGCCCCCAGAACAAGCAGCTTGCAATGGGCACAGAGGAGCAGGCACGCTCCTGAGTGTCTATTCACACACAGCCCCACCCCCTCTCTCTCTCCTCAATGCCTCACTGGCTGTGATTGACAGCAGCATCTCAGCCAATGAGGAGGGAGAGACCCAGCAGAGCCGAGGCTCCTGTGGACATCGCTGGAGAAAGATCAGGCTCAGGTAGGTATTAGGGGGGCTGCTGCACACAGAAGGTTTTTTTTATGATGATAGAATGCATGAAGGTAAAAAAACCTTAATCCCTTTTCAGCTACTTTAAGTAATGACAACGTCACCGCCAAACAAACAGGTCCATAGCAGAATTGTAAAACTTTCTCTGATCCATTGGGGGTGAATAGGTGTGAGAAACGAAGTGGTTAAAAAAGGTTTTAAATATTTTTCCTTTTTTTTTTTTGGACTAGGCAAATTTAAAATTCTGCATGCTAATATGATGCAGTCTTCTATCAAGTATTCTATGTAGCTAACAGATGGGACTTTTTGCATTATTGGCATTCTTTCCTCCCCAGTTTTTCTGAACGATGGCAGCAGTTTACAGAACTCCATGAGTCATCACAGTAGTTATGTACACTGTGTGTAAACACCTGACAATCACGCCTGTAAAATCTTTTTGGATAAATCATTAAAAAGCAATTAATATGGAATTACCCCTCCTTTTTTAAGACAATAACAGCCATCCCTCTTCTGGAAAGGTTTTCCAAAAGCTTTTGTAATGTGTCTGTGAGCCTACTCAGCCAAAGGTCAATTACTGACATTAGACGGAAAGACCTGACTTGTAATCAATGTTCTAATTCATTCCAAAGGTGTTTATTAGTAGGGAAGGGCAAACGGTTCGGGCTGAGCGCATCGTCCGCCAAACGCATAGTCAATAGGTTGTTAAGAAGCGGGGCCGGGAAGCTGGCCATCTCTTCCTGAACAGCAAATGGGTCATCAAATGTCAGTGGGCTTCCCTGCTGACAGCTGAATGTAGAAAAAAAAAAAAAAAAATCAGGGAAAAAAACAGTGTAGCCCCCCCCCCCCCCCCCACCAATCCATGCCAGGCCCTTAGTCGCCCCCCACACACACACCTTTACTAGCCTGTCAAGCTGCATGCTCAGGCAAAGGTCTGGTATGGATTTTTGGAGGGGAACCAATGCTGTTTTTTTTACATTTTGGCGTGGGGGTTCCCCGCAAAATCCAGGCAGACTAAGGGGACCCCTCAAGCACTATATTTAAAGCAATTTTTCATTTTTTTTTTCTTTTACTTTCAAATGTTTTTATTGACGAAGATAAAGGTAATACAAACAGTCGAAATTGTCAACTAGTAACAAGACAATAAAACAGTATTGTGACATAAACAATGGGAAACAGCTTTGAGATACGAAGAAGAAAATGCACTGGCCAACTAAGAGCGATAGCCAAACATGAGGCGTGATAAGTGTGCAAATAAACAGGGAACAATGGTGATGAGACCCCCCCAGGTCCACCCGGGAGCCAAGCAGATCGATGTGGGAGTGTAGAGGTAAAAGACAACAGATTAGTGAGGGAAGCTCCGGCCCCAAGCACCTAAGAGGGTTGCGACACATTTGGGGACCAGGCCGCTCATCAAGTCATGTCAGGGTTCTTGGCAGAAGAAGAAGCCCTGAACACATATGGAGGAGTGTGCAAGGGGAATAGGCTCCACAAGGAGGAATAGGGGAAGCCCCAATCCATAAAAGGATGCAAAAATAGAAGAGCAACACATACTTGAATGTTGGCAAACAATTACTGTATGAAAAAATCCCAACCCAGTACAGGAGAGGCAGGCCAGACCCTACCAACTCCTGAATCCCATAGATGTATTCTAAGAGCGAAGGCATCAGCCCCAGTCCACTTGGGGAAAAAGTCCCAGGCAGAGGTGGAGCGAGGTTCAGCAGGAATCCCGCTGTGACTAGACACCCCAAACAAAAGGAAAAAAGAAAAAATTGTACCGCCCAAAATACTGCACCAGTAAGAACTGGAGGAGGGGGCGTAACCCCCAAAAGTGTATCAAAGTCAGCATAGCATAAAAAAAAAAACTGTATAAGGAGATGTCCAACACATTGGAACCAAAAAAAAACATATAAAAAGGAAAATAATTAAAAATTAGGAGAAAACCTCCTTCCGAAAGTGGAACAGTGTAGTTTTGTAACTGTTGCGCCGAGCCCCGCACAGGCAATCAAACAGGAGTGAGTCCTGTGAAGAAAAGTGGAGTGACAACCAGATCATGGAGAACTTTTAGGGAGGTCTTGCATCTTTGGCCCTCTTGAAGTGTTGCTTCTGCCAAGCAGGAGCCAGAGCTTCTGTTTGGAGCGGAGGTGGTGGGGTCTTGAGAGATAAGACCAAGCTTCAGGAGGAGTTGTTTACCATCTGGGAGAGCCAAGAAGCTATAGGTTCTTTGTTGGTGGAGAAAAGTGAGGCGGAAAGGAAAGGACCACCAATACTTAATCACCTTTTGCTGCAAGACTTGAAGGAGCGGTTTGAGGGCTCGCCTTTTCTGAATAGTAGTGGGCGATAGATCCGCAAATATTTGAAGGGGTGGCCTTGGATAGACAGATGGTCGGAGCATCGTGAGGTCTTTATGACCACCTCCTTAACTTTATAGAAGTGCGGTTTAACAATAATGTCCCTTGGGGACCCGTCAGGGAGGGTGGCTCTGAGGGCCCTATGAGCTCTATCCAGTTCCAGGCGGTAAGGTGGTATGTCAGGGATCAAGTCCCAGATGAATGTGGTAATGACATCATCAATGTCTTTAATACCTTCAGGCAATCCTCTAATCCTAAAATTGTATCTTCTGGAGCGATTCTCAATTTTGGATAGAGCAGTGTCCAGTTGGTCATGTAAGTCTTGCATTCTGGCAGAATTTTGGTTGACTTTAAGGACAGTCTGGTCCGTTTTAAGTTCAATAGCCTCCAGTCTGGAACCCAGGTTCTGGAGATCATTGTGGATGGCAGAGGTTATTTGGGAAGCAGTCTGTGCCAGGCCTTCAGAAAGCATCTGGGAAAAGGTAGCCATAAGGTAGGAAAAGTCCTGCTGGTGAGAGTGAGGGAAAGGCAGGGGGTCCTGTGACATCCGGGTAGGCTGCAGCCGGGGACTGTGTTAGTTCCTCAATCGTTCTCTCCAGGAGAGAGACTGTGGAGGCAGGAGACAGGATTTGGGGCAAGTCCAAGGGGGTGGCCGGGCTATCAGTAACCGACCTGTGCTGTGTGATGGGTGTTGGAGCATCCCATATATCCTCCTCTCCCTCGGGTCCTGCGTTGTGAGGAGAAGCGGCCACCATCTTAGGGCTGCAGGGGTGAGAGGCCGCAGAATTAAGATGCCGCGAGAGGTCCCTACAGACCTAGGAGCTGGCATCAGGGGTCCCCCGAGGGGCACCGGGTGTTCCGAAATCGATTGGTACCCGGAGGAGGCGGTGGTGTGCTGGTGAGCGCTGCGGGGTCGTCTAGATCGTCAGACAGAGCTCTCTGACTAAGCCGCCATTCAGGGAGCCGCCGCGCATGCTCCTCGCAAATTTTTATTTTTATTGTTTCACTTTAAGCATCATTAAATTAACTGCCTTATTAAAATTAATACATGTCTTCCAGGACTGTACTCAGGCCCCCATACCATTTTTTATGGTCAATAATTTGCATTTAAGCCTTCAAAATAGGGACTTTTGATTTTTCATGCTTGGGTCCCATAGACTTTAATAGAGTTGGTGGCTCAGGGCTGAACTTTTCCCCTGTTAAGGAGTTCTGGGGTGTTCGGCCCATCACTATTCATTAGAGTTGAGGTCAGGGTTCTGTGAAAGCCACTCTAGTTTCCCCTCCTCAAACCATGTCTTTATGAAATGGGCATTGTGTACAAGAGTGTTAAACTAAAAATTGTTAACAGAAGGATGGAAGTGTACAATTTCTTTGTATGTTCCAGACACTGGAGATCCGGTTTTAGTCAGCAAAACTAAGCGGCATTTACTGTGCTGTTTTGTTAGCTAACCCACAGTACTTTGGAAATCCTTTGTCCTATAAACATCATATACAAAACATCAGTTTAAAAATGTATGAATTTGAAAATAAATAAAAATTACATTTACAGTTTTCCTTTCAATAGAGGATTTTAAGAAAAATGTGCACCCGCTCACTCTTACCTATCAACTGTAATTACAGGAGAAAATGGGACAAAATCAATGGATTGTGCTGTGCTTGTGGAGTTGCATCCTAACTGTGAACTGTGAATTCAGCGATAATGCAGTCAAAGAAGTTACAGACTACATTAGCGGACAAATCATCCGTAAACTTTGGGAAAAGTAAGCATTTTTTCCTTATTGCATCAAGTGAAATATCATTTCTTCGTCTCTCCAGAAAGTGTTTCCTCTGGTTTGCTTCTTCTTGACCATAGATTGATTATTTAGACCTGGATGAATTGACTAGGTAGACCATGGCACCAAAAGTGTACAATGAAGGGATAAAGGAGGAGAATCTCAACCTGTGATCAGAAAAATATGTTTTATGTGTTGCATTCAGGTGAGCAGTAGAGCAAGGGTTCATGTCAATGGATATTCTTTATCATATGCTGTGTTTTCCATTTAAATGCATGCTGCTGAGTTTGTCAAGCAAAGGTGTATGTTTAGTAAACTGAGAAGTTTTCTCTCAGTTCACTTCTCAGCAGATCTCAGAGAAAAAATATCTCCTCTGGCACCCAGTTTAGAAGGCGGAGAACTTCACTTCTCACAGGGTGATCAGAGGAGAAGTTTTTTCTCTGAGAACTGCAGAGACCCCTGTATAACTGGATGGATTGCCTGTAATCTCACGAGATATTGTGAGATTACAGCGCCGCTAAGTTTAAAAAGTGAAACTAAAGTTTAAAAGAACTCGTAATGACATGTTCTGACACATGAAAACATATCTTTACACACACACAAACATGCACAGTATATATACATATATATATATATATATATATATATTGTAAGGGATTAGCTCGGTGGCGGGTGTGGATGACCCCTTGGGGGGTGCGTTTTCCCAGAGAGGTAGCCGACAAGTGCTTGCAAACAAACAGTGTGGTTTATTAAATGGTGTTTTCTTCACCAGGCTGTATGCAGCAAAACATCCAAAATAAAATAAAACAGAAAATAAATCCTTGCCTCTGTGGGCGGCTACCTTCTCACAACTGGAACCTGCCTAAGTGTCTGTCTCCAACCTACCGTCGGGCAGACTTCCTTGTCCTTACAGCGGACACTCAATAGTCCTTTTATAATAGCTTCACAGGGCAACACAGTCCTTTTGTTTCTTTCACATCAACAGTTCGTCTTCTCACCTTTGAGACGTATTCACCCTTGGTTACCGTCCCGGGCACACATCACTCCGGGGGGTCTTCTCCCAGGCCCACACATCCTGTCGGGAGGCACACGCTGACTGTCCTCCTGCTCCCAGCCCACATGGCTTCAGGACACAGCTTCTGGAGGCAGCAAACAATAGGAATTTCTCTGAACAAATTATAGAGCCTTAACTCCCTCATTCTGAACAGGTGAAGGCCTTTCAACTTCCTGCTGGCTAGCTCTGTAGCCAACACCCTAAATTAATTAATGGACTTTCTAAGTCAGGTGGAAATGTATCTCCTTCCTGTGACTACATTCCCAGATTTAGCTGACTTCCTGTTACAATATATATATATATATATATACACACACACACACACACACACACACATATACACACACACATATATAGATATATATATATACATGCCAGTACATACAGTATATATATATATATATATATATATATATATATGTATATATATATATATCTATATATACACCAATGAAAAAATGAATATAACCCGTGCCCTGACAAAAAGATCCTCATCCCTAAATCATAATAAAACAGAAGAGAGGTTCCAAATCAGTGGTCCTAGAACCCACTGAATCATGGGAAAGGGGTGGGACTATAGTGGATCTATTGTCAATAGTATATTGATAAGTAAAAGAGAATGAGATATAAAATCCAACAGTATTTATTAGTAATTCATATAAAAAAACATCAATAAATATAACAATACAATAATATTCAGATGTCGTGGTTGTGGTAATCAAATGGGTGATTGCTCTGTTCTATGCATTTCGCGAAAATACACCAGCTTCGTCAGGAACTATAGCATTTTTTGATTCACCCTCTCATAGAGCCATGATTACATTCACACCTTAAGATATTCATAGAAAAAAGAGAACAATCAATACATGATAAAATGATGGGACAAAACAATTGTCACATAACATGTATTATACAACATGATACAAAAGAAATAAAAGGACATGAAATATAAAGTTTATATTCACTGCTTACCAGACTTAACAGACATTTAGATTTGTCAATCATTAACCACTTAAGCCCCGGAGGATTTGGCTGCTAAACGACCAGGGGGTATTTTGTGATTCAGCACTGCGTGATTTTAATGAACAATTGCGCGGTCGTGCGACGCTGTACCTAAATGAATTTGGCGTCATTTTTTTCCCACAAACAGAGCTTTCTTTTGGTGGTATTTGATCACCTGTGCGATTTTTTAATCATGCGCTATAAACAAAAAAAGAGCGTCAATTTTGCAAAAATAACAATATTTTTCACATTTTTTTATATGAAATTCCCCCCAAAAAAAATGTAAAAATCAAAATTTTTTAACATTTTAGGCCAATTTGTTTTATGCTACATATGTTTGGTAAAAAAAAAATCGCAAAAAGCGTATTTTGATTGGTTTGTGCAAAAGTTATCGCGTTTACTAACAAAGGGAAAGATTTTTTGTCATTTTTGTTGTTTTTTTTAACGCGTAATGGCGGCGATCTGCGATTTTTTTTGCGGTACTGCGACATTGCGGCGGACAGATCGGACCCTTGACTGACATTTTTGACACTTTTGGGGTTACCAGTGACATTTCTACAGTAATCAGTGCTATATATATGCACTGTTACTGTAAAAATACACTGGTAGTGAAGGGGTTAACTTTATTTGAGAGGGAGGGGCTATGTGTGTCCCTAGGGGCGTGCTTTCTACTGTGATTGGCTGTGGCTTCAGCTGTATGAACGATGATCAACGGTTCTACATAGTAGAACCGTATGATCATCTCTCATACACAGGGGAGAATGACTTTCTCCCTCTCCCCTGCCGATCGCAGAGTGGCTGGCGGACATCGGGTCAGACGGTCACACGCGCGGGGGGGTCCGTGACCACGCGGGAGCGGGAGCGCGCCTCCGGGGGCGCGCGCTCACTCCCTAGACCCTCACAAGCAAGCGACGTAGACCTACGTCAGTTTGCCTGTGAGGGGCGGACCGCCGACGTAGATAGTCGTGCGGCGGTCGGCAAGTGGTTAATTTGGACTTCAGAACTCGGAGACGAGTTCTGAGGTCCAAATTAATGATTGACAAATCTAAATGTCTGTTAAGTCTGGTAAGCAGTGAATATAAACTTTATATTTCATGTCCTTTTATTTCTTTTGTATCATGTTGTATAATACATGTTATGTGACAATTGTTTTGTCCCATCATTTTATCATGTATTGATTGTTCTCTTTTTTCTATGAATATCTTAAGGTGTGAATGTAATCATGGCTCTATGAGAGGGTGAATCAAAAAATGCTATAGTTCCTGACGAAGCTGGTGTATTCCCGCGAAATGCATAGAACAGAGCAATCACCCATTTGATTACCACAACCACGACATCTGAATATTATTGTATTGTTATATTTATTGATGTTTTTTTATATGAATTACTAATAAATACTGTTGGATTTTATATCTCATTCTCTTTTGCTTACCAATATACTATTGACAATAGACCCACTATAGTCCCACCCCTTTCCCATGATTCAGTGGGTTCTAGGACCACTGATTTGGAACCTCTCTTCTGTTTTATATACTGTATATATACACCAGTACATACAGTATATATATATATATATATATATATATATACATACACCAGTACATCAGTGCATACAATATATATATATATATATATATATATATATATATATATATATATATATATATATATATACACACCAGTACATACAGTTTATATGTATATGTATATCTATATATATATATATATATATATATATATATATACACACACATACATACACCCACAAACACACATACATACATACATACATACAATATATACATATATATATATATATATATATATATATATATATATATATATATATAGTTTTATTATTAATTTTGAACCCACTGGTGCTGATAAATAGGAAGAAAGAAGTCTTTTTCCTCTAATCACACCAGCTTCTCTCCCTGATTCTCCACCTCTGAGCTGGAGAATCTGGAATGGACTAATTTCAGAGAAACGGCTGTGAGATCTTCAGATCTCACTTTTCTAAACTGGCCGTTTGTGACAGAACGGTCATGTACTGTGATGAGAAGAGAAGAACATGTTCTCTGCTCCTCATCTCAGCTACCTAAACCGTTACACACCAGAGATCAGTCGTGATCCTGAGGATCAGCTTTTCTCTGTTTATTAAAAGTACACCAAAGATTGCTCTTGACCAGCTTTGCCTGTAGTTGAAATGCACCTCCATAGGGTATGAAGCATCTGAAAGAAGCAATGCAAAGCATGGGCGTCCGTCAACCTCCAGGCTCCTGTGTCTGTGACCCTGAGACGGCCGCTTGCCGCCAAGTGATCCGTCATCCGCCGACTCCCTCCTCTCGATTTACTTCTCTCCCCTTCCGACAGCTGCAGGGAGCTGGCGGGGCCTAGGACTCTCTGCTGACGTTAGTCAGGAGGGGCGGAGCTGTGGCCCACAGAGGAGAGAGGCAGCGGGAGTCTGGATACACCAGCGGGTGGCAGCGGTGAAAAGTAAGACAGCAAAGTGACAGAAGTCAGCTTGAAGAGCTTGATCTAGTCAGTCAGGGGCTCTGTAAACATGCTTATTTATTAAGAGGAGAAAATTGAAAAAATGTGAAATAGCAGTGCAAAGCCCCATTTGCTTTTATTTCTTTAACCACTTCAGCCCAGGAAGGATTTGCCCCTTTAATGACCAGGCCATTTTTTGCGATATGGCACTGCGTTATTTTAACGGACAATTGGGCAGTCGTGCAACGCTGTACTCAAATAAAATGAACATCTTTTTTTCCCCCCACAAATACAGCTTTCTTTTGGTGGTATTCGATCACCTGTGCGATTTTTTTTTTTGCACTAGATACAAATATTTTTCACATTCTGCTATATAATATTCCCAAAAAAAAAAAAACATTTAAAAATAATTTTTTTGTTTTTATCGGTTTAGGCCAATTTCTATTCTGCTACCAATTTTTGGTTAAAAAAAAAAAAAATCGCAATAAGCGGTTTGTGCAAAAGTTATTGCGTCTACAAACTAGGGGAAAGATGTATGTCATTTTTATTTATTTATTTATTTTATTTACTAGTAATGGCGGCAGTCTGCCATTTTTAGCAGGACTGTGACATTGCGGCGGACAGATCGGATCCCTGACTGACATTTTTGACAATTTTGGGGGGTACCAGTGACATTACTACAGTAATCAGTGCTATAAATATGCACTGTTACTGTACTAATGACACTGGCAAGGAAGGGATTAACCCAGGAGCGATCAAAGGGTTAAGTGTGAGCATAGGGGAGTGTTTTCTAACTGTATGGGGGATGGGCTTGTGAAATTACCACAGAGACCTGTGATCCTATATAGAAGGATCACAGGCGCTCTGTGATCATTTGAGAGAGAACGATGCTCTGCTGTGTTTACAACAGCTGACTGGTGCTCTCTCTCAGCGGGAAGCAATCGCAGCCACCCCGCGGTAATCGCGACCACCAGCCCTGTTGATTGGCATCCCGCTGCCTAGTGGGGGCCGGAGCATGCCGCTGGCGGCGCCTGCTCGCCTCCAAGACTGCTCCCGCGAACCGATGTACCCATATGTTGATTCGCACAGCCGAGCCAGCCTGCCGCAGTATATATGCAGCGGGCGGGCGGCAGGTGGTTAACCACCAGCATGCTAGGGCAGAAGTCTATCAACACGTGTATCTGCATGACTGTACAGTGGGGCACTGCCACTGACTCACAATGATGTGGATTTGAAGGGAAGGCTGGTAATCCTAGGGAATGGGATATTGGTGGGTTATTCACCAGAGGCAGCAGGAGGAGTACAGCGGCAGAGGTCAGTGGTGGGGCACACACATGACATGACATGTTGATTTTGATTTGAAGGATATAATCCTAGGGATATTGGTGCTTATGCACCAGAGGCAGAAGGAGAGACTTTGCTTGTCCGATCTCAATGCTGCACCTGCACATTTGCTGCCCGAGCCCGGCCTCAGCCTACGTTCACATTGGTCTGATTTGATATGCAATTTGACATGTCAAATCGCATGTCAATTTGGAGCCAATTGCCAGCAATGGCATCGGCTGAATCAGTGCGACACCGACTTTGCACGCTGCACTGATTCCCAAACATAGTTTCTGTACTACTTTTGGCGATTTGTCATCAAACAGGAAGGGGAGATTAGCAAATGGGCGTTCGCTGATCTCTCCCTTCCCTCCACCTGTTGGTACCTGCCATGCCAGTCCCAGGTCTGCCAATGGGTGCATGGAGCCCAGAAAACATGGCTGAGGTGCTTGTGTGTGTGAACGGGGGTGTGTGGAAGTGATCTAGTGGCTACACTGCTAATGAATTTTTTCCATATGACAGGCAACACTTGGTTTGTCAGGTTTATACACAGTAAGTGAGATGCTTTCTTTTAGGCCTTGTTTTTATTTATGTTTTCAGGGCAGTAAAAATGCATGTCTGAGCCACGTTTACTACCACCCAACCACTCCCCTATATGCTACAAAGGCACTGCCACTGCCCTACATACTGTAGTACAACAGTGGTGCCAGGGGGTTTTACACAAACGCCCAATGGCTTTATCCACTGGGAGTGTATAAAACTCTCAGGTGCCACTGCCAGGTAGGCTCTGAGGAAGAGGCTTAGCCTTCGGAACGCGTAAGCCATCTCTAGACATTGAGGATGGTTCAACTTCCGTTTCTGACGCTGACGGCAACCTTATATTGTGATATGCATTTACCAAGAACTCGTTTGTGAGTATTTTTATTCCTTTATTCAATAAAGCCTTTTATGGAGGATAATGCACTAGGATGGTGTGCCCCTGTGTTTGTTTTTTGTTTGCAGTGGTCCTGGACCACCCTGGTCTTGAAGGGGCTGCAAGGCTGAAGCATTCAGGAGAAGCCAAGTGTTTAGTCTCCGGTAGCCGCATGTTTGTGGCCTAGGCTGATCAGAATGTCACTTCTCAGAGCGCAGAAGACAGGTGCACAGCACCAATTTTTTTGTTTGTCCACTACATACTATGTGGCAGTGCCTTTTTAGCATAAGGGAGAGTGACTGAGTTGTGATGTGGCTCAGTCATGCAATTTTACTGCCCTGAAAACATAAATAAAAACAAGGCCTAAAAGAAAGCATCTCACTTACTGTGTATAAACCTGACAAGACAAGTGTTGCCTATCATATGGAAAAAATTCATTAGCAGTGTAGCCACCAGATCACTTCCACACACCCCCGTTTGTACCGGCCACCTCCCCCCCAAACACACACACATATATTTTAAAACAAATTTAAAGTGCCCCCGGTTCCCCTTGCTCATGCACAAACTCAACCGCCTAAATTGGATATGTAAATGGTGATCGCGACACGTATGTGAAGTATCGCTACAAATGAAGCAAGAGGGCAAGAGCAGTAAGCCTAGCACCAGAACTCCTGAGTAACTGTAAACTGGTAACCTGTAAAGGCTTTTAAAGTGTTGCCTATGGAGATTTTTAAATATCATAGTTTGTCACCATTCCAAGGGCGTACACAATTTTAAAGCATGACATATTTATATCTATTTCCTCATCATAAGATCATCTTTTACATAGTACAAAAAATTGGGTACTACCCAGATATCAAGGATAACTTGCCACAAATGTGTGGCAGTGTTGAATTGTAAGTCTTGTTAACTTGCTGCACATTTTCACTGAAATTTGTACACTTGCAGAGCACTTGAAGCACAAGTTGACTCTTTTCTAAATTCAGCCACAGTGACCCCTATGGTGGGATGACTATTACACAACATCACTGAACCAGAACTTGCAGTTGACTTGCAGAATGTTTGCAAATAACGTTGATCTGGGGTCATGCAATGTGGACCTGCTGCAATTGTGCAACAAACTTGTGAAGCCTGGCAAGTCTAGCAAAAGCTTAGCAAGTCATTTTCAAACTTGCAATTCAATTGCTTGCTTTTTCAGTATAATGTGTTTGTGTGCATTAAAATTCCCAAATGATTTTCATTTGAAAAAATGCTGCTCAAATATCGTGTGACATAAAAATAATTGCAACTACAAACATTTTTTTTTTTCCCGGGCCTTTGATTTCAGAAAATATAGAATGTTTGGGGGTTCAAGGGGGAGAGAGTGTCAGAATTGGCTTGGGCAGTGAAGAGTTAAAGAGGAGTTCCAGTCCCCAAATCACATTTTTTTTTTCAACTCTGCTGTAATTTAATAAACTTTATATGCCTCATTTAGCTGGTGTCTATAGTGTATTCCTTTTAGTTTCAGTTTAAATAAAGAACAACTACCTTGATCTCGAAAGCTGGTAGGTCCATGTCCACTGTGGGCATCTGAAGCCCTCTAGTATCTATTTCTGGAATTAGGTGCAGCTGGCTACCCAGCATGCACCTCCTGTTCTCACGCCTGCGCAATGTCACCATGTGACGCTTCTTCCTCCTGACACGTTGCTATAGCAATGGCAGTGTCAGCGGAAGTTCCCACCCCGTTTCTATAGCAACCTGTCATTCATGGCATTCCGGTCCTCCCGTGCACGTCATTTCCCAGCTGGAAATAACGTGAGATTTGGTCACCAGGCGATTCACAAGGACTTCTGGGATACATGATGTCGCTATCCCAGGAGCCCTTGCAAACCGCTTAGTGACGTAATCGCCTAGGCGGGGGCACCAGAAAGTGCAGATGACAAAAGAAAAAAAAAGGTATTTTATTAGAAAAAAACATTTAAAAAAGCCATTTGGAAAATGCTTGTAATTCCTAAAACACACATTAAAAGAAGAAAAAAATGGGTGGAACTCCACTCCAAAGCCATAGAAAACCGCATAAAAAAAAAAAAAAAAAAAAGTTGAGCCCCAGCAGGATAATGTCACAATGTGTTAGAATACACCACATACTAGCACATTATGACAGACTTACCTGCAAACCGGATCCCTGCAGCCACGTTCTTTCACTGCTTTCATCTTCATCCGGCCTTCCTTCCAGGTTCATGGGCTTCGGCTGTTTGAATAGCCAAACTGCAATGATGTCACTCCTATGCATGCACACGGGAGTCATGGTCATGGCACAGAGCTCTGAATGGACGGCATTGTCCATTTAGAGTGCAGTGCGCATGCACCTTTGATGTCACTGGCTGCTACTAAAGTAAATATCCCCTAAATGGTGCATGTTTAGGAGATATTTACAGTACATACAGGTAAACCTTTATTATAGGCAATCTGTAGGTGTAAATCATAGAGTGGACTTTACTACTGCTTTAGAGCTGTTTCTGGTGTACAGTAACTTTAAAGGCAAAATGCTTCATTGATTTTTATATTGACTAAGCTAATTTCATTTTTCTAACCTTTCAGCAATGCGCCTCAAGTCGCCTATGTAGTGAAGCTGACAGAGCAGGAGTGCAGAACAAACAAGAAAAATCCTTCATTAATCACTGGTATGCCAAAGGATTTCACTGTTGCTTTTAACACAGACATAGATAAAATGAAAGACGCAATGAACAAAAATGTCATCTACTCAGGGAATCGAATCTTAATGGCTAAATCTAAAAATGTTACTGAAAGGATGAATAATGGAAATGATATAACCTATACAGAACATGCAGAATATCGTCTCATAAAATCTGAAGGAAGGCAAACCCCTTCTGCCGTCGAGGATTTTATGAACACGGAACCTAAGGCCCACTGTGTCATATTTTACTCTCTAATCTCCCCGTGTGTGGATAGATGCATCAACCAAAGTAGATATTATAATATACTGGACAGCCTTCAAAAGAACTTCCAAAGAATTGAGGACCGGGCCTTTGTTTACAGGTTCGTGTACAAACCTGACCAGGAGAGACTTGGTAAAGAAAAGGACCAAGTGATAAATGCTTGGGGTGGTCTGAATAAGGCAATGTCTTTGTTCCGCTGTATTGATGGCACTTGTGAACAGTGCTTTCTGAATGGTAAGATTAATCTATTCTGTACTAAACCTTGACTACTGTTCTAGAAACATGCTGATAGGATAAATATGAGTCCTCCCTCAGCCTCTTTTTTGCATTTTGTTTAAATATTTCTTACCTTTCAGATGTTTCTCAGGAAAGATGTCCTGGCTCACTGTAATCTGCTTATTTGCAAGGCAATAAAAATGTTGATCAGCAAAATATCTTGTATGAATTTCCTTATTTGAGGTTTTGATTTACAATAATGTTGTGAGGGATATAAGGTATAAATAAGGAATTACTCAGGATGGACACAAGAAAAAAAAGCCTGTGCTGAAGGAGATATGCTGGCTGTCACAGATAACCTATATTTTTGACAATACAGGTCACCCTGCTGTCATGCCTTTTTTAATGGCTTCCATACATTCTCAGGTCACTGACCCAGAACAAGGATGCAGATCAAGAATTGTGACTTCAATGGTTGCATGGTTGTTCAAAATCAGTGACATGTAACCACTTGCCGACCACCAGCAGTACACATACTGCGGCAGGTCGGCTCTATTGCGCAAAACGGCCTGTACGTTGTTTCGCGCAATAGCCAGTGGGGCTGCGCTTGTGTCCTGATTGGCCAGAGGGGGAGCCAATCAGCAGGTCCGGTGGGCATGATGTCCACTGGCCAACCGCGATCGCTCCCCAGAGAGACAGAACGGTGGTCTGCCTATGTAAACTGGGCTTTAGATTAGGTGTATCATGGGCCTGGTGCTGAAGATTTTGGTGGGCCTTTTTATGGAAATAAATAAAATAAAAAAAGCAAACAATTTTATGCTAAAACAAATACAATTTTCTCTCACCAGTAACACCAGCCATGCAGCCTCTTAGCACCACTAACACCACCAATGACACCTACTGTGAAGTCTCTCACCAGCAGCAACACCATTAATAGCAGCCCTGCTGTCTCCCATCATTAATAGCTGGCAGGTGGTCTCTCACCAGCAGCAACACCAGTAACCGGTGCAATGCGGTCTCTCACCGGTGACAGCTGCCATGTGGTCTCTCACCGGTGACAGCTGCCAGGTGGTCTCTCACCAGCAGCAACACCAGTAAGCGGTGCCATGCGGTCTCTCACCGGTGACAGCTGCCATGTGGTCTCTCAACAGTGACAGCTGCCATGCAGTCTCTCAGAAACAGCTCCCAGCTGGGCTCTCAAAAGCAGCAGGCAGTATCTCTTGTACACTATCTACTTGCTGCAGTGACAGCTCAGTGTCCCCAGGCAGACTTGCATTGGAGACCCCAGTCCTCTCTCTGGACTCCTGGCAGCCTCTAAACTCCTTGCACACAAGCTCCTGCCTCACAGTTTGCTGCAAAACAGTAGTGATGTCACCACCAAGCACTGTACCCAGGTTCCCAGGCTCCAGTGATATTTAGGCATAATATAAACAGCTTAGCCCTGCCTGTGGCCCTATGGCTGTTGGTACACTCAGCCATTCAGACCACATACTGGCCACAGCTCTGCACAGAGGTGAATGCAAATTAAACCGTCCCACCAGCAGAGCCTATGAACAGGCAAGGAATCACTGCTCAAGGTGGTGTAATTGCCTGATGACTCACACAGGTGCATGCCCCGGCTCGCCTCCGTGAAAACTTGATAAAAGAAAAGGAATTGGCAGCACTCCAGGTTGAGTCAAAATCCAGATTTATTGACTGGACATCCAAATATGACAATCGTGACAAGGTAGACGCGTTTCACACACTGACTGATTAAGCACACAGTCAGTGTGTGAAACGCGTCTACCTTGTCACAATTGTCATATTTGGATGTCCAGTCAATAAATCTGGATTTTGACTCAACCTGGAATGCTGCCAATTCCTTTTCTTTTATCACCTGCAGAGCCTACATCCACCCTCACTCACACCACCCTCTTCCCAGTGGGCAGAATCTAGGTATCAGTGCAGAGCTGCCCCGCACAGGTCCCATGTCCCTCCTCCACCGGTAAACCCCCTTTAGGACTCGGCCCAGATGTGTAGAAGGGACATGACCTGCGTAGTCAAAAGTCAAACAAATCCCCAGAGCCCCCACCCCTCCTATGGCCGTGTGCGAATGCCTTGAGATATTGATTAGACCAAGTTCTACAGAGGGGGGTTGTGTTCATTTTGAGTCTGTGTACTGGAAGCCGCAGGATCGTGATGTGCCCACTCAGCAGCACAATTCATGCCCCTGGGTGCGGGCACCCATTCGGCAAAGATGTGAACAAAGCCCGACAGCCAGTTGAGTTGTGGTGCCAGCCATTAAATGTGACAGAACAGTACTCACTGGCTGCTATTTGTGAATGGCTTTGATTTCCGGGAAGCAGCCCAGGACAAAGTCGTGTTAGGACAGTTTTGTAAAACCTGTGACTGTCCCAGCAAAATCAGGACAGTTGCCAACTATGGGCCTGTAAATTTTTGGATGACTGGCGGCGTTGCCAGCCCCCTATAACTTTTTTAACTGAGGAAACATAGAACATTTACTGACAGAGCACATTTTTAAACAACAATCTGAAATATGACATAAACTCCCATTAGGAATGAAAAGAACTGATGTTTAAAGCATATAAGCAATATGTAAATATTAACAATGCCTGTAACAAGTAAATCTGCTTGGCCTTTTAATGAAAAATCAAAACAATATGAGCATGACTAGGATTATGAAGGACCTGGGGAACTCTGGAGTGGAGACAAAAAACAAGTCCTATGGCACACATACACACCGTGGCAAATAATGGTTGTGGCTTTAATGTGTGTAACAGTGGGAACAGCTTAAAGTTCAAAGATTAAAGCGGAGTTCCACCCGTTTTTGTGTTTATTAAAAGTCAGCAGCTACAAAAAGTGTAGCTGCTGTCTTTTAACCACTTAAGCCCCGGAAGATTTTACCCCCTTGCTGACCAGGCCCTATTTTGTGATTCGGCACTGCGTGATTTTAACGGACAATTGCGCGGTCGTGTGACGCTGTACCCAAATTAAATTGATGTCCTTTTTTTCCCACAAACAGAGCTTTCTTTTGGTGGTATTTGATCACCTTTTTTTACTTTTTGCGCTATAAACAAAAAAAGAGCGTCAATTTTGAAAAAATAACAATATTTTTCAAATTTTTTTATATGAACACCCCCCCCCCCCCAAAAAAAAGACAGTGCAAGGAACAGGTAATCCAAGGTTAACGCGTTTCACGGCACACACCGTCGCTTACTCATGCAAGGAACAGGTAATCCAAGGTTAACGCGTTTCACGGCACACACCGTCGCTTACTCATAACCGTAGTGATGGATCACGGAAATCGGTTTGATATACACACTCTGATGATAGTAATTGATTGCAGATTTGTGTCATTAACTTAATACTCCTCAATTGAGGATCCGTGATCCGAGAATTGATTTCCGTGATCCATCACTACGGTTATGAGTAGGCGGCCGTGTGTGCCGTGAAACGCGTTAACCTTGGATTACCTGTTCCTTGCACTGTCTGTCTACTTATAATTTGAAGAATAAAAGTATTTCCATTGCTTTCATCTACCTGAGTGCGGTTCCACTACTTCCTTTGCACTTTATCCAGCACCAGGTTGGACTGATACACCTGAGCGGCTCTGTTCTCCAATTATCCTGTATCATGTATGTGTGATGAATCAAGTTGTCAGTGTCAGAAGACATATAACGTAACTGAGAGCAGAGATGGAGCTGCCAGGAGAGTTTGCCGGGCTCACTTTACAGTAAGTGAAAGTATTCTTTTTTCCTTTATGCCCACTTTTTTTATTCACTGTCTGCTTATATTGTGTTTCAGGGCAATAAGGCTGCAAGGGACCCGATGCAACCACCCACACATTATGTTGCTGGCAGGGTCTGTAGAACCAAACTGCTGGCCACATAGGGTGACAATTTGCCTTATTTTAATTCTAGAAGTGTTCACGCAGAGTGGGCTGTCTTGTTCAGCCCCTCCATCTCCATCCTTGGCGTGCCTTGTGGTTGTGTGGCTATCATGGTTGATCTATTAACATGGTACTGAGGCCTGCCACCCAATGGGTAGGTGCATAGGACAGGTGACAAACAAGTATATGTCCATCCCTGATTATACCTGCCCCACATTCTCCAGAGCTACCTTTAAATTCTTTATGAAGAGTTCTTAAAATTTTCAGGTTTGTCCGATTGCTTCTGCCTATAAGATACATGAAAGCCACAATGGAAATGGGCAGAAGTCTTGGAACTCTTTTTGCTGCCCCCTCTGGGTCTTTTGCACTTTTTCCACAGATCTGGGTCTGTTAGAACTTAGCAGTGACATGGTTATTGGAAGTGGTGGGTGTGTGATCCTGTCCATTGTGTGTGTTGTGTACAGGGGACCTGCATGGCACTGCTGCTCTCATGGATCTTCTTCCAGGAGGATCCAGCACTTTAAGCTGCTGATTACAAAGCATGTGATGATATGTATGTAGGTGTCTGTCTCATATCCTAGGCACATGCTGCCCATAGTACACTCTCTGTCCTAGTGCTCCATCAGCTCAGCTATTGATCCAGCCAGGGTTATTAGCAATTAATCAGATATTGCTAATAACCCTGGCTGGATCAATAGCTGAGCTGATGGAGCACTAGGACAGAGAGTGTACTATCACATGCTTTGTAATCAGCAGCTTAAAGTGCTGGATCCTTCTGGAAGAAGATCCATGAGAGCAGCAGTACCATGCAGGTCCCCTGTACACAACACACACAATGGACAGGATCACACACCCACCACTTCCAATAACCATTTAACTGCTAACAGACCCACAAGCAGGCACTTCTAGTCCTCCTCTGCTTCCATCCTACACATCCAGCAATCTTCGGAGACTGGGCTTTAGGGCAGTCTTCCAACATGATAACAACCCCAAACACACCTCCAAGACGACCACTGCCTTGCTAAAGAAGCTGAGAGTAAAGGTGATGGACTGGACAAGCATGTCTCCGGACCTAAACCCTATTGATCATCTGTAAGGCATCCTCAAATGGAAGGTGGAGGAGCTTAAGGTCTCTAACATCCACCAGCTCCGTGATGCTGACATGGAATAGTGGAAGAGGACTTCAGTGGCAACCTGTGAAGCGCTATTGAGCTCCACGCCCAAGAGGGTTAAGGCAGTGCTAGCAAATAATTGTGGCCACACAAAATATTCACACTTTGGGCCCAAGTTGGACATTTTGACTTAGGGGTGTACTCACTTTTGTTGCCAGCGATTTAGACATTAACCTCCCTTACGGTATTCCCGAGTGTGGTTCGGGGTTAACTTTCAGTACCAAAAGCGGTAACCCCGATCCACACATTACCCCAGAATGTTACTCACTTTCCCTGCGATCGCCCGCTGGCCTCCCCTGCATCCATACACTCTCTCCTCGCTCTGTGCATGGCTGATTGCCGGCACTTGCCTTCTGGTTCCCTTCCCTGAAGGGGGCGGAACCAGCGGCAATTTAAAAAATGTAAATACACTAGATGACATGATATAAAGTTGTGATTTTAACAGATTACACTGTATCATGCCATTTCACCACAGGATTTCACCTGGTGACTTTTCCAGTTCTTTGTGCCTGGAAAATTGAGAAGGAACATGGCGTCCGAAAAGCGTTCTTTTTGCGCAAAAGCGCTTTTAGACTAGCTGAAAAACAGGGACAGCGAAACAGAGTTACTTGAAGAACTGAGCGATAGCGATTCGTGAGAAAAGTCGTCATCAGGTACAGAAAGTGAAGACAGCAACGAATCTGATGTCTCTTTCTGGCACATCGCTTGTGGAATTTAGGAAGTATATCAAATGATTCTTCAGAATTTCCAATGGAGCGATGTGCCAGAAAGAAACATCCGAATCGTCACTGTCATCACTTTCTGTACCTGATGACCAATTTTCCAACGAATCGCTATCGCTCAGTTCTTCAAGTAACTCTGTTTCGCTGTCGCTGTTTTCCCGTTCGTCTAAAAGCGGTTTTGCGCAAAAAGAATGTTTTTTTGACGCCATGGTCATTCTCAATTTTCCAGGCACAAAGAACTGGAAAAGCACAGGCAGAGCACTGGAAAAGTCACCAGGTGAAATCCTGTGGTGAAATGGCATGATACAGTGTGATCTGTTAAAATCACAGCTTTGTATCATGTCATTTGGTGTATTTACATTTTTGAAATTGCCGCCAGTTCCGCCCCCCCCCCCCTGCGTCGCAACACTCGCAGGGAAGGGAACCGGAAGGCAAGTGCCGGCATCGGCTGGGAGGACAGCGGGGGAAGTTGAGTTTTAAATGATAAAACAACAAATTTCCATGCAAAACAATGTACCGCTTTTAGCACAGAAATCCTGACATAATCAGACCGCCAGGGAGGTTAATGGCTGTGTTGAGTTATTTTGAGGGGACAGCAAATTTACACTGTTATACAAGCTGTGCACTCACTACTTTACATTGTAGCAAAGTGTCATTTCTTCAGTGTTGTCACATGAAAAGATAGAATAAAATATTTACAAAAATGTAAGGGGTGTACTCACTTTTGTGAGATACTGTATCTCTAATATCATGTGCAATACAATTCCTACAGTACTAATAATAAAAGGCCACCGGTCTCTGGGTTTAAAGCGGAACTAAATACAAAGCTTTTATTTTTTTATTTTGGATAGAGTAAGGGAGGGTTAGCCGGGGTTCCCACTACTGCGATGCGTGAGCCACCGCAATTCGTGTGCAGGTTCCCGCATCGCATCCCCCCGCAGGCAGTTCACACTGCCCTCTGCGAACCGCTGCCGGTGTCAAAATAAAGTTAATGACACCCCCAGATCGGTTCGCAGATCGCAGTGCAAACTGTGAATTCAGACAGGAATCGGATCACATGAGTGTGAACACCCATGCGATTGGATTCAACCGCGGGAAGAAAAAAGTTCCTGCAGCATTTTCTTGGGAATGCAATGGGAGTTCACCCATACAAAATGTATGGCTGAATTCGCATCGCACAGACATTGCATGTGATCTGCACAGCAATGCGGTGCAAATCGCATGCGATGTCTGTGTTCGCAATAGTCTGAACCCAGGCTCATACCCCTGTCAGCTTTTTTTCCAATCTGTGTCCCATTGAGGAGATTCCCCTTCATTTCCTGTCCCATAGCCAAACAGGAAGTGAGAGGAAATCTCTCCAAAGTAAGGGAATCCCTGGTTGTTACCAGAACTAGTGTCTCCATTGGATGATTTCCCCTTTATTCCTGCTCTGGGGACACCAGAAATTTAGGATTTTCGTTTACTTCCATATTTGATGTTAACAGTAAACAGGACAAATAGAGACCAACAGAGAGGGTGAATCTCCCTAACAGGGACACAGGCAGCGATGGAGTTCCCACTCCAGATAGTAAATAGAACACCGGTCCATGGAACGCACGGCATTCCAGAAATACGGTCTGCTTTTAACAGCCTTAATTTTCTGTTCATTTGTGAGTATATACGATTATTTTAATAAACTATTTATGTGTAATGGATTTACGCTATGAGTTGTTTCCATCTTTGCATACCTGTGGTCATTGGGGACAGACTTCTAAGTGAATTGGTATTCGTAGTCCATATATCCAAGGTCTCCATTACTGGGCATATATAGGAGAGCCATATTTTTCCTGTGATTGACGCTGGTTACCCCTGTAGGGGTTCCTCTTTCTGGTGAGTGTGGTACTGGGAGAGAGGGGGAGCACAAGTGTATTCACAGTCACGATTCCCCATTGAAAATTAATTAACCACTGACAATTCATCTATTATTAATTTTTCTTTTACAAAGGTTTTTATTGAATAACAGGCATAGGCATACAACAGGTCCATGCAAATAAATACAAAGAAAATGGAACATGTAAACAGAAAACTTCATGGGAAGCAAATAAAAGGCATAACCATACAGAAGATGCCATAAATAGGCGTATACTTATATTTGCAGACAATAGAGTGGAGACAAATAGTCCCCCACCTTCAGGTAGCAAAAAAACGTCTATTCCCTTCTAAAGGGGAGGAGAGCATTAGAAAACAAGCTGAAGGGAAAAAATAACAACATCAAAATAAGTTCCACTGACTATGGATAGACATGTTCATGTAGTATAAAGCACAGGGACGTGCCAGAACAGACAAGACACAAAGAAGAGAGAAGAGAAAGGAAAGAAAAAAGAAGAAAGGGAAAAAACGAAAGAGGGAGAGGGAGGGAAGAGGGAGCAGAGAGGAGAGGAAGGGAAGAGGGAGCAGAGAGGGGTGAGAGAGGAAAGAGTAGGTCCTGTGGGGTGAGCAACCGGGGAGCGATTTAAATGGAGAGAAGTGTTACATGGAATCTGGATGGAGTAATGTACGAAATCCAAGAGTCCCACACCTTAAAAAATTTATTGTGGGAATCGGTAGTTATAGCGGTCAGCTTTTCATTGGTCAGAATATCATTCATGCGGTTTTTGACTGCCTCGAAGCTAAGCAGTGGGTCTTCCAGGATCGGGCTATAGTCTGTTTCGTAGCAGTAAGCACATGGTGTGGAAAGCGTCTGCTGATCCAGTTTGTCCTGTGTGTTCGATGTTGGATTTTGGACCTTTGATTCTGCAATAAAATCAAGTTTTTCCTACTGCTGGAAGTGCCGCTTTTTTACTCTACATTTGCACAGTTTCATAGCAGTAAACAGATGCTGGGGCAGTTGGCGTTGCTGGCGCGACAATTCGACTATAGGTTTACATAAAAGTGCCTCATATGGGTCCCTTTTCAAATTGATATGAAAAATATTGCGAAGCAAGGCATAGACCCTGATCCATAGTCTGCACACCCTAGGGCAGGTCCACCAGATATGGGCCATGGTCCCCTCATGAGAGCATCCCCGAAAACATAAGGGAGAGTACGTTGGTATGAATCTGGTCAGTCTAGCAGGGGTGTAATACCATCTGTAAAACACCTATATAGGCCTTTTTTCAAAATTAATACATTATGTGAGCATTTTGAGAGAGCAGCTGTCATATGCTGCCAGTCTTCCTTGTCCAGCCATCTCCCCAGTCCTGATTCCCATTGTGAATGGTAGGTGGAAAGCGGGGGCTTGTCACGAGAGATAATATAGGAGCGATATGAGCCCCGGTGAGTGGGGTCTTGCCCTGCAAAGGCTTTCGAAGGGTGTTAGCATGTAGGGCAAAGGTTTGGACTTTATAATTTGCTGGAGAAAATGGTGAAGTTGAAGATATCGGTAGTGTTCACGTAAGGGGATATCGTGAGAAGATCTAAGAGCTCCAAAAGGACGTATCTTAGTGGGGGTGATTAGCGAGTGGACATCCCCAAATCCATGGTCTGTCCACCAAGAAAACTGCTCAGGGTTGTCATAGCCAGGTTGAAACATAGGACATGGGAAAAGTCGTAGTAATGGCAAGTGGGGGAGATTAGATTGGCCAAGTATTGAACAGAGTCCCAGAGACGAAGAGAGTGGAGTAAGCACGGTCTTAAGTTCAGCGGGCGGTATTTCGGGGGAAGCCAAGGTATGGAAGTGAGGGGGATTGGTTGGGAATCCACTAAATCAATCGTAGCCCATAGTGGCATTTGTAAGGTGTCATGCAAGAGAGATAGCGGGGCTATTGATGCCGCAGTATAATAAACATGTAAATTGGGGACCAAAAAACAGCCAAATATCCTACGGGCATACATAATTCTTTTATTGATATGGTGTGTAAAAGTACCCCAAATTAATTTTAGGAGTTTGCGCTGGTGGATACGCAAAATGTGCGAAGGGATTGGAACCGGCGATATACACGAAAATAATACAATAATTTTGGGAGGTAAGTCATACGAACAGCAGTAATTCTGCCAAACCAGGACAGTGACAGATGGGACCAAGAGGAATTCAGATCAGTCAATTGCTGAAAAAGGGGTGGATAGTTGACACTATATAGGTCGCCATAAGCTGGGGAAAGCTTACCCCCCAAATAAGGCAGGGTGGGATGCCACTGTAATGGGAAGGCCGATTTAATGGCTTCCAGGTCAGCGAGGGGCAGGGTAACCGACATCGCTTTAGACTTGGTAGGGTTTATATGCAGACCAGAAAAGACTACAAACGAGTCCAAGAGGGCTAAAAGGTTGGGCAAAGAAATTCTAGCAGATGTGAGGGACAATAAAATGTCATCCATGAACAGGGATATTTTATGTACCGAGCCTGCGACCTCAATACCTGAAATTTCATATTGTGAACAGATTGCTTCAGCCAACTATTATTCATTTTTCACATGGACTTTTTTTAATTTTATAATTGTTGTGGACTTTAGGTCAATTTTGCAATTTTTATTGATCAAGAATTTTTATATATATAATCATTCATTTTTTGCACGGATGTCACTTTTTTGCACTTTGTCACTTTATTGATGTGGTTTTTTTTTGGGTTAAATTTTTATATTTGCATTTTTTAGCTATAGCATTTGTTGCTTTCTGTGATTTATAACTGGTGTATACACTCACATACACATCCTTTGTACTCTAGCACTTTATTTATATTTATATATTTTTTATATCACTGATATTTTCAAGATTTAATTAATTCTCCAATTGGTTTACATCAGGCATGTCCAACCTGCGGCCCGGGACCGCAGGCAATGCAGCCCACCGCCCTCTGCCGTTTTTTTTTTTTTTATTTTGATTCGGAGGAAGTCGGGCCAGGGCAGCGGCGGCCGACTATTGCATTCTGGGAGTTATAGTCCATACGAGCTCAAGTTTCCAGTGAGTGGAGAACTTAGAGCAGCGCAGCTAGCAAACTACAACCCCGAATTTCAGAGGCAGGCAGAGGAAGGGCACGCCAGGGAGTCGGTACACATGTGACTGGCTCGGGCTGCTGGGCTGGCTGTACCTGTACTTGACCACAGGACAGGAGCATTAACCCCACCCCCCACCCCTGGACTGGAGGAGGCCGTGTCAGTAACTGGAACTGAGCTGGCAGCTGCCATCACTGATGTGAGAGACCCTGACTTCCCCAGCTGACCCCTACATGATCATCCCATCTATCTCCCCCCTCATTTACCCTGCCCCCAGTGCCCACCCAGTAACCTCAAAATAGCCCTCAACACTGTGGGTCCTGCTGGGAGATGGCCATGGCCTGTGGGTCTTGCTGGTCACTGATCTGTGGGTCCTGCTGGCCACTGGCCTGTGGGTCCTGCTGGCCTCTTGGCTGTGGGTCCTGCTGGCCACTGGCCTGTGGGTCCTGCTGGCCACTGGCCTGTGGGTCCTGCTGGAAGCTGGCCATGGCCTGTGGGCCACAGGCCATGGCCAGCGGCCAGCAGAACCTATAGGCCATGGCCAGCAGGACCCACAGTAGGCCAAGGTCTACGGGTCCTGCTGGCTGCTGGCCATGGCCTGTGACCCACAGTCCATGGCCAGCTCCCAGCAGAACCTACAGGCCAGCGGCTAGCGGGACCATCTGATTAGTGACCAGCAAGATGCACAGGTCAGTGGCTAGCAGGACCAACAGGCCATTGCCAGCGGCCAGCAGGACCCACAGGTCAGTTACCAGCAAGACCCACAGGTCAGTGGCCAGCTGGACCCACAGACTGTGGCTAGTGGCTAGCTAGACCCACAGGTCAGTGACCAGCAGGACTCACTGGAAGCTGACCATGGCCTGTGGGACCTGCTGGCCACAAGCCTAGGGTGACCAGATATCCCTAGTTTTGTCCCGCTTTGCAGGGCTGATCCAGGGCAGGTGCACCGCAAGCTGGGGCAGAGGGGGCCCCCAGGGCCAAACCTACCATGGGTCCCACTGGGCCCATTGGGCTGTTTTGGAGGGGAAGAGGGGGTGAGCGCCGCCGGATTACACAGAGCAGGGATCTCTAGCTTACCCGGAGGCCGCTGTCACCCGATGTCCCGCCTCCTTGTCTGGCTCCTATGATAGACAGCACACTGTGTAATCTGGCGGCTCTCCTCTCTCTAATCCCAATGCACTGAACAGGCTGTATTTATGAACATTGGTGATTCTGAGTTTATGGGCACTCATCAAGCTGCATTGATGGGCACTGGTGAGACTGCACTGATGAGCACTGATGAGGCTGAGCTGATGGGCAGTGACGAGGCTGGGCTGATGAGCACTAATGAGGCTGAGCTGATAGGCACTGATCAGGCTGCATTGATGGACACTGGTGAGGCTGCATTTATGGACAATGGTGAGGCTGCATTTATGGGCATTGATGGGCCAGCACTACCTGCCAGCAATAACCACCAGCACTACCCACCAGCAGTACCCACCAACAGTAACCACCAGCATTGCCAGCCAGCAGTACCCACCAACCCACCAACACTACCCACCAGCATTACCCACCAGCATTACCCACCAGCAGTAACCCCCAGCAGTAACCACCAGCACTACCCGCCAGCAGTACCCGCCGACCGCCATCAGTAACCGCCAGCAGTCTGCAAAATAAGTAGAAAAGGTATGTGCATTAGCGTGTGTAAATGGTTGCAATATGTTTTTTAGTTGTGTTTTGTCATAATATGTCATGTGCTTGTTCATACATGTATGAATAAGGGTATGACATTTTCTGGCTGCCTAAGTCACATGTGCTAGGGGTGCAACTAGCCCCCAGCACATAACTGTAAATATCCCAGCATGTGCAGTGTTTATGACTCCTACCACCATCACCACTTCAAATCACTAAAGTGGTCATGGTGGTTAGAGTGTTCCTCTAATATCTCTCAGAAAAAGTAAACCTCTGTATACTGATTCCATTTTATTTGATCATCCTCTAGTTGTATTAAATTAGTGCGGGTGGGGTGCGGGGTGGGGGCGTGGAAAGGGCGCGACGGCGTTTTATTACTTATATACCTTAAATACAGTATATAATTTATATGCGGCCTGAGAAAATTTCTCTACACTCAATGTGGCCCAGAGAAGCCAAAAGGTTGGACACCCATGGTTTACATCCTTCTTGCCCACAGACAGCACCACCTATCCTTCCTTTTACACATTAATGACTGTATACCCCTCTCTTGGGGTAATATGTGCTAGGCTGCAGCCTGTGACATACACCATAGTGTGGAAATTACATATACACTTTTCATCAATAATAGAGCGCTTACAGCTCAAAATAGATAAAAGTGATAGACAGTAAAAACACATGAAAAAAGTCCAAAGTATTTTAAAAAATTACATATAAAATGCTCAGTGCTCCAAAATCCTTAAAAAAAAGTGCTGAAGTGTTTTAAGTAAACATGCCATGCAATGTGCCACACTCTCCTCTCCTATCTCCACTCACCAGAAAAAATGGACCCTCAGCTTTTCAGCCTGGAGGTCAAGCACGCATATGTCTGGTGTTGGGAATACCAGGTCGCTTTGGCGCCCTAAATGAGGTCTCCAAAAAGCTGCTCTTTGGGGCTGCCAAAACATCCACCAGGCTCAATGAAAGAAAAAAGTACTAGTACATAGTGAAGTAACAGAGGAAGCTCCAGTGTTTTTTTTTTTTTTTTTTTTTTGGTGATGCTGTCAGTACGTTTGCATGAAGGGAAAGCTCTTTTCCAGTTCTGGTTGCTCCAAAGGGCTCCATTTTTTCTGGTGAGTGAGGATACAAGAAGGGAGTGTGGCGCATTGCACGGCGTGTTTACTTGAAGCACTTCAGCACTTTTCTAAGGATTTTGGAGCACTGAGCACTTTATATGTAAATGTTTAAAAGCAGGGCTTTTTTCAGCTGGAACTTGGTGGAACTCAGTTCTACCACCTCTGGCTCAGGCCCTCTGCTCCTTGTGCACCACTATCACTTGTAAACACAGAGGTTCGGCTTCTGTGTTTTTAACAGTGATAGCTTGCCTTCCAGCGGCTCCCACAGATCTGATCTCCTGAGCGGCTGCAGTTGCACAGGGTGCATTGCAGATGCTGACACCCCCACTGGATGATCTCCATTCAAGATAGAGGAGCCACCTACAGTGTGAGGGATGGTACTAGAGCCAGCTTGGTGCTTCAGCTTAACACAGCAACAAAAGTAAGACATGTGATACGATGGAGCTTTTTTTTTTTTTTTTTAAACAAATTTTATTTGAGTTTAACAGTTTCACAAAGAATAAACATACAGGACACTCTATGAATCCTTTCTATACATAAGATGTTAACGACACTAAAGCCCTTAGGCTATAACTTGGGGGATCCATATTACCAACCAAAATGGGGGGGGGGGAAAGAGAGGGGGAGGGGGGGGGAGTACCTTGGCAGGGAGAAATGAGCCATATTGTTAACCTGGAGACATTCACGGTGTGACACAGCTAACATGATACCTCTCAAGCTTCAGTTGGGGTTGGGGATGGCCTGAGGATAAACCGTCAGGAACGGGGACCATTTGGAGATGAGATGATCAGTGGGACCCGCTAGGAGCTTGGAGTCCAAAAGTTCCCTGGCATAGAGCCTGGTGAGTTCCTCGATAACATCCTGAGTAGTAGGGGGGTGAGGAATTGTCCATTTCCGGAGTATAGCTCTTCTTGCTATCATAAGACATGTCGATATCCAGGCCTTGAAGGCATTGAGGATTTGTGTTTGGGAGGGGTCCACTTCCAGAGTAGGGCCATGAAGGTTTCCAAAGAGCAGGAGGAGAGGGTTATTCGTCGGGGATAAGCCTGTGGTGGTGGAGATCAGGTGTTGCACTGCCTCCCAGAATGCAGAGATGTGAGGGCAGGACCACAGTCTATGAGCCAGGGTGGGCCTGTGGGCTAGGCACCAAGAACATGACTGGGCGGCCGTCGTAGTTGCTGAGAACGAAAAGGGAGAGTAGGCTCTGTGTAGTATTTTTAGTTGTTGTTCCCTCCAGAATTCGTTTACAATGTATTTGCACGTCGAGTTATACCCCCGTAGGATGTGCTCCCCTATGTTGGGGATGTCAAAGTCTTTATTCCATGGAGAAACGGTTGGTGAGATAGGCTGTGGTGATCGGAGGCCCAACAAAGGTTTGTATACGTCAGAGAGTTTAAGTTTCTGTTTTACCATCAGCACATCCAGCAAGGAGTCGCTAAAGCGTTTGAACTGACGTGGGCAAAGGTCTTTGGCAAAGGAGATCGCCTGCTGCACATGGATGAAGTGCCGTCGTGGAATGCTGTAAATGGTGTAGATGTCCGAGGGGGGGCGTGGGAGACCAGAAAGCGGGTCAAAAAGTTGTGCAAAGTGAGTAAGGCCGCCAATTGCCCATTTTGCGAAGGCCTGGTATTGTCTGGATTGGGGAAATAGTGGGTGTCCCATGATGGTCAGATGTCGGGAAAAATATGGGGATAATCCTATTTTCTTGTTGACTTCACGCCAGGCTATTATAGTGTCCCGTAAGAGAATGTTGGTTCTGATGCTGGTTGGTAAGGCATATAGTGGGCAGTGGAGGATTGCTCCCAGAGTATAGGGTGCTACCATTTGTGTTTCAAGGGATACATTTGAAAACCTAGGGATCTCAGTTATCCAATCAATCCCCACCCTCAAGAGACATGACAGATTGTACAACCTCACATCTGGAAGATTGGCGCCCCCTCCCCTCCTGGGCCGCTGGAGTTTTTTCATTGAGATGCGGGGACGTTTGTTGTGCCAGATAAACTGTGAAAGTGCTTTATAGAGAATCTGGACGTCTTTATGTTTTAGAAGAAGGGGAATGGTCTGCATGGGATAAAGTAGTTTTGGGTAGCTGACCATTTTAAATAAGTGGCATCGGCCCAGGAGGGAGAGGGGCAACTCTGACCAAGACTCCAGTTGTCTCCTAATTACCTCCACCACTGGGGGGAGGTTCAAAGTGTATATAGAAGATGGCAATCTACCTATTTTAATACCTAAGTATTTAATGTGTGATTTAGCAATGGCAAATACTGAGTGCTTCAACCATGGTTGGTTAGCAGAATGAGATAGCGGGAGAATTTCACTTTTAGCGAAATTGATGCGGAGTCCAGAACAGTCACGGAAATTCGTAAAAATATCGTGAATAAGGGGGATGTCGGATGTCGGGTCTGCGGTGAATATCAGTATGTCATCAGCGAACAATGCTGTGCGGATCTCCTGGTCACCCATATGTATACCGTGTAGGGAATGGTGTGAGGACAGATAGCGGGAGAGGGGTTCAATGGCAATATTGAAGAGCAATGGGGAGAGCGGGCAGCCCTGTCTGGTGCCCTTGTAGAGAGGAAAGGAATCCGAGACATGGCCGCAGGCTACAACACTTGCTCGAGGGGCAGAGTACATGGCAGAGATTAGATGCAGAAAAGAGCCACCGAAGCCGAGTTGCTCCAGGACCATCCGGAGCCAGGAGAAACTGACGTTGTCAAAGGCTTTCTCTGCATCTAATGTAATTATAGCCATGTCATTTACGGGTTCCATGTGGGCCTTGTGCAAGACTGCCAAAACCTTTCTGATGTTAGAAGTAGCCGAGCGGCCCTTAGTAAAACCTGACTGGGAGGGCAGAATCAGGGAAGGCATGATATCGGCCAGTCTATTGGCTATTAGTTTGGAAAGAATTTTGGTGTCTAGGTTCAACAGGGATATTGGGCGATACGAACTGGGTTCTGAAGGGTCTTTCCCCGGTTTAGGAATAAGTTTAATGTGTGCTTGAAAGCCTGTGGGTAAGTAGGGACCTCCGTTCATAATGTGGGTGTAGACATTGGTGAGGGCGGGGGAGGTGAAGGAATTAGTCAGTTTATAAAAATCTGAGGTATACCCGTCCGGACCCGGGGCTTTTCCAGTGGACAGAGAATTGATAACCGATTGGACTTCTTCCAACAAAATGGGGGCATTGAGTTTTTGAAGATCAGACGGGTTTAAAGTGGGAAGTTGTACCTTGTCCAAAAAGGATTTGGCCTTAGATGGGTCGATGGGGTCGGGACCATAGAGGGAAGCAAAATAACCCTTGATAATTGAATTAATTTCCTTGGAGTCCGTGGATAGACCCCCGGCCGGTTTTTTGACGGACGAAATATGTGTAGGGGAGCGTGGACCCTTGCAAAATGAGCAAGGAGTTTCCCGGATTTGTTGCCAAATTTGTGGAGTCGGAGGTCGAGGAGAGAGTGATGGAACCTCTCCCCGGCCTCCGCCCAAAGATCAAACTTGGACTTAGCCTCTTTCCAGGCCTGTCGGGTGGAGGAGGAATTGTCATGTGCCAGTTGCGCTTGGGCTATGCGCAGAGCCTTGCTGGCAGCTTGGAAGCCAGCGTTGGTGGCTCGTTTGTGGGCCGCAGCGAAAGCGATGATCCTACCCCTGAGTACTGCTTTACCCGTCTCCCACAACAGAATGGGATTCTCAGAGTGTGTTGCGTTATCTAGTAGGAAGGAGGACCATGTGGAGTCTAGAATGTCGCGTAGTTCCTTATTGTCAGATAGGTAGGAGGGAAATCGCCAAATCGTAGGGGATGGGGACATAGCCGGATCGGTGAAGGATACAGTGATGGGAGCATGGTCAGATATGGCAATTGTTTCAATGGTTGGGTCTGTCGTGTGTTTTAAAAACAGGTTGTTACACAGGAAGTAGTCTATGCGAGAGAGACTGTCATGAGGAGGGGAGAAGAAGGTATTGTCCTTCCCGAGAGGATGGGACAGCCGCCAGACATCGGTAAGGTGGATAGAGGAGGCGAATTCAGAAAGGGGAGTGTGGTCAGGGTGAGGCGGTGGTTTGGATTGCGAGCCCCTCGATCTGTCCTCCACCAGGTGCATGACCGCGTTAAAATCGCCTCCCAACAAGAGGGGGCAGTGCACATACGGAGCCAAGGTGGACGACAGCTCAGAGAAGTAGGATTTTGTGGGGGAATTGGGGGCATAGATGTTTGTGAGGACTAGAGTAGATGAGTTCACTTTTAGCTTGAGGATCGTCAGACGCCCTGAAGTGTCAGATTCCTCCGACAGCACCTCATGAGGGAAATTTTTGTGGATGAGTATGAGGGTCCCTGCCTTTTGTTTTTCAGAGGCCGAGCCATAGACCTGGCCCACCCATAATTTGCGCATTCTGTGGAAATCGGCAGCTGTTAAATGCGTCTCCTGAAGTAGGGCAATATCAGCTCGTAATCTTTTCAGGTGTCTTAGGACGGCCATCCGTTTGTGGGGGGAACGCAGCCCCTTGACGTTCCAAGATACTATTTTCATATTATGTTGGATCGTCAGGGAGGGCTAGGAGAGGATAGAGCTTACATAGGTGGGGAGCGTAAGAGATAGGGAGTAGGCTGTGTGTCAGTAGTAGTGAATCTAGTGAAAAAGCACACTGCGTCTCGACATGTGTATAGGGCCAGGTGGTATTCCCTGAGGGGTAGGAGGGTACAACTACAACTAACAGAACAAAGCTAGCTAACAAAAGGGTAGAAAACAGGACATCACATACCATCATTCTAGTGGACTTCACCTTTTTCCTGATGGGGCGTCATCTCCCAACGACGTTACCGGAGTTGCAGAGGGGGCCACCTCCTGGCAGACGTGGTTAGAGGATCAAGTGGGATACCTCCCGCACCTCCGTTTGGACTGCAGCGCCAGGGACGGAAAACGTGCAAATCATGGATTTCAATTGGGGAACTGAGGAGGTTTACACATACCATTGCAGCTCCGGTAAGGCTGTGAGGACGAAAACAAGAAAGAACATAAACATTAGTGGGAGAGCAGAACTGGGTGTATCCCAAATACAGAGAAAGTAATACAGAATCGTATATATCAACAGTCTGGAGAGTGCGGACCGGCACTCAACACAGATAATAATATGTGGTAAGGCAGTATAAATGTGTTCCGAAAGGGCCCATCAGCACCGAGTGCAGTAAATATAGTGCTAGGATAGTAAGATCCACATGAAGATCCTAGAAGTTGCCCCACCGCTACTTAGGAGCATAACGAGGCCTCTTAGGGGAATCCTTTCTGGGGTTGCGCAAGTCGCTGGATCCCGGGGACCGGGAAGAAGATATTGGTGCCTGAGTCTACGATGGAGCTTTAAAGAAGGGGGGGGTTGGAGGTAGGGGAAGGGGGATGCATGTAGAGGTCAGAACCGAAGAGGGATGAATGTGACAAATAGATGGGAATGCAGAGGTAAGCGGCTGTGAAAGAAGGCTGAACTCTGCACTCTGTGTTCAGGGGCAACCCTGAACTCTGCACTCTGTGTGTAGGGCACCCCTGAACTCTGCATTATGTATGTAGCACACCCCTGAACTCTGCACTCTGTGTGTAGGGCACCCCTGAACTCTGCATTATGTATGTAGCACACCCCTGAACTCTGCACTCTGTGTGTAGGGCACCCCTGAACTCTGCATTATGTATGTAGCACACCCCTGAACTCTGCGCTCTGTGAAGAATCCCCCCCCCCCCCCCAACTCTGCACTCCTATTATTTAATGTCCCCTTGAAATCTTCCCACTATTTTATGAGGTATGGAGGGTGGGTGGGTGTGTGTGTGTGGGGGCCCTGGGGGGGGGGGTCGTGGTTGAGTTTCTGCACCTATTTTCTGAGAAAGAAGGTCCTTTTTAAAAGACTGGACTTTTTTTATGTGTTTTCACTGTCAATCACTGTTATCATTTTGGACTGTAAGCGCTGTATTATAATTATTTGATTTACGAGTGACATAGCACTTTGTGGACAGCAGCTGCAGGGTTTTGAATTTATTTGTTTTTTTATTTTTATTAGTTTTTTCACATAGTGCGAGTATTTATATATACAGTAACTCACAAAAGTGAGTACGCCCCTCACATTTTTGTAAATATTTTATGATATTTTTTCATGAGACAACACTGAAGAAATGACACTTTGCTACAATGTAAAGTAGTGAGTGTACAACTTGTATAACAGTGTACATTTGCTGTCCCCTCAAAATAACTCAACACACAGCCATTAATGTCTAAACAACTGGCAACAAAATTGAGTACACCCGTACGTGAAAATATCCAAAATGGGCCCAAAGTGTCAATATTTTGTGTGGCCACCATTATTTTCCAGCACTGCCTTAACCTTCTTGTGCATGGAGTTCACCAGAGCTTTACAGGTTGCCAGTGGATCCATGCCTCCATGATGACATCACAGAGCTGGTGGATGTTAGAGACCTTGGGCTCCTCCACCTTCCATTTGAGGATGCCCCACAGATGCTCAAAAGGGTTTAGGTCTGGAGACATGCTTGGCCAGTCCATCACCTTTACCCTCAGCTTCTTTAGCAAGGCAGTGGTTTTCTTAGAGGTGTGTTTGGGGTCGTTATGTTGGAATACTGCTCTGCGGCCCAGTCTCCAAAGGAAGGGGATCATGCTCTACTTGAGTATGTCACAGTACATGTTGACATTCATGGTTTCTTCAATGAACTGTAGCTCCCCCAGTGTCGGCAGCACTCAAGCAGCACCAGACCATGACACTCTCGTGGAACATATAAACATATATTATGTCACCAGAAGGGTTAGGAGGTGACAAAATATATTTTTTATTGTCTTTGGCCAAGTATAGTTTTTACAAACAAGAAGTTAGCCACCCAGGGTGTATATACAATGCCACATACACCTAACAGGAAACTAATTAAGAGGTCATGTGACCACCAGGGCTTGGCTATATTAGGTTACTGAAGAGCCGAAGGTCTCTGTCTGTGAGGACAACCACTTGGAGGGATGAAACGTGTCGACGTAGATTCCGACCCTTCAGTAATGCCACTTTCGGGTCAGGGGAACGCATGCAGAAGTGTGATGGCAGGCAAGCCGCCTTCTCCACAGTGTTACGGAGTGTAATAACTTTCAGGAGCTCCAGCAATATTATCTTGACATGCAATATTACTTCTGATACATTGTAAGTGCAATTTATTTTTTTTATATTGAATAAAAAGCTTGAACATATTACACTATTGGACTCTTCTCTGTCTTCCATTCCTAGCATTGGATAATAGCAGAAATCCAAGGAGCCCTAATCACTATACTTACCAGCCAAAGCTTTCCAGACCCCTATGCAATATTGCCTAGGGGTCCACATTGTCTGGTAAGTGAATTCCCTTTGGGGGGTGTGAAACACAACCACCTTGCACGAAAGTCACAGATTGGCATGGACTTTTTGGAATAAGAGCACTCGTCATGAACTTTCACTGGACACTTGCTTGCTTATGTGTTTTTTTTTTTTTGTATTTTTTGATTATTTTTGATTTGTATTTCCTCCCATATGTTCATATGGAAATATGGACTCACTATACTAATTTATAACCACGGGTTGATTATATATTACATCCTATTTCTTTTCATTTTTTCACACATGGTGTGTTTAGTAGGCTGTATGTGATAGCACTTGTTATATTTGGTGTGTTGCACTGTTTTTTACGCTGTGTTATTGTTATTGAATTTTGGTTACTAGGACGCCTAGCAACTACAATTCCACTGCCTGCCCACAATTCTGTGATTTTTCTTTTAGTGGCATGTCGGGCATTTCTCAAAACAATTGATGTAGATCTTCCTCCCTGGATGATGTGACATTTAAATATTAATTTGTTTAAGCGAGGCGAGGCACACAGCAACAGCCACTCACTCCGGCTCAATGATTGATCTTGGAGGGGTTGTCTTTTGAGATTTATTGAAAAACTTGGATGGGATGAGGGGAGATATGGCATATTCTAAAAACACTATGAAGTAACAGGAGGATGTTCCACGCTATATCTATGCTGCTTAGAATGGTCTTTACAGCTAAGAGAATGGTCAGTACTGTAAGATTCTGGTACCTTCGGTACCCTTCCAGCCCATTTCTTCCGCATATAGCTACCTGTCCCTTTAATTCTCATGACGTCATCACTAGGCGCCGCTCTGAGCGGCTATTTCAATCGCCGGCTTTCACTCACAAGGTGTTCGTGCAAACCGCTTGTTATACAGCCTTGTCTGACGCTGCCGAAGCCTCCAGCTATTTCCTGTATCTCGCTACTGATCCTGTATCTCGCTACCTGATCCTTATCTCATTACCGGACCCCTCATCTCTCTAAACCAACTAGTGATAAGTACCCCACAGGGGATTCCTTCCTATCAACTTACACTATCTACTCTTGCATCCTAAAGACTGTTGCTATCTATGCATTACTATTTCTATCATCTGCACTGTTACATAGATTGCTAGCTCTTGAGTCTACTACCATCTATATCCTTGCACTGAGTTAGCAATTCCTGTACACTTCATCTGCTGTCCCCTACCACCTGTTATTTGTACATGATTGCTAACCTATCTGCATACTATCTATCACCATCTGCTAACACTCCTGAACATTACTATTGAGTGCCTATCATTGTTATCACTACTCACGCCTGTCCTTTCAGCACATCACCTCTATACTATCGTATACAACCTATCACTCCAGGAACATCTTATCTGAGTGTCTGTATATTTGCATGCTGAGGCAGGCTGGGCCACAATGATGAGTCTGGAGAGTTGGATATGGTGATTCAACACATCTCTACACGACTACTGAGTGGAAATTCTGCAGCTGCAAATCCAGTTCACTAAACAAACGCCGGTGCGTTACAAGTACCCAGACTTTGCAGGAATTGTCCCAGTCAAAGCAAAGGAGTGAAAAAGCGAACAGTCACTAGGATCCTAAACTCAGGTCTGTATTCACAATGTTCTTGGATAGCTTGATGCCTCCTTCCAATATCAGCCGGAATTTGCCCATGAGCTCTACAGGCCAAATTCCTAGTGAAATCCCTTGGTTAATTCCAAAGATTTTTAAAAGTAGACCCCCAGCTCTGACCTAGCTGGGACCTTGGTAACCACATGCAGAATTTCAGCTGAGCTGCCAAGTAGGGCAGCCCCTCTTAGGCCGGGATCTTCTCCTGCTTGACTAGAACAGGGCTGCTACTCTAGGCTCTATGCTATTTATGTACTCCCCAACCACCTACCAGGCACCCTCCCCCAGGGATTGGCCAGGAGAACATAAATATTCATGCTGCTGATTTGCCCTTTCCAGCCCACTACATTCTAGAATCCTCCAGAAGACAAGGGGAAACAATCAAATGTGCAACCAATGAAAACCAAAACAGCCCAAAAGCAATCAATTTCTTAATCATCCTAGCAGCCTACCTATAACAGTGTTACACTATTGTAACATCCTCCTAGGTAGGTGTTAGAAGAGAGAGTGTAGTTTTTGGGTCTTTCTCCTTACCAGAGAGATTGCCAGGTAAATGTAGATTGCTCTCTGCCTATCAGAGAGCAGGATCCATTGGTAGGGTCTGCTCATGGTGCTCAGGTGCAGCTCAGCTTGTCTGAAATGTTTCACACTGGTCCGATAGGGAGACATATTGGACAGTGGGAGGAAACCTGACAAGTGAGGGCACAGGCCTTGTTACAGTCCTGGTGATTGGCAGAGGAATGTGCATTGGTGCATGCTGTATAAATGCTAGGGGCACATGTGCTCGGGGTCTTTGGCTGGAGAGAGGGGTCTCGGAGGGAGGGTGCAGCTGCCCCTCCTCTGTAGAAGCTGCCATGCGGCCTCTGGTAGTCAACCTGAGGACTTGAATGTCAGAGAGGAGCTGAACCAAGAGGTCCTGCAGAGCTCACTGGGAGACACTAGAAAGGATCTGATTCTTCCTAAAGTTATTATAGATCTGTGTCATGGGGCCTGTCATGTGAGGGCCATCCCTTCAGTGGAAGAGTCAGCGTTGGGTGTGAGGCAAGGGAATGCTAGAGAGTGTCCTGAAGATTAAGTAGTTTGCATCAAGTCTGCTGTTAAAGAGAGCAAGAAGACTTCATTCTTCCATACAAGTGGCAGTATGGTAAAAGCAGTGTGTCTGCTTCCACAAATAATCTGGTGAGGCCATGGGAGAGTTGTCCTCATCTACTGTAAATAGTTCAGTTGGAGTATCCCACTATTCCCTTCTCCCATCCAAGTTCCACAATAAATACAAAACCAAATCCCCTGGACTGGACTGTTTATTGAGTAACGAGCAAACAGGAGTAAGCAGTGGCGGCTGGTGCTCAAAATTATTGGGGGGGGGGGGGTGCAAACAGAAAAATGTAATAGGAATTGCTTTGCGGTAAAAAACGCGGTAAAAAATTGCGTGACTTTGAGGTCACACAAGTGTGAAAGAGGCCTTCAGTAATCAAGGTACAAAAATATGTAGCAGAAAACGAATTGGCCTAAAATGTTAAAAAAAAATTGGGTAACAAAACAAAAAAAGTAGAACTACTTCTAAATCAGACTTCCTCTTTTACTTTTTGGAGGCATTTAAAGAGAATGTAAAAGGTAAAATCACATGCATTTTAAATGCATCCAATTAATAGGACCTCGTTTACAAAAGAAAATTGTTTGATTAAAATCTGTGAGTGCAGGTAAGGCCTCCTTCTCTTCTTCATAACAGGGGGAGGCCTTTTGTAGTTCATGGGTATAACAGGGAAAAATGCTAACTGATAACAGTCCAGAAAGCTCAAAGTTTTCAGCTCACAAGATTCCTGGCTGCATGAACAGTTCATTTTATTTTATTGGGCAAAAAAAAATAAAAAATAAATACTTTTAATTGTATTTTTAGAGGAGCAAATAAGTGCCGGTTCACACTAATACGACTTGTCAGGCGACTTGGTCAGCCTGGCAAATCGTGCACAGTCGCAGTCATTGAGTAGTACAGGACCGGTTCTAATAGGAGCGACACAAGTTGCTCCGACTTAGAAAAAGGGTCCTGTATAGAGTTGAGCGGACACCTGGATGTCCGTGTTCGGCGGGTTCGGCCGAACTTTAAAAAAAAGTCCGGGACTTTTGCCGAACTTTTCCCGGACACCGAACCCCATTGAAGTCAATAGGGACCCGAACTTTCAGGCACTAAAATGGCTCTAAAACACCAATGGAAAGGGCTAGAGTGCTGCAAATGGCAGCAAAACGTTGTTAAGAGCCTGGCAAGTGCTCTGCAAACAAATGTGGATAGGGAAATAACTTAAAAAAAAAAAAAAAAAAAAAAGAAAAATAAAACAATGTTCTTCATCTCTGAAGGACGAGGCCCATATGGAGTAGGAGGGAGGTTGAGGTGGTGGTGGATGTGGCGGTCTCATAGGCGTGCGCACAGGGTGTGCCGGATGTACCTGGGCACTCCCTAATCACCTAGGGCACATAGCATTATCGCTCTGTTTGCCAGTGAGGAGATGGGAAAGATCTCCCTCGGACCTGCTCTGCTTTATTTCTTTTTGCCAGCAGGGAGAATAATGTATCGGGGCCATGTACATGTAGGCAAACACATGCATGTGTATTTCAACTTTGGGGTGCACACCCTAATGCAATAGGCTGCGCACACCTATGGGCGGTGTAGGTGGAAGCAGCGGTGGGGGAGGACCAGGGCCGGATTAAGAGCATCATGGGTTGGTGCTGAGGATTTTGAAGGGCCTTAAGGGCCGTGCCTTGGCATGCACCTAGAGGAGGAAGGGTGCAGCCATGCATGCCTAATTCAACATGGGATGCTGTCTCTGAAACCCATAAACACATCCATGCATCGGCAACTGTCCCTCCTTGTCCGGCCTTCGTGCTGTGTGGGGAGGTTCTGAGGGAGCTGCCTGGGGAAGCGAGCATAGAAGCCAGACTTCTGTGTTTACAAGTGACAGAAGAGCGGTAACAGTGAATATGGCCAACCCGGGGCCTATATAAAGGTAGGGGCCTGGAGCTGCAGCTCCAATAGCCCCTACGTTAATCTGGCCCTGAGGAGGACGAGGTAGCCAACAATGCTTCTTTTCAGAAATTTTAAATGAGGGTACACCCCAAAAGAGTGAGAAAGAGCAAAAATAGAACAATGGCTGGGTAAGGTCGGTATCCATCGCTATTCTGCACAAGGTACGGAAAAGTCCCGTGGGATCCATGCCTGGTTCATTTTAATGAACGTGAGCTTGTCCACATTGTCTCTGGACAGGCAGCTGCGCTTGTCTGTGATAACGCCCCCAGCAGTGCTAAATACACGTTCAGATAATACACTGGCTGCAGGGCACGCCAGCACCTCCAAGGCGTAAAGGGCAAGTTCAGGCCATGTGCCCAACTTGGAGACCCAGAAGTTGAAGGGGGCAGACCCCTCATTCAGTACGTCTAGGCGTGTGCACACATACTGCTCCACCATGTTCGTGAAATGCTGCCTCCTGCTAAGACGTTCCATATGAGCTGCTGGTGCTGCTGTTGTGGCGTGCTGACAAAGCTTTTCCACATTTCGGCCATGCTAACCCTGCCTTCTGAGGTGCTGGCAGTGCCCTGGTTGCGTTGGCGACCTCTTCCTCCTCCTCCTCCTCCTCCTCTGCCTTGTGCTTCCACTGTGGCCCCGCTGTCAGGTGGGAATGCCAGCAGCATCGCGTCTACCAGCGTGCGCTTGTACTCGCGCATCTTGCGATCGTGAATTAAGGACGGTACGTTGTCCTTGTAACGGGGATCCAGCAGCGTGGCCACCCAGTAATCAGCACAAGTTAGAATGTGGGCAACTCGGCGGTCATTGTGGAGACACTGCAGCATGTAATCGCTCATGTGTGCCAGGCTGCCCAGAGGCAACGAAAGGCTGTCCTCTGTGGGAGGTGTATCGTCCGTGTCCTCTGTATCCCCCCAGCCACGCACCAGTGATGGCCATGAGCTGGCCTGGGTGCCACCCTGCTGTGAACATGGTTCCATCTCCTCCTCCAGCTCCTCCTCCTTATCCTCCTCATCCTCCAGAACTGTGCCCCTGCTGGACAATTGTGTCCCTGGCGTTTGTGTTTGCAGGAACCCACCCTCGGAGCCCCTTGTGAATGACTGCCCTGAAAGCCTTGGAAATGTTACCTCTTCATCCTCCTCCTCCTCCTCATCCTGTGCCACATCCTCTTCCATCATCGCCCGAATTGTTTTTTCAAGGAGGCATAGAAGTGGGATAGTTAAGCTGACAACAGCGTCATCGGCAGTGGCCATGTTGGTGGAGTACTCAAAACAGCGCAACAAGGCACACAGGTCTCGCATGGAGGCCCAGTTATTGGTGGTGAAGTGGTGCTGTTCCGCAGAGCGACTCACGCGTGCGTGCTGCAGCTAAAACTCCACTATGGCCTGCTGCTGCTCGCACAGTCTTTGCAGCATGTGCAAGGTGGAGTTCCACCGTGTGGGCACGTCACATATGAGGCGGTGAGTGGGAAGGCCTAAGTTACGCTGCAGTGCTGACAGGCGAGCAGCAGCAGGGTGAGAACGCCGAAAGTGCGCACAGACGGCCCGCACTTTCTGCAGCAGCTCTGACATATCGGGGTAGTTTTTAAGGAGCCTCTGCACCACCAAATTCAGCACATGCGCCAGGCAAGGGATGTGCGTCAAACCGGCTAGGCCCAGAGCTGCTATGAGATTTGGCCCGTTATCGCACACCACCAGGCCGGGCTTGAGGCTCGCTAGCAGCAACCACTCATTTGTCTGATGTTCCATGCTCCTCCACAACTCCTGCGCGGTGTGTGGTTTGTCCCCCAAACAGGCAAGTTTTAAAACTGCCTGCTGTCGTTAACCCCTGGCCGTGCTGATGTTGGTGGTGAAGGTGTTACGCTGTCCGGATGAGGAGGCGGTAGAGGATGAGGAAGCGGAGTAGGAGGAGTTAGGAACAGGAGGCAAACTGAAGCGCCCTGCAATCCTCGGTGGTGGAAGGACATGCGCCAAATTGCTATCCGCCTCAGACGCATCCGCCACTGCATTTACCCAGTGTGCCGTTAGGGAGATATAACGCCCCTGACCGTGCTTACTGGTCCACGTATCGGTAGTTAGGTGGACCTTGCCATAGATGGCGTTGCGCAGTGCACACCTGATTTTTTCCCCCACTTGGTTGTGCAGGGAAGGGATGGCTTGCCTGGAAAAGTAGTGGCGGCTGGGCACGACGTACTGTGGGACAGCCACCGACATAAGGTTTTTAAAACTGTGTGTCTCCACCAGACGGAATGACAGCATTTCAAAGGCCAAGAATTTTGAAATGCTGGCATTCAGGGCCAGGGATCGCGGGTGGGTAGGGGGGTACTTCCTCTGCCTCTCAAGTGTTTGGGAGATGGAAAGCTGAATGCTTCCATGGGACATTGTGGAGATGGTTGGTGACCACGGTGGTGGTGTTGCTGACAGATCGTCTGTTTGCGGGGTGGCAGGTGCCGGTATCACTACAGATGTGGCTGGAGCGGCCGAGACTGCAGCGGAAGAGGAAGCAGGATGAGCCAGAGACGTTTCTTGGTTTTGAAGGTGTCTACTCCACTGCAGCTCGTGCTTTGCACTTAGATGCCTGATCATGCAGGTTGTGCTCAGGTTGAGAAGGTTTATGCCTCGCTTCAGGCTCTGATTGCACAGGGTGCAAACCACTCGTGTCCTGTCATCAGCACATTTTCTAAAGAACTTCCACGCTAGAAAACTCCTTTGAGCTGACTTTGGTGCGCTCGTTCCCTTGCTGCGTTGGGCAGTAGCAGGCATAGTGTCTAGGGCACGGACGCTCCGCTTCTGCACCCTGCTCCCTCTTCTGCTGTGCTAGTGGCTCTGTGCGGCCACTGCCTCTTCCTCCAAACTACTCAGGTCACCTGCATGACCTTCATTCCATGTGGGTTTGAGGACCTCATCGTCCTCCACATCATCTTCCACCCAGTCTTCACCCCTGCCCTCCTTGTTGGTCTCCACAATTCTGAACGCCGCAGCAGTTGGCACCTGCGTTTCGTCATCATCGGAGACGTGCTGCGATGGTCCTTGCATGTACTCATCTTGAGAAATAAGTGGTTGGGATCGCTGCACTCAATCTCTTCCACTTCTGGGGCAGGGCTAGGTGGATGGCCCTGGGAAACCCTGCTTACAGAGTCCTCAAAAAGAAGAAGAGACTGCTGTATGGCTTGGGGCTCAGACTGCTTGCCTGATTTGCAAGGGGGTGAGGTGAAAGACGGTTGGACATTGGCTGCAGGTGCCAACTCTGACCTTTCTGCAGTAGACTGGGTGGGAGACAACATGAAAGGTGTTCTGTTCAGGTGTCAGAACTAAGGGTAGGTTAGATGGGTGGGAGACAAGGTGAAGGAACTGGAGGCACTGTCAGCAACCCAATCTACTATCGCCTGTACTTCTTCAGGCCTCATCACGTCTAGAGGCGCATTATGCCCTACCAAATACTGCTGCAGGTTCTTTCGCCTACTAACACTTGAGGAAGGTGTTTCACTTGTGCGTGTAGCTGGCACAGATCGACCACGTCCTCTCCTTGCAACAGGAGCTCTACCAGCAGCACCACGACCCAGGCCACGGCCCCTATTTGACGGTCTCCTCATATTTCTGTAATTTAAGATCTTGCCCTAGAAAGGTGTTTATTGAATAGCGGAACAAAACAACAACAGTATCGCACGGGTGTATCTCACAGTCAAATATGCAAACTATGCCGCAATTTAATGTTTTTTACCCCAAAAGGGTGTATATTGAATAGCGGAATAGGATAAAAAACGGTGTATCTCACACGTACAAACACAGAGTAGGCCCCGATTAAAATTTTTTGTACCCTAAAGGGAGGATGAGGAAGAGGAGTAGGAGGAGTTGGGAACAGGAGGCAAACTGAAGCGCCCTGCAATCCTCGGCGGTAGAAGGAGATGCGCCAAACAAATTTAAAAGGTGTATCTCACACGTACCGATACAGACTATCCCGCAATTTAATTTTTTACACTCAAACGGTGTATATTGAATAGCGGAATAGGACAAATCTTACAAAACGGTGTATCTCACACGTACAAACACAATCTAGGCCCCGATTACAATTTTTTGTACCCTAAAGGCAGGATGAGGAGTAGGAGGAGTTTGGAACAGGCAGGAGGCAGACTGAAGCACCCTCAAATCCTCGGCAGTATGAGATGCGCCCCAAAAATTGTAAAAATGGTGTATCTCATACGTACCGACACAGACTATCCCGCAATTTAATTGTTTATACCCAAAGGTTTTGATTAAATAGCGGAATAGAAAATATGATCAAAAAAAGTATATGTATCTCACACGTACAGAACCACACTAGGCCCCAATTACTATTGTTTGTACCCCTAAAAGGCTGGATGAGGAGTAGAAGGAGTTTGGAACAGGCAGCACCCTCAAATCTTCAGAAGTATAAGATGAACCCCAAAAACTTGGAATGGTGGATCTCACACGTACCAACACAGACTATCCCGCAATTTAATTGATCCCCAAAGGTTTTTATTGAATAGCGGAATCGGAAATATGATCAAAAAAAGTGTATGTATCTCACACGTACAAAACCACACTAGGCCCCAATTACTATTGTTTGTACCCCTAAAAGGCTGGATGAGGAGTAGAAGGAGTTTGGAACAGGCAACACCCTCAAATCTTCAGAAGTATGAGATGAACCCCAAAAACTTGGAAAGGTGGATCTCACACGTACCAACACAGACTATCCCGCAATTTAATTGATCCCCAAAGGTTTTTATTGAATAGCGGAATCGGAAATATGATCAAAAAAAGTGTATGTATCTCACACGTACAAAACCACACTAGGCCCCAATTACTATTGTTTGTACCCCTAAAAGGCTGGATGAGGAGTAGGAGGAGTTTGGAACAGGCAGCACCCTCAAATCTTCAGAAGTATGAGATGAACCCCAAAAACTTGAAAAGGTGGATCTCACACGTACCAACACAGACTATCCCGCAATTTAATTGATCCCCAAAGGTTTTTATTGAATAGCGGAATAGAAAATATGATCAAAAAAAGTGTATGTATCTCACACGTACAAAACCACACTAGGCCCCAATTACTATTGTTTGTACCCCTAAAAGGCTGGATGAGGAGTAGGAGGAGTTTGGAACAGGCAGCACCCTCAAATCTTCAGAAGTATGAGATGAACCCCAAAAACTTGAAAAGGTGGATCTCACACGTACCAACACAGACTATCCCGCAATTTAATTGATCCCCAAAGGTTTTTATTGAATAGCGGAATAGAAAATATGATCAAAAAAGTGTATGTATCTCACACGTACAAAACCACACTAGGCCCCAATTACTATTGTTTGTACCCCTAAAAGGCTGGATGAGGAGTAGGAGGAGTTTGGAACAGGCAGCACCCTCAAATCTTCAGAAGTATGAGATGAACCCCAAAAACTTGGAAAGGTGGATCTCACACCTACCAACACAGACTATCCCGCAATTTAACTGTTCCCCAAAGGTTTTTATTGAATAGCGGAATAGAAAATATGATCAAAAAAGTGTATGTATCTCACACGTACAAAACCACACTAGGCCCCAATTACTATTGTTTGTACCCCTAAAAGGCTGGATGAGGAGTAGGAGGAGTTTGGAACAGGCAGCACCCTCAAATCTTCAGAAGTATGAGATGAACCCCAAAAACTTGGAAAGGTGGATCTCACACGTACCAACACAGACTATCCCGCAATTTAACTGTTCCCCAAAGGTTTTTATTGAATAGCGGAATAGAAAATATGATCAAAAAAAGTGTATGTATCTCACACGTACAAAACCACACTAGGCCCCAATTACTATTGTTTGTACCCCTAAAAGGCTGGATGAGGAGTAGGAGGAGTTTGGAACAGGCAGCACCCTCAAATCTTCAGAAGTATGAGATGAACCCCAAAAACTTGGGAAGGTGGATCTCACACCTACCAACACAGACTATCCCGCAATTTAACTGTTCCCCAAAGGTTTTTATTGAATAGTGGAATAGAAAATATGATCAAAAAAAGTGTATGTATCTCACACGTACAAAACCACACTAGGCCCCAATTACTATTGATTGTACCCCTAAAAGGCTGGATGAGGGGTAGGAGGAGTTTGGAACAGGCAGCACCCTCAAATCTTCAGAAGTATGAGATGAACCCCAAAAACTTGGAAAGGTGGATCTCACACGTACCAACACAGACTATCCCGCAATTTAACTGTTCCCCAAAGGTTTTTATTGAATAGCGGAATAGAAAATATGATCAAAAAAAGTGTATGTATCTCACACGTACAAAACCACACTAGGCCCCAATTACTATTGTTTGTACCCCTAAAAGGCTGGATGAGGAGTAGGAGGAGTTTGGAACAGGCAGCACCCTCAAATCTTCAGAAGTATGAGATGAACCCCAAAAACTTGGGAAGGTGGATCTCACACCTACCAACACAGACTATCCCGCAATTTAACTGTTCCCCAAAGGTTTTTATTGAATAGTGGAATAGAAAATATGATCAAAAAAAGTGTATGTATCTCACACGTACAAAACCACACTAGGCCCCAATTACTATTGATTGTACCCCTAAAAGGCTGGATGAGGGGTAGGAGGAGTTTGGAACAGGCAGCACCCTCAAATCTTCAGAAGTATGAGATGAACCCCAAAAACTTGGAAAGGTGGATCTCACACCTACCAACACAGACTATCCCGCAATTTAACTGTTCCCCAAAGGTTTTTATTGAATAGCGGAATAGAAAATATGATCAAAAAAAGTGTATGTATCTCACACGTACAAAACCACACTAGGCCCCAATTACTATTGTTTGTACCCCTAAAAGGCTGGATGAGGAGCAGGAGGAGTTTGGAAAAGGCAGCACCCTCAAATCTTCAGAAGTATGAGATGAACCCCAGAAACCCCAAATATCATTCAGCTCTGCTGCAGGCCACAATTTTATTTGTTTTAACCCAAGGCTGTATATTGAATAGTGGAATAGAAAAAAGTGTATGATTTTTGAAACCACTCAATAATAGCACATGTGAACTGAACACAGCTGAAGGAAAAATGCTGCACACAGTGACTGATAGAAAAATACTTTTCTCCCTCCTCCTCAGTGGGCAAAAAAAATTGTGTTCACTGCACCCCACACACAGCAAAATCGATGTGGACCACTGACACCTGCCTATCTCCAGCCTCTCCCTAAATGGATTGATAAGATCGTAGATCGGTCACTGAAAACCCCTCCCACACAGCAAAATCGATCGTAGAAAACTGACCCTAAAAATCAGCAGCTGCCTCTCCCTAAAAGGATTGATAAGATCATAGATCGGTCACTGAAAACCCCTCCCACACAGCAAAATCGATCGTAGAGAACTGACCCTAAAAATCAGCAGCAGCCTCTCCCTAAAAGGATTGATAAGATCGTAGATCGGTCACTGAAAACCCCTCCCACACAGCAAAATCGATCGTAGAAAACTGACCCTAAAAATCAGCAGCCTCGCCCAAAAAAGGCCTACAACTCGCCCTGCCTAACACACTCCGACCTGTCCCTCAATTCTATCCGGACACAAATGGTTTTTTTTTTTCCTGTCTGTCCCTAATCAGCAGCCAGCACGTATGATGTGTGCTCTGTCCCTGAACTAACACAGCAGAATGACGCAGCGGCGCTGCCTCGGACTTATAAAGACTTGGTCACATGCTTCAGATGGCCAATCACAGCTACTAATACATTTGTAGGCATGGCTGGGATGGCTTAAGGCACACCAGTGAAACGCTTGTTGATTGGCTGTTGAAAGCCCGCCATGAAAAGCGCGCCAATGCATGCAAAACCCAGAAATAAAATGACCGAACACAGATTTTTACCCGAACATACAGTAAAGTTTTCGGGTCCGTGTTCGGGTAACAAAAATCCAATTATTCGGTACGAACGCGAATAATACAGTCCGTGTTCGCTCAACCCTAGTCCTGTACTACTTCGGGGCGACCTGGAGGCGACTTGTATTGACATTCATTTTATGAAGTCAGTGCAAGTCGCGCCAAAGTCGCGCTGCACGCAACTTCACAGGTCGCACCCCTAAGTCGGAGAGACCTAGTGTGAACCGGCACTAAGAGAAATGTATTGTTAGTGTTTAAATACACTTTAACCACTTTAGCCCCGGAAGAATTTGCCCTCTTTCTGACCAAGCCCTATTTTGCGATTAGGCACTGCGTTACTTTCACGGACAATTGTGCAGTTGTGCCACGCTGTATCCAAATGAAATTTACATCCTTTTTTTTCCCCCACAAGCAGAGCTTTCTTTTGGTGGTATTTGATCACCTGTGCAATTTTTTGAATTTTTGCACTATAAACAAAAAAAAAACGACAATTTAAAAAAAAAAAACAAAAAAAAAAATGTATTTTTCATTTTCTGCTATATATTACATTCCCCCCAAAAAAATTGAAAAATCAAAATATGGCATACAGTATATCTTATACAGAGCATTAATGTCCAGTTAGACCCAACTCACACATATGCGCTGTCAGACATCACATGTGATTTGCAGCGCACTGCTCGGCCTAAACATGCAATGTCTGTGCAATGCAAATTTAGCCATACAGATTGTATGGCTGAATTTGCATCACATTTGGACCAAAGTCGCACAGGACTCTTTTTTTGGTCAGCACCAGAATTGGATCGCATGGTGTTCACAACTATGCAATCCGATTCATGTCCGAATTGACAGTTTGCACTGCGATATTCAAACTGATCTGGGGGTGTCGTTAACTTTGTATTGACACCCCAGTGATTCGCATATGGCAGTGTGAACTGCCTGTGAGTGGAGTGCGATACAGGAACCCGCAGTGGATTTGCAGGGTTTCTGCATCACATATGTGTGAACTGCCACTTATGTGAAGAAATCACTATGTGAACACCTTTGCTGTGACTCAGAGTTGCAACCTGGAATGATCAAAATAGATCGCATATTAGTGAATTCATTCACATAGAACACAGAGATAAGGAAATTGCAGCAATGTGCAAGCCAAGCAATAAATACATGCTCTGTTAGGGTCCTTTCACACAGGCGATTCGATCAGATCCGCCTGTCAGTTTTTCAGGTGGACCTGATTGGATCCTCCATGCATCCCTATGGAGTAGCGGATGTCAGAGTAGACATCTCCGCTGACACCTGCTGACATCCGTCTCCGATCCTGTCTGTGAAATCCAGGTGGATGGAAACCCTATTTTCCATCTGTCAAGCGGATCGGATCGGATGAGAACGGACAGGCGGTCCACTCTCATCCCCATAGAGAGCAGCGGGGATCTGACACCTCCCTCTCTGCACACAGAGTGAAGACAGAGCTGTCATCCGCCTGCTCAGTGGGGATCGGTGGATCAATCCCCGCTGAGCAGCACATGTGAAAGGACCCCTAAATCATTTGCGGAGTTAGCAGATGAGTATTGATGTAGATTGTGGCAAAATACAGAAGTGCCAACATAAAATGAAGACTGAAGTATATGGGTTTGAAGAAGTTAGTAGGTAAGCAGGTTAGTAAACGGAAAATGCAGTTAGAGCAGCTTATATCCCTTCATGAGACTGAGAGAATATATATACTGAATGTGAGCCACTGCATGAGTTTTGCAGTAAATGCAGTATTAAATCTGTGGAGCATCAAGCTCATAAACTGTAAAACTGATAGGTGTAGGAAGGGTTAAATAGATCAGTGTGCTAGCAGCAAACAATGGCTAGAGATAGCTAGTGCACAGAATGATAAGAGAAGCAGAGTCACAGATAAGAGAAGCAGAGTCTGGACAAGGTACATACACTGTTACTGAATTTAGACAAAGAAGCCTGTGTAAGGAGCTCACCAGACCCGATCCTTTCATGTTCCATCTTCACCGCTGCTTCCGATTTCCTCCTTACACAGCCACTTTACAGGACTTTGCCCAGCAACCTCCACTTACTCTTCAGCTGCTGTCCACTTCAAAAGCTGCAGTGTGCTGATCTTGCTAGTCCTCACTCAGCGTGGATGGAAAGACGTCTGCTGCGCTGCATGGGGTGAGGCTCAGGCAGGAAGCAGAGAGAGTGACGCCCAAGCACCACCCCTACGATGTCAGACGTCCTGGACCAATCAAAGAGCGGCAATAGTGAGTGGGAGAGTTCGGGGCGCATAGCTCTGTGCCCCGGGGACACTCTGAAAGAACGACAATCAGCTCACAAGAAAGAGGCACATGATGCCAAAACCCCCACCCTCTCCATAGCCAGCAATGTGTCCGGCGCCCTGGCCGCTGCCATTAAAGGTACACTTTTTTTTCTTTTTTAATGCTGATGCTACAGTGACTAGCCATGGGGGATGGCAGGGGCGGGGCCCCTGCGCTCCCTATTGACCAGCCGCCACTGGGAGTAAGGATGGATGTGTGAAGAATCCCCTAGTGACTGTCTGCAGGTAATCAGAGAAGGACCCAAGAAGTCATCACACAGCAAGCCCTACGGGGACAGTGCTACACTATTTTATTTTTTATTACTAACCAGTGGTACTACAGTATGCACCCTTCACGTAGATATCAGATATCTTGGCAACTAGATTCCAACAAAAAATGTTCATTTGTTTAATAACAAGTGCAAAACGTCTACATGATGAGTTATCAATCAATCATCATATTCCTATTTTGCCTACTCCATATTTATTCAACGAACCTGTGTGTATATTAGAGGCCATTCATAAGATGTCCTTCTAATAGAACTCTCTCTGCATTTTATCAATGGAACATTTTTATCAATGTGTTATAGTGTACACACACACACAGGCCATTTAATAAACACTTGGAAGGAACAATGAGGACATAATGAATGATTCATATTGAGATGATTTTACACTTAGTGGAATGAATGTAATTTGATGACAATTTCATTTGGTGAAAAGATATTGGGGAACAAGAATCCTTTGTTGGCTTGACAAAGATTTCTTGCAGAGAGATTGTGGGGAAAACATATTTAACATGTAGCACTGCCCCCTTGAGGGTTGCTGGTAATTGTATGTTCTTCTGTGCCACTTTGACCCTGTGAACCGTCCAGCCTTCCTGACACTCTAGGTTCAGACATGTTGTGTATACCTTTAAATAATACACTGACACAATGCAAATAGATTTTAACTCCTTAGTTCTGCTTTACTCAAGGAAAAGGCTTGAAAAGAGTATTAATCAACTAGGCCCTGAATAAACAGCCAGGGCTCAGTTGAAATAACACTAAAGAACAATGAATAACCAATTCTTATAAATACACCAAATATACACAGTATCTTGCAGTAAGTGAATGAATCTCTCAGAAAGCTATAAATTGCTATAACAAAATGCTTTTACTAAGGGGGAACCCCGGGTCGGCCTATGATACCTGTATCCTAATGAGAGATAAGGTGATTTAGATACCAGTAACGTGTCCACTTTAAGAGCAATGATATAGCAATGTTCAAATTGCAAGGCCTTGCTAAGATCTTCACCAACAGTTGGAGCTCAAATAACAAATGATTCCCCATTGTAGCACAGTGTGAAACAGGCAATGCAGGATAGCTGGTTCTAATTATCAATGATCCACTAACTGATGCGTCTGTGTTCAGTGTCTAACGGAAACCGTAGCAACTGGTAACTGGACTCTGAGCAGGTGCTCTCTCACAATCCGGATGTCCTTCTTATGAGTCTTGGAAGAACAGGCAGCAGCAACTCTCCATGCTGTGGGACACTGAGATGGTTGCACTCTGCTGTCTCAGTGAGTCCCGCTGACTCCACTCGATCAGCGTTACTGCAGAGATGTCCGCGATGCAGCGATGGTCATCCGTCCTATCTGGGCCAAGTCTGCAGACAGGTGGTGTGCAGTAGGCTGCAGTCCGCTCCCTCTGTGGCAGACTGATGCACATGGAGCAAGAGAGCGTGGGCCCGTTCAGCAGATTCCTTTATAGTCTCTCCCACAATTATCTTCTGGAGTCCATGGCTTGCTGGGAAGTACAGTTCTTAAACAGTTCAGCAGTAGAAGACTATAGTTCTCATGATGCCTTTCTTCCAGTCTCAAGAGTATGATGCATGAAACCTGAGACCAACACTAGGGGATTATAGAGACAGTCTGAGAGAGCAGAAAGTAAGTCTGTAGTGTCAGATAATAGTAGTCCGCTCCCGGATATATCCTCCGCCCACTTGAAAGTCTTTGGTCGCCCAAGACAGAAAATAACTTCATTAAAGAGAACTACTGAATGATATCTCAAAAAGAATTGCACATGATAAATCTGCCAACCAGAACATACAGTAGCTAATTGCTGACTAATAGAGGGATTTTCTAGTAATAAACTATACAAGTTTCCAGACAAAGTTGAATAATTTTCACAACAGGCTAATAATAGGTTAGTGGCCCACCCAGTAGGGTCGGAGGGTGGAACAGGGTCATCCTCCACCAAAGGTTCGGTAGAGGAGGCTGGCACTTGATTAGATCATAGAGCTGTAGAAATAAATTCATCAGAACTCTCTCCAAAGGTATCGTATGTTAGTCTCTTGGGTGAATTTCCTATCTAAACCTGGAATACATGTTTTCTATAGATTCAGGCTCACATCCCATGCCCCAGAAGCTACAACCAGGTTATTGTTCTTCTAGACTATTGAGACAATTTTTTTCTTCTGCATTTTGTGTGGAGGGAATTGGATTTTCTCCAACATTTAGCGTTTCGGGGTTGTCAACTGGTTGTAACTTGACTCCCCCAGTCCCTCTCTCAGGAGATGGTGCAGATCTCTCCATCTCAACAGGGTGATGTTCTATCCTTCCAGATGGAGACACTACATGTTTATCTTCCAAAAACTTTGCTGGGGGAACTCACAACCAGTCAAGAGTCAGTTCTTCTTTGTCACTCTCCTCTCCCTCATCCTCTTGAAGTGTATGCTTGGGTGTCTGTCGGGTTCTAGGCCTCAAATTAGGGGAGCGAGGTGTATCAGAACAAGGGGGTCACCCCAATGTTGTTTCTTCTCTAATGGTAAAGTCCCCAGCATGTTCAACAAGGTGCAATTGAATCATTCTGGTTGTGGGTCCCCTTGAGGATGATAATATGCTGATGACACCCAAATCTACCTCTCTACCCCTCAGCTCACCCCATCAGTCTCCTACCTCATCACTGATCTACTAACAGACATGTCAGCCTGGATGTCACACCACTTCCTCAAACTGAATCTATCTAAAACCAAGCTCATACTATTTCCTTCACCACGTGCCTGTCACGGAACCATGAACCAGACGTACAACAACAGATAAGTGAAAATAAGAAAGCTTTATTGAAAAACAAGCTGTAAAGCAAAAGTCCAAACGGATGGCGAAACTGATGCAGAGTCTTTAGCGAAGCCAGGGGTCAGGAACCAGCAGGGTAGTCAGACGAAGCCAGGATCAGGAACCAGCAGGGTAGTCAGACGAAGCCAGGATCAGGAACCAGCAGGGTAGTCAGACAAAGCCAGGAACAGGAACCAGAAGCAGCAGCAGCAGTCTTAGAAGCATGTGAACACAGGAGGACCAAGCAGGGAACTGAAGCCACAGACCTCCTATATATATGAGCTAGGCATCCAGCTCCTCCCAGTGGGAAGGAGGAGCCGCAGGGTGGGAGGCTACAAGAAACCCAGAAACCAAGATGGCCGCCAGCACATGTCAAACGAAGGAGAACAGCAAGAAGGTAAGACCATGACAGTACCTCCCCCTCAAGGGCCCCTCCTCCGCGGAGTAAAGAACGGTTTCTGAGGGAATCGTGCGTGGAAGGCTCGGAGCAAGGCAGGAGCATGGATATCTGCGGAGGGAACCCAGGAACGCTCCTCTGGACCATAACCACGCCAATGAACCAAAAACTGCACCCGACCGTGGACCAGGCGTGAGTCCAGAATATTGCTCACCTCATACTCCTCACGATTGCCCACTCGGACCGGACGAGGCCGAGGAACCGAGGAAGTGAAACGATTACACACCAGTGGCTTCAACAGGGAGACATGAAACACGTTGGAGATCCGCATGCCAGGAGGAAGCGCAAGGGCATAGGCTACCGGGTTTACCCTGCGAAGCACTCGGAAGGGACCAACAAAGCGAGGCGCCAGCTTGGGAGTGGGCACTCGAAGGTTGAGGTTGCGGGTGGACAACCATACACGGTCTCCGGCCTGGTAGGAAGGAGCAGGCGCTCGTCTGCGATCAGCCTGGAGTCTCTGGCGCTGCGCAGAGACCTCAAGGGACCTCTGGATCTGTACCCAAGAAGCACGTAGGACGGAAAGGTGATCCTCCACAGCCGGAATATCCTGGGGAGAGAATACCTCCGGTAACACGGCAGGTTGGAACCCATAGTTGGCCATGAAGGGAGACGTCCCAGAGGAAGAGTTCACCGCCGTGTTCCTGGCAAACTCAGCCCAAGGCAGGAGGTCAACCCAATTGTCTTGGTGATCGGAGACATAGCAACGAAGGAATTGCTCCAAGGCCTGATTGGATCGTTCTGCGGCCCCATTGGACTGAGGGTGGTAGGCCGAGGAGAAGGAGAGATGAATCCCCAACTGGGAGCAAAAGGCGCGCCAGAACCTGGACACAAACTGACTCCCCCGATCCGACACAATCTCCTTGGGCAAACCGTGCAACCGGAAGACCTCCCTGGCAAAAATCGTGGCCAACTCCTGTGCAGAGGGTAACTTCTTGAGAGGAACACAGTGGCACATTTTGGAAAACCGATCCACAATCATGAGAATGACCGTATGGCCTCGGGATGCAGGGAGGTCCACAATGAAATCCATCCCCAGGTGTGACCATGGGCGCTCCCCGGTGGCTAAGGGTTGCAGAAGGCCCAACGGAAGGTGCCGAGGAGACTTACTCTGGGCACAAACGGAGCATGCCGCTACATATGCGGCGATGTCAGAACGTAGGGAAGGCCACCAGAACAGACGTGAAACAGCCCAGGACAGCTGATTCTTTCCAGGATGCCCCGCGGTCTTGGAGTTATGGTAGGTTCGCAACAACCGAGTGCGCAACTCCTCAGGCACAAAACATCTGCCATTGGGTCTCCCAGAGGGAGCACCAGATTGAGCCGCCAAAATCTGCTCACCCAGGGGAGAGGTCAGGCTGGTGCGAATGGCGGCCAGGATCTGATTCGGAGGTATGACCGAAGTCGGAATCGACTCCTCCCTGGACAGGTCGGAGTACTGCCGTGATAAGGCATCCGCCCTGATGTTCTTGGAACCGGGTAGGTAGGAGACCACGTAATTAAAACGTGACAAGAACAGAGCCCATCTGGCCTGACGTGGTGTCAATCTCTTGGCCTCAGAGAGGTAGGTCAGATTCTTGTGGTCCGTCAGGATGAGGACCGGAACCACCAAACCCTCGAGCAAGTGCCTCCATTCTTTAAGAGCCTGCACGATGGCCAATAACTCCCTGTCACCAATCTGGTAGTTGCACTCCGCGGAAGACAGTTTCCGGGAGTAAAACCCACAAGGAAGCAGAGGACCCTCTGGTGTTCTACGCTGAGACAGAAGGGCGCCTACTCCCGTCTCAGACGCGTCCACCTCGAGGACAAAGGGCAACCCAGGGTTGGGATGCGACAGAATCGGAGCTGACACAAAGGCGGACTTTAGAGCCTCAAAAGCTAGGATGGCCTCGGGCGGCCAGACCTGGGAATTACTGCCCTTCCTGGTCAGATCCGTGAGAGGCTTGGCTAGCATGGAAAAGTCCCTGATGAACTTCCGATAATAATTGGCGAAGCCCAAAAAGCGCTGCAGGGAGCGAAGACCACTGGGCTGGGGCCACTGTAAGACAGCCGAAACCTTCTCAGGATCCATGGAGAACCCCTCAGCGGAAATTATGTAACCTAAGAAGGTTACCTGGGATCGGTGAAATTCGCATTTCTCAAGCTTACCGAACAGCTTGTTCTCTCGTAACCGTTGCAACACTCGTTTGACATCCAGAATGTGGGTCTCCATGGACTCAGAATATACCAAGATGTCATCCAAATAGACCACCACACACTGCTGCAACAGGTCACGGAAAACATCGTTGATGAATTCCTGAAAGACTGCGGGCGCATTGCACAGCCCAAAGGGCATAACCAAGGATTCATAATGACCGGTCCTGGTGTTAAACGCGGTCTTCCACTCATCGCCCGCCTTGATCCTTACGAGGTTATATGCCGCCCTCAGGTCGAGTTTGGTAAAGACCGTGGCCCCTTTAAGGCGATCGAACAGCTCGGAAATCAAGGGTATCGGGTAAGCGTTCTTGATCGTGATGCGATTGAGACCCCTGTAATCGATGCAAGGCCTCAACTCACCGCCCTTCTTTTTCACAAAGAAAAATCCAGCCCCTGCCGGGGACGAGGATTTGCGAATGTGTCCGCGTGAAAGCGCCTCCCTCACGTACTCCTCCATGGCCTCATTCTCCGCTACCGACAGTGGATAGACTTTGCCACGAGGAGGAACGGCACCAGATTGTAACTCGATGGCACAATCGTATGGGCGGTGCGGAGGTAGGGCAACCGTGCGCACCTTATCGAATACATCCCGGTACTCCTCGTATTCAGGGGGCAACAGAGAGTCCGAGGAAGTACACAGCAACTTGACAGGCCCATGGATGCAACTAGCCCCACACTGCGGTGACCACGAGAGGATCTCGGCCGATCTCCAATCGAAAATCGGATTATGCTTCTGGAGCCAGGGGTACCCCAAGACCACCGAGTAGTGTGGAGACGAAATAACCTGGAAGCAGACCGACTCTCTGTGGGCGGCACCAATGGCTAACCCCACTGGAAGGGTCTCATGAGTCACGTGTGGCGGCAGAAGGGGTCTGCCGTCTATCGCCTCAAGAGCCAGAGGAGAACCTCAAGCCTGCAGAGGAATGGAATTGGCGGCAGCGAACACACTATCAATGAACAAACCACCAGCACCAGAGTCCACCAACGCCTGGGTCGTCACCGAGCCCCCGACCCAGGAGAGGACAACAGTGATCAGTGGTTTGTCAACACGGGAAACCGGGGACGAGGAGACTCCACCCAAGATCTGCCCCCGACAGGATCTCAGGTGCGAGCGTTTCCCGGACGGTTCGGACATGCCAACCGAAAATGCCCACGAGACCACAGTACATGCATCGGCCCTCGCGTCTCCGGAGTACCCTCTCCCCCTCGGACAGGCGAGCAAACCCCAGCTGCATGGGTTCACCCCCAGACAAGTCATCCCCAGGAGGCGTGGGAGGAGAGGGAGGCACGGGTGGGACAACAAAGGTAGGCGCCAATCTGTTAGGAGGCCTCCGCAGACTCTCCTTAAAGGAAGGTCTCTCCCTGAGTCTGGTGTCAATCAAAATCAGGAAAGAAATAAGAGACTCGAGCTCCACTGGTAGGTCCTTAGCTGCAACCTCATCCTTCAAGGCATCCGAGAGACCATGAGAGAAAGCAGCGACCAGAGCCTCATTATTCCAGCCCACCTCTGCTGCCAGGGTACGAAACTCAATGGCGTATTCAGCTACGGATCGTGAACCCTGTCTGATGGACATAAGGAGCTTCGCAGCAGAGGCAGCACGAGCCGGCACATCGAATACCTTCCGAAGAGAAGCAACAAAACCGGAAAACTCGGCAACCACCGGATTGTTGTTCTCCCATAAAGGGCTGGCCCAGGCCAAGGCCTTGTCAGAGAGCAGCGAGATTAAGAAGCCCACCTTTCATCTCTCAGTAGGAAAGGCATGTGGCAGCAACTCAAAATAAATGCCCACCTGGTTAAGGAAACCTCGGCACTGAGTTGGCTCTCCCCCAAAGCGCTGTGGAAGGGAGGCAGAACCGGACATACCCCGAAACACCGCAGGCGCAACAACAGGTGTCGGGGTAGACTCTGGCGCAACAACCGGAGCGGCAGTAGGAGCGGGCCCAGGAGCGACAACCGACCCATCGGCAACGGGAGCGAAATGAGCCGTGCGTTCAAGCAGGGTTTGCAACGCCACGGCGAACTGACCCAACAGGTGATCCTGCTGATCAAGTCTGGCAACCAGCGAGGGTAGTGAGGATGGCCCTGTACCGTCAGAATTCATGGCCTGTGGTACCGTGCGTTCAAGCAGGGTTTGCAACGCCACGGCGAACCGACCCAACAGGTGATCCTGCTGATCAAGTCTGGCAACCAGCGTGGGTAGCGAGGATGGCCCTGTACCGTCAGAATTCATGGCTTGGTCCTAATGTCACGGAACCATGAACCAGACGTACAACAACAGATAAGTGAAAATAAGAAAGCTTTATTGAAAAACAAGCTGTAAAGCAAAAGTCCAAACGGATGGCGAAACTGATGCAGAGTCTTTAGCGAAGCCAGGGGTCAGGAACCAGCAGGGTAGTCAGACGAAGCCAGGATCAGGAACCAGCAGGGTAGTCAGACGAAGCCAGGATCAGGAACCAGCAGGGTAGTCAGACGAAGCCAGGAACAGGAACCAGAAGCAGCAGCAGCAGTCTTAGAAGCATGTGAACACAGGAGGACCAAGCAGGGAACTGAAGCCACAGACCTCCTATATATATGAGCTAGGCATCCAGCTCCTCCCAGTGGGAAGGAGGAGCCGCAGGGTGGGAGGCTACAAGAAACCCAGAAACCAAGATGGCCGCCAGCACATGTCAAACGAAGGAGAACAGCAAGAAGGTAAGACCATGACAGTGCCCCTTCCCCTGAATTCTCTGTCAAGATCAATGAAACAACTATCAGTCCTTCCACACATGCCAGGGTGCTAGGAGTAACCCTGGACTCTGCACTGTCCTTTCAGGCTCACATCCAATCCCTGTCCAAATCATGCTTCCTTAACCTCCGCAACATCGCTAGAATACAGCCCTTTTTAACCAATGACACCACCAAGCTTTTAATTCACGCCCTGGTTATCTCTCGCCTCTACTACAGCAACTCCCTCCTCATTGGATTACCTTTACATAGATTATCCCCTCTTCAGTCCATAATGAATGCTGCTGCAAGACTCAACCACCTTACCAACCGTTCAGTGTCCTCCACCCCTCTCTGCCAATCCCTTAACTGGCTTCCACTCACCCAACGAATAAAATTCAAAGTGCTAACAATAGTTTACAATGCCATCCACAACTCTGCCCCCATCTACATCACTAACCTGATCTCAAAATATTAACCAAGCCACTCTTTGGTCCTCCCAAGACCTCCTGCTCTCTAGCTCCCTTGTCACCTCTTCCCATGCTCGCCTCCAGAATTTCTCCAGAGCTTCTCCCATTTTTTGGAACACTCTACCCCAATCTGTCCGACTGTCCCCTAATCTATCCAACTTTAGACGATCCCTGAAAACCCTTCTCTTTAAAGGATAAACAAAAAGTCCTGGCGCTGTGGTTGCGGTGGTCAGACGGCGGGGCTGGGATAATGGGGTCGGACAATGTCCCAAGGGGGTCCACCTTAAATATCACGTCCAAGTCCGGGCTGCTGCCTACCCTAACCCAGATCCCAACTGGGTGGAGAGAATAGCAACACAAAAAAATCGGGTATGATGGCGCTCCCGGACAAAATGACATAAAAAGAAAGAAAGAACTCGGATGCTGCTCGGGATCTGGATGATAAGCTTGTTTATTAAAATCAATAAAATAAGCTCCTGGTCAGGGGGAAACCAATGGTGTGCCAAGGATGTAGTACTAAGCATGTAGACATGGTACCAGAGGAGATAACTCAAAGAGCAAGGAGGACCCAGAGGCAGGAAAACAACGCCTTACCACCTGTAAGGTCTGGACGGTGTGTCACCCGTTGATGGACTGACAGCCTCGATCGAATCGGGAACCTTCGCTGCGGGTGAGTCTCCGGATGGGGCGATGCCTGGGGTGAGAAGAGGTTGATGGGGGGGGTAGAATGCTCAAACCCCGACCTACAGCTCCGGTGGCGGTGCGCGCCCGAGGTGGCAGCGGCCGCTGCTCGTCAGTCCCTGCTGACGCGGCGCCGGGAGATGACGTCACCAGGTGCCTAGCGCCGACGTGAGCACCAGGGGTGAACCAACGATGTAGCCGGAAGTGTGGAGGTAGCTCACCAACTACCCGGCTCTTACACAACCAAAGGATCACCTGGCGGAGCTATTGGGGAATGCCACAATTGGAGGGAAATGACATGTTTCGGGCCGAGCCCTTCTTCAGATCTCCTGTGGCTAACTAAAAGGGCACATTTATAGGGTATGAGGAGGAAGAGGCATTGCCCCCCACTCTCTGGCTCCACCTTGTGTCAAATCATGATAAATACAGAACAACAACATAATAACATGACTAAATAAAAACAAAACGACAAATATCATAAAAAATTATAAAAAATTCATATATATTTTTTATATTTTTCATATATTGTTCATATTTTTCTTCCAATAATTTTTTATGATATTTGTCGTTTTGTTTTTATTTAGTCATGTTATTATGTTGTTGTTCTGTATTTATCATGATTTGACACAAGGTGGAGCCAGAGAGTGGGGGGCAACGCCTCTTCCTCCTCATACCCTATAAATGTGCCCTTTTAGTTAGCCACAGGAGATCTGAAGAAGGGCTTGGCCCGAAACATGTCATTTCCCTCCAATTGTGGCATTCCCCAATAGCTCCGCCAGGTGATCCTTTGGTTGTGTAAGAGCCGGGTCGTTGGTGAGCTACCTCCACACTTCCGGCTACATCGTTGGTTCAGCCCCTGGTGCGCACGTCGGCGCTAGGCACCTGGTGACGTCATCTCCCGGCGCCGCGTCAGCAGGGACTGACGAGCAGCGGCCGCTGCCACCTCGGGCGCGCACCGCCACCGGAGCTGTAGGTCGGGGTTTGAGCATTCAACCCCCCCCCCCCATCAACCTCTTCTCACCCCAGGCATCGCCCCATCCGGAGACTCACCCGCAGCGAAGGTTCCCGATTCGATCGAGGCTGTCAGTCCATCAACAGGTGACACACCGTCCAGACCTTACAGGTGGTAAGGCGTTGTTTTCCTGCCTCTGGGTCCTCCTTGCTCTTTGAGTTATCTCCTCTGGTACCATGTCTACATGCTTAGTACTACATCCTTGGCACACCATTGGTTTCCCCCTGACCAGGAGCTTATTTTATTGATTTTAATAAACAAGCTTATCATCCAGATCCCGAGCAGCATCCAAGTTCTTTCTTTCTTTTTAAAAAAGAGGTACCTGTGTTGGGTGCTATTGGTGGTGCCACATCCCTATAACAGTTCAAGAAAAAGTTTTCCCCTATTGGTGGGACTTTTTAGGCACTCACATGTACACAAAATTTTTTTTTTTTTTTTTATAAAAAATATAAGTTTTATTGAAAAATTACATTTTCATAGATATGCATAAAAAGCAAGTAAAGTAAGATACATCACATGTGCATTTAGGAAGTGACCACACAAGTACAGGGTGAAGGCTCAAAACCCGACTAGTTTCGGAGCTACACAATTACTCCTTCTTCAGGGGGGAGACGAGACCCTGGGTGGTGGTCTGTAGATAATTAATTAGGTAGACATCAGTCAAATATAACAATAATGCAGTCATATGTAGATTACAATAATTAGTAGAACAAGACATTTCCTCAAGATAAAGAAGAGTTGTAACTTACATTCTATGCAGTGATGAATGGCACTATATACCTGCCGGGATGTATTAAAATCAGATGCTGTTTATGCTCCTCCGAACCTGCACTCTGGCTGAATCACAACAAAACAATGGGGTACTCAGACCTCATACACATATGTTGTGGAGGAAAAAAATTATGCCATTCTCTCGTGGGTGGCTCTCAGGAAGCACCAGGTAAAGATAGCTGGATCCCAAATTGGTGGCTGATCAGCTGGAAGGAGGAGATATGAGGTTGTAAGGAATAAGTAACTTCATAGCCAATAGTGTAGGATAATCACCTCCAAAACACAAGGATAGAAGGTAAAAAAAAGGGGGGGTTTTTCAAATATAAAAGTGGAGTATATCAGTTACCTTGTTCAGATGGTAAACGGCCTGGATCATGCCAGACAAACAACCCTCGGTGTTCACAGCAAGCGAGCAATTGGCTCACTGCTATGATTCGGGGGTTTAAATGTGAAGTCAGATTGACTTCACAGCTGTGTTTACTTAGCTGGATTGATTTACGTTTCCCTTCCGTTGATTGCCTGGTGGGGTCCCTGGTGTGGGGGGGCCGGGCGCTCTCCTCGTCCACTGCTCGGCTGTCGGGCATGGCGGAAGTGCGGTCGGCTCCTGCGCACCACCGGCACGTCACATGACCCGCTCGCGTGGAACGCAGGCGGGGCATAGTGTGAGTCATCGTCTGGACGTCTCGCAATACGCGAGATTAGTGCAGAACCGAGGACTCATGTTGCGGCTCGCCACTAGGTGGCGGCCGCTTACCGTGCCGGGCTATTTACCTGAAGCGAGCTGGGTAGCCATGCATTTAGTCATTGTTTCGTCTGGCTGTGAACAAATAGAAATTTAAATGAGGTGTATATAAATTATAAGGTTCTTTCTCTATTTTCTTGACAAATATTCAACCAATAAAGAGGAATGGAGCAAAAAGGAAAAATGTATGGGGATAAAATCCAGAAAGGATTTTCTAAGTGAACGCCCCCTTGTGGCTCATTGCGAGATCATTTAACCTTTACTATCAATTTGCTTGCCAGAGGAAGAAAGGCATTTCCTATAGCCTAGAGGTGGTTCAGGGAGGCATATAGGCATCTGCTGGGAGATTGGGAACAAAGAAAAGAAAAGGAAAAAAGAAAAGAAAAGAAAAAGGGATAAAGGAATCAGAGCCTGCCTGCATGTATCATGTATATATATATATGTTTGTGGTCTTGAATATCAATTGTTGCAGACCTCTACTGTTGACGATCTGTAAAGGCAAATTGTTTTTTAATTGGAAAAGAATGGGATCATTTAAAGGAGGAAAAATTGAAAAGAATTCTATCTTTCCATTCCTCCTGAAGTAAAACCTTCTAAAAAAGGTTTAAAGGATATCATTTCATTTAATCCTGGGGGTTCAGTGGCCCTGAGAAGATATATCCACTGTTCCCAATCTCCCAGCAGATGCCTATATGCCTCCCTGAACCACCTCTAGGCTATAGGAAATGCCTTTCTTCCTCTGGCAAGCAAATTGATAGTAAAGGTTAAATGATCTCGCAATGAGCCACAAGGGGGCGTTCACTTAGAAAATTCTTTCTGGATTTTATCCCCATACATTTTTCCTTTTTGCTCCATTCCTCTTTATTGGTTGAATATTTGTCAAGAAAATAGAGAAAGAACCTTATAATTTATATACACCTCATTTAAATTTCTATTTGTTCACAGCCAGACGAAACAATGACTAAATGCATGGCTACCCAGCTCGCTCCAGGTAAATAGCCCGGCACGGTAAGCGGCCGCCACCTAGTGGCGAGCCGCAACATGAGTCCTCGGTTCTGCACTAATCTCGCGTATTGCGAGACGTCCAGACGATGACTCACACTATGCCCCGCCTGCGTTCCACGCGAGCGGGTCATGTGACGTGCCGGTGGTGCGCAGGAGCCGACCGCACTTCCGCCATGCCCGACAGCCGAGCAGTGGACGAGGAGAGCGCCCGGCCCCCCCACACCAGGGACCCCACCAGGCAATCAACGGAAGGGAAACGTAAATCAATCCAGCTAAGTAAACACAGCTGTGAAGTCAATCTGACTTCACATTTAAACCCCCGAATGATAGCAGTGAGCCAATTGCTCGCTTGCTGTGAACACCGAGGGTTGTTTGTCTGGCATGATCCAGGCCGTTTACCATCTGAACAAGGTAACTGATATACTCCACTTTTATATTTGAAAAACCCCCCCTTTTTTTTACCTTCTATCCTTGTGTTTTGGAGGTGATTATCCTACACTATTGGCTATGAAGTTACTTATTCCTTACAACCTCATATCTCCTCCTTCCAGCTGATCAGCCACCAATTTGGGATCCAGCTATCTTTACCTGGTGCTTCCTGAGAGCCACCCACGAGAGAATGGCATAATTTTTTTCCTCCACAACATATGTGTATGAGGTCTGAGTACCCCATTGTTTTGTTGTGATTCAGCCAGAGTGCAGGTTCGGAGGAGCATAAACAGCATCTGATTTTAATACATCCCGGCAGGTATATAGTGCCATTCATCACTGCATAGAATGTAAGTTACAACTCTTCTTTATCTTGAGGAAATGTCTTGTTCTACTAATTATTGTAATCTACATATGACTGCATTATTGTTATATTTGACTGATGTCTACCTAATTAATTATCTACAGACCACCACCCAGGGTCTCGTCTCCCCCCTGAAGAAGGAGTAATTGTGTAGCTCCGAAACTAGTCGGGTTTTGAGCCTTCACCCTGTACTTGTGTGGTCACTTCCTAAATGCACATGTGATGTATCTTACTTTACTTGCTTTTTATGCATATCTATGAAATTGTAATTTTTCAATAAAACTTATATTTTTTATAAAAAAAAAAAAAAAAAAAAAAAAAATTTTGTGTACATGTGAGTGCCTAAAAAGTCCCACCAATAGGGGAAAACTTTTTCTTGAACTTTCTTTCTTTTTATGGCATTCTCTTTATTTTTTTTTATTTTTTTTTTTAAACTTTAAATTTTTATTGAAAAAATAAACAATTACAAACATAGCCATATCCAGTCCAAATAAGATGTAGCATTAATACAGGCACAGAAATTCAAGTACATCAACTCAGCGAAAAACATTAATCGCAAAAGAAAGGATATTAAGCCATCTGTAAAAACAGTACGACGAAGGTTTGGATAAACTACCTCCTTGAACTACATAGAAAAAGGGTAGGGGGAAAAAAGAAAAAAAAAAAAAAGTGGAAGAGGGGGAGGGGAAGAGAGCCTCTTTAGACAATTTGGTAGGGTTACAGTGTCTCAACCAGATTATATTTTGAGTTCCACGTGTTCCAGTTTATTTCAAACATTTTTACCGTTCCGTTCGTCTTTGCAAATGCATGTTCATGGGAGAATTGAAGGTGTGCTCTGGACACTACCTCTGCTACAGCAGGGGCAATGTCCGTTTTCCAGTTACTAAGAATAGTCAATCTTGCTGCTATAAAGATGTTCAAAAGTAGGGTACGAAACATGACCGGGACTTTATCAATTCCCAAGCCTAGTAGAGCGAGGGCTGGCGAGGGATGTAGTATACACCCAGTAACTGTTGCAAATAGTTTAAACACCGATCTCCAGAAACTTCTTACGGATTTGCATTGCCATACGATGTGCAGTAAACTCCCTATGTGTCCACAGTGTCTCCAGCATCGATTGGATGTACCCGGGTACATTAACGCCAGTCTGGTCGGAGTTAGGTACCATCTATAAGTAAGTTTAAATATGTTTTCCCAGTGTAGTACACAGTGTGATGCTTTGAAACTATGGTGTAGCGCTTTGCTCCATTCCTTATCTGAGAATATTTGCCCTAAGTCCTGTTCCCAATTAGCAAATGCCTTAGAGCGCAAAGTTTGTGTAGGGCGATTAACAAGGTCATAAAACTTAGAAATACCCCCTTTCTGAATATGATCCCCTTGATATATATGCCACGCAACTCGAGGTACCGTTATATCTTGGGAGGTCAATTTTCTTGCTAAATGAAGTATACGTTGCTTATGGAATATCAACAGAGGCGTAGCCTCCTTGGATAATTCCGAAAGAGACTGAAAACCTTTTTTCACCCAAAGGTCTATTGGCAGATCTGGTGTCAGATGCGCAAAAAAATACATCGGCAATTTGTCTATTCGGATAGACACTGTATCTTTCGTCTTCCTGTGTAGAGATTGCCAGGCTCTGATAGAGGCTGATATAAAAGGATGGTCTGGTATTATTAGTTTGGTTCCCATTGTAGCTGCTAATAACAGCGAATTAAAACCCCCCCCCCCGGTATCCAATCTCGCTCAATATGCACCCAATATTTGTTATGTGAGAGAGTGGTCCACGCCTGAATTTGATCAAGAAGAGCTGCATCATGGTACGATTGCATGACCGGTAAACCCATGCCCCCCTGGGACTTGTGTTTACATAGGATAGTAAATGACATTCTAGGTTTAGTGCCTTTCCAGATAAACGTTCTAATGATCGCATTTAATTGTGTGTAGAAGGTAGTGGGTAGAAAAATTGGAATAGTCCGGAATAGATACAAAATTTTTGGTAAAAGTACCATTTTGAATGTTGCAATGCGCCCTAGCCAGGAAATATTATGTTTAGAGAGGGAGATGCTGTCCGATTTAATGGACTGCAGTAACGGCCTAAAATTGACACCATACAGGGAAGTTATTTGTCGTGTTAATTTTATACCGAGATATTGAATGTTGTTCAGGTCCCAATTTCCAGGAAAAATCAGCTTGAGGGACTTTTTGAGTCGTGTCGAAACATTTAGTGGGAGAATTTGACATTTAGTCGGATTGATTTTGTAATATGAGACGTTCCCAAATGCATTGATGACAGAATTCACACCAGCCAGGGAGGCCCCGTCTCCCCTCACCGTCAAGAGCACATCGTCAGCGAATAGGCCAATTTTGTGCGAACGTGACCCAGAGGAAATCCCCCAGATGGATACACTGGCCCTGATAGCTTCAGCGAAAGGTTCCATGACCAACGTAAAAATGATAGGAGACAAGGGGCATCCCTGTCTGGTGCCATTCGTTATAGAGAATGCTTCTGATAGGGCTGCTGACGTGAACACCTGGGCAGAAGGTGATGTGTAGAGGGCCAGAATTGATGATAATATAAAACCCCCGAAACCAAATTTTTGGAGAGTCGCCTTGAGGTAACCCCAATGGACCCTATCAAAAGCCTTCTCGGCGTCTAGCGCCAAGAGGACCGAGGGCTGTTTGTTCGTTGAGGCTGTGTGGATCAGATTCAAAATCCTACGGGTACCGTCGGGAGCTTGTCTGCCCTTAACGAATCCGACTTGATCAGGGGATATTAAGGAGGGAGTGATGTCAGCTAATCTATTTGCTATAAGTTTGGCATACAGTTTCAAATCCGCATTAAACAGAGAAATGGGCCTAAAATTCAGAGGGGAAGTAGGATCCTTTCCTGGTTTGGGGAGTGTAACAATAATAGCTTTAAGCATTTCAGGAGGTATGACGCCGTTTTTGCCTATATCGTTAAAGAGATCCACCAGTTTAGGAGACAAAGTATCTATAAAAGTTTTGTAGTATTCAGCTGGGAGCCCGTCGATACCTGGGGATTTGTTAGACGCCAGTGATCGTACCGTCGCTTTCACTTCTTTCAGGGTTACAGGTGCATTAAGTGCTACCAGGGCCTGAGAAGGGACCGAGGGAAGTGACACTGAAGACAAAAACGAAGAGATACCATCCCGAGTGGGTTGGAAAGTGGCCGGGTCATCTTTCAGATTATATAACGACTGGTAATAGTCTTTAAATGTGTTTGCTATTTGAACCGGGTGATGGACCTTTATGCCTGTCTTAGGATCTATGATATGAGCAATTCTCGTCTTAGCCTGCTTAAGCTGGATCAATCTCGCCAATTTTTTTCCCGCCTTATTATCGTATAAGTAGGAACTGGACTTAAGGTAGCGCAGATGTTTATCGTAGTCTGAGAGTAACAGTTGCCTAAGGTTTAGTCTACATTGTTGTATGAGATCAGACAGTTGAGGGGTGGCATGCAGCTTATTTTGTGTTTCTAGTTCAGCAATTCGCTTCGTGGTCTCCAAAATAGAGGCCTGTTTTTGTTTCTTGGCCTTGGAGGCCATTTGTAGGAGGAGTCCTCTAATGTACGCCTTATGCGTACACCAGAGGAGAGGGGACGATACGTCCGGGGTAGTATTAATCTCAAAAAATTCGGCCAGACTATGTTCCAATTTTTCTACATGCACTTTTGAGTCAAATAAACGAGTATTGTTGCGCCAAAGGCGTACCGGTGCTATATTGTGAGATTCCTGTACCTCAAAAGATAAGGGGGCATGGTCAGACCACGTGATCGTACCTATGGTTACCTTGGATACCTGACATAGGGAAGGGAGATCTGTCAGCAGCATATCTATCCTCGAATATGTTTTATGCGGATTCGAAAAGAAGGTGAAATCTTTTTCACCTGGATGTAAACACCGCCATACATCATGTAGGGATACTGAGTGCAAAAGGGGTTGTAAGGTCGTTTTGTGCGTCTGTGGGGATGAGGTACAGTCCATGGAGGGATCCACTACTGTATTGAGGTCGCCCATTATCAAACATATGCCTTTACTAATGGATTTGACTTTACGAAAGAGCTTACTCAAAAACCGTAATTGCCCTTGATTAGGAGCATACACTGCAGTGAGGGTATACAACACATCATTTAGAGTGCAAATCAGAATCACATATCTCCCCAATTTGTCGGTGAGTACCTTGTGAAGGGTAAAAGCAACCGTGTTTTTGATCGCGATAAAGACACCATTGCGTTTAGCTTCCGCATTTGCAAAGAACATATGGGGGAACAGCACATTTGAACACTTGGGAGCTTTGGAAGCGTGGAAGTGCGTTTCCTGGACACATAACACATCGCTCTGCAACTTTCGCGCTTCCGACCACATCAATTTGCGTTTAAATGGGCTGTTCAGACCCTTAGCGTTTAAGGACACAAATTTAATCGTCATGGAATCTTAAGAAAAACGCTATAAACCAAATAAAGGAACACTTGCGTGATACTATAGGGGAACTTTGACTCCCGGTAGACCCCAACCTTCGATCTCCAAGATGGAGGAACATCCAGAATGCAAAGAATCGGAGGTGCAGTCCTGATGAGGTCTTGGAGACAGCCATGCACATACGAGGCAGAGAAGGGGAAAAAAGGACAAGAAAAAGGGGACAACAGAGGCAAAAGAAAAAAAAAACAAAACATCAACAAGTAATTCTTAGAAAGAACCCTGGCCAGTCCCAAAGTTCAGGGAGCAGAGGAATCCACTCATGGTAAGGGGGAAAAGTAGGAGCAATGAAAACTGAACGAGCAGGTGTCACAGCCGTGACACGGATCCATCAACCGCTGTGGTAAGAAAGGGTTTATGCAGAGGAGCATTTGATCCAGGATGTGGATGAAGAAGCGGCTCCGCATCAAGTGTGGCGTAAGTTCAGAGATCCTCTCTTGTCCGGTGGTCGAACGTCTTCAGGTAGAATACCCCAGTCCTTCAGGTATTTAAGGCCCGCGTCTAGTCCAAAGATGTGAAAGTCCTTGCCTTGGTAGGATACTATGAGCTTAGAGGGAGTTCCCCATCGGTAGATAATGCTATGGTTCCGAAGTGCTTTTGTTATAGAAAGCAAATTTTTCCTATGTTGGATAGTGGCTTGGGAAAGATCATTATACAGAGAGATACCCGCAAATTTGCCTTCTGTAAGAGGGGATTTGCGCACAGCTTGCATGGCGCTATCCTTAATATGGAAATAATGGATCCTGGTCAATACATCTCGAGGAACCGAGTCAGGAAGGAATGACGGTTTGGGCAATCGGTGTGCCCTATCAATAATGAGTTCCATGGCCGTTGCTTGTGGCAGTAAGGTCAGCAAGAGTTCCTGCAGGAAATCCTTCAATTCTGTGGCGGGAATAGATTCCGGTACCCCCCGGAATTTAATATTATTCCAGCGGGACCGGTCCTCTAAATCAGCGATCTCTACCTTTTGCATTTTGCATGTGTCAACCAGGGAATTGTGAGCAGAGAATACATCCTCCATTTTGGTCTCAATATGGGAGACTCTGTGCTGCACTTCAGCAAGCGATGCTTTCACTGGTTATTATTATTATTATTATTATACAGGATTTATATAGCGCCAACAGTTTGCGCAGCGCTTAACAAAATGAGGGCAGACATTACAGTTACACTACAATTTGGAACAAAAGGAATCAGAGGGCCCTGCTCGTTAGAGCTTATAATCTAAAAGTTCTATCATTTTAGTCATTTCATCATGCAGGGAGTCCCTCAGTGTAATAAGCATGATTTTTAGGTCAGCAATAGAGACAGTCTGCGAAGAGGATGGGAATTGCTCCAATGAGGCCTGAGAGGTAATGCCCGACACAGTAGGGCCTCCAGGGAGAGCTGCAGCTGCTATGGCAGACTTTTTAGCCTTTTTGCTTTTAGCAGGGCTTCGGGTGGTGGGGCTGTCAGGAGGGGAGGGTACTGTGTGACCCTTGTGTTTGGTATGTATCGCTGTACGTACCGAAGATGCCGAGCTGTCTGAGTCTGAAGAGGATCCCTCAGCGTCTGACATGCTGACTACTCGAGCGGCGCCATCTTGCTTCCCCACATCTCTCACCGGAGAGAAGAAATCAGTGAGCCGCTGTGGAGCCGATCGATTTTTGTGTCGCTTCGGCATGATCCCTGAGGGTAGTGGTGCCTGTATCCACCGGCAGGAGGTTCCGTACCGACTCCTCTGCCTTGATATTCGTCGCTAAGCGGTAGCTGGAACCGGAGCTCTCCTACTGTGCGGCCGTCCTCGTTGCCAGCAGGACACGCCCCCTATGGCATTCTCTTTAAAGGAGCCTATCCTAACTAATACATTGTTTCACTTTCTCCATCAGCTCATCCCCCACAGCTATTAACTTTTTTATCAATTGACCCTCCCTTTTAGATTGTAAGCTCTAACGAGCAGGGCCCTCTGATTCCTTTTGTACCAAACTGTATTGTAATTGTTATGTCTGCCTTCATTTTGTTAAGTGCTGTGCAAACTGTTGGCGCTATATAAATCCTGTATAATAATAATAATAATAATAATAAGGGGTGGTTCTAGACTTTTGAATACCTAACAATTCGCAAAGCAGTATTACTAATTTACTCTCAAAATCCCGGCCTTGATCCGAGTGAAGGCAGGCCATAATGAACGAAGAACTTCTCCACCAGAGTGTCAGGGAATCAATACCCTGCGCAGGTGCACTGGTGCCTCCAACCGGCGAATGCCTATGCGCTTGCGCGTACGAAGAGGCACCTTGAATAGCTAGAGGCTACCTTACAATAGCTCAAGGCTACCTTGCAGTAGTTTGAGGCTACCTTGGAATAGTCAGAGGCTACCTTGGAATAGTTAGAGGCTACCTCAGTATAGCTCGAGGCTACCAAATTGGCCTATTTAAACACAGCTGTCACTACAGGAAGTTGCTGTGTTATCTTCAGCTCTCCTGTTTCCTGTGCCTGTTTGTATTCTACTGTTCCTGTTTACCTGACCCGGCTTGTCTTTGGATTCTGATTACCTGCTGCCCGCCTTGACTTTGGCTTGTCTTCCTGACTATTCTCCTGCCTGATCCTGATCTGTTTTTCCGCTACCGGATATTGGTCCTGGACCTGATCCTGGCTCCATCAGGGAATCCGGGGGACCGCGACCTGGTGTTAGCAAGCAGCCAAATCCATCCCCACCATCTGGGGCCCTGGTGAAAACCGGCTAACACTTAGACTCTGCGCCTCTGGTGAACCTGTGCCATGCCAGTTACCCGGTAAGCCACTCCTCTTACGTCAGACTCTGCCACATTACCCTGTGACAGTATAACACAGCCATGACTGAGCCTGCTAGAGGAGCCTCTCCTATGGACGATGTCTGCCAGCATCTCGCAGCCCTTACCCAAGCCGTTAAGTCTCTGCAGGAGGGCTATACCCAGTTGGAGGGTCGTGTTCAGTCCCTAACCTCCTCCACGGATCCTGCAGTTTCTGCTGCTTCCATGACTTCCTCTGGGCATCCCTCGGGTCCAACGGTGGTGATGCTGCCTCCTGAGCCAAGGGTCCCTACGCCGGAAAGGCTTTCTGGGGATCGGAGCAAGTTCAGAGCCTTCCGCAATGCCTGCGAGCTATACTTCTCCCTGCAACCCCGAACCTTCTCCCTGGAAGCAACCAAGGTGGGGTTCATCATATCCCTACTTCAAGGTGAACCTCAGTCCTGGGCTCACCGCCTGCTTGAAAAGCACAGTAACCAGCTGGACACCATGTCGGCTTTTTTTAATGCAATGGCGCAGTTGTATGAAGATCCGCAGCGTACTGATACCGCAGAAACCGCGCTCACCGCACTTCAACAAGGCCGTAGAGTCGTGGAAGATTACGTCACTGACTTTAGGCGTTGGAGTACGGACACTCACTGGAACGACGCAGCCTTGCGACATCAGTTCCGCCTGGGTCTGTCAGAAAGTTTGAAGGATGAGCTGGCCCGAGTGGGCATACCTGAAACCCTGGAGGCATTAATCGCCTTGGCCATACAGATAGACCGCCGGCTCCGTGAACGCAGGGCAGAGAGGTCCACGCAGCAGACCTGCCCGGTCTGGATGATGCCACGGGTCCCTAATCCCATCCACACCTTCTCCTCTGGTTCCCGTCCCAGCAGCACAGCTCCGGTTACTCCTGAATTGGATACTTCAGAGCCGATGCAACTTGGGCTCATGCGTCCCTCCTTATCGGCAGAAGATCGCTTACGGCGACGTCAGAACAATCTGTGTCTGTATTGCGGAGAAGCCAGACACTTTGTACGTACATGCCCAGCGAAGATGCGTAAGTGTCTTTCTATATCTCCCTCAAGTTACCCAGTTTCTGGCAACAATACCACTCACCTGGCTCTCTCTATCTCATTCCAGCTTCCAGAAGGCCTGATCCCGGTCACCGCTATAATTGATTCCGGGGCATGCAGCTGCTTCATTGACCTCACCTTTGCTGCACAACAACGCATCCCACTTCGACCCAAGTCGCAAGGACTTTCCATTTTCCTAGCGGATGGGTCCCACATCAAGTCTGGGCCAGTAACTCAAGAAACCCCTCCATTGCCTATGGTCACCCTCGAAGGTCACAAGGAGTTGTTGTGCCTGGATGCCATCTCTTCTCCCTTGTTCCCCGTTATTCTGGGGTTACCCTTGTTACAAGCGCACAACCCGCAAATAAATTGGACTTCTGGAGACGTCAAGTTCCAGTCCCCTTACTGCCAGAATCATTGCCTGCCAGTACGCTATAGTGCTTCTAGAACTCTACTTTGTATGGACACTGATAAGGAGATACATTCCTCTGTCCCATTACCCTATCATGAATATCTGGATGTCTTCAGTAAACAAGGGGCCGAGACTCTACCCCCCCCCACCGCCCCTATGATTGTCCGATTGAGTTACTCCCGGGGGCCGAGATCCCTTTCGGACGTATCTTTCCCTTGTCTGAACGGGAATTGGGTACCCTAAAGGACTATGTAACGGAGAATCTTGAGAAGGGATTCATCCGACCCTCTAATTCTCCGGCAGGAGCTGGGATCTTTTTTGTAGAGAAAAAAGACCATTCACTTCGGCCATGTGTGGACTACCGCAAATTAAATAAAATTACGGTCAAGAACCGGTACCCCCTACCCTTGATTCCTGAACTCTTCCAGAGATTAAGAACCGCCGCCATATTTACCAAACTGGACCTGCGGGGAGCCTACAATTTGGTCCGTATCAGGGAGGGGGACAAATGCAAGACAGCATTCCGCACCCGATTCGGTCATTATGAGTACTTGGTAATGCCTTTCGGGCTCTGCAATGCCCCGGCCACCTTCCAGCACTTCATCAACGATGTCCTCAGAGACTATCTGGACATCTTTGTGATTGTCTACTTGGACGATATCCTGGTCTTTTCTTCCTCCCTGACCCAGCACCGAGAACACGTTAAAAGAGTACTCCACCGACTCCGGCTACACAGGCTCTACGCAAAACCTGAGAAATGCGAGTTTGAACAGCAGAGTATCCAGTTCCTCGGTCTAGTAATCTCCTCTGAAGGGGTCAAAATGGACCCTCAGAAGGTCTCCGCCATCCTGGATTGGCCCGCACCTGTGGATAAGAAGGGGATTCAGCGTTTCATAGGATTCGCAAATTTCTACAGGAAATTTATCAAGGGGTTTTCCTCTATCATCACCCCTATTACCCTGCTCACCAAACAGGGTACCCGTTTCCACTGATCTCCCGAGGCTCAAGTCGCATTTACAACTCTAAAGGAGCTGTTCACTTCGGCCCCTATCCTCAGCCACCCGGATCCTGCCCTACCTTACATCCTCAAAGTTGACGCCTCGGAAATCGCAGTAGGAGCAGTCATCTCCCAGCGTCAAGGCCTCAAGGACCTGATCCATCCGGTGGCTTTTTTCTCCCGTAAACTTTCTCCTGTGGAGAGGAACTATGATGTAGGGGACCGGGAACTCCTTGCCATCAAGACCGCCTTGGAGGAGTGGAGGTACCTGTTGGAAGGGGCGGTACATCCCATACTTATCTACACTGATCATAAGAACCTGGAGTAATTGAGGACAGCCAAACGCTTGAGACCTCGCCAAGCACAATGGGCACTTTTTTTTCCCAGGTTTTTATTCCATATAACGTACCGACCCGGTTCCAAGAATACGAAACCCAATGCTCTCTCCCGAATGTACGACAGTTCTAAAGGAATCCTTGTACCTGACACCATCTTGACCAAAGGTAATTTCCTGCTAATACAGTCTGACCTTCTTACCTCTCTGAGACAAGCCACAATAAATGCTCCCCATCCTCCTGGAACTGTACTGGTACCCAGAAATGGATTGCTATGGAGAGGAGATCAAATTTTTGTTCCAGAAAGTCCATCCTGGGACTTTGTCATGACCACCCGATGGCTGGCCATTTTGGGATCCACAAGACCCTAGATCTGGTTCAACGCACGTTCTGGTGGCCCGACTTAGAGAAATGTTGTAAGCAGTATGTCTCCTCCTGTACTATCTGCACACGAAGCAAGACAACCCAAAACAAGGCATGGGGCCTGCTCAGACCACTACCAGTCCCTGACAGACCATGGAAGATGATTGCCATGGATTTCATTGTGGAACTTCCTGCTTCAGACGGTTATTCTGAAATCTTTGTGGTAGTGAACGTCTGGCGAAAATGGCTCATTTCATACCACTGAAGGGCACACCCTCCGCGCTCAAGACGGCGCAGGTCTTCATCAAAGAGATTGTAAGACTCCACGGGGTTCCAATGGACATTGTGTCGGATAGAGGTGTTCAATTTACTTCTCGCTTCTGGAGAGCTTTATGTGACTCATTGAAGATCAAGTTGTCAATGTCCTCCGCATACCATCCCCAGACTAACGGGCAGACTGAGAGGACCAACCAGACCCTCGAGCAATATATCCGATGTTTTACCACCTTTGTTCAAGATGACTGGGTCTCGTTACTACCGTCAGCGGAGTTCGCATACAATAATGCCAAACACTCGGCTACAGGTCAGTCCCCATTCTATGCTAACTATGGGTTTCACCCATCCTTCTTGCCCTGCTTTGTTCCTGAACCTACAGTGACAGCAGCCCGGGATATCATGGAGTTCCTTAAAGAGAACAACAAATTGTTACAGGATGCCATGACCAGGGCTCAGACCGCCAATAAAGAGGCCTTTGACAAAAGGAGGAGAGGTGAGTTGGTTCTTAAACCTGGCAACACTACTATTCACATGCCCTTCCAAGAAACTGGCACCCAAGTTTATTGGCCCGTTCCCGGTGAAGAGGAGATTAAATGAGGTATCATACGAACTAACTCTACCCGATTCCCTCAAGATCCATGTATCACTTTTGAAACCTACAGTACCTGATTCCTTTCCAGGTAGAAGTTTGGAACCACCTGCTCCTGTCACCATCAACGGGGACAAAGAATTTGAGGTGGAGGCCATCCTAGACTGCAGAAGACGGAGGAATCAGTTACAATACTTGGTTAAATGGAGGGGCTACGGCCCCCGAAGAGAACTACTGGGAACCGGTACAGAATTTCCATGCCCAAGAATTAATCCGAAATTTTTTCCGCAACCATCCCCATAAAAGGAATCTTTTGGGCACCCGGATGTTGCCCTTAAGGGGGGGGCAATGTCAGGGAATCAATACCCTGCGCAGGCGCACTGGTGCCGCCAACCGGCGAATGCCTATGCGCTTGCGCGTACGAAGAGGCACCTTGAATAGCTAGAGGCTACCTTACAATAGCTCAAGGCTACCTTGCAGTAGTTTGAGGCTACCTTGGAATAGTCAGAGGCTACCTTGGAATAGTTAGAGGATACCTCAGTATAGCTCGAGGCTACCAAATTGGCCTATTTAAACACAGTTGTCACTACAGGAAGTTGCTGTGTTATCTTCAGCTCTCCTGTTTCCTGTGCCTGTTTGTATTCTGCTGTTCCTGTTTACCTGACCCGGCTTGTCTTTGGATTCTGATTACCTGCTGCCCGCCTTGACTTTGGCTTGTCCTGACTATTCTCCTGCCTGATCCTGATCTGTTTATCCGCTACCGGCTATTGGTCCTGGACCTGATCCTGGCTCCAACAGGGAATCCGGGGGACCGCGACCTGGTGTTAGCAAGCAGCCAAATCCATCCCCACCATCTGGGGCCCTGGTGAAAACCGGCTAACACTTAGACTCTGCGCCTCTGGTGAACCTGTGCCATGCCAGTTACCCGGTAAGCCACTCCTCTTACATCAGGCTCTGCCACATTACCCCGTGACACAGAGTCTTGGCAACTGTACTGGCTTGTTGGTCCCTGGTCGGGAAAGCTTGAGCATACCGGGTGAAATAATCTGTCACAACCAGGACATTACTGCTCCCACTCAGGTCAGGTTCTAGACACAAGAAATGAATGCACACCAGTTCCTATGGGCCTTGACTTCGTAGATTGCCCAATGGGGCAGGCCTGCTGGGCAAAGTCTTTCTCTGAATGCACCGAATGCAAGAACGACAATAACTTTCAACTTCTGTCCTCATGGATGGCCAATAGATTCAATCCCTAACTAGCTTAAAGGTTATATCTGGTCTGAGATGTTTGTGATCATCATGGAGAGCCCTCAACACTGTCGATGCTTTTCCTGGAAGAAACAATTTTGAACACCTTCTGGTTATTCAAATGGACACTTCTGATACACAATCCCATCTTCTAGTCGGTACCATTCCTTGTAAACTACTTTGCGCCATCAACTGGACTTTTCAACAGTATTTGAGATTTTCTAACCACCAATGCTTTCTTGACAAGGTCACATAGGGGATCCTCCCGTTAGTCTCTTGTTAGGTCTTCCTTGACCAGGTGAGGCAACTCTTGACTACACACTTGAGTCAGATTACAGTAGTAGCAAGGTACTCCAGCCAGGGTGACTCCCATGGCTTTGACTCCTGTAGCTCCCTTATGATGATGCTCTACCCCTTTACTGCCTGAACTCCTTCAGAGGTCGGCTGTATCCAATTCCGGGCACTATCATCTGAAACATATGGTCTTCAGGATAAATCATCTGCATCCCGATTTCCTCATCCTGGCCAATACTTCAGGCTGAATTGAAACTCAGGCAGTGCAGCCAACCACGATGTCCAGTGGCACCCAACATAGCAGTAGATAACAGATAGGTCAATGGATTGTTATCTGTTTTTACCACAAACAAAGCTCCATACAAGTAGTCTTGTAGCTTGTCTACTACTGCCCACTTTAGGGCCAGAAACTCCAACTTGAGTACTGGGTAGTTCTTCTATGAGGGGGTAAGACTTTGCCTTACATAAGCTACTGAATGAAGCTTCCCGGCCATCTCCTGATACAACAATCCTCCGAGCCCATCTTGGCTAGCATCCACATGCAGTTCATAAGGCTTAGAAGGGTCAGCATAGGCCAAAACTGGAGCTTCTGTTAGGGTCTAGTGATGGACGAACATCGGCCGGGGCGGTTCACGAGCGTCAGCCGCAAATTTTCTCAAAAGTCTGCGAACCGCGAGTTCGCGGCGGGCCCCATTGACTTTAATGGGAGGCAAACTTTAAAAACCTTTAGGTCATATTTGCAGGCACAAAAGACGTACTAGCTGTGCACAAATAGTCCCAGCACATGGACAATGTCATAACAGAAGTATTGCAATTGAAAAAGTTGGCCTACATTTTTTTTTTTTTTTTTTACAGGAAAAAAAATATATTTTTTTTCATAAATCAGCCAGAACTGACAGCAGCCAGTAAATACATTGTCTAATACAGTGGGTACGGAAAGTATTCAGACCCCCTTACATTTTTCACTGTTTGTTATATTGCAGGCATTTGCTAAAATCATTTAGGTTCATTCTTCTTCCTCATGAATGTACACATAGCACCCCATACTGACAGAAAAACACAGAATTGTTGACATTGTTGCAGATTTATTAAAAAAGAAAAACTGAAATATCACATGGTCCTAAGTATTCAGCCCCTTTGCTCAGTGTTTAGTAGAAGCCCCCTTTTGATCTAATACAGCCAGGAGTCTTTTTGGGAAAGATGCAACAAGTCTTTCACACCTGGATTTGGGGATCCTCTGCCATTCCTCCTTGCAGATCCTCTCCAGTTCTGTCAGGTTGGATGGTAAACGTTGGTGGACAGCCATTTTTAGGTCTCTCCAGAGATGCTCAATTGGGTTTAAGTCAGGGCTCTGGCTGGGCCATTCAAGAACAGTCAAGGAGTTGTTGTGAAGCCACTCCTTCGTTATTTTAGCTGTGTGCTTAGGGTCATTGTCTTGTTGGAAGGTAAACCTTCGGCCCAGTCTGAGGTCCAGAGCACTCTGGAGAAGGTTTTTGTCCAGGATATCCCTGTACTTGGCCGCATTCATCTTTCCCTCGATTGCAACCAGTCGTCCTGTCCCTGCAGCTGAAAAACACCCCCACAGCATGATGCTGCCACCACCATGCTTCACTGTTGGGACTGTATTGGACAGGTGATGAGCAGTGCCTGGTTTTCTCCACACATACCGCTTAGAATTTAGGCCAAAAAGTTCTATTTTGGTCTCATCAGACCAGAGAATCTTATTTCTCACCATCTTGGAGTCCTTCAGGTGTTTTTTAGCAAACTCCATGCGGGCTTTCATGTGTCTTACACTGAGGAGAGGCTTCCGTCGGGCCACTCTGCCATAAAGCCCCGACTGGTGGAGGGCTGCAGTGATGGTTGACTTTCTACAACTTTCTCCCATCTCCTGACTGCATCTCTGGAGCTCAGCCACAGTGATCTTTGGGTTCTTCTTTACCTCTCTCACCAAGGCTCTTCTCCCCCGATAGCTCAGTTTGGCCGGACGGCCAGCTCTAGGAAGGGTTCTGGTCGTCCCAAACGTCTTCCATTTGAGGATTATGGAGGACACTGTGCTCTTAGGAACCTTAAGTGCAGCAGAAATCTTTTTGTAACCTTGGCCAGATCTGTGCCTTGCCACAATTCTGTCTCTGAGCTCTTCAGGCAGTTCCTTTGACCTCATGATTCTCATTTGCTCTGACATGCATTGTGATCTGGAAGGTCTTATATAGACAGGTGTGTGGCTTTCCTAATCAAGTCCAATCAGTATAATCAAACACAGCTGGACTCAAATGAAGGTGTAGAACCATCTCAAGGATGATCAGAAGAAATGGAAAGCACCTGAGTTAAATATATGAGTGTTACAGCAAAGGGTCTGAATACTTAGGACCATGTGATATTTCAGTTTTTCTTTTTTAATAAATCTGCAACAATGTCAACAATTCTGTGTTTTTCTGTCAGTATGGGGTGCTATGTGTACATTCATGTGGAAGAAGAATGAACTTAAATGATTTTAGCAAATGGCTGCAATATAACAAAGAGTGAAAAATTTAAGGGGGTCTGAATACTTTCCGTACCCACTGTACATATAGGATCCATTCACACATCTGTAAAATGGGTCCGCATCCATTCCACAATTTGGCAGAACCTTTACAGACCCATTGTTTTCAATTTCCAGTCTGAAAAATTAGGCATTCACAGGATAAAGAAGTAAGTGTCGGCCATTCCAGGCACCAAAAATGAGCCCACGTGCGTTTACCTGACAGCTAAGAATGTAGTTTTCTGTGGCTGAAGGTACATTAGGCATTCACATGATACAGAAGTAAGTGTCAGCCATAAAAGGCCCCAAAAATTAGCCCACATGGGTTTAACTGACAGCAAAGAACTTTGTTTTTGATGGCTAGAGGTACGGTAGGCGTTCACAGTACACAGAAAGGTAAGTGTTGGCCTGTATAGGCTCCAAAAATTAGCTCACATGGGTATACCTGACAGCAAAGAACTTCGTTTTTGATGGCTAGAGGTACGGTAGGCGTTCACAGGATACAGAAGTAAGTGTCAGCCTGTATAGGCTGCAAAAATTAGCTCACATGGTTTGAACTGACAGCAAAGAACTTAGTTTTTGATGGCTAGAGGTATGGTAGGTGTTCACAGGATACAGAAGTAAGTGGCGGCCTGTATAGGCCGCAAAAATTAGCTCACATGGGTTGAACTGACAGCAAAGAACATAGTATATGATGGCTAGAGGTACAGTAGGCGTTCACAGTTTACAGAAGTGGCGGCCTGTATAGGCTCCAAAAATTAGCTCACATGGGTTGAACTGACAGCAAAGAACATAGTATTTGATGGCTAGAGGTACAGTAGACGGTTCACAGTACACGGAACAGTAAGTGTCAGCCTGTATAGGCTGCAAACATTAGCCATTCAATGGACATGAAATGCCTTTTATGCCTCTGTATTTAGCGAAACCAAGGACCAGGAATTGTTGTGGGGGGATAGCGGTCTTTTGGATATTTGTGGCCTGGCATTAGGAATTTCAATGGAACCAGGTCTACTGGTCACATGTGTTGAATTCCTCAGAGATCCATGCCTCATTCATTTTTATAAATGTGAGGTAGTCTACACTGTCATGAGCTAGGCGAGTGCGCTTATGGGTCACCATCCCCCCTGCTGTGCTGAACGTCCTTTCGGACAGGACACTGGACGGGGGGCAAGCAAACAGTTCCATTGCAAATTGTGAAAGCTCTGGCCAGAGGTCAAGCCTGCCCACCCAGTAGTCCAGGGGTTAATCACTTCTCAGAGCATCCACATCGGCCAATAACCCGATGTAGTCGGACACCTGTCGGACACCTTTTTTTACGCTCCAACATTTGAGCCACAAAAGCCTGCCTTTTTCCAGAACAACGTGACAACGGCATCATGGAAGGTGGAGTATTGGACAACTGTGAGGAGACAGGAGAAGGAGAAGAGGCTGGACAGTGAGAGCATGGAGTGTGGCTTTGTGGGTTCTGATGGTGTTGCTCCCACTGGGCTTGGTGATGGGATTTCAGGTGCCTTCTTAAGGCGGTTGTCCCTAGGTGAGTGTTGGGCTTACCGCTACTTATGCGTTGACTGCAAAGGCTGCAGATGGCAATACTGGTGTCAGCAACGGACATTATTAAAAAAAAGCCCACACTGCGAAGCCATGTGCCGGCATCCTGGGAGCGCCAGATGTGACTGTACATGGTTGATGGCTCGCTCCTGATACATTTGCAGTCTTCTTTGTACCTCTTGTGCAATGCAAGTTCTGCCTGCCTCTCCTCCCTATCTGCCGGTTCGTCAGTCTGCCAGTTCTACAAATAATTGTCCAGTAACTGTTGTCACTGTGTGTAGCACAGTTAACATAGAAAAAGAGGCCAAATGTTTGCAGGACTAAAATACAATCTTAGAAAAGTATACTGTTAAATAACACCTCAATTCAATATGTGGTATGGGAGAGGGGGGGGGGGGGGTGCACAGGTTTATTACACCAGTTCTACAAATAATTGGCCAGTAACTGTTGTCACTGTGTGTAGCACTGTTTACACAGCGAGAGGCCAAATTTTTGCAGGACTAAAATACACTCTTAGAAAATTATACTGGTAAATATCACCCCACTTCAATATGTGGCATTGGGGAGGGGGCATTGGTGTAGGACACCAGTTCAAAAAATTGGCCAGTGAGTTTAGCGCTGTGTGTACCAGACTTCACTCAGCAAATGAGGCAATATTGTTGCATGACACAAATAAACATGTAAAAGTATACTCAGATAACACCCCACTTCAATATGTGGTATTGGGGGGGCAATTGGTCTATCACACCAGTTATAATACATTATAAGTGCTTTTGTCACTGTGTGTAGTGTTGCTGCAGAAACGCTCAGTCTCACCACCACACCGGTCACAATGCTGCACAATGCACAATAATAGTACTAATCCACTATAATATGCTTTCTACAAAGTATATTATACTGTGGATTACCCCCCCCCCCCCTTTTTAGTGTACTGCACAGCAATACCAAAACGTTTGCAGCCCTTTAAATGACTTTTGTGGACATTAACAGAGCAATTTGTGACACTGCAGATGACGATCTCTAACTGCCCCTACAGCAACCACTGGATACCTGCCCCTATAGTAAAGAGACTGTAATAGACCCTATAACGACATTGGAGCACTTTAAATGACTTTTGTGGACATTAACAGAGCAATTTGTGACACTGCAGATGACGATCTGTAACTACCCCTACAGCAACCACTGGATACCTCTCCCTATAGTAAAGAGACTGTAATAGACCCTATAACGACATTGGAGCACTTTAAATGACTTTTGTGGACATTGACAGAGCGATTTGTGTGTGACTGCAGCCGATCTCTAACTGCCCCTAAAGCAACCACTGGATACCGCTCCCTAAGCTCAAAAGATACTAGAGCTATACCGAAATACCAGCCCCGAAAAGGACTTTTGTGGACATTAACAAAGCGATTTGTGTGAGACTGCAGCCGATCTCTAACTGCCCCTAAAGCAACCACTGGATACCTCTCCCTAAGCTCAAAACATACTAGTAGACCTATAACGAAAAATACCAGCCCTGAAAAGGACTTTTGTGGATCTTCACAGCGCTATATGTGTCTAGCAAACTCTCCCTAATGAGCACAGCAGACCTCTCCCTACACTGGCAGAAAGCAGAATGTGAAATGGCCGCCAGATCGGGTCTATTTATAGGGTAGGAGGACTGTCCATGTGTTGCAATGTTTCAATTGGCTGTCCCGTTCCACCTGACGGCTGTGTCACGGGTCAAAGTTCTCCCCAATTTAAACAAATATGGCCGCCGCGAAATACGCCATGTGTCCACAAATTTTGCGGGTAGCGAACAAGCAAAATTCGCCGCAAACCGACCGCCGGGCGAACCGCAAGGCCATCTCTGTTAGGCTCTCCTTCTGACATCTAAAAGCCTGTTCTTTCTTCGGGGTCCATTGATCCTGAACAGACTCATGTGGTCTTCTAGGGCCCAACGGTCGTTGCTGCATCAAATTCAACTTCTGCGACTCTTTATTTCCTTCCCTCTGTAACAGCTCATTCAGGGGTCTCGCAATCTGCGTAAAGTTCTTCACACACCTTCTATAGTAGGAGTAGAATCCTAGAAAGGATCTCAGTTCTGTAACTGTCCTTAGCTGAGGCCAAGTGGTAACAGCCTCCAGCTTCACCGGGTCAATGGCTACTCCATTTACCAAGACCACATGCCCCAAGTAGGTAACTGATGTCTGGTAGAATTGACATTTCTCTAACGACAACTTCAGCCCCTCTGCATGAAGCCCCTGGAAAACCTTTTTGAGTCGTGCTTCATGTTCTTCTAGTGTCTTGCTGAACACAATGATATCATCCAGAAACACAAGTACCTCTATCAGATTCATATCTCACAGTATTATCCATCAACCTCTGGAAGGTGGTTGGGGCTCCCGCCAATCCCTGTGGCATGCGATCAAACTTGAAGAATGCTAATGGGTTGAAGAAGGCCGTCTTTTCCCGGTCATCCGGGTGCATTGGTATCTGATAATACCCCCTCTTTAGATATAAAACACTGAACCACTTTGCTCCAGATAGACACTGCAATACATCTTCTATCTGAGGGGTAGAGTAACGATTGGGAATAGTCCTTCGGTTTAGGATCCGGTAGTCGATACACATCCGAATGGTTCTATTTTTCTTACGCACTACTACAATAGGGGAGGCATAATGGGCTCCTGAATTCCCTAATGACTCCAGACTTCTTCAGCTTGGCTAATTGCTCTCGAAGGTCTTCAAGGTCACTCAGAGGAATCCGCCGAGCTCTCTCCCGGAAAGGTTTATCTATTCTTCACTCAGCCGAATTTGGTGTTGAGCACTCTTGGCACAACCCACATCAAAATCATTCTTGGAAAACATCTCTTCCCACCTTGCTAGCTGGGCTTTGATCCACTCCCACCACTTGAGAGGCATAGCAGGACCTTGGACCTGAAAATCCCCTTCCTGGTCCTCTCCGGCGGCTTTCTGAACTAGATCATCTGTCACAGGAGTGGCCACGCTCACCCGTCCTAGCACCATCCTGGACTTTAGGCTGACAGGATGTCCTATAATGTTGCGGATACTGACCGGGACCCTCCCTCGATTTTTGACAACGTCTTCTTGGGCACAATCTCTGGGATCAATTCTTTTCCTGTCTCTTCTCCCAATGGGTCAGGTTCCAACACCAAGAAAGGACCTGGCTGATTCCAAGACAACTTGACATTGGCCTTCATACATACTCTCTCTCTAGGCTGCAACACCTTCTCTGGAGTGTCCCAACCACCACAACCTCCCCACTCCTTCAGCTGGTGCTCTATGTTCCTTAACTACATGCTGAAAAGCTTGCCTCACCTGTGGATGTACCTCTTCTGTGACCGAGCCCTTCGTGGCTAACAGGATGAGTAGTCTTCGCAATTAGTCAGTGTTGGTTCCTATCAACAAGGAATTCTGTCCTACTCCCAGAGCCCGAGAACTAACAACTGCTAGTGTATCAAAGGTCTCTGTCTTCCCTGCCAATAAAGGGTCGAAGGTTATCTTGATAGGTATGTATCCATCATACGGAAACTTTTGGGTGCCAATGCCCCAGATCTCCAATTCTTCCAGCTTGCACAGAGGGATGTGCTTCAAGTGTTTGTCATAGAAATCCCAGTACAATAGTGTCACTTTGGCAAAGCTTTAGTGTAGAATATATATAATAGTGATGCGCCAGACATACAGTGAAATATATAGAGGAAAAACGTGCCAAAGTAATCAAAAAGTGTCCATAGGTGAATCTTTAATGTTTCAAATCCTCAGTGCAAACAAAGAAAGTCCATTCAATAAATCCTGCTCCCAAAATGGAAAACACCTCTGTGAGTGATAAAATCCCTTCACCATATGAGATGGCCTCTCACCTTAATGATAGACCCGGATACACAGGTCAATACTAGCCTATTGTCCACAAACAGGAGATAGGTTCAGGGAGGCTATGACAAGCCTCTTACCGCCAGGCACCATATGGCATATAAGGGAATAAAAAGGAGATCTAGTGCTCTCTGTTTCAAAAGCTTATAACCATTTATTAAGCAAGCGATAGCAGTACTCCAAAATGGGGCACTCGGCAGTGCGTGATTTACAGCAATGACTTCCTACCGAGGAAGATCTATAAAGTGCAAAGTCCATAAAACTGAATAAAACTCACGTAAAGCAAGTGCATTCCCAGCACTAAGTAATGACTGCTCAAACATATGTAGCACCACCCCCAAAGAAGCTGCTTGGTAATTTTTGGTCCTCTGCTCTGAGCTTCGACTCCAAGAACAACTTAAGCCCCTCTGACACACTTGGTTGAATGTAAAACACTGTAGGCACGTATAAAGACACCAATAGAAAATACATTTTTCCTGGGAATATATAACACCAAAGAATGAGCACACACCTGTTTAAAATAAGGGGACTTAATATATTGGCAAGGGCTTAGTATTAACAGCAGTAGAACATACTGTAAGTGCTTACACAGAAGATGAAGTTGAACACAGTTTGCTAAACAAATAAATAACTATGCTAGAAATACTAAAGTCAGCTTTTATATAACTAACTGAAATTAATACTGGTATTAGCAGACCTGCAATAAACAGTGTAAATGCATAATAAATATAATAAAATTTATATTACTAGTACTAGGATACAGCATCTATTAACAGCTAACTCTTTAACTAAATAAGGGGACAGGGCAGCAACTGTTAGGGGCAGTCCTTATTCTTCAGCCGTCTAAGTGTTGGGCCCTTTAGGGCCCATTAAAGCAGTCAATAAGGCAGGATTAAATCTATGAGCTAACTGGCTCAGTCACTAATGGTGGTAGCAAGTAGTGGCCACAAAGCCCTCTCACCAGACTCAGTGGTACAACAGCAGTGGTCTCTCCTGGTAAATGTCTTCCTCACTCTTGGTTGTCTGTGATGACTCAGGTAGGTAGCACAGCGAGGTCTGTGTCCTGGCAGTGGCTCTGTCCCTCTTCTCTTGTGTCACAGTGGTGCCCCCCTTTAGGTTTTCCTCACACTCTAGAAGCTTCCCACAGGCTTGGTCTTTCTGTTAGAGATCACAATGTACTGCAAGTGCCTGTCCCTAGCTCTCTCTGGCACTAGAGATGGACGAACATTGGCTGGAGCGGTTCGGACTTTCTCAAAAGTCCGCGAACCGCAAGTTTGCGGTGGGCCCCATTGACTTTAATGGGAGGCAAACTTTAAAAACCTTTAGGTCATATTTGCAGCCACAAAAGACGTACTAGCGGTGTACAAATAGTCCCAGCATTTGGACAATGTCATAACAGAAGTATTGCAATTGAAAAAGTTGCCCTAAATTTTTTTTTTTACAGCAAAAAATGTTTTTTTTTTTTTATAAATCAGCCAGAGCTGACAGCAGCCGGTAAATTCATTGTCTAATACAAAAAGGGGCCATTCACACATCTGTAAAATGGGTCCGCATCCATTCCACAATTTGGCGGAACCTTTACAGACCCATTGTTTTTCATTTCCAGTCTGAAAAATTAGGCATTCACAGGATAAAGAAGTAAGTGTCGGCCATTCCAGGCCTCAAAAATTAGCCCATGTGCGTTTACCTGACAGCTAAGAACGTAGTTTTCTGTGGCTGAAGGTACATTATGCATTCACATGATACAGAAGTAAATGTCGGCCAGTATTGACCCCAAAAATTAGCCCACATGGGTTTAACTGACAGCAAAGAACTTTGTTTTTGATGGCTAGAGGTACAGTAGGCGTTCACAGTATGCACAAGTAAGTGGCGACCTTTATAGGCTCCAAAAATTTCCTCACATGGGTTGAACTGACAGCAAAGAACTTCGTTTTTGATGGCTAGAGGTACAGTAGGCGTTCACAGTATACAGAAGTAAGTGGCGGCCTGTATAGGCAGCAAAAATTAGCTCACGTGGGTTGAACTGACAACAAAGAACTTCGTTTTTGATGGCTAGAGGTACAGTAGGCGGGGTGAGTTGGTGCCTCAAACTAAAAAATGGGATTTTAAGGGCAAGTGATTCTAAACACAGATTGTACATAAAATCAGAGTCATTTATTGGTGGATTTAAAACATATACTTGGTTGTTTCAAGGTAGAAACTTATAATGATAATGATAATCATCATAGTGTGCATAAATGTTGGGTTATAGACCCAAAGTGCGTAGGTAGGAAAGTAGGTTCGGAAAGAATTTCCGTGACCATTGTGAATATGGTGACTAATTTTTGGATGTTTATGTCTCTGTTTTTCCAGGCTTGGTTGCTTGGAAATGTGTTCACAGAGGTCATCCGGTATTGTCCGACGTGTTTCGGCTACGAATGTAGCCTTTTTCAAGGATTTTAATCACCAAGTCTGTAGAGGTAGTGATAAATATCTATTATTATCAATACATGTCATATTCATTAAAGCATAATTTATTGGTAGAGTAGAAATACACAGAGATTTGCAACAGGAACCAATTGGATGCGACCTAGGGGGTATACATGGATAATCATAATTGTGGAATTGTTAGAGTATTTGGGTGGTGATTTTAAACATAGGTTTATGGAAACTCACTATATGTTGTAGAATCGCATTTGTAATGGTCCTCCACTTTGTTGTGGGAGTTTTGGAAGGTTTGTTGGCTTCTAAAAGATGAAGTTACATATTGTGTGGTTAACTACAGAAAAAAACCACAAGTGTGTTGGCGTAGGCTGAAAAGGTAGAGAGCTACTTACATGGTGTGCTGCTGAGTTGCAGTGTGGTTTTTGCTCCGAAAGGTGGGAGGAGCTTATCGATATCTTGAGGTAACTAGATATACATATAATATGTGTAATTAGATTGAGACATGATTAGATTTTAGTATTTTTCAAGGTATAGGAAAAAGCTTACAGTATTTGTTGTAGGTGTCGCAGTCACCATCCAGAGGTGAAAGGAGTGATGTCTTAAGGTCCTTGTAGTAATTAGAAATCTGTGGGTACATATGTTGTATGTAATTACAGAAATATATGGTGTTAAATGAACTCTGAAAAAAAGGGGGGATTGTATCTATGTGGGAGAACTTACAGTATATACTGCAAGGTCACAGTCACCGTGATGCACTTTACTGCTGATAGGGTCTTCTTATATCAGTAAATGAAAAAACAATCAGCGCAAACAGGTAAGTGTAGCTAAACTAGATGGAAATGCCAGCTGAACACCGACCCAGGACACACAGCAAAAAATCCCAGAGAGATATGACAGACAAAATGATGCAGCGCAAATCCTGTAAATAATGGCATAAGAAATAAAGAGTCCCAGAAAGATGAAAGAGACAGTTCCTTAGGTCCAATCTGTGTTGAAAGAGGATATAGGAGACAACGACTCCACACAGTGATCTCCCTCCACCATAAAGCACACTGATGCCCTCACCTCATGATTCGACCACTGTGTTACCAGAGGTCAAAAATCGCAGTGTCAATCCACATCAATAAGCAGGCTTCAGGTACATTCGTATACACTCCTTGATAACTAAGGACCAGATAGGACTCACAGACCGGATTCCCCAAATGTAGACATTCCGAGGTATAAATGAAAGAAGAAAACCTCTAAGTGCAGACTGCCAGTACTAAACTTCCTTTAATAAATATAGTATGCACTTACATGGTAAACGATAAACACAGGCACATCAGTACAGGTGCACATCGATAAGACTTCAGCGTCGTGGGCTGTGCATGCCAGCAGCCAGCCACACACGCTCGGAAGTCGGAACAGCAGCAGCAGCGGGTGACGTCAGACGGATGCGGCTCAACCTCCCGTACGTACGTTACGTCCACCGGGACTTCGTCAGCGGGGGTGGAGCCTATCAGTCACCAACATGATTATATAACCTGACGCTGCTCACATGATCTTGAGGACGTACTTGACAAAACACTGAGGACATCTAGTGGTCAATGTCAAGTATTACATCCTTCAAGTAAAAGAACCCACAAGGTCTCTTATAAATACTAATGTCTCATGGTCAATTTGTAAAAAACTTTTTTCCATATCCCAGACAGTTAAAAGACCTGACATCAACCGCTGCTGTAATAAATAACACATGTATATATCTTTACAAATGAAGGCACATACATATAATGTAAAAATACCCACACTGTTAAAAACACATAAAAACACATAAAAAAATATATGTATTAAAAAGTTCATATAAAATCAGAAACAAATATAAGATATAAAAAAAGAAGAAAGAAAGAGTCAATCACCTATCCGAAATAAAACAATTAAGGTCAAATTCAACATTTAACCCTGACGGATGAGAAACTTTAGTTTCAAATATCCAGTAAGATTCCCTTTGACTCAGGAACCTAACAAAATGTCCTCCCCTCCAGTGCCTATTCACCCTCTCTATGCCCCAAAACCGCAAGCCTCTAGGGTCACGATTGTGCACCATCCTGAAATGTTTGGACACACTATGGGTTTTCAGGCCTTTCTTGATGTTACTCACATGTTCGCCAATGCGAACCTGCAATGTCCTGGAAGTTCTGCCGACATACTGGAGGCCACAATCACACTCCAGCATGTAGACAACTCCCTGGGTCTGGCATGTGATCAATTCCCGTATTGGATAGACCTTATTTGTGGCAGATGCTGAAAATTCCTTCCGCTTCTTTACATTGCACTTGGAATGCCTGCAAGCTCGGCATCGCCCACAAGCATAGAAGCCTGATAAAAAAGTAAAGAGTTTATTTTCTTTAACCACTGGAGGGTCCACCACTCCAGGGGCCAGTACATCTCTCAAGGTTCTGGCCTTTCTGTAAATGAAATGGGGACAAGAAGGTAAAACTGGACCTAAATCCCGATCCTTTAACAAAATGTCCCAATGCTTGGCCACTATCTTTTCAAATTGTTTGAATTGTATGTTGTAATCCAAAACCATCCTGAAATCCTGAGCATTTGCTTTATTCTTAGGTGGACCAGAGACAAGGGCACCCCTGTCCATATCTGCCACTCGAGTAATTTCTTTCTCAAGATCAGCTTGGTTGTAACCTTTCTGCACAAACTTTTTGGATAACTGTGCAGATTGTGATAAAAAATCCACTTCAGAGGAACAGTTCCTCCTCAAACGGACGAACTGCCCCCTGGGGATATTACAAAGCCAAGCTTTGTGGTGACAACTACTCAATGGAATGTAACCATTCCTATCGGTAGGTTTGAAGTAGCTGCGTGTCTTGATAGCATTCTCCTCTCTGAAAATCTCTAAATCCAAAAAGACAATCTTTTCCGGATTGGTATTCCAAGATAGAACAATGTTCAGATTATTGGAATTCAACCGTTCCATAAACCTATTGAGACCTTCAGAGCTGCCCTGCCAAATAAGGAACACGTCATCTATGTACCTGTGGTAACAGATCAGCTCCTCTGGGCGTTGGTGAAATACCACAGCTTCCTCCCAGTGGGCCATGAATAAATTGGCCACACTGGGAGCAAAGCGGGCTCCCATCGACATGTTTTTATGTGTTTTTAACAGTGTGGGTATTTTTACATTATATGTATGTGCCTTCATTTGTAAAGATATATACATGTGTTATTTATTACAGCAGCGGTTGATGTCAGGTCTTTTAACTGTCTGGGATATGGAAAAAAGTTTTTTACAAATTGACCATGAGACATTAGTATTTATAAGAGACCTTGTGGGTTCTTTTACTTGAAGGATGTAATACTTGACATTGACCACTAGATGTCCTCAGTGTTTTGTCAAGTACGTCCTCAAGATCATGTGAGCAGCGTCAGGTTATATAATCATGTTGGTGACTGATAGGCTCCACCCCCGCTGACGAAGTCCCGGTGGACGTAACGTACGTACGGGAGGTTGAGCCGCATCCGTCTGACGTCACCCGCTGCTGCTGCTGTTCCGACTTCCGAGCGTGTGTGGCTGGCTGCTGGCATGCACAGCCCACGACGCTGAAGTCTTATCGATGTGCACCTGTACTGATGTGCCTGTGTTTATCGTTTACCATGTAAGTGCATACTATATTTATTAAAGGAAGTTTAGTACTGGCAGTCTGCACTTAGAGGTTTTCTTCTTTCATTTATACCTCGGAATGTCTACATTTGGGGAATCCGGTCTGTGAGTCCTATCTGGTCCTTAGTTATCAAGGAGTGTATACGAATGTACCTGAAGCCTGCTTATTGATGTGGATTGACACTGCGATTTTTGACCTCTGGTAACACAGTGGTCGAATCATGAGGTGAGGGCATCAGTGTGCTTTATGGTGGAGGGAGATCACTGTGTGGAGTCGTTGTCTCCTATATCCTCTTTCAACACAGATTGGACCTAAGGAACTGTCTCTTTCATCTTTCTGGGACTCTTTATTTCTTATGCCATTATTTACAGGATTTGCGCTGCATCATTTTGTCTGTCAGGGTCTTCTTATAACTTTTGTAAAGGAGGGTACTGGAATTTGGAAATATGTATTTTAGATATTAGAAGGAAATCATAGATCTATGCAGTACAGAGTAAGTTGGTAGACTTAAGCCCCGTACACACGTACCGAATGTCGGCCGAACGATCGGCCGTCTTTTGTCCGGTGCTGTCCTGTCGGCTGAAAACTGCAAAAGACTGCACATGAATTTTGTCGGCCAACAACAGCTGACTGCAGAAGTGATGTCATGTGATGGTTAACTTTCCGTGTGTTTTTTCTTTTCTGAGCATGCCCAGTCTTGCTAATCGGCTGTTTGTCGGCCGATTTCTGTACTGACTGGCGAACAATCGGCCGTTCTGGTGTTGGCCAACAAAAATTTTAATGCCTGCACAACAGATTCTGTTCGGCCGAAAAGTTGCTGTCGGTTGTCGGAAGCATCATACTAGCAAGCCGACAATCGGCCGATCGTTCGGCGGCCGAATATTTACGGCCGACAATCGCTACGTGTGTACGGGGCTTTACAGTGGGTGTTGCAGAAATTACATTCATCATCACAATCCACACTAGAGAGGCGGGTTGCTTGCAATCCCTATGTGGGGATTGATTGCTAGAGACACATTGGTAACCAGTGTTAGTAGATGTTCGCAGCATAAAAGCAGGTGCCAAGTAAATAGTGACAAGGTAGTAATCTTTAGTGGTGCATATTTTTATTATAATGGTGACTGTGGTTTAACCAGTAGATGGTCAATCCATCCCATAAAACTTACTGTTTGAAGTATCCCCGGTGGTGCGTCCTCACTGTCTCTCCTATCCCCTCGGTATGAGGGAGATGTGGTGAGACGCCGGTGCCCTGGCCTTTAAAAAGCCCGCCGCGCATGCATCATGGACGCTGCATGTCAAGGGCTTCTGACGCTGCTGACGTGGCCTCCCGCTACTGCGTATGCGCCCGAAGGTGCGCGCGCATCAGAACACCAGTCTGACGTACTGGCCGCCGACACGGGAGGAGGAAACCAAGATCCCTGTGGGGGAGTCTTGGCGAGGGAGATGGTATATCCCAAGGTTCCTTTTCAACCTCTGAGTGACCAGGGGCTTACCGTGCCGGATGTGATTTACAGACATTTGGAAGATTCAAAGAATGGCATTCTATACATATTGGACTATTAATTAAGATAATGAAAAAAAGACAAATAAGCATTTATAAGCAATATATACATCTTGTGTATTATATAAACAGTTTTAACAGCAGATAGAACAAAACTAATTGGCCCATGGGGGGGGGGGGGGGGGTAAACGAGCTAAGAGGCGTCTTGGGAACAGGATGGTTGTGTTCCAATGTCGTTCTAGGGATAAAGGAGAGCCCCCCCCCAAAAAAAAATAATAAAAATGGGGGGAAGAGTTTTTTTTAGGACAATTCTGTATATATGTGATGACATGTGTGGAAATGTTTTCATTTGAACATGAAAACATAAAGATGGGGTTATTGTATGTATACATAGTATATCTATATCTATGTATACATATGTAGGGAACTGTATTGTTATTGGGACGTCTAGATGATCATGTTGCAAAGTGTATATGCTGACATTTTTTGGTGAATTGATGAGAATTGTTAGTTTCCTTGAGTATATTCTCATTTTAATATAGTTTTTGTTTTAATCTGTTTTCCCTGATGCAAAACCCTCAAGGAAAGGGCGAAAACTTTCTACCTTGTTTAGTCCTGGGAGTGTAGTTGCTTTTAGGCGTTGTATCCATCGCATTTCCCATCTGGAGGAGCATTTTGTTTCAGTCTCCCCCTCTATGTGGGATATGTATCCTTTTGAGTGCGACAAAGGTGACTTTGGGCATTTTGTAGCCATGTTGGTATGCCACATGTCTTCCCAGGGGTAGGTAGAAGTTCCATAGTTCCATACTGTTAATGTGTTTATTGATTCTCTTTCCCATCTCTTGCTTGGTTTTCCCAACATAATACGCTCCACATTCACATTTCATAAGATACACGACTCCTTTTGTACGACAATTCACAAAGTGTCTCGGTTTGAATTTTTCTCCATTTGGGAGTGTGGTGTCAATGCATTTTTTAATGACGCTGCACTGAGCGCGGCTTCCACATGGGAAGGTGCCCTTGATTTTACGGGTGTCTTTCCTTGTACCTTCTTTATATTCGCTATGTGTGACATCTTGTTGTAGTGAGCCTGCTTTTCTGTAGGTGATTTGTGGGTTGTCTGATACTAGGTGTTTTACCGTAGGGTAGTGTTGAGCGAACACGGACTGTATTATTCGTGTTCGTACCGAATAATTGGATTTTTTTTACCCGAACACGGACACGGACACTTTACTGTATGTTCGGGTAAAAATCCGTGTTCGGTCGTTTTATTTCCGGGTTTTGCATGCTTTGGCGCTCTTTTCATGGCGGGCTTTCAACAGCCAATCAACAATCGTTTAACTGGTGTGCCTTAAGCCATCCCAGCCATGCCTGCAAATGTCTTAGTAGCTGTGATTGGCCGTCTGAAGCATGTGACCAAGTCTTTATAAGTTCGAGGCAGCCGCCGCAGCAGCGTCATTCTGCTGCTTAGCTAAGGGACAGAGCACACATCAATGTGCTGGCTGCTGATTAGGGAAAGATAGGCAGGAAAAAACCATTTGTGTCCGGATAGAATTGAGGGACAGGTCGGAGTGTTTAGGCAGGGCGAGTTGTAGGCATTTTAGGGATAGAGTCTGCTGAATTATAGGGTCAGTGTCTTCTACAAACTACAATCGATATTGCTGTGTGGGGGGTGGGGTGAATCTGCACTCAATCCTGATCTACGATCTCTTCTCAATCCTGTTAGGGACAGAGTCTGCTGAATTTTAGGGAAACTGTGTTCTACAAACTACAATCGATATTGCTGTGTGGTGTGGGATTGGAGATAGGCAGGTGTCAGTGATCCACATCCATTTTTCTGTGTGTGAGCTGCAGTGAACACAATCTTTTTGGGCTGCAGTGAACACAATCTTTTTGGGCTGCAGTGAACACAATCTTTTTGGGCTGCAGTGAACACAATCTTTTTGGGGTGCAGTGAACAAAATCTTTTTGGGGTGCAGTGAACACAATCCTTTTTGGTGTGCAGTGAACACAATCTTTGTGGGGTGCAGTGAACAAAATCCTTTGTGGGGTGCAGTGAACACAATCTTTTTGGGGTGCAGTGAACAAAAGCCTTTTTGGGGTGCAGTGAACAACATCCTTTTTGGGGTGCAGTGAACACAATCTTTTTGGGGTGCAGTGAACAAAATCCTTTGTGGGGTGCAGTGAACACAATCTTTTTGGGGTGCAGTGAACACAATCTTTTTGGGGTGGAGTGAACAACATCCTTTTTGGGGTGCAGTGAACAAAATCCTTTTTGGGGTGCAGTGAACAAAATCATTTTTGGGGTGCAGTGAACACAATCTTTGTGGGGTGCAGTGAACACAATCTTTTTGGGGTGGAGTGAACAACATCCTTTTTGGGGTGCAGTGAACAACATCCTTTTTGGGGTGCAGTGAACACAATCTTTTTGGGGTGCAGTGAACACAATCTTTGTGGGGTACAGTGAACAGAATCTTTGTGGGGTGCAGTGAACACAATCTTTGGGGGGTACAGTGAACACAATCTTTTTGGGGTGCAGTGAACACAATCTTTGTGGGGTGCAGTGAACACAATCTTTTTGGGGTGGAGTGAACAAAATCATTTTTGGAGTGCAGTGAACAACATCCTTTTTGGGGTGCAGTGATCAAAATCCTTTTTGGGGTGCAGTGAACACAATCTTTTTGGGGTGCAGTGAACAAAATCCTTTGTGGGGTGCAGTGAACAGAATCTTTGTGGGGTGCAGTGAACACAATCTTTGGGGGGGTACAGTGAACACAATCTTTTTGGGGTGCAGTGAACACAATCTTTGTGGGGTACAGTGAACAGAATCTTTGTGGGGTGCAGTGAACACAATCTTTGGGGGGTACAGTGAACACAATCTTTTTGGGGTGCAGTGAACACAATCTTTGGGGGGTACAGTGAACACAATCTTTTTGGGGTGCAGTGAACACAATCTTTGTGGGGTGCAGTGAACACAATCTTTGGGGGGGTACAGTGAACACAATCTTTTTGGGGTGCAGTGAACAACATCCTTTTAGGGTGCAGTGAACACAATCTTTGTGGGGTGCAGTGAACAACATCCTTTTAGGGTGCAGTGAACACAATCTTTGTGGGGTACAGTGAACAGAATCTTTGTGGGGTGCAGTGAACACAATCTTTGGGGGGTACAGTGAACACACTCTTTGTGAGGTGCAGTGAACACAATCTTTGTGGGGTGCAGTGAACACAATCATTGTGGGGTGCAGTGAACTCAATCTTTGTGGGGTACAGTGAACACAATCTCATACTTCTGAAGATTTGAGGGTGCTGCCTGTTCCATACTCCCCCTACTCCTCATCTAGCCTTTTAGGGGTACAAACAATAGTAATTGGGGCCTAGTGTGGTTGTGTACGTGTGATATACATACACTTTTTTTGGATCATATTTTCTATTCCGCTATTTAATCAAAAACCTTTGGGGATCAGTTAAATTGGGGGATAGTCTGTGTTGGTACGTGTGAGAGAGATCCACCTTTCCAAGTTGTTGGGGTTCATCTCATACTTCTGAAGGTTTGAGGGTGCTGCCTGTTCCATACTCCCCCTACTCCTAGCCTTTTAGGGGTACAAACAATAGTAATTGGGGCCTAGTGTGGTTGTGTACGTGTGATATACATACACTTTTTTTGGATCATATTTTCTATTCCGCTATTTAATCAAAAACCTTTGGGGATCAGTTAAATTGGGGGATAGTCTGTGTTGGTACGTGTGAGAGAGATCCACCTTTCCAAGTTGTTGGGGTTCATCTCATACTTCTGAAGGTTTGAGGGTGCTGCCTGTTCCATACCCCCCCTACTCCTCATCTAGCCTTTTAGGGGTACAAACAATAGTAATTGGGGCCTAGTGTGGTTGTGTACGTGTGATATACATACACTTTTTTTGGATCATATTTTCTATTCCGCTATTTAATCAAAAACCTTTGGGGATCAGTTAAATTGGGGGATAGTCTGTGTTGGTACGTGTGAGAGAGATCCACCTTTCCAAGTTGTTGGGGTTCATCTCATACTTCTGAAGGTTTGAGGGTGCTGCCTGTTCCATACCCCCCCTACTCCTCATCTAGCCTTTTAGGGGTACAAACAATAGTAATTGGGGCCTAGTGTGGTTGTGTACGTGTGATATACATACACTTTTTTTGGATCATATTTTCTATTCCGCTATTTAATCAAAAACCTTTGGGGATCAGTTAAATTGGGGGATAGTCTGTGTTGGTACGTGTGAGAGAGATCCACCTTTCCAAGTTGTTGGGGTTCATCTCATACTTCTGAAGGTTTGAGGGTGCTGCCTGTTCCATACTCCCCCTACTCCTCATCTAGCCTTTTAGGGGTACAAACAATAGTAATTGGGGCCCAGTGTGGTTGTGTACGTGTGATATACATACACTTTTTTTGGATCATATTTTCTATTCCGCTATTTAATCAAAAACCTTTGGGGATCAGTTAAATTGGGGGATAGTCTGTGTTGGTACGTGTGAGAGAGATCCACCTTTCCAAGTTGTTGGGGTTCATCTCATACTTCTGAAGGTTTGAGGGTGCTGCCTGTTCCATACCCCCCCTACTCCTCATCTAGCCTTTTAGGGGTACAAACAATAGTAATTGGGGCCTAGTGTGGTTGTGTACGTGTGATATACATACACTTTTTTTGGATCATATTTTCTATTCCGCTATTTAATCAAAAACCTTTGGGGATCAGTTAAATTGGGGGATAGTCTGTGTTGGTACGTGTGAGAGAGATCCACCTTTCCAAGTTGTTGGGGTTCATCTCATACTTCTGAAGGTTTGAGGGTGCTGCCTGTTCCATACCCCCCCTACTCCTCATCTAGCCTTTTAGGGGTACAAACAATAGTAATTGGGGCCTAGTGTGGTTGTGTACGTGTGATATACATACACTTTTTTTGGATCATATTTTCTATTCCGCTATTTAATCAAAAACCTTTGGGGATCAGTTAAATTGGGGGATAGTCTGTGTTGGTACGTGTGAGAGAGATCCACCTTTCCAAGTTGTTGGGGTTCATCTCATACTTCTGAAGGTTTGAGGGTGCTGCCTGTTCCATACCCCCCCTACTCCTCATCTAGCCTTTTAGGGGTACAAACAATAGTAATTGGGGCCTAGTGTGGTTGTGTACGTGTGATATACATACACTTTTTTTGGATCATATTTTCTATTCCGCTATTTAATCAAAAACCTTTGGGGATCAGTTAAATTGGGGGATAGTCTGTGTTGGTACGTGTGAGAGAGATCCACCTTTCCAAGTTTTTGGGGTTCATCTCATACTTCTGAAGATTTGAGGGTGCTGCCTGTTCCATACCCCCCCTACTCCTCATCTAGCCTTTTAGGGGTACAAACAATAGTAATTGGGGCCTAGTGTGGTTGTGTACGTGTGATATACATACACTTTTTTTGGATCATATTTTCTATTCCGCTATTTAATCAAAAACCTTTGGGGATCAGTTAAATTGGGGGATAGTCTGTGTTGGTACGTGTGAGAGAGATCCACCTTTCCAAGTTGTTGGGGTTCATCTCATACTTCTGAAGGTTTGAGGGTGCTGCCTGTTCCATACCCCCCCTACTCCTCATCTAGCCTTTTAGGGGTACAAACAATAGTAATTGGGGCCTAGTGTGGTTGTGTACGTGTGATATACATACACTTTTTTTGGATCATATTTTCTATTCCGCTATTTAATCAAAAACCTTTGGGGATCAGTTAAATTGGGGGATAGTCTGTGTTGGTACGTGTGAGAGAGATCCACCTTTCCAAGTTGTTGGGGTTCATCTCATACTTCTGAAGGTTTGAGGGTGCTGCCTGTTCCATACTCCCCCTACTCCTCATCTAGCCTTTTAGGGGTACAAACAATAGTAATTGGGGCCCAGTGTGGTTGTGTACGTGTGATATACATACACTTTTTTTGGATCATATTTTCTATTCCGCTATTTAATTTAACTGGGCCTCCATGCGAGACCTGTGTGCCTTGTTGCGCTGTTTTGAGTACTCCACCAACATGGCCAGTGGCAATGACGCCGTTCTCAGCTTAACTATCCCACTTCTATGCCTCCTTGAAAAAACAATTCGGGCGATGATGGAAGAGGATGTGGCACAGGATGAGGAGGAGGAGGAGGATGAAGAGGTAACATTTCCAAGGCTTTCAGGGCAGTCATTCGCAAGGGGCTCCGAGGGTGGGTTCCTGCACACGCAAACGCCAGGGACGCAATTGTCCAGCAGGGGCACAGTTCTGGAGGATGAGGAGGATGAGGAGGAGGAGGAGCTGGAGGAGGAGATGGAACCATGTTCACAGCAGGGTGGCACCCAGGCCAGCTCATGGCCATCACTGGTGCGTGGCTGGGGGGATACAGAGGACACGGACGATACACCTCCCACAGAGGACAGCCTTTCGTTGCCTCTGGGCAGCCTGGCACACATGAGCGATTACATGCTGCAGTGTCTCCACAACGACCGCCGAGTTGCCCACATTCTAACTTGTGCTGATTACTGGGTGGCCACGCTGCTGGATCCCCGTTACAAGGACAACGTACCGTCCTTAATTCACTCACTGGAGCGCGATCGCAAGATGCGCGAGTACAAGCGCACGCTGGTAGACGCCATGCTGCTGGCATTCCCATCTGACAGCGGGGCCACAGTGGAAGCACAAGGCAGAGGAGGAGGAGGAGGAGGTCGCCAACGCAACCAGGGCACCGCCAGCACCTCAGAAGGCAGGGTTAGCATGGCCGAAATGTGGAAAAGCTTTGTCAGCACGCCACAACAAACAGCAGCACCAGCAGCTCAGATGGAACGTCTTAGCAGGAGGCAGCATTTTACCAACATGGTGGAGCAGTATGTGTGCACACGCCTACATGTAGTGAATGACGGGTCTGCCCCCTTCAACTTCTGGGTCTCCAAATTGGGCACATGGCCTGAGCTTGCCCTTTACGCCTTGGAGGTGCTGGCGTGCCCTGCAGCCAGTGTATTATCTGAACGGGTATTTAGCACGGCTGGGGGCGTTATAACAGACAAGCGCAGCCGCCTGTCCAGAGACAATGTGGACAAGCTCACGTTCATTAAAATGAACCAGGCATGGATCCCACGGGACTTTTCCGTACCTTATGCAGAATAGCAATGGATACCGACCTTACCCACCCATTGTTCCATTTTTGCTCTTTCTCACTCTTTTGGGGTGTACCCTCATTTAAAATTTTTGAAAAGAAGCAGTGTTGGCTACCTCGTCCTCCTCCTCAGGGCCAGATTAATGTAGGGGCTATTGGAGCTGCAGCTCCAGGCCCCTACCTTTTATATAGGCCCCGGGTTGGCCATATTCACTGTTACCGCTCTTCTGTCACTTGTAAACACAGAAGTCTGGCTTCTATGCTCGCTTCCCCAGGCAGCACCCTCAGAACCTCCCCACACAGCGTGAAGGCCGGACAAGGAGGGACAGTTGGCGATGCATGGATGTGTTTATGGGCTTCAGAGACAGCATCCCATGTTGAATTAGGCATGCATGGCTGCACCCTTCCTCCTCTGGGTGCATGGCAAGGCACGGCCCTTAAGGCCCTTCAAAATCCTCAGCACCAAGCCCATGATGCTGTTAATCCGGCCCTGGTCCTCCTCCACCGCCGCTTCCACCTACACCGCCCATAGGTGTGCGCAGCCTATTGCATTAAGGTGTGCACCCCAAAGTTGAAATACACATGCATGTGTTTGCCAGCAGGGAGAGTAATGTATCGGGGCCATGTACCTGTAGGCAAGGAGAAATAGAGCAGAGCAGGTCCCAGGGAGATCTTTCCCATCTCCTCACTGGCAATGCTATGTGCCCTAGGTGATTAGGGTGTGCCCAGGCACACCCAGCACACCCTGTGCGCACGCCTATGTCACCGCCACATCCACCACCACCTCAACCTCCCTCCTACTCCATATGGGCCTCGTCCTTCAGAGATGAAGAAGAACATTGTTTTATTTTTCTGTTTTTTTTTGTTGTTTTAAGTTATTTCCCTATCCACATTTGTTTGCAGAGCACTTGCCATGCTCTTAATTACGTTTTGCTGCCATTTGCAGCACTCTAGCCCTTTCCTTTGGTGTTTTAGAGCCATTTTAGTACCTTAAAGTTCGGGTCCCCATTGACTTCAATGGGGTTCGGTGTCCGGGAAAAGTTCGGTAAAAGTCCGGGACACGGACCCGGACTTTTTTTTAAAGTTCGGCCGAACCCGTCGAACACGGACATCTAGGTGTCCGCTCAACCCTACCGTAGGGTCCTCTTTCAGGATAGGCCAGTGTTTCTGGAGGATGTTCCTTATCTTGGGGTGCTCATTAGTATACCTCATTATTATGCGTGTATTGTCATTTTCTTTAGAGGTTCCAGCATTCTTTGTTTTAAATATAATTTTTTGCCTTTCTTGTTGGTTAACTCTGTTATAGGCCTTTCTTAGAGTAGTCTTGGTATATCCTCTTTTGAGCATTCGTTAGTAATCTTGCTTCATTTTGGAAGTCTTTGTCTGTTGTACAATTCCTTTTGAGCCCAAGGTATTGGCTGTACGGGATAGCTTTTTTTAGAGGAATTGGGTGGAAGCTGGAGGCGTGCAGGATCGTGTTCCCTGCCGTTTCTTTCCTATAGAGTGTTGTCTGTGTTTGGCCATCTTTGTCTTTGAGAATCCATGTATCTAGGAAGGCAACTTTCTCGTTGCTATAGTTTAGCGTAAAAAACATATTTGTAGTTGTTCGTAATCGTGGCTTTTAGGCATCCTTTTATGAGTTCCTCAGGTCCGTTCCAGATAATCAAAATATCATCTATATAATGTTGCCATAATAAGATGTTATCGGTATATAGACTGTTTGCCTCTTTGGCTAGGAATTCCCATTCCCATGCTCCTAGGTATATGTTGGCGTAGGAGGGTGCACAACTGGTACCAATCGCTACGCCGCACGTCTGTAAATAGTATGTACCGTTAAAAGTGAAGGAATTATGATTAAGAATATATTCCAACATCTGAATAATAAATTCATTAACCTTTTTTCATGCTCACTTTCTTGGCTGAGTGTTTTTTTTTTTTTGATGATTTCTATACCTTTCGTGTGTGGAATGTTATTGTATAATGACTCAACATCCACCGTGATGAAGAAGGCATTTTCAGGTATAATCATACCTTCCAGGATTTGAAGGAGATGCACTGTGTCTCTTATTTGGGATGGTAGGTTGGTAACGCACGGTCTTAAATGCGCATTGATCACTTGACTTCTGGTCTCTGTGATATTGCCATTCCCGGAGACTATGGGTCTACCCGGTGGGTTTGTTTTGTTTTTATGTACTTTTGGGAGTGCGTAAAAGGTAGGTTTTCTTGGATGCTTTGTCCTCATAAAGTTCCACAGAGTTTGTGTAATAGTCCCTTCATTTAGTGCTTTGTCTATTTTTCGATAAAAATCTTCTTTGAAAGAGTTGGTCATAACTGGTGATATTTGTTTATAACATTTGGGGTTGTTCAAGATTTTTAGACGCATTTCTTTGTAATTTTCATTATTCATGAGTACAATATTACCCCCTTTGTCTGCTGGTTTTATTGTGATTCCTTCAAGATTTTGTAGCTATTTAATCAATTCAATTTTTCTATGTCCTTAGTAGTTTTTTTCTCGTACAAAGAGGGAGATGGCTGGGTTCAAATTAAGGGAAGAGAATTTGTGTGATTTCTTTTTAAATTCTGGTTGTTTATTCTCTTCTATTGTATCTTCCTCATCCTCATCGTCTTCTCTGTCAAGTTGGTTATCCTGTTCGGTCCAGTGTTCTAGACCACCTTCTTCTAGGAGCTGGTTTAAGTCCCTGATGGCTCTGAACTCTGCTGCGGTTAGATTGGTTGGTTGTTCTCCAGTGGTAGGTTTTTGATTGTACATAGTTTTGAAAAGTAGACTTCTAGCGAATAGGTTGATGTCTTTTATTATCTCGAATTTGTCTGATGTTTTGTTAGGACAGAAAGACAGGCCTAGTGTCAGGACTTTTGTTTGGGCTTGGGTTAATTTGTGTGATGACAGATTTATAATGGTTAGTCCTTTTTGTACTCTGGTCTCATATGTTGGGACATCTTTGTCTGTGTTTTGGTGTTGGGTCTCCCTAAAAAACCCCTTTGTTGCTTGGGTTCATCGTCTCTCGTCCTTTGTGATCTTGTGAAGATTTGGTGATTTTTTAAGGGTACTGTCGTTTCCCCTTCGTTTTGTATGTTTGGTTCAGATATATTTATTTCTCCTCTCTGATTGTGTGATTCCTCTTCTCTGTCCTCTACTTCCAATTGTGATTGTTGTGTGGGGGTTCTGTACATCCCTTCTTTTTCCCGCTTTGTATTGTTCCTGTCCTGACGCGTGTGATGAAAAATCTGATGAGTAGTATTGTCCAGCATTTCTAGTTTGTTGGTAAGTCGTTCTTCTGGTCTGTCTGCTATTTGACCATTTTGAAGCCCGATTTTGGCTGAACGCATTTTTGTCTCTCCAGTACTTGCGTTCCTTTTTCTTCAGAATCGCTTTACTGTATTCCTCTAGGTGTTATTTTAACTTTTTTTCTTGCTCGCTATAGAGAGCAATATTTTTCAAAGGAGTTAGTTGTTCGTAAGTTAACTTTATGTCGTTGTCTAGACTTTTAATTTGATGTAAATACTCTGCTTGCAGTAATATCATTAGGTTTCTGGAGCACTCATTCAGAACGTTTTCCCATTCCTTTTTCATCTGAGTTGTGATGTTATCCATCTTTGGAAATATTTGTATTCTCAGGCCTGCGGGATTTATGTTTTCTGTTATATAGCTCTCGAATGATCTTATGTGCCAGTGTAAGGCTGATTTTCTTTCAAGGTGTTTTTTGAGAGTGTTAAAGAGAGATGAAATATCAGAGTCTTGCTGTTCGTTTTCTTGTCTGACATTAGATTGTCCCATTTGCTTCCCATTAGGTCTCCCGTTTGTTTTTCCTCCATGGTTGCCAACGGGGGATGTGTATTCTCGGTTAGTTATTCGAGAATATAGCTAGAGAGGAGTTAATTCCCTCTCCTCCAAAATGCGGCTGTATGCCTTGGAGGGGGAAACAACCACAGATCTCTTTGCTTTGATTGAAGGTGATAGGGGATAAGGCCCTGCTGATCAGCCTTAAAGATAATTTAAATTAGTATTGTAATTCTTGCTTTATGGAGATCGCTGAGGTCATGGATGTGTTTTCGATCCGGATTGAGTCTAGGGGGTATGTTTGATCTCTACAAAGCTACGGTATAATATTGTCTGCCGCCGTCCCTGTATATCTAGAAGGGGTGGATTGGTGCCTCAAACCAAAAAATTGGACTTTAAGGGCAAGTGATTCTAAACACAGATTGTACATAAAATCAGAGTAATTTATTGGTGGATTTAAAACATATACTTGGTTGTTTCAAGGTAGAAACTTATAATGATAATGATAATCATCATAGTGTGCATAAGTGTTGGGTTATAGACCCAAAGTGCGTAGGTAGGAAAGTAGGTTCGGAAAGAATTTCCGTGACCATTGTGAATATGGTGACTTATTTTTGGATGTTTAGTCTCTGTTTTTCCTGGCTTGGTTGCTTGGAAATGTGTTCACAGAGGTCATCCGGTATTGTCTGACGTGTTTCGGCTACGAATGTAGCCTTTTTCAAGGATTTTTATCACCAAGTCTGTAGAGGTAGTGATAAATATCTATTATTATCAATACACGTCATATTCATTAAAGCATAATTTATTGGTAGAGTAGAAATACATACATTTTTTTTTTTTGCCTATTCTTGTGTGCTTCTTTTTGTCTGATAAGATTCGCAACAGGAACCAATGGGATGCGACCTAGGGGGTATACATGGATAATATTAATTGTGGAATTGTTAGAGTATTTGGGTGGTGATTTTAAACATAGGTTTATGGAAACTCACTATATGTTGTAGAATCGCATTTGTAATGGTCCTCCACTTTGTTGTGGGAGTTTTGGAAGGTTTGTTGGTTTCTAAAAGATGAAGTTACATATTGTGTGGTTAACTATAGAAAAAAAACACAAGTGTGTTGGCGTAGGCTGAAAAGGTAGAGAGCTACTTACATGGTGTGCTGCTGAGTTTCAGTGTGGTTTTTGCTCCGAAATATGGGAGGAGCTTATTGATATCTTGAGGTAACTAGATATACATATAATATGTGTAATTAGATTGAGACATGATTCGATTTTAGTATTTTTCAAGGTATAGGAAAAAGCTTACAGTATGTGTTGTAGGTGTCGCAGTCACCATCCAGAGGTGAAAGGAGTGATGTCTTAAGGTCCTTGTAGTAATTAGAAATCTGTGGGTACATATGTTGTATGTAATTACAGAAATATATGGTGTTAAATGAACTCTGAAAAAAAGGGGGGGATTGTATCTATGTGGGAGAACTTACAGTATATACTGCAAGGTCACAGTCACCGTGATGCACTTTACTGCTGATAGGGTCTTCTTATAACTTTTGTAAAGGAGGGTACTGGAATTTGGAAATATGTATTTTAGATATTAGAAGGAAATCATAGATCTATGCAGTACAGAGTAAGTTGGTAGACTTACAGTGGGTGTTGCAGAAATTACATTCATCGTCACAATCCACACTAGAGAGGCGGGTTGCTTGCAATCCCTATGTGGGGATTGATTGCTAGAGACACATTGGTAACCAGTGTTAGTAGATGTTCGCAGCATAAAAGCAGGTGCCAAGTAAATAGTGACAAGGTAGTAATCTTTAGTGGTGCATATTTTTATTATAATGGTGACTGTGGTTAAACCAGTAGATGGTCAATCCATCCCATAAAACTTACTGTTTGAAGTATCCCCGGTGGTGCGTCCTCACGGTCTCTCCTATCCCCTCAGTATGAGGGAGATGTGGTGAGACGCCGGTTCCCCAGCCTTTTAAAGCCCGCCGCGCATGCACCATGGACGCTGCATGTCAAGGGCTTCTGACGCTGCTGACGTGGCCTCCCGCTACTGCGTATGCGCCCGAAGGTGCGCGCGCATCGGAAGACCAGTCTGACGTACTGGCCGCCGACACGGGAGGAGGAAACCAAGATCCCTGTAGGGGAGTCTTGGCGGGGGAGATGGTATATCCCAAGGTTCCTTTTTAACCTCTGAGTGACCAGGGGCTTACCGTGCCGGTTGCGATTTACAGACATTTGGAAGATTCAAAGAATGGCATTCTATACATATTGGACTATTAATTAAGATAATGAAAAAAGGACAAAAAGCATTTATAAGCAATATATACATCTTCTGTATTTAAACAGCAAATAGAACAAAACGAATTGGCCCATGGGGGGTAAACAAGCTAAGAGGCATCTTGGGAACAGGATGGTTGTGTTCCAATGTCGTTCTAGGGATAAAGAACAAAAAAATAATAAAAAAATGGGGGGAAGGGTTTTTTTTTGGACAATTCTGTATATATGTGATGACATGTGTGGAAATGTTTTCATTTGAACATGAAAACATAAAGATGGGGTTATTGTATGTATACATAGTATATCTATATCTATGTATACATATGTAGGGAACTGTATTGTTACTGGGATGTCTAGATGATCATGTTGCAAAGTGTATATGCTGACATTTTTTGTGCAAGGGTTTTGGTGAATGGATGAGAATTGTTAGTTTCCTTGGGTATAATAACCTCATCTTTATGTTTTCATGTTCAAATGAAAACATTTCCACACATGTCATCACATATATACACAGAGTTGTCCAAAAAAAACCCTTCCCCCCATTTTTTTTTTTTTGGGGGGGGGGGGGGGGCTCTCCTTTATCCCTAGAACGACATTGGAACACAACCATCCTGTTCCCAAGACGCCTCTTAGCTTGTTTACCCCCCCCCATGGGCCAATTCGTTTTGTTCTATCTGCTGTTAAAACTGTTTATATAATACACAAGATGTATATATTGCTTATAAATGCTTATTTGTCTTTTTTTCATTATCTTAATTAATAGTCCAATATGTATAGAATGCCATTCTTTGAATCTTCCAAAGGTCTGTAAATCGCACTCGCCACGGTAAGCCCCTGGTCACTCAGGGGTTAAAAAGGAACCTTGGCATATACCATCTCCCCCGCCAAGACTCCCCCACAGGGATCTTGGTTTCCTCCTCCTGTGTCGGCGGCCAGTACGTCAGACTGGTCTTCTGATGCGCGCGCACCTTCGGGCGCATGCCCAGTAGCGGGAGGCCACGTCAGCAGCGTCAGAAGCCCGTGTTGTGCGGTGCCCATGGCGCATGCACAGCGGGCTTTAAAATGAATTGGCTTCAGCTCAGTTGTTCACCCATTGAAGAACCTTATGGGTGGAGAACTGAGCTGAAGCCAATTCCCATTATCTTTTACTATCTTTTCTTTACAGTCTGTTGATCCTGTGTGTAGCCAAGCATCATTTTCCTGTAGTCTATAGAGATGGCCTTGTGGTTCGCGGCAAATTTTTCTTGTTCGATGCCCGCCAAATTTGTGAACACATGGTGTCGTTCGCGGCGGCCATTTTAGTTTACATTGCGGAGAACTTTGACCCATGACACAGCCGTCAGTTGGAACGGACAGCCAATTGAAACATTCCAGCACATGGACAGTCCCCCTACTCTATAAATAGACCTGAGCTGTCGGCCATTTCACATTCCGCTTTCTGCCAGTGTAGGGAGAGGTCTGCTGTGCTCATGAGGGAGAGTTTGCTAGACACAAATAGCACTGTGAAGATCCACAAAAGTCCTTTTCAGGCTTGGTATTTCGGTATAGGTCTACTAGTATCTTTTGAGTTTAGGGAGAGATATCCAGTCGTTGCTTTAGGGGCAGTTAGAGATCGGCTGCAGTCACACAAATCGCTCTGTTAATGTCCACAAAAGTCATTTAAAGTGCTGCAATGTCGGTATAGAGTCTATTACAGTCTCTTCAGTATAGGGGCAGGTATCCAGTCTGTGCTGTAGGGGCAGTTAGAGATCGTCAGCAGTGACACAAATTGCTCTGTTAATGTCCACAAAAGTCATTTAAAGGGCTGCAAATTTTTTGGTATTGCTGTGCAGTGCACTAAAAGGGGGAGGGGTGGAGGGGGGTAATCCACAGTATAATATACTTTGTAGAAAACATATTATAGTGGATTAGTTGTATTATTGTGCACTGTGCAGCATTGTGACAGGTGTGGTGGTGAGACTGAGCGTTTCTGCAGCAATACTACACACAGTGACAAAAGCACTTATCATGTATTATAACTGGTGTGATAGACCAATGCCCCCCCCCCCCATACCACATATTGAAGTGGGGTGTTATCTGAATATACTTTTACATGTTTATTTGTGTCCTGCAACAATATTGCCTCTTTTGCTGAGTGAACTCTGGTACATACAACGCCAAACTCACTGGCCAATTGTTTGAACTGGTGTGATACACCAATGGCCCCCCAATACCACATATTGAAGTGGGGTGTTATTTAACAGTATAATTTCCTAAGAGTGTATTTTAGAGCTGCAAAAATTTGGCCTCTTGCTGTGTAAACAGTGCTACACACAGTGACAACCGTTACTGGCCAATTATTTGTAGAACTGGTGTAATAAACCTGTGGCCCCCCAATACCACAAATTGAAGCCGAGGCGCGCGCCCGCCGCGGCTCGTTCACTGACAAGTCAGTGCGTCACACTACGATCGCTCCGGTGAAGGGAGAAAGGCGGAGCGGCTTATGTAAACAAGCCGCCCGTCATTCTCCCTGGTGTAAAAATGAAGATCAGACGGTTCTACTATGTAGGACCGTTGATCTTTGTTTTTACACCAATAGCCATGTCCCTATAAAGTTAGAATCAGGCCCTAGGACACACTTAACCCCTCCCTCTCCAATACAGTTAACCCCTTCCCTGCCCGTGTCATTTTTGCAGTAACAGTGCATATGTATAGCACTGATTACTGCAGTAATGTCACTGGTAACCCCAAAAGTGTCAAAAATGTCAGTCAAGGGTCCGATCTGTCCGCCGCAATGTCGCAGTACTGAAAAAAAAATCGCAGATTGCCGCCATTACTCGTTAAAAAAAAACACCAAAAATCTTTCCCTTTGTTAGTAAACGCGATAACTTTTGCGCAAACCAATCAAAATACGCTTTTTGCAATTTTTTTTACCAAACATATGTAGCATAAAACAAATTGGCCAAAAATGTTAAAAAATTTTGATTTTTACATTTTTTGGGGGGAATTTCACATAAAAAAATGTGAAAAATATTGTTATTTTTGCAAAATTGTCGCTCTTTTTTTGTTTATAGCGCATGATCAAAAAATCGCACAGGTGATCAAATACCACCAAAAGAAAGCTCTGTTTGTAGGAAAAAAAGGACGTCAAATTCGTTTAGGTACAGCGTCGCACGACCGCACAATTGTCCGTTAAAGTCACGCAGTAAAAAATCGCAAAAAAACCCCTGGTCTTTTAGCAGCCAAATCCTCCGAGGCTTAAGTGGTTAACAGTATAATTTTCTAAGATTGAATTTTAGTCCTGCAAAAATTTGGCCTCTTGCTGTGTAAACAGTGCTACACACAGTGACAACAGTTACTGGCCAATTATTTGTAGAACTGGTGTAATAAACCTGTGGCCCCCCAATACCACAGATTGAAGTGAGGTGTTATTTAACAGTATACTTTTCTAAGATTGTATTTTAGTCCTGCAAAAATGTGGCCTCTTTTGGTGTGTTAACTGTGCTACACACAGTGACAACAGTTACTGGCCAATTATTTGTAGAACTGACAGACTGACGGACCGGCAGATAGGGAGGAGAGGCAGGCAGAACTTGCATTGCACAAGAGGTACAAAGCAGACTGCAAATGTACCAGGTGCGAGCCATCAACCATGTACAGTCACCTCTGGCACTCCCAGGATGCCGGCACATGGCTCCGCACTGTGGGCATTTTTAATGTGTCCGTTGCTGACAACAGTGTTGCCATCTGCAGCCTTTGCAGTCAACGCATACGTGGCGGTAAGCCCAACACTCACCTAGGGACAACCACCTTAAGAAGGCACCTGAAATCCCATCACCAAGCCCAGTGGGAGCAACACCATCAGAACCCACAAAGCCACACTCCATGCTCTCACCGTCCAGCCTCTTCTCCTTCTCCTGTCTCCTCACAGTTGTCCAGCACTCCACCTTCCATGATGCCGTCGTCACGTTGTTCTGGAAAAAGGCAGGCTTCTGTGGCTCAAATGTTGGAGCGTAAAAAAAGGTGTCTGACAGGTGTCCGACTACATCGGGTTAACATCTGATGTGGACGCTCTGAGGAATGATGAACCCCTGGACTACTGGATGGGCAGACTTGATCTCTGGCCAGAGCTTGCACAATTTGAAATGGAACTGTTTGCTTGCCCCCCGTCCAGTGTCCTGTCTGAAAGGACGTTCAGCGCAGCAGGGGGGATCGTGATCAATAAGCTCACTCGCCTAGCTCATGACAGTGTAGACTACCTCACATTTAAAAAAATGAATGAGGCATGGATCTCTGAGGAATTCAACACATGTGACCACCAGTAGACCATGTTTCATTGAAATTTCTCATCACAGGCCACAAATATCTGCCAGACCACCATCCACCCACAACAATTCCTGGTCCTTGTCTTCGCTAAATACAGCGGCATAAAAGGCATTTCATGTCCATTGAATGGCTAATTTTTGCGGCCTATACAGGCCGACACTTACTTCTGTATACTGTGAATGCCTACTGTACCTCTAGCCATCAAATACTAAGTACTTTGCTGTCAGTTAAACCCATGTGAGCTTATTTTTGTGGCCTATACATGCCGACACTTACTTCTGTATACTGTGTGAATGCCTAATGTACCTCTAGCCATCAAAAACTAAGTTCTTTGCTGTCAGTTCAACCCATGTGAGCTTATTTTTGGAGCCTATACAGGCCGGCACTTACTTCTGTATACTGTGAATGTCTAATGTACCTCTAGCCATCAAATACAGTACATTCTTTGCTGTCAGTTAAACCCATGTGGGCTAATTTTTGGGGCCTACACTGGCCGACACTTACTTCTGTATCCTGTGAATGCCTAATGTACCTTCAGCCACAGAATACTACGTTCTTAGCTGTCAGGTAAACGCATGTGGGCTAATTTATGGGGCCTTTTATGGCCGACACTTTCTTCTGTATCATGTGAACGCCTAATGTACCTTCGGCCACAGAATACTACGTTCTTAGCTGTCAGGTAAACCCATGTGGGCTAATTTTTGGGGCCAATACTGGCCGACACTTACTTCTGTATCCTGTGAATGCCTAATGTACCTTCAACCACAGAATACTACGTTCTTTGCTGTCAGGTAAACGCATGTGGGCTTATTTTTGGGGCCTGGAATGGCCGACACTTACTTCTTTATCCTGTGAATGCCTAATTTTTCAGACTGGAAATGAAAAACAATGGGTCTGAAAAAGGTTCCGCCAAATTGTGGAATGGATGCGGACCCATTTTACAGATGTGTGAATGGACCCTATATGTATTAGACATGTATTTACCGGATTCTGTCAGTTCTGGCTGATGTATGAAAAAAATATATATATTTTTTGCTGTAAAAAAAAAAAAATTTAGGGCAACTTTTTCAATTGCAATTCTTCTGTTATGATATTGTCCATGTGCTGGGACTATTTGTGCACAGCTAGTACGTCTTTTGTGGCTGCAAATATGACCTAAAGGTTTTTAAAGTTCGCCTCCCATTAAAGTCAATGGGGCCCACCGCGAACTCGCGGTTCGCTGACTTTTGCGATCCGCCCCGGGCCGATGTTCGTCCATCTCTAGTAGTCTACACAACTGCTTGTGGTCTCCACCAACAGTACATGTGACATGGTGAAAAAACTGAAGCACAACTGGGGAACAGTTATTACTCCATTAAAAAATATCTTCCTGGCAGGATCCCAAGAACTGAAAACATTTTCAAATTTTATCAAAGTGTTAACCCTATCTTACTGAGCGCACGCAAATATGCAAACTGGCTTGGCGCTGACCGGCTACATATTTGCATGCAATAGTGCCGATAGTGCTGTGCTCTAAGCCTGTGCCCTGTGCACTCCCATCACGGTTACCGGCTGCTAACGGTAAGCTCCCATTCGCTGCTTGCGATCGGGACCTTTCATATCATGTGACCGCCGTGACAGCCAATCGTGGCTGTCACATGATCATAAGTCCCGCCCCACCTCCCTGCATTCTAAACTCCTTAATGGGCCAGCGGGCGCCAGCTCTAAGGGGTTAAAACTAATATGATATTTTAGTGGTTGGATCTACAGTACATGTACATTGAAATAGACATAGCATTTTTTATTACATTTTATTTACATACTATAGGGCCATGGTGGTCAGCTTAAAAATGAAAGAGGGCCTAAGGTGCAGCGCCCGAGACTTCTAAGGATCAGCGCTATAGCAGAGCATTTTTGTACATTGAGATTCATTGTGTCAAGTTTGGTAGCCCATTCAAAGTGAAAGGGCTATAATTAGTGTTGAGCGAACACGGACTGTATTATTCGTGTTCGTACCGAATAATTGGATTTTTTTTACCCGAACACGGACACGGACACTTTACTGTATGTTCGGGTAAAAATCCGTGTTCGGTCGTTTTATTTCCGGGTTTTGCATGCTTTGGCGCTCTTTTCATGGCGGGCTTTCAACAGCCAATCAACAATCGTTTAACTGGTGTGCCTTAAGCCATCCCAGCCATGCCTGCAAATGTCTTAGTAGCTGTGATTGGCCGTCTGAAGCATGTGACCAAGTCTTTATAAGTTCGAGGCAGCCGCCGCAGCAGCGTCATTCTGCTGCTTAGCTAAGGGACAGAGCACACATCAATGTGCTGGCTGCTGATTAGGGAAAGATAGGCAGGAAAAAACCATTTGTGTCCGGATAGAATTGAGGGACAGGTCGGAGTGTTTAGGCAGGGCGAGTTGTAGGCATTTTAGGGATAGAGTCTGCTGAATTATAGGGTCAGTGTCTTCTACAAACTACAATCGATATTGCTGTGTGGGGGGTGGGGTGAATCTGCACTCAATCCTGATCTACGATCTCTTCTCAATCCTGTTAGGGACAGAGTCTGCTGAATTTTAGGGAAACTGTGTTCTACAAACTACAATCGATATTGCTGTGTGGTGTGGGATTGGAGATAGGCAGGTGTCAGTGATCCACATCCATTTTTCTGTGTGTGAGCTGCAGTGAACACAATCTTTTTGGGCTGCAGTGAACACAATCTTTTTGGGCTTCAGTGAACACAATCTTTTTGGGCTGCAGTGAACACAATCTTTTTGGGCTGCAGTGAACACAATCTTTTTGGGGTGCAGTGAACAAAATCTTTTTGGGGTGCAGTGAACACAATCCTTTTTGGTGTGCAGTGAACACAATCTTTGTGGGGTGCAGTGAACAAAATCCTTTGTGGGGTGCAGTGAACACAATCTTTTTGGGGTGCAGTGAACAAAATCCTTTTTGGGGTGCAGTGAACAACATCCTTTTTGGGGTGCAGTGAACACAATCTTTTTGGGGTGCAGTGAACAAAATCCTTTGTGGGGTGCAGTGAACACAATCTTTTTGGGGTGCAGTGAACACAATCTTTTTGGGGTGGAGTGAACAACATCCTTTTTGGGGTGCAGTGAACAAAATCCTTTTTGGGGTGCAGTGAACAAAATCATTTTTGGGGTGCAGTGAACACAATCTTTTTGGGGTGCAGTGAACACAATCTTTGTGGGGTGCAGTGAACACAATCTTTTTGGGGTGGAGTGAACAACATCCTTTTTGGGGTGCAGTGAACAACATCCTTTTTGGGGTGCAGTGAACACAATCTTTGTGGGGTACAGTGAACAGAATCTTTGTGGGGTGCAGTGAACACAATCTTTGGGGGGTACAGTGAACACAATCTTTTTGGGGTGCAGTGAACACAATCTTTGTGGGGTGCAGTGAACACAATCTTTTTGGGGTGGAGTGAACAAAATCATTTTTGGGGTGCAGTGAACAACATCCTTTTTGGGGTGCAGTGATCAAAATCCTTTTTGGGGTGCAGTGAACACAATCTTTTTGGGGTGCAGTGAACAAAATCCTTTGTGGGGTGCAGTGAACAGAATCTTTGTGGGGTGCAGTGAACACAATCTTTGGGGGGGTACAGTGAACACAATCTTTTTGGGGTGCAGTGAACACAATCTTTGTGGGGTACAGTGAACAGAATCTTTGTGGGGTGCAGTGAACACAATCTTTGGGGGGTACAGTGAACACAATCTTTTTGGGGTGCAGTGAACACAATCTTTGGGGGGTACAGTGAACACAATCTTTTTGGGGTGCAGTGAACACAATCTTTGTGGGGTGCAGTGAACACAATCTTTGGGGGGGTACAGTGAACACAATCTTTTTGGGGTGCAGTGAACAACATCCTTTTAGGGTGCAGTGAACACAATCTTTGTGGGGTGCAGTGAACAACATCCTTTTAGGGTGCAGTGAACACAATCTTTGTGGGGTACAGTGAACAGAATCTTTGTGGGGTGCAGTGAACACAATCTTTGGGGGGTACAGTGAACACAATCTTTGTGAGGTGCAGTGAACACAATCTTTGTGGGGTGCAGTGAACACAATCATTGTGGGGTGCAGTGAACTCAATCTTTGTGGGGTACAGTGAACACAATCTCATACTTCTGAAGATTTGAGGGTGCTGCCTGTTCCATACTCCCCCTACTCCTCATCTAGCCTTTTAGGGGTACAAACAATAGTAATTGGGGCCTAGTGTGGTTGTGTACGTGTGATATACATACACTTTTTTTGGATCATATTTTCTATTCCGCTATTTAATCAAAAACCTTTGGGGATCAGTTAAATTGGGGGATAGTCTGTGTTGGTACGTGTGAGAGAGATCCACCTTTCCAAGTTGTTGGGGTTCATCTCATACTTCTGAAGATTTGAGGGTGCTGCCTGTTCCATACTCCCCCTACTCCTAGCCTTTTAGGGGTACAAACAATAGTAATTGGGGCCTAGTGTGGTTGTGTACGTGTGATATACATACACTTTTTTTGGATCATATTTTCTATTCCGCTATTTAATCAAAAACCTTTGGGGATCAGTTAAATTGGGGGATAGTCTGTGTTGGTACGTGTGAGAGAGATCCACCTTTCCAAGTTGTTGGGGTTCATCTCATACTTCTGAAGGTTTGAGGGTGCTGCCTGTTCCATACCCCCCCTACTCCTCATCTAGCCTTTTAGGGGTACAAACAATAGTAATTGGGGCCTAGTGTGGTTGTGTACGTGTGATATACATACACTTTTTTTGGATCATATTTTCTATTCCGCTATTTAATCAAAAACCTTTGGGGATCAGTTAAATTGGGGGATAGTCTGTGTTGGTACGTGTGAGAGAGATCCACCTTTCCAAGTTGTTGGGGTTCATCTCATACTTCTGAAGGTTTGAGGGTGCTGCCTGTTCCATACTCCCCCTACTCCTCATCTAGCCTTTTAGGGGTACAAACAATAGTAATTGGGGCCCAGTGTGGTTGTGTACGTGTGATATACATACACTTTTTTTGGATCATATTTTCTATTCCGCTATTTAATCAAAAACCTTTGGGGATCAGTTAAATTGGGGGATAGTCTGTGTTGGTACGTGTGAGAGAGATCCACCTTTCCAAGTTGTTGGGGTTCATCTCATACTTCTGAAGGTTTGAGGGTGCTGCCTGTTCCATACTCCCCCTACTCCTCATCTAGCCTTTTAGGGGTACAAACAATAGTAATTGGGGCCTAGTGTGGTTGTGTACGTGTGATATACATACACTTTTTTTGGATCATATTTTCTATTCCGCTATTTAATCAAAAACCTTTGGGGATCAGTTAAATTGGGGGATAGTCTGTGTTGGTACGTGTGAGAGAGATCCACCTTTCCAAGTTGTTGGGGTTCATCTCATACTTCTGAAGGTTTGAGGGTGCTGCCTGTTCCATACCCCCCCTACTCCTCATCTAGCCTTTTAGGGGTACAAACAATAGTAATTGGGGCCTAGTGTGGTTGTGTACGTGTGATATACATACACTTTTTTTGGATCATATTTTCTATTCCGCTATTTAATCAAAAACCTTTGGGGATCAGTTAAATTGGGGGATAGTCTGTGTTGGTACGTGTGAGAGAGATCCACCTTTCCAAGTTGTTGGGGTTCATCTCATACTTCTGAAGGTTTGAGGGTGCTGCCTGTTCCATACTCCCCCTACTCCTCATCTAGCCTTTTAGGGGTACAAACAATAGTAATTGGGGCCTAGTGTGGTTGTGTACGTGTGATATACATACACTTTTTTTGGATCATATTTTCTATTCCGCTATTTAATCAAAAACCTTTGGGGATCAGTTAAATTGGGGGATAGTCTGTGTTGGTACGTGTGAGAGAGATCCACCTTTCCAAGTTGTTGGGGTTCATCTCATACTTCTGAAGGTTTGAGGGTGCTGCCTGTTCCATACTCCCCCTACTCCTAGCCTTTTAGGGGTACAAACAATAGTAATTGGGGCCTAGTGTGGTTGTGTACGTGTGATATACATACACTTTTTTTGGATCATATTTTCTATTCCGCTATTTAATCAAAAACCTTTGGGGATCAGTTAAATTAGGGGATAGTCTGTGTTGGTACGTGTGAGAGAGATCCACCTTTCCAAGTTGTTGGGGTTCATCTCATACTTCTGAAGGTTTGAGGGTGCTGCCTGTTCCATACTCCCCCTACTCCTAGCCTTTTAGGGGTACAAACAATAGTAATTGGGGCCTAGTGTGGTTGTGTACGTGTGATATACATACACTTTTTTTGGATCATATTTTCTATTCCGCTATTTAATCAAAAACCTTTGGGGATCAGTTAAATTGGGGGATAGTCTGTGTTGGTACGTGTGAGAGAGATCCACCTTTCCAAGTTGTTGGGGTTCATCTCATACTTCTGAAGGTTTGAGGGTGCTGCCTGTTCCATACTCCCCCTACTCCTCATCTAGCCTTTTAGGGGTACAAACAATAGTAATTGGGGCCCAGTGTGGTTGTGTACGTGTGATATACATACACTTTTTTTGGATCATATTTTCTATTCCGCTATTTAATCAAAAACCTTTGGGGATCAGTTAAATTGGGGGATAGTCTGTGTTGGTACGTGTGAGAGAGATCCACCTTTCCAAGTTGTTGGGGTTCATCTCATACTTCTGAAGGTTTGAGGGTGCTGCCTGTTCCATACTCCCCCTACTCCTCATCTAGCCTTTTAGGGGTACAAACAATAGTAATTGGGGCCCAGTGTGGTTGTGTACGTGTGATATACATACACTTTTTTTGGATCATATTTTCTATTCCGCTATTTAATCAAAAACCTTTGGGGATCAGTTAAATTGGGGGATAGTCTGTGTTGGTACGTGTGAGAGAGATCCACCTTTCCAAGTTGTTGGGGTTCATCTCATACTTCTGAAGGTTTGAGGGTGCTGCCTGTTCCATACCCCCCCTACTCCTCATCTAGCCTTTTAGGGGTACAAACAATAGTAATTGGGGCCTAGTGTGGTTGTGTACGTGTGATATACATACACTTTTTTTGGATGATATTTTCTATTCCGCTATTTAATCAAAAACCTTTGGGGATCAGTTAAATTGGGGGATAGTCTGTGTTGGTACGTGTGAGAGAGATCCACCTTTCCAAGTTGTTGGGGTTCATCTCATACTTCTGAAGGTTTGAGGGTGCTGCCTGTTCCATACCCCCCCTACTCCTCATCTAGCCTTTTAGGGGTACAAACAATAGTAATTGGGGCCTAGTGTGGTTGTGTACGTGTGATATACATACACTTTTTTTGGATCATATTTTCTATTCCGCTATTTAATCAAAAACCTTTGGGGATCAGTTAAATTGGGGGATAGTCTGTGTTGGTACGTGTGAGAGAGATCCACCTTTCCAAGTTGTTGGGGTTCATCTCATACTTCTGAAGGTTTGAGGGTGCTGCCTGTTCCATACTCCCCCTACTCCTAGCCTTTTAGGGGTACAAACAATAGTAATTGGGGCCTAGTGTGGTTGTGTACGTGTGATATACATACACTTTTTTTGGATCATATTTTCTATTCCGCTATTTAATCAAAAACCTTTGGGGATCAGTTAAATTGGGGGATAGTCTGTGTTGGTACGTGTGAGAGAGATCCACCTTTCCAAGTTGTTGGGGTTCATCTCATACTTCTGAAGGTTTGAGGGTGCTGCCTGTTCCATACTCCCCCTACTCCTAGCCTTTTAGGGGTACAAACAATAGTAATTGGGGCCTAGTGTGGTTGTGTACGTGTGATATACATACACTTTTTTTGGATCATATTTTCTATTCCGCTATTTAATCAAAAACCTTTGGGGATCAGTTAAATTGGGGGATAGTCTGTGTTGGTACGTGTGAGAGAGATCCACCTTTCCAAGTTGTTGGGGTTCATCTCATACTTCTGAAGGTTTGAGGGTGCTGCCTGTTCCATACCCCCCCTACTCCTCATCTAGCCTTTTAGGGGTACAAACAATAGTAATTGGGGCCTAGTGTGGTTGTGTACGTGTGATATACATACACTTTTTTTGGATCATATTTTCTATTACGCTATTTAATCAAAAACCTTTGGGGATCAGTTAAATTGGGGGATAGTCTGTGTTGGTACGTGTGAGAGAGATCCACCTTTCCAAGTTGTTGGGGTTCATCTCATACTTCTGAAGGTTTGAGGGTGCTGCCTGTTCCATACTCCCCCTACTCCTCATCTAGCCTTTTAGGGGTACAAACAATAGTAATTGGGGCCTAGTGTGGTTGTGTACGTGTGATATACATACACTTTTTTTGGATCATATTTTCTATTCCGCTATTTAATCAAAAACCTTTGGGGATCAGTTAAATTGGGGGATAGTCTGTGTTGGTACGTGTGAGAGAGATCCACCTTTCCAAGTTGTTGGGGTTCATCTCATACTTCTGAAGGTTTGAGGGTGCTGCCTGTTCCATACCCCCCCTACTCCTCATCTAGCCTTTTAGGGGTACAAACAATAGTAATTGGGGCCTAGTGTGGTTGTGTACGTGTGATATACATACACTTTTTTTGGATCATATTTTCTATTCCGCTATTTAATCAAAAACCTTTGGGGATCAGTTAAATTGGGGGATAGTCTGTGTTGGTACGTGTGAGAGAGATCCACCTTTCCAAGTTGTTGGGGTTCATCTCATACTTCTGAAGGTTTGAGGGTGCTGCCTGTTCCATACTCCCCCTACTCCTCATCTAGCCTTTTAGGGGTACAAACAATAGTAATTGGGGCCTAGTGTGGTTGTGTACGTGTGATATACATACACTTTTTTTGGATCATATTTTCTATTCCGCTATTTAATCAAAAACCTTTGGGGATCAGTTAAATTGGGGGATAGTCTGTGTTGGTACGTGTGAGAGAGATCCACCTTTCCAAGTTTTTGGGGTTCATCTCATACTACTGAAGATTTGAGGGTGCTGCCTGTTCCATACTCCTCCTCCTACTGCTCAACCATCCTTTTAGGGGTACAAACAATAGTAGTTGGGGCCTAGTGTGGTGGTGTACGTGCGAGATACATACACTTTCTTTTTGATCATATTTTCTATTCCGCTATTCAATTAAAACCTTTGGGGATCAATTCAATTGCGAGATAGTCTGTGTCGGTACGTGTGAGATCCACCTTTCCAAGTTGTTGGGGTTCATCTCATACTTCTGAAGATTTGAGGGTGCTGCCTGTTCCATACTCCTGCTCCTACTGCTCAACCATCCTTTTAGGGGTACAAACAATAGTAATTGGGGCCTAGTGTGGTTGTGTACGTGCGAGATACATACACTTTTTTTGATCATATTTCCTATTCCGCTATTCAATAAAAACCTTTGAGGATCAATTGAATTGCGGGATAGTCTGTGTCGGTACGTGTGAGATCCACCTTTCCAAGTTTTTGGGGTTCATCTCATACTTCTGAAGATTTGAGGGTGCTGCCTGTTCCATACTCCTCCTCCTACTCCTCATCCATCCTTTTAGGGGTACAAACAATAGTAATTGGGGCCTAGTGTGGTTGTGTACGTGCGAGATACATACACTTTTTTTGATCATATTTCCTATTCCGCTATTCAATAAAAACCTTTGAGGATCAATTGAATTGCGGGATAGTCTGTGTCGGTACGTGTGAGATCCACCTTTCCAAGTTTTTGGGGTTCATCTCATACTTCTGAAGATTTGAGGGTGCTGCCTGTTCCATACTCCTCCTCCTACTCCTCATCCATCCTTTTAGGGGTACAAACAATAGTAATTGGGGCCTAGTGTGGTTGTGTACGTGCGAGATACATACACTTTTTTTGATCATATTTCCTATTCCGCTATTCAATAAAAACCTTTGAGGATCAATTGAATTGCGGGATAGTCTGTGTCGGTACGTGTGAGATCCACCTTTCCAAGTTTTTGGGGTTCATCTCATACTTCTGAAGATTTGAGGGTGCTGTCTGTTCCATACTCCTCCTACTCCTCATCCATCCTTTTAGGGGTAGAAACAATAGTAATTGGGGCCTAGTGTGGTTTTGTACGTGCGAGATACATACACTTTTTTGGATCATATTTCCTATTCCGCTATTCAATAAAAACCTTTCTAGGGCAAGATCTTAAATTACAGAAATATGAGGAGACCGTCAAATAAGGGCCGTGGCCTGGGTCGTGGTGCTGCTGGTAGAGCTCCTGTTGCAAGGAGAGGACGTGGTCGATCTGTGCCAGCTACACGCACAAGTGAAACACCTTCCTCAAGTGTGAGTAGGCGACAGAACCTGCATCAGTATTTGGTAGGGCATCAAACGCCCCTAGAAGTGATGAGGCCAGAACAAGTTGAGGCGATAGTAGATTGGTTTGCTGCTGACAGTGCCTCCAGTTCCTTCACATTGTCTCCCACCCAGTCTACTGCAGAAAGGTCAGAGTTGGCACCTGCAGCCAATGTCCAACCGTCTTTCACCTCACCCCCTTGCAAATCAGGCCAGCAGTCTGAGCCCCAAGCCATACAGCAGTCTCTTATTCTTTTTGAGGACTCTGTCAGCAGGGTTTCCCAGGGCCATCCACCTAGCCCTGCCCCAGAAGTGGAAGAGATTGAGTGCAGCGATGCCCAACCACTTATTTCTCAAGATGAGTACATGCAAGGATCATCGCAGCACGTCTCCGATGATGACGAAACGCAGGTGCCAACTGCTGCGGCGTTCAGCATTGTGGAGACCGACAAGGAGGGCAGGGGTGAAGACTGGGTGGAAGATGATGTGGAGGACGATGAGGTCCTCGACCCCACATGGAATGAACGTCATGCAGGTGACCTGAGTAGTTTGGAGGAAGAGGCGGTGGTCGCACAGAGCCACCAGCACAGCAGAAGACACTACGCCCGCTACTGCCCAACGCAGCAAGGGAACGAGCGCACCAAAGTCAGCTCAAAGGAGTTCTCTAGCGTGGAAGTTCTTTAGAAAATGTGCTGATGACAGGACACGAGTGGTTTGCACCCTGTGCAATCAGAGCTTGAAGCGAGGCATAAACCTTCTCAACCTGAGCACAACCTGCATGATCAGGCATCTAAGTGCAAAGCACGAGCTGCAGTGGAGTACACACCTTCAAAACCAAGAAACGTCTCTGGCTCATCCTGCTTCCTCTTGTGCTGCAGTCTCGGCCGCTCCAGCCACATCTGTAGTGATACCGGCACCTGCCACCCCGCAAACAGACGATCTGTCAGCAACACCACCACCTGGGTCACCAACAACCATCTCCACAATGTCCCGTGGAAGCGTTCAGCTTTCCATCTCCCAAACACTTGAGAGGAAGAGGAAGTACCCCCCTACCCACCCGCGATCCCTGGCCCTGAATGCCAGCATTTCAAAATTATTGGCCTTTGAAATGCTGTCATTCCGTCTGGTGGAGACGCACAGTTTTAAAAACCTTATGTCGGTGGCTGTCCCACAGTACGTCGTGCCCAGCCGCCACTACTTTTCCAGGCAAGCCATCCCTTCCCTGCACAACCAAGTGGGGGAAAATATCAGGTGTGCACTGCGCAACGCCATCTGTGCCAAGGTCCACCTAACTACGGATACGTGGACCAGTAAGCACGGTCAGGGGCGTTATATCTCCCTAACGGCACACTGGGTAAATGCAGTGGCGGATGGGCCTGAGGCGGATAGCAATTTGGCGCATGTCCTTCCACCACCGAGGATTGCAGGGCGCTTCAGTTTGCCTCCTGTTCCTAACTCCTCCTACTCCGCTTCCTCATCCTCTACCGCCTCCTCATCCGGACAGCGTAACACCTTCACCACCAACTTCAGCACGGCCAGGGGTAAACGACAGCAGGCAGTTTTACAACTTGCCTGTTTGGGGGACAAACCACACACCGCGCAGGAGTTGTGGAGGAGCATGGAACAGCAGACAAATGAGTGGTTGCTGCCAGCGAGCCTCAAGCCCGGCCTGGTGGTGTGCGATAACGGGCGAAATCTCATAGCAGCTCTGGGCCTAGCCGGTTTGACGCACATCCCTTGCCTGGCGCATGTGCTGAATTTGGTGGTGCAGAGGTTCCTTAAAAACTACCCCGATATGTCAGAGCTGCTGCAGAAAGTGCGGGCCGTTTGTGCGCACTTTCGGCGTTCTCACCCTGCTGCTGCTCGCCTGGCAGCGCTGCAGCGTAACTTCGGCCTTCCCGCTCACCGCCTCATATGTGACGTGCCCACAAGGTGGAACTCCACCTTGCACATGCTGGAAAGACTGTGCGAGCAGCAGCAGGCCATAGTGGAGTTTCAGCTGCAGCACGCACGCGTGAGTCGCTCTGCGGAACAGCACCACTTCACCACCAATAACTGGGCCTCCATGCGAGACCTGTGTGCCTTGTTGCGCTGTTTTGAGTACTCCACCAACATGGCCAGTGGCAATGACGCCGTTCTCAGCTTAACTATCCCACTTCTATGCCTCCTTGAAAAAACAATTCGGGCGATGATGGAAGAGGATGTGGCACAGGATGAGGAGGAGGAGGAGGATGAAGAGGTAACATTTCCAAGGCTTTCAGGGCAGTCATTCGCAAGGGGCTCCGAGGGTGGGTTCCTGCACACGCAAACGCCAGGGACGCAATTGTCCAGCAGGGGCACAGTTCTGGAGGATGAGGAGGATGAGGAGGAGGAGGAGCTGGAGGAGGAGATGGAACCATGTTCACAGCAGGGTGGCACCCAGGCCAGCTCATGGCCATCACTGGTGCGTGGCTGGGGGGATACAGAGGACACGGACGATACACCTCCCACAGAGGACAGCCTTTCGTTGCCTCTGGGCAGCCTGGCACACATGAGCGATTACATGCTGCAGTGTCTCCACAACGACCGCCGAGTTGCCCACATTCTAACTTGTGCTGATTACTGGGTGGCCACGCTGCTGGATCCCCGTTACAAGGACAACGTACCGTCCTTAATTCACTCACTGGAGCGCGATCGCAAGATGCGCGAGTACAAGCGCACGCTGGTAGACGCCATGCTGCTGGCATTCCCATCTGACAGCGGGGCCACAGTGGAAGCACAAGGCAGAGGAGGAGGAGGAGGAGGTCGCCAACGCAACCAGGGCACCGCCAGCACCTCAGAAGGCAGGGTTAGCATGGCCGAAATGTGGAAAAGCTTTGTCAGCACGCCACAACAAACAGCAGCACCAGCAGCTCAGATGGAACGTCTTAGCAGGAGGCAGCATTTTACCAACATGGTGGAGCAGTATGTGTGCACACGCCTACATGTAGTGAATGACGGGTCTGCCCCCTTCAACTTCTGGGTCTCCAAATTGGGCACATGGCCTGAGCTTGCCCTTTACGCCTTGGAGGTGCTGGCGTGCCCTGCAGCCAGTGTATTATCTGAACGGGTATTTAGCACGGCTGGGGGCGTTATAACAGACAAGCGCAGCCGCCTGTCCAGAGACAATGTGGACAAGCTCACGTTCATTAAAATGAACTAGGCATGGATCCCACGGGACTTTTCCGTACCTTATGCAGAATAGCAATGGATACCGACCTTACCCACCCATTGTTCCATTTTTGCTCTTTCTCACTCTTTTGGGGTGTACCCTCATTTAAAATTTTTGAAAAGAAGCAGTGTTGGCTACCTCGTCCTCCTCCTCAGGGCCAGATTAATGTAGGGGCTATTGGAGCTGCAGCTCCAGGCCCCTACCTTTTATATAGGCCCCGGGTTGGCCATATTCACTGTTACCGCTCTTCTGTCACTTGTAAACACAGAAGTCTGGCTTCTATGCTCGCTTCCCCAGGCAGCACCCTCAGAACCTCCCCACACAGCGTGAAGGCCGGACAAGGAGGGACAGTTGGCGATGCATGGATGTGTTTATGGGCTTCAGAGACAGCATCCCATGTTGAATTAGGCATGCATGGCTGCACCCTTCCTCCTCTGGGTGCATGGCAAGGCACGGCCCTTAAGGCCCTTCAAAATCCTCAGCACCAAGCCCATGATGCTGTTAATCCGGCCCTGGTCCTCCTCCACCGCCGCTTCCACCTACACCGCCCATAGGTGTGCGCAGCCTATTGCATTAAGGTGTGCACCCCAAAGTTGAAATACACATGCATGTGTTTGCCAGCAGGGAGAGTAATGTATCGGGGCCATGTACCTGTAGGCAAGGAGAAATAGAGCAGAGCAGGTCCCAGGGAGATCTTTCCCATCTCCTCACTGGCAATGCTATGTGCCCTAGGTGATTAGGGTGTGCCCAGGCACACCCAGCACACCCTGTGCGCACGCCTATGTCACCGCCACATCCACCACCACCTCAACCTCCCTCCTACTCCATATGGGCCTCGTCCTTCAGAGATGAAGAAGAACATTGTTTTATTTTTCTGTTTTTTTTTGTTGTTTTAAGTTATTTCCCTATCCACATTTGTTTGCAGAGCACTTGCCATGCTCTTAATTACGTTTTGCTGCCATTTGCAGCACTCTAGCCCTTTCCTTTGGTGTTTTAGAGCCATTTTAGTGCCTTAAAGTTCGGGTCCCCATTGACTTCAATGGGGTTCGGTGTCCGGGAAAAGTTCGGTAAAAGTCCGGGACACGGACCCGGACTTTTTTTTAAAGTTCGGCCGAACCCGTCGAACACGGACATCTAGGTGTCCGCTCAACCCTAGCTATAATACATCTCAACGCACAAACATTTTGGCCCTGCTTTATTTTTTGCAGCATATTGCTGTACAATAACCCCAGCATTGGTGTCAGTGTGTGCAATAATAACCCCCAGCATTTGTGTCAATGAACCCAGTAATAACCCCCATCTTTGGTTTCAGTGGATGCAATAATAACCCCAACTATTGTGTCTGAGTGCAAAATTAACCCCAGCATTTGTGTTTCAGTGCAATAATGACCCTCAACATTGGTGTCTGTTTAAACAATAATAAGCTCCAACATTGGTGAGAGTGGACACAATAATAAACCCTAACATTGGTGTCAGTGGATGCAATAATGAAAAGGTATGTGGGTAGTTCTCAGATATTGTGTTACCATAATCCCTAGATTAATTGATAAAGAAAAGAGAATGACCCCCTGGAAGGGTGGGACTTTAAAGGTAACTAATGAGGATCTTTCGAGAAAGATAGAATTAATTAAAATATTTAACAATTTATTGAAAAAAATGTGAATGAAAGAGATCAATCAAACAGTAATAATACATTCAATGTATAATACAATACAGTTGCAGATACATAACAGAGTCCAACGCGTTTCGAAATTTGTATAGTACCAAAATCTTCCTCAGGGAATCTGTATGTTTTCCTGGAAAGCATAATCATATGCAAAAAGTGAAACCAAGAGAACAGAAGCAAAAATACAAAAACATACATTAGTGTGTTACATCAATCATATCAAAGTTTTGCATATGCGACAACATGTTGTTCCATCTCAGGAGGTAATATATCAAGGGGGAAGGAGAGAGGGGGGGGAGGGGGGAGGGGGGGGGAAAAGGAAGAGGGAGTGGGGGAGGGGGAAAGGGAGAAGAGAGGATGGTAGGGGAGGGGGGGTTTTTGTGCACATACCGGAAAATGTCCGGAGCCGCTCATATTGTCCACGGGGAGATATGTATGGGTCCCGCAGGGTGGGAGCTAGAATCAGGTATTTATATTATTTTCTATAACCTGTAAATAATAATGCAGTGTCAGAAAAGTTCACTCCAAGGATGAGTTCCCTTAAGTATATAGTTACGGATCACTTCACCTGTTGTAATGATCCAAAGGGGGAATAGGTGTGTAAAAAATACGGAAGAAAGGGATCATTCAAGTGACGGAGAGGATTCCAGTCACCTTTGGTTATCCCAAACTAAAGGTGCCTATTAGGACTTAATAGATGGTGACCCCTAAAAACGAGAAGAAGGGGGGGGGGGGGGAAGACATAAAACGAGGAAGTACTGGAGAGCAAGGAGCTCAAAATCTAAATTATCCACAGTTGGAATTATTTTGTTATTTGGGGTATCTTACCTCCGTGTAGATAAAGAGTAAATAACAGCCAAATCCAATGCCACTTCAGCAGATGAAGTATCTACTTGGGGGTGTGCTTTTTATCCTAGAGTGGTTGAATATAGATATTGGTATTATGCTTGTGTCTAAAATATAAAAAAAGTTTTATATTGCATCTGTCTGGTTACCTATCCAGGATATAGTATATGGCAGGAGTGTCCCCAATAGAAGTATAAATATAAATACCGTAGGATGAAAAGAGGTGGCAGACACCCAATGACAATGTCTTCCAAGCGGGGACGGATGAAAACCCCCACGGCTGATTGTACAGCTAGTGGGGTTCGCCCATAGATCTGAAGGAGTAAATATGTATAAGGTGTAAAATAAAGTTCACCTTGATGAAAGTACCCAAAGCATTCCAACGATCAAAAATTCCCCTAAAGAAGGTTACTTACTTAGCTGTAGGGAGGGTTGGAGGAACGACAGTTCTGTCCTATCACGGAGAGATCACTCACCGGACTGATTCTCGGCGTTCCCTAAAGTATCATAACGAGACCCGTGATTTGCCAATGGGCATCGCGAGGTTTAGAGTGATGTCGTCATTTCCGTCTGTTTAATCTCGAGTAAAATACCGCGAGTCTAGGACGGTGACATCACATCCGGTTTGGGCGTATAATCCAGCACTTCACGGAACGTAGCCGCGGTGATGGACTTCCGCCTTCACTTGCAAAAGGGGCAAGATAATAATATCCGCCCTTGATTCCAACAATTGGTACATCTTTGATGCCAGATAGGACAATGAAATGTTTTAACAGTGTGATCCAACCATAAATATGTCGGAGTCATAATAATAAAGATTTATACGAAAATTTCGAGAGATACCAGTTTTTCATTATGGACACTTGGTCTAGTAGATACAGAAGGGGAAATCTTATAAGATATCGCCCCGGCACGGGTGGTGGCGTTTAACCCTTAGATGGTCGGGGGTTCAAGCCTGGAATTCCCACAGAGATTGTAGGAAATTGATCCAGCTGTATAACGCATATGCTCTCCAGATAAAAGATGGGACATCCAAAATAAATTTTGGGGCCCAACGGAGAGTAGTCTCACCCGTGCCGGGCTCCCAGCTGCGGGATATCTCTCCAAAGGAACAAATGTGGAAACATGAGATCACATGATTATGACATCCAGACAGCCGGACAGTGGACCCCCTGGGAGAAGGGAAGGGAAAAAGAAAGGGAGGGGGGAGGGAGGGTTTTGGATAGAAGTGGAAGGATAATTACCTGATTGGATGTTTTTGGAGAAACAGATGTTCGTCGCATCATGCAATTACATGACTGGAATTGCAAAATATAATATAATATAACAATTAAATACATAATTATATAAATATATCAAAATAAATATAAAGAGGCCACTAAGAGATATGCATTTAGCCAGGATGAGGCTAAATGCAAACGGCATTCATCCTCAGAGTGCTTGTCAGAGTCCTCCAGGGGGATAAGGAATAGGAGGAAGAGACGCCAAAGATAGCTCTGAATTAATCAGAGGGAGCATTGAAAGCATATAGAGCAGATAAAGTAGAGGGAAAAATATGGGAAGAGGGGGGAGGGGGGGAAAAAAGAAAGGGAGGAAGGGGGGGGGAAAAAAAGGGGGGAGGGGAGAGAGGGGGGAAGGGGGAGGAAGGGTAGTTTGGAAAGGAGGGAAAGCAAGGAAAGAAGAGACAAGAGGGATGAAAAATGAGGGGGAGTCGATCCTAGATCTCAACAACAAAAGGGAGAAGGGCTACTCAAAGGGAAGATCCTTAATCTGTCTTTCCTGAGACGAATCCCTCCAAGAAAGGTCTGTAGCTAGCTGTTTCATTCAGGCCAGGGGGGGTCGTTGCCCCAAGTCTCGCAATCCAGCGCATTTCATGCTGGAGAAGCTGCTTGTTCCAATCGCCCCCCCTGGCCGGAATGTGTACCCTTTCAAGGGCGTAAAATGTAACTTTGGGGGTCCTGTATCTGTGCGCAAAGGCCATGTGTCGGCCCAGTGGCAAATAAAGATTGCCAATGTCGAGGCTTTGCATATGTTTGCTAGTGCGTTTCCCAAGTTCTTGTTTGGTTTTACCGACATAAAAGGCCTTACATTCACACCGCATCAGATACACGACCCCCCTAGTTTTACAATTAACGAAGTGTTTCGAATGATGTATTTCACCATTGGGGAGCTTGGTGCTTTTACAGCGGACTATCACCCTACATTGGTCACAATTGCCGCAGGGAAATGTCCCTTTGTCGCGACAGGGGTCTCCTCTCTCTGCCCCCTTATATTCACTTTGGACTAGATCGTCCATCATGGAGGTGGCTCTTCTGTATGTGATAGCAGGGGAAGGAGTTACTATCTGTTCAAGGATAGGATCTTCCCTCAATATTGCCCAATGCTTTTTGAGAATTCCATGAATTTCAGTATGTTCATTGGAGTAATCAAGAATAATTCTAGGTGGGTTCTTTATAGGTGCCCTTTCCCTTTTGGAGGTTTTGAAAAGTAGGTCCTGTCTCTTCATAGTTTGTACCCTATTGAAGTTTTTTCTAAGACACGTCTTAGAATATCCTCTTTCGAGGAGTCTCTGTGTAAGTTCCCCTGCCTTTTCCCTAAAGTCCCTTTCTAGGGAGCAATTTCTCTTAATTCGTAGATATTGCGAAAATGGGATTGATCTCTTGAGTGGCTCAGGATGAAAACTAGCTGCATGCAGCAAGGTATTCCCTGCTGTGGACTTCCTAAATAGGGTTGTTGATATATGGCCTTCATCACTTTTGTGAATAGTGATATCCAGGAAGTCCACAGATTTTGGGTCATGATGCATGGTAAAATATAAATTCATATCATTTTGGTTTAATTTTATGAGCCATTCCTCAAGGAGTTCCACCGGACCGTCCCATACCAGGAAAATATCGTCGATGTACCTCTGCCACATGACTACGTGGCAGAAGTACATCGACAAGTCCTCACTGGTGATAATATTATGTTCCCATTCCCCCAGGTACAGGTTAGCATAGGATGGGGCACAACAAGTCCCCATCGCTACTCCCTGTACCTGGAGGTAATGGGAACCCTGAAAAGAAAACACGTTATGCTCCAAGATAAATCTCAGAACTTCCAAAATAAACATATTGTATCTTAGTTCCTGAGGGCCTCGCTGTTTCAAAATCTTGGTTATGGCAAGAAGACCTTTCTCATGTGGTATGGAGTTGTATAGACACTCCGCATCTATAGTTGCAAGTAGAGCATTGGGTGGAATGGTCACACCTTCTAAGATTTGAAGCATGTGAATAGTATCCTAGGTATAGGAGGTTAGGCCAGTAACATGAGGTCTTAAGTGGGCATCCACTACCCGGCTCGCTGTTTCGGTGATACTGCCATTTCCCGAAACTATGGGACGGCCCGGTGGATTCCTGAGATCTTTGTGGATCTTAGGTAAACAATAGAAAGTGGGAATACGGGGATATGGTGTCCTCATGTATTCCCACAATTCAACTGTGATTGTGCCTGTTTCCCTGGCTCCATCAATGATGGTATAGTATTCATTATTGAATGTTGAAATTGTTTGGGCTGATATTTTTCGATAGCATGTTGTGTTATTCAAAAGTTGGAAACACATTTTTTCATAGTTTGCATTGTCCAAAAGGACAATGTTCCCTCCTTTGTCACTGGGTTTAATAGTAATATTATTGTTTTTTTGGAGGGTTTTTAAAGCTTCGCGTTGATCGGGGAGGAGGTTATCTTTGGTAGATTGGATATTGAGTTTATCAATATCTTTCGAGACTTGCCTAACAAAAAGGGCTATTGTTGGATTTTGATTAAGTTGTGGAAACTTTGGAGATTTTCTCTTAAAGCGTTTGTGGGTAATTTTTTCTTTACTCTGTGTAGGTGTGGATTCTTCATCTGAGGAGCTATTTAGATTTTCCCAGATTTCTTCATTGTCATAACCACTTTCCTGTAAGAGTAAATTCAAGTCCCGAAGGGCTCGATATTCCGCTGCTTTTAGTTGTGTATCAGGTTTTTGCGCTTTATCAGACTGTTTAAAATATTTACTTTTGAAAAAAATTTCCCTTGCAAATAGATTTATGTCTTTGATGACACTAAACCTGTCAATGGATTGGCTGGGACAAAAGGATAATCCCAGTCTAAGTATTTCCTCCTCCCCTTTGGTGAGATTGTGAGATGATAAATTAATAATGGTTAGTCCGTTTTCTCGGCTAACCGGACTGCAAAGGAGTCCATGCTGACTTGCGTTTTGACTGCTTGTCGCGTGTGAGGTCTTCCTAAAAAATGACCCTTACTGTTTGATTTAGTTGTTGTTGTTCCTTGGTTTTCGATGGAGCCACCCATAGCTTCACTGGCAGTGCCCTCATTATTATTAGGTGTGGAGGTTGATCCCTGTGAGGTATTGGGTTTTTTCTTTTTAGTTTTGTCCTTATTTTTCCCCCATTGTGGGTATTCGCCTTTCGGGCGTCCCCGTTGGTTGGTTTGGGATGAGTTGGAGGCAGAGGAGTCAGAGGAATAGTTATCATTCCTATTGTATTCACTCCTTCGTCTCATATTGCGTTGCCCTTGGTTCCATCTGTATGCTTTACCTTCATTGAAGGCTATTCTATCCCTCCAGTATTTTTTCTCTTTTCTTTGTAATATTGTTTTGTTATAATCTTCAAGGTATGTTTTTAATTTACTCTCTTGTTCTGTGTATAGAGGGGAGGTTTTTAATGGGGCTAGTTGTTTATTGATAGCAGAAACTTCTGTCTCAATAAGTTTTAATTGTTTGAGATATTCGGTTTGAAGGAGAATCATAAGATTCTTGGAGCATTCATTAAGGATTCTCTCCCAATCCTGTTTGAGTTCAGTCGAGATATTTTCAAGGGTAGGGAAGATCTGAATCCTTAATCCTAAAGGATTCAGACCTTCTTTCACATATTTGTCAAAAGATTTTATATGCCAGTGTAATGCTGACTTTTTTTCTAAGAAGCGTTTTAAAGTGGAGAACAAAGTGAAAATGTCCGATTCTATCTGCTCTTTTTGTTGGAATTGGCTTTCAATGTCAGACATCAATTCCTCCCAGCCATCTCCCTGGAAGCCTCCCATTCTGGGACGTCTACAATAAACAGGTTATATAGATAGCCTGTAGTGAGGTTTATAGAGGAAAATATGGTAAAAAACCCTTTCCTCCGTTAGAAAACCTTTTTTTTAGGAAATTTAAATCATTAATCTCTAATAGTGGGTAACCTGAGAACTATCCGCAGAGAGCGGGGGTCGGGTGTGTTATCCACCCAAAATATATATGAAAAGGTATGTGGGTAGTTCTCAGATATTGTGTTACCATAATCCCTAGATTAATTGATAAAGAAAAGAGAATGACCCCCTGGAAGGGTGGGACTTTAAAGGTAACTAATGAGGATCTTTCGAGAAAGATAGAATTAATTAAAATATTTAACAATTTATTGAAAAAAATGTGAATGAAAGAGATCAATCAAACAGTAATAATACATTCAATGTATAATACAATACAGTTGCAGATACATAACAGAGTCCAACGCGTTTCGAAATTTGTATAGTACCAAAATCTTCCTCAGGGAATCTGTATGTTTTCCTGGAAAGCATAATCATATGCAAAAAGTGAAACCAAGAGAACAGAAGCAAAAATACAAAAACATACATTAGTGTGTTACATCAATCATATCAAAGTTTTGCATATGCGACAACATGTTGTTCCATCTCAGGAGGTAATATATCAAGGGGGAAGGAGAGAGGGGGGGGAGGGGGGAGGGGGGGGGAAAAGGAAGAGGGAGTGGGGGAGGGGGAAAGGGAGAAGAGAGGATGGTAGGGGAGGGGGGGTTTTTGTGCACATACCGGAAAATGTCCGGAGCCGCTCATATTGTCCACGGGGAGATATGTATGGGTCCCGCAGGGTGGGAGCTAGAATCAGGTATTTATATTATTTTCTATAACCTGTAAATAATAATGCAGTGTCAGAAAAGTTCACTCCAAGGATGAGTTCCCTTAAGTATATAGTTACGGATCACTTCACCTGTTGTAATGATCCAAAGGGGGAATAGGTGTGTAAAAAATACGGAAGAAAGGGATCATTCAAGTGACGGAGAGGATTCCAGTCACCTTTGGTTATCCCAAACTAAAGGTGCCTATTAGGACTTAATAGATGGTGACCCCTAAAAACGAGAAGAAGGGGGGGGGGGGAAGACATAAAACGAGGAAGTACTGGAGAGCAAGGAGCTCAAAATCTAAATTATCCACAGTTGGAATTATTTTGTTATTTGGGGTATCTTACCTCCGTGTAGATAAAGAGTAAATAACAGCCAAATCCAATGCCACTTCAGCAGATGAAGTATCTACTTGGGGGTGTGCTTTTTATCCTAGAGTGGTTGAATATAGATATTGGTATTATGCTTGTGTCTAAAATATAAAAAAAGTTTTATATTGCATCTGTCTGGTTACCTATCCAGGATAGGTAATACATATTTACTCCTTCAGATCTATGGGCGAACCCCACTAGCTGTACAATCAGCCGTGGGGGTTTTCATCCGTCCCCGCTTGGAAGACATTGTCATTGGGTGTCTGCCACCTCTTTTCATCCTACGGTATTTATATTTATACTTCTATTGGGGACACTCCTGCCATATACTATATCCTGGATAGGTAACCAGACAGATGCAATATAAAACTTTTTTTATATTTTAGACACAAGCATAATACCAATATCTATATTCAACCACTCTAGGATAAAAAGCACACCCCCAAGTAGATACTTCATCTGCTGAAGTGGCATTGGATTTGGCTGTTATTTACTCTTTATCTACACGGAGGTAAGATACCCCAAATAACAAAATAATTCCAACTGTGGATAATTTAGATTTTGAGCTCCTTGCTCTCCAGTACTTCCTCGTTTTATGTCTTCCCCCCCCCCCCTTCTTCTCGTTTTTAGGGGTCACCATCTATTAAGTCCTAATAGGCACCTTTAGTTTGGGATAACCAAAGGTGACTGGAATCCTCTCCGTCACTTGAATGATCCCTTTCTTCCGTATTTTTTACACACCTATTCCCCCTTTGGATCATTACAACAGGTGAAGTGATCCGTAACTATATACTTAAGGGAACTCATCCTTGGAGTGAACTTTTCTGACACTGCATTATTATTTACAGGTTATAGAAAATAATATAAATACCTGATTCTAGCTCCCACCCTGCGGGACCCATACATATCTCCCCGTGGACAATATGAGCGGCTCCGGACATTTTCCGGTATGTGCACAAAAACCCCCCCTCCCCTACCATCCTCTCTTCTCCCTTTCCCCCTCCCCCACTCCCTCTTCCTTTTCCCCCCCCCTCCCCCCTCCCCCCCCTCTCTCCTTCCCCCTTGATATATTACCTCCTGAGATGGAACAACATGTTGTCGCATATGCAAAACTTTGATATGATTGATGTAACACACTAATGTATGTTTTTGTATTTTTGCTTCTGTTCTCTTGGTTTCACTTTTTGCATATGATTATGCTTTCCAGGAAAACATACAGATTCCCTGAGGAAGATTTTGGTACTATACAAATTTCGAAACGCGTTGGACTCTGTTATGTATCTGCAACTGTATTGTATTATACATTGAATGTATTATTACTGTTTGATTGATCTCTTTCATTCACATTTTTTTCAATAAATTGTTAAATATTTTAATTAATTCTATCTTTCTCGAAAGATCCTCATTAGTTACCTTTAAAGTCCCACCCTTCCAGGGGGTCATTCTCTTTTCTTTATCAGTGGATGCAATAATAACCCCCAACATTGGTTCCAGTGAACGCAATAATAAACTCCAACATTGGTGTTAGCGGAAGCAGTAATAATCCCCAACACTGGTGTAAATAGATGTAATAATAATCCCCAACGTTTGTGTCAGTGGACGCAATAATAACCCCCATCATTGGTGTCAGTGAATGCAATAATAATTCCCAATATTAATGTCAATGGATGCAATATTAAGCAACAATAGTTCCCAACATTGTCAGTATTATTAACTCCCCCACACTGGCACTTAGTGACAGTGAAATGTAATCCCTCCCACACATTGGTGATTAGTGGCAGTGAAAGTTAATCCCCACTCCCCCCCCCCGCATTGGTGGTCAGTGGTAGTGAAAGTTTAATCTCCACCCCTTGCATTGATGGTCATGGCAGTGAAAGATAACCCCCATGCCTCCCTGTATTGGTGGTCATGACACTGAAATTTACCCCCCGCATTGGGGGTCATGGCAGTAGAAATTAACATTATTTTCCCATTGGTGATAATGGCAGTAAAAGTTAGTTAAACCCCCCCAGCATTGGTGATCATGGCAGCCAAATTTACTCTTTCACCCAAGCTGCTAGTCATGGCAGTAAAAGTTAACCCCCCTCCTATCCCCCTAATAATGATCACTCACCTGATCACATGCTCCTGAACCACTCTCCTTCTCAGTCCCCAGTCCTTCCTTCAGCTCTATGTGCTGGAACACAGAGAGGGCTCCAGCACCTGGCTCCTCACCGCCGTTCTGCTAACTAAATGGTGTCCAAGTGTTTGTGGAATGCACGCAGAGGGATGGTGGGGCACATGTTGGGCACCAGGGCTATAGGGTGATCACATGCCCTTATATCCAAAAGCTTTTATGACCCCCTATATTTATCATTTGCATTCTTATATTATCTTTTATCATGTATTGTGCTTGTACCGTGTGAATGCTATATTTCATATACTGTATGTTAAATTCCATGTGCAGAGATTGTCTGGGTGACACAAAATCATATGCATAAATTTATGGTTTTGTGATTGTGCCTACACAGAGTATATCTTTAACTTTTACCACATAAGGGAAAAAACAAAAAAACACTGTAAGCTATCAGTAGAGCAGACCAGGATATTTTCTAGGGTTGTGGCTTACAGGTGATATAATTTTCGAACTAGCAGGATTCACATTTTACTTCTCACACAGTCATTTCCTGGAAATGTGTCCGTGGTCATTTCTGATGCATGCTGGTGTTACACACATGTCACCTTACTGTCATTTAAAGTCTCAATGTTCTCAAAGAGGTAAAAAGTTATAAAGTATTTGGGGGGGGGGGGGGGGCAAAAAATTATTATCTTATCACTATATGGCCAAAATTTTGTGGACATCTGACCCTCACACCAATAGGAGGTTGTTGGACATTGAAAGGACCCCTATGATTCCATTTTATAATGCTCTCCCCATTTTGTGCACAATATTCTGTTTTTTATTTCATAAGCTTTTCAGTCTCGCATAACCTTGATGTTTCCAGCAAGGCTTATCAGTAACACTTTTCTCTCCTTTCTCTCTCTCCCGCAGTATATGTAATGAAAGAACAATAGAACAATAGAACAAGTATATTTTCTTATCATGCTCTAGCCTCAAGTATTCTAACATAAAATACTGTTGCAAATTCTTCCTGATCCCAGTATATAATAGAAATGAATAATTCCTTGTCCCGTGGGAAATGTTTAACCCATTAAGTATCTAGTTCTAAGTTTGATTAACAGCTGTACTAGCCTATAGAATGTGACCACCTCAGCTCGCCTTCTAGTAAGGAAACCACTTTTTCTCCCCCCTTGCTTCTGTGTATAAAACCTTGGAATATGAATAAAGACAGACAGAGGTTTCGGTTTCATCTACTTGCATGTGTCTGATTTATTCTGGTGAAACTGAATCTCCCAGACGTCTGATTACACAAGGATTGACTGACCCAGGGCTACAAGGAGGGAGGGTCAACCCGACCACCTACAGTTTGGGGGCTCGAGTCCAGGACTGGAGGGTCAACTCTCAGCCGCCCGGTAAGTAGACACTTTTGATTTGTCTGTCTGTCCGGGAGTCTGAGACTCTGACCATGGTTCCGGTCCTTGAACCTGAATACGTTCTGGGAACGTATTGGGACAGTGTCTCAAGGAGACATGGAATTGTCTTAAAGCGGAGTTCCGGGCACAAAATCGACCTAATCGATTTTGTGCCCATCCGCTTGCTTTGCTTCACCTGAAAAGGAATTGGATAGTTAGGATTATTTTTTTTTTTACTTACCTTGTAATTGTAGAAAGAAATACTCACCTTTCGTCACTTCCTCCCTCTGTGGCCTCGGCCCGCGCCGTCTCTTCCGGTTTGCAGTGATTCCTGGGAGCTGAACGTCATCGCTCCCAGGAATCAATGCGACGGCACCGGCCCCCGCTCGTCACTTCCGGTGCGACGCCGCATTCCCTGCTAAACAGCTTCTGGGCATGCCCAGAAGCTGTGTAGGAATGCGGCGCTGCGCCGGAAGTGACGAGAGGGGCCGGTGAAGGCGCATTCTGGGAGAAGAAGACGCGGAAGAGAACGCAGAAGAGGACCGCGCTGGCTTCAGCTGCCCACAACAGAGATGGCAAAGCTGGAGAAGAAATTTTATAAGTGAGTATTTCTTCTTACAGGTAAGTGCGAACCGGGATAGATCAGAGGCTAGCCATTGTGGAATGTAGTAGCCCTGACTGTCCCGGGGGTATGTTTATTGAAAAACTGTTTTTGTGCCCGGAATTCCGCTTTAAGAAAAGACAATACATGGGGCTTCAGGGAAGCCCAGGGGTTTTAGGAAAATCCTGTTAGTCTGAGAGGAACAAATAGAACGTCTCATAGAGGCGTTGAATCTGTCTTCCACAAAGACAGTTTCTTTAGGCTTCAGGGAAACCAAATATTTTTCAGGGAAAAATATTATATGACAGTCAATTCTGTGTAAAATCTTATTTTGCTTATATCTTCCTATCGTATAGAGTTATAAGGATTAAAGTATAAGATAATCTGTTTGTGTGACACAAGAGTTCAGGCGGTAAGTGAATGAACTGGTTTGTCACTTGTATGTAGAGATTTAAGTTCATTTACTTTATGTCTGATGAGAGGAAGTGAGTTGTCACGAATACTGGTTTGACATATTGAAGCCGTATATATAATTGTAAATGACTTGTATAAATTGTGCCTGTGGACTGTTAATATAACACACTGGACCTGATGAGAAGTTGTAAAAAATGCTCCCAGATAGCGGTATACTGGGCGTATAAAGAAGGTAGTAAGTGCAACATCCTAACTTAGATCAAAAATTGGAAGGGAGGAAACATGGACTTTGCAGGCACTGGGTATTTGTAAAATCACATATTTTATTATATAATGCATCTAAAATCATCAAACAAAGATCAAAAAGAAGGACATACAACATTGATATCCCATATAAGGGAAATATAAAAAACAGAATTGACAAAAAGGTGATTACACTGTTGGTAATAATGGACAATTATACAATCGCAATATAATATAACAATAATAATACTTCACATCGAGACGATCATGTCCGCAGGTGACAGGAAATGGTACTGTCGTCCCGGGAGGATCGAGCAATGTGTATTAGCAGTAGATCGTACAATTTGGTTGAGCCATATTGCTCGACATGTTTCCCCTTATGCTTCCTCTCGGAGCTAATGGATCAATATTCTGTATATTGATAGAAAAAGAAATCAATCAGACCAAAAATAGTGGATAACTGTCCAAATATAGGGCATACTCCCAGACAAAATGCCATGAGAAAAGGATATTCCTATAATCAGGGTCAGTATGCCTGCGACCAACACATCTGTATATAAACATAGATGGTTGAAGCTAAAAAAACAATATATATATATATATATATATATATATATATATATATATATATACTAACTACTGTATAAAATATTACATAATAAGGTTAGTTAGTGTTTAAAAATGCTGCCTAGAGTGTGTGGGAGAGAGGACCAGTGCCAAAGGGCTGGTCGGTGGGCCCCAGGGTTAAAGGATGCGCCCAAACGGGGACGATGTGGGGGTCCTAGCCGCATACAAAATATAAATGATGATACAGGGGATACACAGGGTATAGGAAAACAACCTGTATAGCGGCAGTAGAGCCTTATAATATGAGAAGCATGACCAAAAAATGAGAAAAGGAGAAGAAAGGAATGAATAGGAAACCAAACATGGAAGAATATGGGGGAAAAAAGGGGGGGGGAAGAAAAGGAAAAACAGAAAAAGTGAAAGAAAGGGGGAGGGGGGAAAGAAAAAGGGAGAAGAAAAGGGGAGAGGAGAGCAGTGGCGGCTGGTGCTCAAATTTTTTTTTTGGGGGGGGGGGCGCAAACAGAAAAAATCGAATAGGCATTGCTTTGCGGCAAAAAAACACGGCAAAAAATTGCATGACTTTGAGGTCACAAAAGTGTGAAAGGGGCCCTCAGTAATCAAAGTATAGTGTGCCCCCATCAATGCAGAGTTACTACAGCGTGCCCCTATTCAATGCAGAGTTACTACAGCATGCCCCCATTCAATTCAGAGTTACTACAGTGTTCCCCCATTTAATGCAGAGTTACTACAGCATGCCCCCATTCAATGCAGAGTTACTACAGTGTGCCCCCATTCAATGCAGAGTTACTACAGCATGCCCCCATTCAATGCAGAGTTACTACAGCGTGCCCCCATTCAATGCAGAGTTACTACAGCGTGCCCCCATTCAATGCAGAGTTACCACAGCATGCCCCCATTCAATGCAGAGTTACCATAGCATGCCCCCATTCAATGCAGTGACCAGCATGCCCCCCATCAATACAGTGACCAGCGTGCCGTGCCCCCATCAATGCAGTGACCAGCGTGCCGTGCCCCCATCAATGCAGTGACCAGCGTGCCGTGCCCCCTTCAATGCAGTGACCAGCGTGCCGTGCCCCCATCAATGCAGTGACCAGCGTGCCGTGCCCCCATCAATGCAGTGACCAGCGTGCCGTGCCCCCATCAATGCAGTGACCAGCGTGCCGTGCCCCCATCAATGCAGTAACCAGCGTGCCGTGCCCCCATCAATGCAGTGACCAGCGTACCGTGCCCCCATCAATGCAGTGACCAGCGTGCCGTGCCCCCATCAATTCAGTGACTAGCGTGCCATGCCCCCATCAATGCAGTGACCAGCTTGCTGTGCTCCCTTCAATGCAGTGACCAGCGTGCCGTGCCCCCATCAATGCAGAGATTAGCAGGCTGGGTGAAGCAATCATGGAGCCTTCTGACAAAGCACACACAGCTCCCTCCTCCCCATGATAAAACACAGAGGACTGATTCCACACCGTCAGCCTGACATGCAGGGGATGAGGGAAAGGGAAGATAGCAGGAAAAGTGCCTGGGTACTCACTGGCATGTGTGTAGTCTGCAGCCAGCAGGGTGAGGAGCAGAGCGGCTGTTAGGGTGGCTGTGCCCGGCATGTTGGGTGAGGGAGAGCCGGGCAGAGGCTGAGTTCGTTGTATAGTTCCTCTTCCAGCGGTGGCTTGCGGCTTCTCCGGCGTGGCGGCGAGTCCTCAGTCCTCCCGGCTCCCGCCTCCTCCCCAGCCAATAGCATGGGGTTTGCCTTTCGGCCAATCAGGAAGCGCGTATCGGAAGCGCTTCCTGATTGGCCAGGAGGAGGATCCATGTGACAATAGCGAATTTTCATTTGCTATTGTCACACAATGGGTGGGCTTGGGGCGCACTGCTCTGCACCCCCGGGTCCACCCTCTTCTGAAGCCTATTAGAGCCTCTGGCTCTAATCAGATGACAAAAAAAAATCCAATTGAGCTCCATGCGTCCGGCGCTCTGCATGCAGATTAGGGGGCTGGACGCATGGATAGGGGGGGGGGCGGCGCCCCTGTGCCCCCAACACACCGGCCACCACTGGAGGAGAGAGGACTGGAAAAAAGAAAAATAAAAGAAGAAGAAAAGGAAAAGGAAAAAATAAAAATATACACACTGGACCTGATAGCGACAGTCACATTATTACTGTACAAATTGACTGACCGATTGTAACCTATGAGACTCAGATCTTTTTCTTTCCTTTGTTTATCTTTTCTGTCGCATAAAAGTATAAGATAAATGTTTATTATGTGTATTGTTTGCCTATAATGATAGGAAAACCTTCTTGATAGCCACTATGCCTGGGAGGTATCGGTCAAGACTCGGAAAGGGTTTTTTTTTTTTTTTTTTGTGTTCCAAGAGGGGACACTCCGAGTCCAAAAAGTATAAGGTTTAATATACATACACCAAGTGGCTTTTCAGGAGGGTTTTTAACCAGAAAGGGGGTCTTAGGACCCGGATGCATTTGGGTGACAGTGGTTTTAGGAGAGTGTGAATGTTGGATTTTGTTTTGTTATGGAAATGGCCGGAAATATTTAATAAAGAATTTTTCTGGAAGTAAATTAAGGTAGAGGTTCAGGAACAGTCTACCTAAAGTTGAAGTGTTAAGAATTAATATATATTGTTTTGTGAATTATACTGAAGGTTCAAGTCTGAAGCTGGCCATACATGATACAATTTTCTTACAGTTTTCTTGGGCTTTGCCTTCAGCTATGTAGTACAAAGGCCTGCCTAATTGGATACAAGTAAAAGTGTTGTTTAGCTTTGACCTCATATTATGTGGTTTGTGGTGGATCTAACAAAGAATTGTACAACAAAGGTTGAACATTATGGCCAGCCTAAGAGATATTAGGAGACAGGTAAATCACAGGAAAAAGAGTTTTGTAGTCCGTCCGCATTCTTTTTCAGTAAAGGTTATTTGTAATATCTTTAGAATGGGGAAGAATCAAATCAGACAAATCCCATCCCCCAATGCGGGCGAGACCTGCAGGTCATATGTCGCCGGGTCTCAGGTGGATGCACATATATTAACCCTTGGATAGATAACCTAGCAGGATGGTCAGAAAAGATAGGGTGTTGTACAGGATGCGGCCAAATTGCACGATTTGGAAGAGTCAGTTACACATTCCATGGTCCCTGCTCCTCCGCCATATGTCCCCAACCAGTTATATCCCAATCTATCAGGGAAAGATTTAGATGACCTCCTTTTTGCTGTTTCTGCTACACCCATGGCCCCCGCCCCTGTCCCTGCTGTATCTGTTGTTCCCGCCCAAGCAGCAGCGGCAGACACTTCTGACGCTTCTGTTACTGACAATGATGACAGCCCTAAAAGTGACACAGACGATGACAATGGAGTCCCGGTGCCTTCCTTCAGGTAAGTCCATTTCTCATCGCCCAATCTGCGTTCAGGGGGGGGGGGGGTTGCAGGGAACTGATATTACATACCCCATTCATGACAGTAGGAGAACAACTGTTAAAGAAACCGATCGAGATTGAGGACATAAATAGAATAGTTAAAAAATTGTCCCAAACCCAACGTCGCCCCGCAGGGTACCCTTAGTTATTTAAAATGGGAAAATCCGAGCCTTCTATGGATAACAATGGGATATCAACAACAACCTTTCACACTGTCCCACTGCATGTCTCTGACAGCAGCGGGAAATACCTATGTACTCATGTGTTCAGCCTGATACCAGGGTGTCCCGTGAACCTCCTTGGTCTGGATTGTTTTGGCAAATTGCAAATTACTCTTTCAGTGGAACCTGAATAGGGCGAAATTGTTGTTGATTCCTCAGTAATGTCCCTAGGCCAATATTAGACAGATTCTTGGCCGAAGGTACATTTAAAATAGTATTACCTCACAAAGCCCCTGTTTTTTGTTGTTCTGAATATTAATTTTCCAAGCCAGACACACATAGTTGTGTGAAACTGCAAGACCTTGAAGTTGGTACATTCCTAGGGAGGGGTGGTTCCTACATTCCTAGGGAAGGGGTCTTTTTTTGCACGGAGCTAGAGTGTGGGACCATGGATTCCAGCATTCCCACACATGTGCAATTTTTTTTTCATCTATATAGAATTGTTTGGAGTTTTGCCATTTATACATTTGTGTATAAAGTGTAGGAAAAATAATAGCAATGAACAAACACACTGTTTTATTAGACAAAACATAGATTGCCGTAGTTGGCAGGATACTTTGAGGTTATTTTTTATATAATTATAGATAATGAAAAATTACATTTTAAAAATGGTTCCCTATGTGAAGGGAAGCTTTGGTGCAAAATTTTGAATATTGGCTACTTGCCAAGAAAGGGTTCAAATGTAAATATCTTTGTTCCTGTTATAGTTATGGAATTTATTTTTGGACAGAAAGGGTTACCACAATTAGTGTGACCATTGGACCCTGTTGGCACCGAGTCAAAAGTTCAAATCAGATTAACTTTTTATCTGATTATAGTTTCTGAGTGATATTTTAGGGGCATCCTCTATTGAAGGAGGGGAACCTCTGGTCAGATTTTTGTAAGATTGGCACTTAGCCAAAAAGTTTTTTTTATCTGATCATAGCATGCAAGTGGTATCTGATGTGCCATCTCTACTGACAGCCATACCATCCGATGCTACCCACTTGATAGTGATTGGTTTAAGTAATGTGTTTTTTTTTTTTTTAGCGTCCTAGTGGACGAGGAGACACAGCCAACTTTGCTTTTCTTATTTTTCAGTCCGGGTAACTGACCTGGTGTAAAATGCCTCAGAGCTATGTGGACAGTTCAGTTGTCTGCTCTATAGTGCTCCAGACCACGCATGAGGGGATGGGCACCTGCTCATGTGTCAGTCCCGCTACAATATGTGGATGACATATGTAGTCACTCTGTGGAGGCCAATCAGAGCGAGTGAGTTTATTGAGGAATTTACATGTATGTGGACACAAAGTGTCACGGGAACAATGACAGTGGTGCCAGGAAAGTGTTGTTTACCTTGGTTTTGTTCTCACAGAGGGGGAAAGGAGAGTCAGTCACAAAAGAGCTGCGGCTCTAGTGGGTCTTGCCAGCCCACAGTGGGTCTTGCCCGCCCACAAACCAGGATCATTGATTGCAATGGATCCGACTGCTCCTATTTCTGATAACATTTTGAGACAAGCCACAGGTCCAGAAATGTCACACGAAATGTTGAATGCGTTTATGTATCTGAAAACTGCTATGGTTGTAGCGCCTGCACTGGGCCTCTCAAATTATGGAAAAATGTTTTGTGTTTATGCAAGGGACAATTGTAAGACCATGGCAGGTGTACTTGCCCAGGAGTATGGTGGTAAACTTTGCCCTATAGTTTTTTTCTCAGAGATGGTCTCAGTCCAGGTCTAAGGCTGCCTGAAGTGACTCAAAGCATAGCATCTTGTGTGTTGGTAGTAGGGATGGCCACATCATTTACCCTTTATAGGCCCCAGTTTTAAATGGGTTACTGGGAGTAAAGGGTGTGTTACACCACAACATGATTGTATAGACATAATATATCAGGACACAGTCTGCAGCGGATGTGTCCCCCATAGCCATAGGAGGAGCAGAGGATGTTTCTGTAGATGATTCCTGCTCCAGGCCAAAAGATCACACTTTGTTAGAGCCACAAACGCATGCTACAGAACAGGTTTTAAGGAATTGGGTGATGTTTTAGAAAAAGTTGAGAATGGCCTTTTTCTAAAAGAGGGGAGCTCTTGTATGTATCCCCCGCAGCTAGCGCCCCACTGTTTTTTGCCTAGTATTATGGAATAGGACACAGGGGGGTGGGAAAGAACATATGAAGTATTACTGACAGTTTTTTTTTTATATACAGTGGGTACGTAAAGTATTCAGACCCCCTTAAATTTTTCACTCTTTGTTATATTGCAGCCATTTGCTAAAATCATTTAAGTTCATTCTTCTTCCTCATGAATGTACACATAGCACCCCATACTGACAGAAAAACACAGAATTGTTGACATTGTTGCAGATTTATTAAAAAAGAAAAACTGAAATATCACATGGTCCTAAGTATTCAGACCCTTTGCTCAGTATTTAGTAGAAGCCCCCTTTTGATCTAATACAGCCAGGAGTCTTTTTGGGAAAGATGCAACAAGTCTTTCACACCTGGATTTGGGGATCCTCTGCCATTCCTCCTTGCAGATCCTCTCCAGTTCTGTCAGGTTGGATATTAAAAGTTGGTGGACAGCCATTTTTAGGTCTCTCCAGAGATGCTCAATTGGGTTTAAGTCAGGGCTCTGGCTGGGCCATTCAAGAACAGTCACGGAGTTGTTGTGAAGCCACTCCTTCGTTATTTTAGCTGTGTGCTTAGGGTCATTGTCTTGTTGGAAGGTAAACCTTCGGCCCAGTCTGAGGTGCAGAGCACTCTGGAGAAGGTTCTGTGTTTTTCTGTCAGTATGGGGTGCTATGTGTACATTCATGAGGAATAAGAATGAACTTAAATGATTTTAGCAAATGGCTGCAATATAACAAAGAGTGAAAAATGTAAGGGGGTCTGAATACTTTCCGTACCCACTGTATATATATTTGCAGGTCCACCTAAATTAGTGAAAGCATATGATGCTAGATGCATCACCTGTATTAGGAACAAACAATCCAAACATATAAGGCCAAAAATGAGCATTTTTTAATACCCATCAACCCCATTCACTCATCTGCAAATATATTTCACACGTAAGCCCAACACAGGGAAGAAACAAGAGTTAACAGTGGACATGTTCAGCAGATGAGTAGAAGCTTTTAGGACCAAAAAAGGGAGATGCCCACACGGTGGCATGCATTCTCAGTCAGGAGATTATTCCTGGATGGGGGTGCCTGCTTTGAATTAGTTCTAATAATGGTCCAGCTTTCATATCAAAAGATGCCAGGAACTAGTTAAAATCCTGAAAATAGATTGGAAGTTCCACATTTCCTGTCATCCACAGAGTTCAGGTATAGTGGAAAGGATGAATAGGACGAATAAAGACAAGTTGAGAAAAGAGTAATTGAAATTTTGAATCAAGTGGAACAAAAAAGTTGCTCGCACCTTTCTTTTCTCTTCACAGGTACCAACCCATCCCTTGAAGGAATGGGATGAAGTAGTGATCAAGCTGTCGCCACATCACAAGACCAAAGCTGGATTTCGTTTTGGACCAAAAGACAAAGACAAAGGTAGTCGCAGTGACATGAATTGCTGTCCTTGTGGAAGACCAACAAGCCCAGATCCATTCCAGTCGATTGTGTGAAGCAAGACAAAGACAGATAAAGACACAGATAAAAGGAGGACAAGCAGGTGGAAAATCTTCGAAGAGCGAGTGAAGCAGGTGTTATAGTCTCTGAAAATGAGCAAAATGACTGTATTCATAGCAAAGAACTCTGGCAATCTGTGGATTTTGTTGGTGGCACTAGTATTTTTAGTGTTCATCCCAACCTGCATCATAACTAACTGTATATACACTGTGTGGAGGCCTGAACATCACACCTGCTGAAGAGGGGAATGAAGAAACAAAGACCCATTTAGCACAAAGACTTGTTAGGAGGAGAAGGACTATGTCAGCCCCTCCCAAATATCCCCAGATAGCTATTAAGAAAACAGACGATGTAACCACATTCTGGTATAATTATTCAATCATTCATGTAGTCACTTTTATTTTTGAGTATTGTGACATAGTACCTTGTACATTTGACCAAGAATATTCCAGAGAATAGGGATATCTATGTGTGTGTGTCACGGATGACTACTGGGTTAATGAATGTGGATACTGGGGGACTGTAGGATGGAACACAGGTCCAGATTGGGGATATAAACCACAGAGTGCTTTAGATAGGAAAGATAAGAATGGTAAATCACTTATCAGTAGAATGACATTAAGGAGAACAGGAATTTGCTATAGGAAGCAAATAAAGCTCACCCTGACCATAGAGAATCCTAGCCCAGGTAATGCTGGTATATATATATATATATATATATATATATAATGGGTATGTGGACAAAGGGAGGCTCTGATTATGCAATAGGAAGCTTTCAATTAAAGGATATGTATGGTTCCTCTGAGTGGGAGCCACAAGCACAAGGGACAAACTATTAAAAAAAAAAAAAAACCCAGATGCAGACTTTGGGAGCAATAGTAGCAATAGCAGATCCCATCTTTGAGAATACTATGGCCATAGAGACAGGGTTCTCTGATGTAAATTTATAGTTAGAATGGATGAGGTATAGTGCTAGCTCACATAACATACCAGATTGCTATGTCTGTGGAGGAGCTAGGCCACACTTGGATACGGGACCCCTTAACATCCCTGAGAATGTAGAAACTTGTTTTCTTAGCCTATATACCAATACCTCTAGTAATCATTCTAGCTGTGAAACATGGAAAAAGGAATACCCCATCATAGCTAAAAAAAATCTAGGCCCACTGGATCTATCACCATTTACCCAGGTAATTTTACATGTTACTTCGGACACAGTGGTGGGGGCAGGTATTTAGGAAATTTTACAGAGGGATATTGCTCCACCTACAGGTCCACTATAATAGAGAATCAAACAATGTCTCTGGGAGACATTTACTGGATATGTGGAGATATGAAAATAAGGACTAGGTTGCTTTTGAAGTGGACAGGAGAGTGTGCCCTTGCCAAAGTGAAAATGCCCCTACACATATTCACTGAAAATGACAAAAACACACATCAGCTTAAGGGGAACACTAGAACTACAGGGAAACAAAAGAGAGAGGCTCCCATAGGAATTTTTGACCCATATATATATATATATATATATATATATATATATATATATATATAGACGCCATCGGGGTCCCAAGAGGGGTCCCAAATGAGTTTGAGGCGAGAGATCAAGTAAAGGCTGGTTTTGAGTCCTTTATCTCTCCTCTTGTCACCATAAATAAAAATGTAGATTGGATAAATTATATCTATTATAATCAGTAGAGATTTGTTAACTATACAAGGAATGCCATAAAGGATATAGCAGAACAACTAGAAGCTACCTCTCCGATGACATTCCAGAATAGAATGGCTTTGGATATGATCCTTGCAGAAAAAGGTGGTACCTGTGTGTATATATTGAGAAGGTAGATGGGTGTTGCACTTATATCCCTGATAATACTGGTCCTAATATGAGGGTCACTCTAGCCATTAAAAAATTAGAGGACCTTTCGGTAGAATTGAAGAAAAACTCTGGTATTGATAATTCTTGGGATCAGTATTTCGGATGGTTTAATAGTTGGAAGCAAGCTTTGGTACAGCTAGGAATTATTATTGTAGTTGTACTCATTATAATCGGTATCATTATGCTTTGTGTAGTACCCTGCTTTAAGAAAATGCTTAGCAAAGGTATAGACAATTTATTCATGTATAATGGTAATGTTGCAGGACTTGATCAAACCATCCTCTTAAAGCACACTTCACCCCCTTCCTCAGACTATAAAGATTATGTAAAGCAATATAAGGCTAGAAGAAAGAATCTTATTATTTAGGTGGGCAGGGTGGGTCCTTTTTTGTACAACAAGGAGCCCAAGGACTAATGTCGCCCACCTCTGTTTTAATTACCAAGGAGACTTTTTGTCCCTTGATGACACCTTAAGCATAATAAGAGAAAATCATTGTATATAAATTCATGATTTTAAGAGGGTATTGAAAGGGCCCCTATGACTCCATTTTGTAATGCTCTCCCCATTTTGTGCACAATATGCTGTTTTTTATTTCATAAGCTTTTCAGTCTCGCATAACCTTGATGTTTCCAGCAAGGCTTATCAGTAACCTTTTTCTCTCCTTTCTCTCTGTCCCGCAGTATATGTAATGAAAGAACAATAGGACAATAGAACAAGTATATTTTCTTATCACGCTCTAGCCTCAAGTGTGCTAACATAAAATACTGTTGCAAATTCTTCCTGTTCCCAGTATATAATAGAAACAAATAATTCTTTGTCCCGTGGGAAATGTTTACCCATTAAGTATCTAGTTCTAAGTTTGATTGGGCTACAAGGAGGGAGGGTCAACCCGACCACCTACAGAAATCCCATTCCAAAACCAGTTGCATAAAATCAAGCCATCCAATCATCTTTCACAAACAGTGGTTTAGGTTAGGCCCTTTACTGTTCCAGCATGACTGTAATCTATATAGTAATCTTTGGGAGCCCGGGTTACAAACCAGCCACAATAGCAAAAGCAAATCAGACTTTTAATTTAAAACATGGGTGTCCAACCTTTTCGCTCCTCTGGGACACATTGAGTGTAGAGAAACTTTCTCGGGCCGCATATAAAACATATACTATAGTTAAGGTATTTAAGTAATAAAATGCTGCGCCCCCCCCCCCCCCCCCCCGCACCAATTTAACACAACTAGAGGATGATCAAATGAAATGGAATCAGTATGCAGATGTTTACTTCTTCTGAGAGATATTAAAGGAGCACTCTAACCACCATGACCACTTCAGTGATTTGAAGTGGTGATGGTGGTAGGAGTCAGAAACACTGCACATGCTGGTATATTTACATGTATGTGCTGGGGGCTATTTGCACCCCTAGCACATATGACTTAGGCAGCCAGAAAATGTCTTGTCCTTACAGTATTCATACATGTATGAACAAGGACATGACTCATTATGACAAAACACAACTAGTTATTAAAAAACATATTGCAACAATTTACACACGCTAATGCATATACCTTTTCTACTTATATTGCAGACTGCTGGCGGGTACTGCTGGTGCGGTTACTGCTGTCGGTTATTGCTGGTGGGTAATGCCGGTGGTTACTCCTGAGGATTACTGCTGGCGGGTAATGTTGGTGGGTACTGCTGAGAGAGAGAGCGAGAGGCCTGAGAGAGAGAGAGAGGGCTGAGAGAGGGGGGGGCAGAGAGAGAGGGCTGAGAGAGGGGAGACAGAGAGATAGGGCTGAGAGAGGGGGGACAGAGAGGGAGGGGGGCTAAGAGAGGGTGGAGGGGGGGCTAAGAGAAGAGGGAGGGGCTGAGAGAGGGGGAGGGGGGCTAATAATTGGGGGGAGGGGGCAAAGAGAAGGGGCTGAGAGAGGGGGAGGGAGGCTGAGAGTGAGGGGGCTGAGAGAGGGGAATTAGGGGGGAGATGAGAGAGACCCCTGGCCTTGTCCCTAGCTGCAGTCCCTCCCCATTGTGTCTGTTTGCAGATCTGCAGGCCAGGTCTGTGTATGATGAAGGACAGTACCTTCCATGCCATGATGCCAGTCTGTCTCCTTGATCTTCTTCTACTTCCAGTGGCTCCTGCAGTAGCCTGTGCCTCCTGCCCGGCTTGTGTCACGCCTTTTTGCCTCCCAGTCAGTCTGTCCTCCGGCTCCAGGCCTAACGTTACAGCAAAGAGGAAGTTGGAGCAGTCCATGCACTGGAAGTGTAGGGTACACTGCGTCCGTTCCTTCTCGCCTCTTCAGGGGGCAGGGTCAAGGAGGTGGAGCTCTTCCCCTGAGACCCAGGCTCTCAGGCTGCCCGCATGATGCTGATTGCTGCTGTGCCCCCACAGACAGCTAGACAGCCGGGTAGAGGACGAGGTGCACTGCCTAGCAGTAGCGCTGGCCCTGGGTGGGCCACATTGGCTGCAGTTCTGAGCTGCATGCGGCCCGCTGACTGCAGGTTGGACATGCCTGATTTAAAAGAAAAGTTTGGGGAAAAAAATTATACTCACATAGGTGGATGCAACATCGGTCCAATGCTGAATCTCTCCCTCGCTGCTTCTAAGACTGAAAACTGATCGATCAAAGACCAGTTCTCTGTCTTCACTAAGCAGAGAGCTGGACAGTCATTGGCTCTCTGCTCTGCCCCTTCAGCGCTCACTGGAACGCTGGGCTGTGCAGGGGGCGGGAGTCACTGAATCAGGCTCTCAACAACCAGCTGAGAGGCTGAGTCAGCTGCTGTTCCAGGCACCTGGGTAGGTCCTGACATTAAAGTGAGGATATTTCCAGACCCTGATCTGGCTGTGTGATGTCAGCCAGCAGCAAACTTTAACAGGATAGGTAGGGCCACAAAAGGCTTTTGCCCTACTTCTCCTTTAAAGAGGAAAAACAAAATAGCTTGCTTGCAGCATCAAATAAAAAAACAGTCCACACTCCTGGTACAGATCTAATTTATGGCCCACATCCCAAAAAACTTGCTGCTTACCAAGGCTTCACCCCTGTCTGCCTCAGGGGTCCAAAAGTCGAAGTCACCAGCTGCTTCACAGAGTCTCAGTCACAAGCAGTCCACCCCTCTTTATTCAAAGTGTGTGTACTGCTTTACACTCCATATCAAAGACACCTGCTAGTTGTTAGGGATGATCGAACGGTTCGGGTCGACCATTGGTTCGACCCGAACATTGACTGTTCGGAATTCGGCCGAATTCCAAGCTTTTTGCGGAAAAAGTTCAGAATTCAGCAACCAGAACCGACCAAAATGCAATGGGACAGGAACTGGGCTTTAAAAGCCCCTGATTGTACCAGAAACATCAGTAAAAGCCAATTGAGGGGGCAGGAGGATGCTAGGAATGTGATTGGAGTGACTAGGGGGTCCAGAGGCCAATCAGTAGTGAATACGCCCCCCAGTATATAACATAGCCCCGCCAAATCGCTAGCACTGTAATACAGGTGCTGTGGAAGAGAGTGGAAGCAGTTCTGTTACTCCTGCTGCAAAAGTGTCATTTAGCAATTATTAGTGTGAGGAAAGGGATATCTAGTGTAGTTAGGGTACTATATACCACTATAGTTAGATTCAAAAATCTAGTTTCTGTAGGGAAAGTGTCAGGGTGACCGTAATGTAGTTTAGGGTGAACTGACTCTGACTGCTATGCCAGGGTGATAGAACTCATCCATGTCAGGGTGACCGCCATAAGAAAAAGATCATTTGTCTTAGAATTGCAGTAGAGCAGTGTAGTGGCTCCGCTCCTGTCACACCTGGGCGTTTTTGTTGCAGGCATTTATTGGGCTTTTTTGTGGATGTCTTTGGAGGCAGGCATGACATCTGAACTTCTGTGTAGGGGTATATATACACACACATATATGTTTATATACACATACACACATATAGGTGTAATAGGAGCGGAACCCCATCCATGCACTAATGAAATTATTTGCAGGGATGTGGTTCCGCTCCTATTACACCTATATGTGTGTATGTGTATATATACATATATGTGTGTGTGTAAATATACCCCTACACAGAAGTTCAGATGTTATGCCTGCCTCCAAAGAGGCCAAAAAAATGCCCAATAAACGCCTGCAACAAAAACGCCCAGGTGTGTTGTTGCAGGCGTTTATTGGGCATTTTTTGGGCGTCTTTGGAGGCAGGCATAACATCTGAACTTCTGTATAGGGGTATATATACACACACACACACATATATGTATATTTACACATACACACATATAGGTGTGATAGGAGCGGAGCCACATGCCTGCGCTAATAAAAATTCTAAGAAAAATTATCTTTTTTTTCTGGTTCCGGATATGCTACAGAGCTGAAACTTCACAGGTACACATTTTAGACCCACCAGACACTAAATCCAAAGAAATCTCTTTTTTTTTTTTTTTTTCAACAATTTTTTCAATAATTGGCTCTCTATCAAAAACGACAATTTTTAAGAACTTTTTTTTGTGTGATTAATAGTCCCTGGGGCATGACCCAGAACCTTAGGCACTTTTTAGGGGCATTTATTGGGTTTTAGGGCTTCAAAATGGTGTTTTTTGATTACCGAAGTTCAGGTCCCATTGATTTCAATGGGGTTCTGGAATCCGGACCCAAACTTTCGGGAAGTTCGGGTGTTCCGGTCGAACCGAACTTTTGAAAAGTTTGATCATCCCTACTGGTTGTTTCCTGTCCCTTTTCTGGCCTCATGTGCAGGCAGGTTTAGCAATGTACTGCGGACAAGCCGCTGCTGTAGGCAAAGCCTAACTGTACATCATTGCCTACTACTGGGTTTAGGACGCATGCATGTATGTTGTGGGAACCGGTCAGAAAGTCCTGGCCAATGTTTCAAGGTTGGGACCTGCTGATTGGTGGTGTGCAATCACAGCCCAGAGCTCTGTGTTGATAAACAACACAGAGCTGTGTACAGAGGGAGTGATTTGTCAGTTTCTTATCCCTGCAAAGCAGGGATAAGAAACTGAGAAGACTAATAGTAAAACCAGCACACTTTACAGACATTACACATAGTTAGAAAGAAAGTCAGCAGGCTGATTGGATAATCAATGAGTAGAGTTGAGCGGACACATGAATGTTCGGGTTCGACGGGTTTGGTCGAACTTTGCAAAAAAGTTTGAGTTCGGGACCCGAACTTAACCCGAACTTGACGCCGAACCCCATTGAAGTCAATGGGGACCCAAACTTTTGAGCACTAACATGGCTCTAAAAAAGTAATGGAAAGGGCTAGATGGCTGCAAATGGCAGCAAATTTTTGTTAAGAGCTTGGCAAGTGCTCTGCAAACAAATGTGGATAGGAAAATAACTTAAAATAACATAACATAAAACAAATAAAAATAAAAAATAATAATCTTGATCTAGGAGGACGAGGTCCATATGGAGTAGAAGGTTGAGGTGGCGGTGTAGGTGGAAGCGGCGGTGGAGGAGGATGAGGTAGCCAACACTGGTTTTTGTTTTTAATTTTTATTTTTTTTAAATTAGGGTGCACCCCAAAAAAGTAAGAAAGATCAAAAATACAACAATGGCTAGGTAATGCCGGTATACATGTCTATTCTACACAAGGTACGGACAAGTCCTGTGGGGTCCATGCCTGGTTCATTTTAACCACTTTGCCACTGCTCACTAGAGCTCTACTGCGGCAAAGTGGTTCGTTATCGCCAGACACTCACCTTTCTCGGCGGGAGTTGGGCCAGGGGAGGAGCGATCACCGCTGCTTTTCCCCGATCGTCGGGGAATCGAATTTGGAGATCCGCCCGCTTGTGTAAACAAAGCGGGCGGATCTCCTAAGTGACAGGCAGGGTCAGATTGCAGGGTTCAGCATAGCTGAACCTGCGATCTGTCCTTGTGTCACTCAGTCACCTCCCCCCACACATGTCAGTAAGCACCAGGCATACATTAACCCCTCCCTCTCCAATACAATTAACCCCTTCCCTGCCAGTGTCATTTTTACAGTAACAGTACATATGTATAGCACTGATTACTGTAGTAATGTCACTGGTACCCCCAAACATGTAAAAAATATCAGTCAAGGGTCCGATCTGTCCGCCGCAATGTCGCAGTCCCGCAAAAAAAATCACAGATCGCCGCCATTACTCGTTAAAAAAAAAAACACCAAAAATGACAGAAATCTTTCCCTTAGATAGTAAACGCAATAACTTTTGCGCAAACCAATCAAAATATGCTTATTGTGATTTTTTTTTACCAAACATAGGTAGCAGAAAACAAATTGGCCAAAAATGTAAAAAAATTTAGATTTTTACATTTTTTTGGGGGGAATTTCATATAAAAAATTTAAAAAATATTGTTATTTTTTCAAAATTTACGCTCTTTTTTTGTTTATAGCGCAAAAAGTAAAAATCACACAAATGATCAAATACCACCAAAAGAAAGCTCTGTTTGTGGGAAAAAAAGGACGTAAATTTCGTTTTGGGTACGGCATTGCATGACTGCGCAATTGTCAGTTAAATTTGCACAGTGCCGAATCGCAAAAAGTGGCCCAGACGTAAGACAGCAAAATCCTCCGGTGGTAAAGTGGTTAATGAACGTGAGCTTGTCCACATTGGCTCTGGACAGGCGGCTGCACTTGTCTGTGATAACGCCCCCTGCCGTGCTAAATACACGTTCAGATAATACACTGGCTGCAGGCCAAGCTCAGGCCATGTGAGCCAATTTGGAGACCCAGAAATTGAAGGGGGCAGACCCATCATTCAGTACGTGTAGGTGTGTGCACACATACTGCTCCACCATGTTGGTGAAATGCTGCCTCCTGCTAAGACATTCCATATCAGCTGGTGGTGCTGGTTTCTGTGGCGTGCTGACAAAGCTTTTGCACATTTCAGCCATGCTAACCCTGCCTTCTAAGGGGCTGGCGGTGCCCCGGCTGCGTTGGCGACCTCTTTCTCCTCCTCTGCCTTCACCTTGTGCTTCCTCTGTGCCCCCGCTGTCAGGTGGGAATGCCACCAGCAGCGCGTCTACCAGCGTGCGCTTGTACTCTTGCATCTTACGATAATGTTCCAGTGAGGGAATTAAGGATGGTACTTGGTCCTTGTAACGGGGATCCAGCAGCGTGGCCACCCAGTATTCAGCACAAGTTATAATGTGGGCAACTCGGCGGTCGTTGGAGACACTGCAGCTCATGTGTGCCAGGCTGCCCAGAGGCAACGAAAAACTGCCCTCTGTGGGAGGTGTATCGTCTGTGTCCTCTGTATCCCACCAGCCACGCACCACTGATGGCCATGAGCTGGCCTGGGTGCCACCCTGCTGTGAACATGGTTCCTCCTCCTCCATCTCCTCCACCTCGTCATCCTTCAGAACTGTGCCCTTGCTGGACAATTGTGTACCTGGCATTTGTCGGTGCAGGAGCCCACCCTCGGAGCCACTTGTGAATGACTGCCCTGAAAGCCTTGGAAATAATCCCTCTTCCTCCTCCTCCTCCTCCTGTGCCACATCCTCTTCCATCATTGCCCGAAGCGTCCTTTCAAAGAGTCATAGAACTAGGATAGTAACGCTGAGAACGGCGTCATTGGCACTGGCCATGCTGGTAGATTACTCGAAACAGCGCAACAAAGCTCACAGGTCTCTCATGGAGGCCCAGTTATTGGTGGTGAAGTGGTGTTGTTCCGCAGAGCGACTCATGCGTGCGTGAATCAGCTGAAACTCCACTATCGCTTGCTGCTGCTCGCACAGTCTGGCCATCAAGTGCAAGGTGGAGTTCCACCTTGTGGGCATGTCACATATGAGGCGGTGAGTGGGAAGGCCGAAGTTACGCTTCAGCACTGACAGGCGAGCAGCAGCCGGGTGAGAACGCCGAAAGTGCGCACAGACGGCCCGCACTTTCTGAAGCAGCTCTGACATATCGGGGTAATTTTTAAGGAACCGCTGCACCACCAAATTCAGCCCACGCGCAGGGCAAGGGATGTGCGTCAAACCGGCTAGGCCCAGAGCTGCTACGAGATTTTGCCCATTATCGCACACCACCAGGCCGGGCTTGAGGCACACTGGCACCAACTACTCATCGGTTTGTTGTTCCATGCTCCTCCACAACTCCTGCGTGGTGTGGGGTTTTTCCCCCAAACAGGCAAGTTTTAAAACTGCCTGCTGTCGTTTACCCCTGGCTGTGCTGAAGTTGGTGGCGAAGGTGTTACGCTGACCGGATGAGGAGGCAGTAGAGGATGAGGAAGCAGAGTATCCGCCTCAGGCCCAGCCACCACTGCATTTGCCCAGTGTGCTGTTAGGGAGATATAACATCCCTGACAGTGCTTACTGGTCCACGTATCCATAGTTAGGTGGACCTTGCCACAGATGGCGTTGCACAGTGCACAACTGATTTTGTCCCCCACTTGGTTGTGCAGGGAAGGGATGGCTCACCTGGAAAAGTAGTGGCGACTGGGCACGACGTACTGTGGGACAGCCACCGCCATAAGGCTTTTAAAACTCTGCGTCTCCACCAGACGGAATGGCAGCATTTCAAAGGCCAGGTATTTTGAAATGCTGGCATTCATGGCCAGTGATTGCGGGTGGGTAGGGGGGTACTTCCTCTTCTGCTCCAGTGTTTGGGAGATAGAGAGCTGAATGCTTCCATGGGACATTGTGGAGATGGTTGGTGACCCAGGTGGTGGTGTTGCTGGCTGACCCTCTGTTTGTGGGGTGGCAGGTGCCACTGTCACTACAGAGGTGGATGAAGAGACCGAGACTGCAGCAGAAGAGGAAGCAGAAGGGAGCCAGAGGCCTTTCTTGGTTTTTGAGGTGTCTACTCCACTGCATCTAGTGTTTTGCACTTAGATCCCTGGTCATGCAGGTTGTGCTAAGGTTGAGAAGGTTTATGCCTCGCTTCAGGCTCTGTGTCTTGTCATCAGCATATTGTCTGAAGAACTGCCACTCTAGACAACTCCTTGGAGCTGGCTTTGGTGTGCTCGGTCCCTTGCTGCATTAGGCAGTAGCAGGCATACTGTCTAGGGGACAGCCGCTCTGCTTTTGCACCCTGCTCCCTCTTCTGCTGTGCTGGTAGCTCTGTGAGACCACCGCCTCTTCCTCCGAACTATACAGGTCACCTGCATGATGTTGATTCCATGTGGGGTCGAGGACCTCATCGTCCTGCACATCATCTTCCACCCAGTCTTCACCCCTGCTCTCCTTGTCAGTCTGCACAATTCCGAAAGCCGCAGCAGTTGGCACCTGTGTTTCGTCATCATCCGAGACGTGCTGTGATGGTCCTCCCATGCACTCATCTTGAAACATAAGTGGTTGGGCATCGGTGCACTCAATCTCTTCCACTTCTGGGGCAGGGCTAGGCGGATGGCCCTGGGAAACCCTGCTAACAGAGTCATCAAAAAGCAGAGGAGACTACTGCATGACTTGGGCCTCAGACTGCTTGGCTGATTTGCAAGGGGGTGAGGTGAAAGACTGATGGACATTGGCTGCAGGTGCCAACTCTGATATTTCAGCAGGAGACTGGGTGGGAGACAATGTGACGGCACTGGAGGCACTGTCAGCAACCCAATCTACTATCGCCTGTACTTGTTCTGGCCTCAACATTTGTAGAGGCGCATTTGGAACGACCAAATACTGCTGCAGGTTCTGTGGCCTACTCGCCCCTGAGGAAGGTGTTTCACTTGTGCGTGTAGCTGGCACAGATCGACCACATCCTCCCCTTGCAACAGGAGCTCCACTAGCAGCACCCCCACCGGGGCCACGTCCCTTATTTGACCTTCTCCTCATATTTCTCAAATTTAGGATCTTGCCCTAAATGGATGTTTTTTGAGTAGCAAAATAGAACAACAGTGTCTAAAGGGTGTATCTCACAGTAACATATGCAGCAAACTCTGCAAAATTATTTTTTTTTCCCTAAATGGGTGTTTTTTGAATAGCAGAATAGAACAGTATGTTGTGTATTTTGCCCAAAAAGGGTGTTTTTTTACTAACACGATATGACAGCAGTATATAACGCTTGAATTCTACACGTACAGATGCAGCAAGCAAGGGCTATAAAATTGTGGATTTTAGCCCAAAAAAGGTGTTTTTAAAAACCCAGAAAATTATAGCTATATATAGCTTAAAATGCGCACTGAATAATGCAACAGAGCCCCGAGATGGAGGGTGATGCCAAAATGGGTGTTTTTTCAAACCCTGAAAACTATTGCAGTATTTCAAGCTTGTTTTTTTACCACACTTGCAGCAAGCAAAGGCTGTAAAACTGTGTATTTTGCCCAAAAAGGGTGTTTTTTGACTAACACAGTAGGACAGCAGCTTGAATTCTACACGTACAGATGCAGCAAGCAAGGGCTATAAAATTGTGGATTTTAGCCCAAAAAGGGTGTTTTTAAAAACCCAGAAAATTATAGCTATATATAGCTTTAAATGCGCACTGAATAATGCGACAGAGCCCCAAGATGGAGGGTGATGCCAAAAATGGGTGTTTTTTCAAACCCTGAAAACTATTGCAGTATTTCAAGCTTGTTTTTTATCACACTTGCAGCAAGCAAAGGCTGTAAAACTGTGTATTTTGCCCAAAAATGGTGTTTTTTGACTAACACAGTAGGACAGCACAGCAGCTGGAATTCTACATGTACAGATGCAGCAAGCAAGGGCTATAAAATTGTGGATTTTAGCCCAAAAAGGGTGTTTTTAAAAACCCAGAAAATTATAGCTATATATAGCTTTAAATACACACTGAATATGCTGGTGCACTGAGCTTGCATAACCCCCCCCCCCTGCCGCCCACCTAACTAACAGATGGATAAAATATTTTTTTTTGTCACTGGGATCAGGGCAGGGTAAAAAGATTGTGCACTGCACCCACACAACAAAAGCTATGTAGATCGCTGTGAGTTCTGATTAAAGATGAAAGATTCTGTTCTCCTCCTATTCTCTCCCTCAAAGCAGCAGCCGCAGCCTTTCCCTAGTACACAACAAAATCTATGTAGATCACTGAGTTGAAGTTCTGATTGAAGAATAATGAATATGATTCTGTCCTCCTCCTATTCTCTCCCTCAAAGCAGCACCCGCAGCCTTGCCCTACACTAGATAGAGGAGAGTGACGTGCGGCGCTATGTGACTCCAGCTTATATAGAGGCTGGGTCACATACTGCACTGGCCAATCACAGCCATGCCATTAGCAGGCATGGCTGTGATGGCTTCTAAGGGCACACCAGTTAAACGCTTGTGGAATGGCTGCCCTGTATCTTTTTTTACGCGCCATTAAATTGCCGGACACCGAACTCGATAACGAACATACAGTACGATGTTTGGGTTCGGGTCCGGTACCCGAAAACCCTAAAGTCCGGTATGAACCCTACTCACTAACACAAATTTAGACAGATTTGTGAACAATATTTGAGAGAAATAGGCCTTTTGTGTATATAGAAAAAGTCTTAGACTCATGAAAAATGGGGGCAAAAACAAAAGTGTTGCGTTTATAATTTTGTTCAGTGTACAATATGACTTGTGTCGCAATTGTATACGCTATATTATTTTTCTCTTTTTTCTTTTTTTTTGCTATTTTTTCCCCCCACGAAAGTGGAATTACCCTTTAACCACTTCACATCTGGGCCAATTAAGAAGGTGTTTAATTTTCTTTTTATAAATGTTATAATTTTTTTTAATTTTTTTTTATTTAACTGTATTGCTATTACAAGGAAGTTAATAAGCCCCCTTGTGATATAATTGAGCAGGTGAAAGGTACACTTTATGGAGGCCTAAAAAATCCCCAATGTCACCCCTGATCTTAACAGCAGAAAATAGAGCATAGATTGTGCTCCATTAGCTGTTTACCTGGTGGTAAAGGGCCAGGTAATGACAGCTCTGAAACCAGAAACACAGAGGAGATTGATGAATAAATGTTTCTCAGGGCTCTTGAAGTTCAGTGCAATTAAAGATAGTCTTTTATTTTTATTCTCTGAATCATGGTAAACTTCTTTGGAAACATTTTGTTAGTGTTTGGTTACTTTTTGAATTCAATCCCCCTCCTATAGAGTAAAAATCACATCTCTGTTGACTAGGAATGTCAATGTATATAACCATTCATCCAACCTTGGTATACAGCATATAAAACACAGACACTGCCGAAGTTGAATTGGCTAGAATATAAAATTGTTCCTCTCTGTAATTGTTGCACAAATATTGCAACAAGATACAATATGTGGGGTCGTGGTTGATACACCTTTGACCACTAATGTTTCTGAGAAAGAAATAATTTTTACTATGGGAGGAAGTGCTATTTTTGGCATAACCTTTTATGATGGTTTGGTGGTGGTTATGGTCAATGATGCATGCAATTCTTCTTTATAAACCATGATTTATCTCTATTTATTCTCTAATTCTATTGCATTCATTAGTACCTTTATGGATAGCTCTCAGCTTTGTGTACATGTTGAAGTTTTCCTAGCTTTTCTACGATAAAAGAAAGAGCTATTGCAGGGGTAGCAACAAAGTATCATTTTGGAAGGAAGACAATATTTATCAGGTAAGATTATTATTATGAATATTATGATGATGATGATTAATATTATTATTTTTATTACTAGTAGTAGTAATAATACTAGTAGTATTTTAGATGTATTTTCTTATACAGATCAAAATGAAAGAAGCAGTAGGGTCAAAGCTCTTTTTGGCCCTACTTCTCATTGGGATCACAGGAGACTTTGTTCTGCACTCCTGTGACCCGTATTTAGCTAAAGTCCGCTGTCCACTGATGCCAATCAGCCAGTCCAGACTCTGGGGAGATCCTGACTTTAATATTGGGATCCACCCAGATGCCTGGACCAGTAGCTGGCTCAGCCAGAACCTGAGCCAGTCCCTTCTGTCCCCTCCACAGCCCGGTGCTCCAGTGAGTGCTGGTGGGGCAGAGCAGAAAGCCACCAGTAGAAGCAACGTTCAATATTTGAAGGCCATAAAGGTTCTCCTTTGTCAGGGAGAACCTGGGTGGTCCCAGGTGGTCTCCTTTGTGAAGATGGGGATCCTGGGTGGTCCCAAAATGTTGACTGTTGTCTCTACTTGTGACTTATACAACTTATTATTTGAATTAAAAATATGTAATCAATAGTATTATTATTGTGTGCTTCCAACCTTGTGGGAACAGTATGGGGGTGGCCCTTTTGTGTTCCAACATTACTGTGCCCCTGTGTACAAAGCTAGCTCAATAAAGATATGGTTTGATGAGTTTGGTGTAGAGGAACTCAAGTGGCCTGCATAGAGCCCTAACCTCAACCCTTTTTTAGGATAAATGAAAACACTGATTGTTAGCCAGGTCTTCTCAACTGCCATCAATGCCTGACCTCACAAAGGTTCTTCTGGCTGAATAGGCACAATTTTACCATGAACACACACCAGAATCCTGTGCAAAGCCTTCCCAAAAGAATAGAGGCTGTTATAAGAACAAATAAGGAGCCAACTTCATAATAATTAAAGAGTGTGGACCCGCACAAAGGTCTGTAAATCCTTTTGGATATGTAATTATTAATCAGGCTGCTGCAGTGTTGATGGGTAAATAACCTAATCTAATAATTTGTAGTGACTACAGCGCTGCCCTAATAAAGTGCATTCAAATAATGAGCAAAACATTCACCTGTTGTGATACAAAATAAACATTTGGCAAAATGCTAAAGATAAAGTGCTAAAGGTGTTAAAAAGTGCTAGTAATAAAAGTGCTGAGTGCAGTATCAAGTCCATAAACATGGAAAAAGTCCATAAACTTTAGGTAAGGCTTGCTGCAATGTGAATCCAAAGTGGCGTGCTCCCCTCCTATGTGCCCCCACTCACCAGCTGTATGTACAAAACAGGCTTTGATTATATATGCTCCTTCATCCGATCCTTCCACCTATTGATGTTTGGCTGTTGGTTGTATCCAAATCAGGGATATGACTATATAATTACTCTTTATCACCACCTCCTCTCCTCCACTTCACTCAATCCTTAAAGGAGTGCCACAGCTGCAGCATCAATCTTTTTTGTTTGTTAAAATCCATGTGGCTCTTCTCTTTGTGCAAGGTGCAAACCCCTTAAAATGGTATGGAGCCAACTCCTCCTTAGGCTTAGTTTATGAATTTACCTGTAGTCTTACCCTGGCAGAGCTGCATCTGCAGAGCTGCACCAGATTTTGCACTCTCCAAAAGGGAACTCTTTTTGCTGAGAAGACACTTCCTTTACTAGGGTGACAATGCACCCATCACTGTAAATACAAGGAGAAGCAGCTCTACCAGCTTAAGACTTCAGGTAAATTAATGAACTAAGCCTGAGGAGTTGGCTCCATACCATTTTAAGGGGTTTGCACTAGTGATCGACCAATATCGTTTTTTTAACCCCAATACCGATACCGATATTTTGGTCAATGGATAGATATTTTCGGACATTAAAAAAAAAAAAAATATTATTATTTTTTTTATGTCTACAGGTACTGTGGTGGAGGGATCTGAGGGTCTAAAAGACCCCAAACCCCTCCTCTGCACTTAAAAGCATTCAAAACGCCAAGTTTGGCTGTTTTGAATGCTGTAAGTTTTTTTAATTCAGCGCCGCCAGTACCCGGAAGATCACTTCCGGGTACTCAGCGGCACCAAATTAAAAAAAATGAAGACCTGGTCAGACGGCAGCGGTGCAGGTAGGATTCCCGGGTCTCCCGGTGGGACGGGAGACCCGGGCGAGCCGCGGAAAGGTGGCGGGAGGGGGGGTGTCCCCTCTCGCTCCTTGTAATGACAGCCGAGCGGCTTCTCAGCCGCATCGGTTGTCATAACAAGTCAGCGGACCATCGGCTATGGATACCGGTACCGGGGTGATGCCTCTAGCTGCAGGCATCACTCCAGTACAAGCACTTTCCCTAAATATCGGCAATATCGGTAAATCCAAAGGCCGATTCCTATATATCGGGAAAGTGCATATCAGCCACCGATATATCGGTGTTGCCGATAATCGGTCGATCTCTAGTTTGCACCTTGCACAAAGAGAAGAGCCACATGGATTTTAACAAACAAAAAAGATTGATACTGCTGCTGTGCCACCCCTTTAAGGATTGAGAGAAGTGGAGGAGAGGCGAGGAGGTGGATACAACCAAAAGCCAAACATCAATACATGGAAGGAGCGGATGAAGGAGCATATATAATCAAAGCCTGTTTTGTACAAACAGCTGATGAGTGGGGGCACATACTGTAGGAGGGGAACACGCCACTTCGGATTCACATTGTAGCAAGACTCACCTAAAGTTTATGGACTTTTTTCATGTTTATGGACTATTTGATTTGATACTGCACTCAGCACTTTTATTACTAGCGCTTTTTAACACCTTTTAGCACTTTATCTTTAGCACTTTGCCAAATGTTTATTTTGTATCACAATAGGTGAATGTTTTTCTCGTTATTTGAATGCAATTTATTAGGGCAGCTTGTAGTCACTACATATTATTAACTTCATAATAATGCCCGTGGTTTTGGAATGGGATGTCTAACAACCTCATACAGGCGTGATGATTAGGTGTCCACAGACTTTTTAGCATATGGTGAGTAATGATATTGAGATCCCTTCTGTAGTCTGCTTCAAGGGTAGATCAAACATTTTTGTTTGTTTTGTATAGAACAAGGAAGGGATAAAACCCTTTTGATGAAGGAATTCCGCAGTGGGGAGGGGGGGAGGTTTGGCCCAGGGAGCTGTTAGGTGTGTGCTGGCTTCATAATAGAGCCAAAGTTAGAGTTCATGACTTCACCCTCCTGAGGGAGGTCAGTGTGTCTGATGGGAGCCGTGTGAGATGCTGCCATGGATGAAGGTCAGGTTGGGACAGAGGAAGGTCCACGCCTGAGAGTAAGTCCAGGAGGGACAAAAGCAGCTAGGGAGCTACAAGAAAAGACGCAGAACTAAGGGTCAGCATCTGTGCATAACACTTGGATGTGTTTGATGATCAAGAAGATCCTACAAAGGTACTCGGAGCAGTAAAGCTACCACAAGAAAGTCAGGAGGCTGAATGTTATGTCTTCGCAGTGATGGTGAGAGCCCCCTGCGTGGGAAGAGCTATCTGTATGAACTTTGAATTGCACTTACATAAAAATGGGCTGCCATGCCCTTAAAATACAGTTTTGGACTCTTCAACATCCCCTGCAGGTTGAACAGGTTTCCTATTGCCAGGGGTAATAGCAGACCCAAACACATGGTCAGACCCCTTGCAGGATGCTTGATACTGTGCCCTCCTCTCTGGGCTGACCACTTCACAAGCACAGGCATAAACATCTTCACTCAGAATCTGAGCCACATCTCTGCTGTAGCTCCTTCTTTTCTGAAAACAGACTTTCTTTCTTTTTGCTATGGGAAGCCTCATTCTCCCCACAAAACGTTTCCAATACTTCAATTGCTTCTACCTGACATAGTCATCTTGGTTATGACCCATCAAGGGGTACACCCTTTGGTACTCCTCTGTCAGAAAAGGCTTCACCAATTCAGACCAGCATCCTCTGGGTCACCCTCTGTAGGAAGCAAATTAATCCAAAAGTCCTCAACATGCAACATCCAAAAAGTCCTCAACATGTTCAGAAGACAACATAGGCCGTATGAAGTCAGCAACATGGGCAACCACTGCCATCTGCCCACTCCTTGCACTGAGTGATGGCTTGCTTTTCTTCTTCTTCTAGTTTTGTCTCTCATCTCAGCAAGTCTTGCTTCCTTTTTGTGCTTTGACCACCCCATCTCTGCAGTCAGGCACACAACACTTTTTAACATAGTTCCTTTTAACTCAAAAAAACACAGTTTCTGGTATGTAAAGATCTGGAACTCTGCTATCTGTGCCCAAAGCAAATCCTCCACCAAATGTAAGATTGGGGTGATTAAACTCAAGCAGTAGGTGTGTTTACAATGACTTGCACGTGTCAAAAACTGTATTTTAAGGGCATGGCAGTTCACTTTTATTTAAAAGCAAGTCAAATATCATACAGATAGCTCTTCCCACGCAGGGGGTTCTCGACATCATTGCAAAGCCATACTATTCAGCCTCCTGTCTCTCTCGTGGCAGCTTCACTGCTCTGAGTACCTCTGCAAGGTCTTCCTGACCATCAAACACCTTTTGGTTTTCCTGGCCACCAAACACATCCCAGTGGAATGTCCTTTAGTTCTGCGTCTTTCTTTGCAGCACTATAGCTGCGTTTGTCCCTCATGGACTTCCTCTCATGCTTGGGCCTTCCTCTGTCCCAACCTAACCTCGATGCACAGCAGCATCTCCCTCAGCTTCTCTATAGACACATGACCTTTCTCAAGAGGATGGGGCCCTGAGCTGTAACTCTGGCTATATTATTATGCCAGCACACCCCTGAATAATCAGTGTGCTTGCTACTCTCAAAATCTGGTGCAAACCACCAATCTACCGAGTAGTACGGGGTAACCCTGCTACACTATACATACACTTCAAGAAAGATGCTTTAAACACAACTCACAAACTAAATTCCATCTTCAGTAGGAGACATGGCTAACACTCCACCTAGCGTCTAATTTGGGCTAATCCTATTTACCCCCCTATCTGTCTGGAATGCTTCCTGTTGGACAACCCCCCCCCCCCCCCCAAACCAACCTGGCACCCTTTTTCAGGTTCTACCATCCTGTTCCCTAGTATCATCAACCTCCTCAGTCTCCAAAGTTATTTCTATGGTACTATTGTATCAGTTTAGACTGCATTTTTAAATGACTATACCCCATGTCATATGCATGTCAAACAAAATCAAAGAAAATTCCCAGCTCAACTTACCAACCAGCCTGCAACCAACCAAATTATCTAACAGTATGCATTAAAAACAAGGGTTTAATTTATACACATTTGCAAATACATGTGTAAGCTACAGAACCACTTCGCAGTACCCCAGTATTATCTGCAGTTCTAACTCTATTTTATAATATTATTTTTTAGAGCCTCCACAGTGGAAGTACATGCATTATAATGGATAGATAGAGGGCAGGTGGGCCTGGAGGCAGCTTACCCTCTCCTATTATGGAGGCTCTTGAAGGTAGGACTGCAGATAATACTAAGGTGCTGTGAAGTGGCTCTGCAGCTTACGCATGTATTTGCAAATGTTTTCAAACTAAATCCCTGTTTTTAACTCATACTGTACTGTTAGACAGGAAAATTTTGTTGGTTTCAGGCTGGCTGGTAAGTTGAGCTGAAAATTAGTTTTATTTGGCATGCGCTCCTTGGCAAAGGCCAGTTATAGGTGGGGGCAGGGCAAATTGTTTGTTCCCATGTAATATGCAGAAAACTGGCAACCGTTGAACTGCCTTTAACACATATAACCAGTTTGTCTTTTATACATTTATCTTCCCACTCCTGTTACCACTGACAATACTACACTCTTATGTGGATTGTCTTTTATTTGGAAACTAATGTTGCTTGTCTGTACAAAATTTTAAGCTGAACTCCAGGAATGATCTGTATTGCATACATATATTGGTCCAGGCTGGCACAATGTAAGTATGACTTGTGGCATTCAGGGGTGTAGGCAGCTGTGGCAAACATTCCTGGATGACACGCAAAGCCCTCCTAAACAAACAGAAAGTCTTTGTTTCTCAAAAGGCAGCAAGCGTAACTTCAAACTAATGTGGCTTTTTTCAGCTGTACAATGGAAACAAAAACTAGTTTTTTTCCAGCATATAATAAAACACAATAAAACACAAAAAAAGAATGTGTCTCATTGAATCTAGCTTGTACCTTAAGGCAGAGTAAAGCAGCCCATAGGTTATGCAATTTTCTTTTCTTCCACCATGGGTGGAAGGAAAGAAAATTTGTATAAAATTTGTATAGTAGCGCAACCAATCTAAATACAATCAATTATATAATCCAATAACTTAATAAAAAAGTCCAAGCTTTGTGTATGAATTCCACCGTTGTGCAACTCAAAGTAATAGTTCAAGATAATATTTCAAAAAATAATGTGATCCAGTGAATTCAGTGACCACCACCTCTGGCTGGAATGCCTGCCCACCTCCAAATGATGACCCTACTACGGAGTCCCAATCGTCTGTTAGGATGTCACTCAGGATGCCAAGGGGGTACTCCTCCACAGGACGTCCCTGAACCATGCTGACCTCCTCCTGGGGTCTCAATCAATCATGTGCATTCATAAAATAATAAGGGGAAACCTTAGTGCTCTCTGATTTGAATATTTATTATAAAACTTCACACAGGGAGTAAAAATAATCACATAAATGTGTGAAAAACATGCATACCATCAGCTCTCCACGCTGACAGACAGGCAAAAAAACATCCTGAGTAACGGCCCCTCCCACCCGTACGCGTTACGCCCTCTATTAAGCTTCTTCAGCAAACCTAAAGGAAATAAAATTGCTTGATTTCCCCATCAACTTATGCCTCGTACACACGATCAGATAATCAGATGACTTATCGTTCGCATTTTGTTGCATGATACTAGTATCGAATTCAACAATGCGTACTAAACGTATGATTTTTTATCATACGATTCTGGAAAAGCTTCCTGGTTGTGTAGCTACATATGAGATAGTGCAAAACAAAAACAATGGCAGCCAGGCTTTTTCGGGTTATTTTCGTGTTTCTGATCATGCATGGTCTTTGTCTATCGATTTTTAGCGAATGCATACTGTACTGATTAAACAATTGTCGTTCGCTAGGCTATCATACAACAAAAGTTTTCATGTTTGTCCCTTGGGATTTTGTTGGACAAAATGTTGTGATCGGCTGTCAAAAGCTGTGTACTAATGATCAGATTACCCTGTAATCAATTTGAAAGTGATTTTTTTCGTATGATTATCTGATTGTGTGTACGAGGCATTAGTCAGTGTTGTTGGGGAAATTCATCCCGCAGTACTGTTGTGTTCTGCCAGCGGGAAGCCTTCCCTTCCTAGCTGGCGGCTATGGAAAAAAAACTAACAGGCTGGTTGTACTGATGGATCAACTTCAGTACAACCAGCCTGCCAATAGATGGATCAATCCCTGATCCCTGCTGAATCAGCCAAGATTTAATCCACCCATGGCCGGCTTAACACAGTTCCAGGCTTTAGGAGGTATTTCCCCTCCAGACAGTCATTAAAGTGATTGTAAAGTTTTTTTTCTTTAAAAGTAACAAACGTTTTATAATTACCTGCTCTGTGTAATGGTTCTGCACAGACCAGCCCAGGTCCTCTTCTTCTTTGGTCCCTCTTTGGCTTTCCTGGCCCCTCCCTCCTGATGAGTGCCCCCACAGCAAACAGGTTGCTATGGGGGTACCCAAGCCGAGCCACAGCTCCCTGTTCCTATTCAGACACAAAGCTGTGGTTTGCCCCCCCCCCTCTCTCCTGATTGGCTAACTGACCTTGATTGATAACAGCGGCAGCCAATGGCGTTGCTGCTGTGTCTTAGCCAATCAGGTGGGAGAGTCCACGATGATCGAGGCAGTCATGCACATCACTGGATGTAGATGATCCTCAGATAAGTATTAGGGGGGCTGAGGGGGGGGGTCACACAGAAGGCTTTTTATCTTAATGCATAGAATGCATTAAGTTAGAAAATCTTATGACTTTACTATTTATACTTTATACTTTACTTATACTTTACTTTACTTTACTTTATATTATACTTTACTTATAGCCCAAAAATCCCACAGTAGCTTTCACATGCATCTCCCAATATTCCTACTACCCCAAATCTGATCTCTGGTGCATCCTGTCTTTCAAGGGCCTCTTCCTTCAGGTAGGCGAACACCCTGTTGCTCCTTAAAGGGACCACATTCCAAATAGCGGTAAAACATAATGTCCATCTAGGACCCATCCTTGGTGCCCTGTAAAGTATATCTTATACCTGATGAGCAAGCTAAAAATCACTTTAGTAGTCAGTGCAGAAATAGCCATAATCTTCCGGTTGCTGCTTGGCTTACCCTCCACAGGAGGTCACTCATTTAACATTTCTACTATTCATAGAACATAAAATATGAAAAAATAGCTGCTCAACCATGTAGCCATGTGGATAAACTAGTGCACTGGCTAAAGTGTCTCCACACTCTGACAATGACCCATGCAGCAAAAAGAAGCTGGCAACTAGGTGTCATCCGCAAATACGAAACCTTTATTTGAACAGTGGCAGCTGGTGCTCGATAATTTGGGGGTTACAAACCAACAAAAACAACACCTCCCCCACCCGCTGCAGGGGAGGGGTGGCCTCCATACCTTAGGAGGCAAATGTCCTGTCCGTGATTACTCTCTCCCCTCTCCTCCTCCCTCTCCGGTCTGAGCCGGGGAGTGCTGGATGGCTGAGCCGCTGTGGGTGAGTGCTTCTCCTCTGGCCGTGCCTTTCCTCCCTCCTCCTTGGCCAATAACATTGCTTCTCCTTTTGGCCAATTGGGAAAGGAGGTCTCATGACCAGCTTCCTGATTGGCTGGGAGGAAAATCAGTGTGACAATAGCTAATATTTATTAGTTTTTGTCACACAACTGGGTGGGCTCAGAGTGCAGTGCTCTGCACCCCGAGCCCACCCTTTTTTGAAGCCTATTAGAGCCTCTGGTTCTAATTATGTGCTTCAAAAAAAAAAAAAATCCCCTATTGGAATCAATGCGTCTGGCACCCTGCATGTAGATTAGGGGGCCAGATGCATGGATGGGGGGGGGGGGGGCGCCCCTGCGCCCCTAATGGACGGGCTGCCACTGTTATTGACTATATGGTGGGAATACAGCGGATAAGACTAACATGTTTCGGCTACTCAACCATACTCATAGCATGCTATGAGTAAGGCTGAGTAGGCAAAATGCGTTAGCCTTCCGTGCTGTATACACCATATAGTCAATAAAGGATTCATATTTGTGGAAGACACCTGGTTGCCAGCTTAATTTACTTTACTATTCATAGAAAGCTATAGATAGAGCCACCTCCCTGCTCTACCTTGTCCAATCAGAGTATGCCTTTTATTAAATGAAAAAAAAAAAAAAAAAACACAAGGTGTTTGATGAATGGCAGCAGTGCAGAACAAGGTAATCTATTGTGTTCGGTGTGTAGAGGGGAAGCTGCTTCCACAGCACCCAAGTAGGACCCGGACAAATGCTGACTACTCCAGTAATGTTCAGTTCTCCCAGCGGCCCATCAGGTGTGAGATATGTACACTTACATTGTGCTAAGCTGGGCAAATGTAACCATGCAAAACACATACTGTAATTCCTGGAGTTTAGCCTAAAAAATTATTACAATTAAGAAAGAAGTTTTTGTTGTTTGCTTCTCTTTTGGATAGATCCCCTGTTGCTTTCTGTCCAGCTTATAGGAAGACAGAAACCAAAAGGAGACTTCTTCAACACGGATACAGACTGCCATGAAAAACCTGGCAGTACTTCTAATCATATTCCACACTGTTCAAAACTGTAAAGTTCTCTAAAAAAAATATTTTAATGTAACATTTATAATGCACAATACCCCAATAAAAATGTCATGTGTTCATAAGAGATACTAGGGGGAATTCAATAAAACTGCCCCCCTCCCTCCTCCTTCAGCACACAGCAGGTTATTGACAACTTCAGCTGTGTTTGTTTCCCTATAGTACTGTTTAGAGGGGGTGTGTTCATTCCCTCCACTCAGGTCTCAGATTACACTCAGCTCCCTGCTCTGTGCTGTGCAGTGTGTGATGTCAGATCCTCGCCCCTTGCCTTTGGGAGCTCAAAAATTATGTTTAACCACTTTAGCTCTGGAAGGATTTGCCCCCTCTCTGACCAGGCCCTATTTTGCGATTTGGCACTGCGTTATTTTAACGGACAATTGTGTAGTCGTAAACAAGCAAAAAAATCCAAGGGTTAGAGAGGCTGGATTCACCCCTTTTTTATGGATAGTGTAGGACCCACTAATAATGGGGTACTTTGACGCAGTGGTGGGCTTGAGCACGAAATGGTCATATGGTGGGACCAAATCCCCATTTTTATTTATGGATTGTCTCCATATTTGATAGTCATTTCTTTTGTATGTGTGCGCTATTCTTTTTTAACAATTGTGTAGTCGTGCAACGCTGTACCCAAACGAAATGTACATCTTTTTTTTTTCCCCACAAATAGAGCTTTCTTTTGGTGGTATTTGATCACCTGTGCGATTTTACATTTTTGCACTATAAACAAAAAAAGAGCAACAATTTTGGAAAAAAAAAAAATGTTTTCACATTCTGCTATATGACATTCTCAAAAAAAAAAAAAAAAATCAAAATTTTGTAACATAATTTGTTTTCTGCTACATATTTTTGGTAAAAAAAATGCAATAAGCATATTTTTATTCGTTTGCGCAAAATGTATTGTGTTTACTAACTACGGGAAAGATTTATGTCATTTTTATTGTTTTTTTTTTTTTTTACTAGTAATGGTGGCGATCTGTGATTTTTTGTGGGACTGCGACATTGCGGTGGACAGATCAGACCTCCAACTGACATTTTTGACACTTTTGGGAGGACCAGTGACATTACTACAGTGATCAGTGCTAAAAATATGCACTGTTACTGTAATAATAACACTGACAGGGAAGGGGTTAATACTGTGGGTGATCAAGGGGTTAAATGCATGCCTCATGCTTACTGACGTGTGTGTGTGTGGGGGGGGGGGTTCTGTGACAGACAAAGAGATCACAGTTTCAGCTATGCTGAATCTGCTGATCTCTTCCTGTCCGTCACTGAGAAGATCCGCCTGCTTTGTTTACATAAGCAGACGGGTCTTCTCACCATTTCCCTGACGATCGGGGGAGGAAGGTGGCAATCGGAGCCGCTCCTCCCCCAGGCGAACTCCCGCTGTGTCTAAACTCAAACTCTAAGCGGCTCTGGTGGCGCGCGCGCGCCGCTGGAATCACTGCCAGTCGAGTGACGTAGGTCTACGTCGTTGGACCCAGGGGAGCCGACCTGCCGCAGTAATATTACTGCTGGCGGTCGGCAAGCGGTTAAATTATGCACTTTTAATAACTATGGCTGCAGATAAGCAGGTGTAACTTATGTAGGAGGATATTTTTCATCTCTGTGTATCACCTAAAGCCAGTCACTTCACTGGGTATATGTAACTGTTTACAACCACTTTACCTAAAATCTGGCTGTTGGAAATGCTATAATTATATTTGGATTCTAAAAAAGTACTTTTTCTAACAATAGCCTGCTGCAGAAGTTATGAAAATAATATTAAGTGATAAATCTTTATGAGATAATTGTCTTTGCAGGTGGAGATGGAACGTGCCATCTTAGCATTGTTGCTTATTGGTAGTTGCATTGTGAGTGTCACACCGCTCACGAAGACACAAGCTCACACTGCAATAGAATACATCAAGAAGGCTTTCAATCTGTAAGTATAAAGATCTATTCATGTAACCATGATAGTGATTAAGCCCCATGTCACATGAATAATCCCATTTCCGGAAGCAACTCGCCAGCAACAGGATTAATAGGAGGCCACTTGCCTTTGCTATGGAGTCACTCCCTCAATAGATGGACCATTGAGATGTTGCTCCATTGCATCTCCCTCGAGTGCAAGAGAGACTCACCAGCATGCCAAACTTTACTTCAATGAATCACCCATGGGATACGGTCCTAAAGCTGGAGTGAAAGAGCACAATGACAACAGGGAGATAGTAGAAGAGGGGAGATGGGCCAAAGGGAAATAAAATGAGGAGAGCGAATAAAGGTTTTTTATAATAATAAAAAAACCGTGCTGTGTAATACAGGCCAATCTCCCAAACCATAGTTGGCTGAACCATATATAAATTCACATAAGTGATAATCCACCTCCAACACAGATCAGACTTATAACACTTGGCTACTGTTCCTGTTATCAAGTCCATTTTCTGTGTAATCAAATGCATTTCAAATGCATTAAAATGCCCCCTCTTATTCTCTCTCTATACCTCTTCCCTGGGCCAGTTGGTAACCTTCCATGGCTTCCAATACCACCTCTAGGCTGACAACACCCAGATCTATCTTTCCACTCCTCAACTAACCCCCTCAATCTCCTCACGTATCACAAACCTACTGAATGACATATCAGTATGGATGTCACACCACTTCCTCAAACTCAATCTAAAACGAAGCTTCCTCCTCCCCGATCCCCTCTCCATGACTTTACCATTAAGATCAATGGCACAACCATTGATCCCTCCACACATGCCAGAGTACTGGGTGTAATCCTAGACTCTAACATCTCCTACAGCCCTCACATCCAATCACTGGCTACATCTTGCCACCTCAACCTCCGCAATGTTTCCAGACGTTGCCCCTTCCTGACTAATGACACCACAAAACAACTTATTCACTCCTTGGTTACTTCCCGCCTCGAATTCTGCAACTCTCTTCTCACCAGCTTACTCGTACACAGGCTATCCCCCCTTCAGTCTATGATGAATGCTGCTGCTAGACTTGTACACCTTACTAACCGATCCGTGACTGCTGCTCCTCTCTGCCAGTCCCTTCACTGGCTTCCACTTCCCCACCATATAAAATTCTAAATACTAACCACAACATACAAGGCCATACATAATATCGCCCCCAGCTACATCACCAACCTCATCTGCTGATATCATCCAAATTGTCATATCTGCTCCTCCCAGGACCTCCTGCTCTCTAGCTCCCTCATTACCTCCTCCCATGTTTGCCTCTAGGACTTCCTTGGAGCCTCTCCCACCCTCTGGAACTCCCTGTCCCCAGTATATCAGGTCAGCTCCTACCCTGTCTGCCTTTAGGTGATCCCTAAAAACAAATTTATTTAGGTAAGCCTAGCCCACATCCACCAAGAATTTTACCTGAGCCACCTCCATCAGATTATCCCCCGCAGATATTACCTTTTGTATTCCTCCCTTTATACCGTAAGCTCGATGAGCAGGCCCCTCCTATTCCTTTGTATTGAACTGTATTGTAACTGTGTTGTCCCCCATCTACATTGTAAAGTGCTACACAAACTATTGGTGCTATATAAATCTTGCTTTGTGCACTGGTCCAAAAACATTTGGTAAAGGGGGGTTATGGCATGGGTTTTTTTTCTTTTTCAAATATTGGGCTTGGCCCCTTAGTTCTAGTGAAGGGAACTCTTAAGGCATCAACATACCAAGACGTTTTGGACAAAAACTTTTTTTGCAATACTTTGTAGCAGAATTATAATTTTAGTGTCATTTTAAAACAGGACAAATGTATGTTTTTATTTTACATTAGCACTGTTTTTTTTTAAACAAACACTGGTCAAAATAGAAAAAAAGGCACTTTTTTATGTTTCGTTAAGTTAATGTTTGCAAGACAATTTCACAAAAAGAAATCCTTGTTTGCCTTTAAAAAAAAAAAATGCATGTATCAATTTGTTCTCTTAAAGGTTAACTCCACTTTCTTGGAGAAAAATAGCAATTAAAAAAATAATATTCAATATATTTGAACAGAAGTCATATTGTAATTTGAAGTTATATAACCTGACCTTTCCTTTTCAATGTGCAGAGCTGTGATTTTCCTTAAAATGCAAATCAATATGGCAACCTAGAGGCGTTCTGTACACAAGAGGTGCACAGTACGCCCCCCCAGATATTTCATTTCCTGCTTTTGGGATTGGCTTACTGATTTTTTTCAGAAGTCTGCACTAAGATACAAATCAGATTGTGAGCATCCCCTGCAAGAAACCTGTAATTTTTGGCGATGACAAAAAGATACTCCCCCCCCCCCCCAAAAAAAAAAAAAAAAATCACGTCTGAAGGGATTCAGACCCTGCCACTTTCCTCATTAGAACACTGCAAGAGCAGCAGGTGATTGATAATTACAAAATCACTCCTGTTCACATTCACATGGACAATTCACAAAAAAATTCCAACAGGCTGATCACTCAAATTCATTGGCTACAAGAAAAGTGGCCATGGTGCAAAATTTGAAGAAAATTCTTAGAAAAAAGTTTCGAAAGAAAATTCTTTCAAAAATTCATCCATGTATGGCTGGCCTAAGGACAATGTTTTTGCTGAATAAACAGGTCCAAAAATGTAAAAATTGGTCCATAGGGGGTACACAGAGTGGTTTATTAACATGATTTTTCTATTATGATTTAATTCTCCAACAGTGATGTTCCAAAGCAGCATGCCTACGCCGTTGTGTTCACCAAAAAAGAATGCACAAGACTCTCTTCTAATAACCACAAAAACAATCGCCGGCTCCTAAAACATGAAGACATTGGTAAAATTGCCGACTGCTTGAGTGATGACCGTTTAATCTACGAAGGAAATCAAATGGTTTTCGCCACATTCAAAAGAAAGGATAAAAACTCTAAAACGGACCACAACATTCATGCCGAATATCGGCTGCTTTTCGGTCCGAATGAATCAAGCGCCTCCCCCGTCCAAACTTTGTTACGTAAGAATCCCGAGGCAGCCTGCGCCATTTTCTTCACCTTGAACTCCCCGTGTGTGTCTGTGTGCACCAATTGTATGCATAACCAATCCATTATCTCCAAACTTTCTGTGTTCTATAAAATCAAGGAGAAAGCATTTGTATACCGGGAGATGTACTCGGATGATATCACAAAATGCAGGCAAGGTCAAATTTGGGAAGGTTTAACGAAAATAAATAAGAAGATGCAAGTGCTTCGCTGCTTTCCCAGCAAATGCATTGATTGTTTTCAGTATGGTCAGAAAAAAAAAAACCATTGTCTTTATAGTGATATGGCCTGAATCTGTAAAAAAACATCAGGACCTAATGTATTTATAAAACATTTGGTGTGGAAATGTCAGAAGCTTTTGCGCAAGTTGAACAAAATATCCCATTTTTTTTCTAAGAAATAATTGTCTGTATCGTCAGCTCCATCTGGTGACTAAAATGTGACAGTTTTCTCATTAACCACTTAAGCCCCGGAAGATTTTACCCCCTTCCTGACCAGGGGGTATTTTGCGATTCGGCACTGCGTGATTTTAACGGACAATTGCGCGGTCGTGCGACGCTGTATCTAAACGAATTTGGCGTCCTTTTTTTCCCACAAACAGAGCTTTCTTTTGGTGGTATTTTATCACCTGTGCAATTTTTTGATCACGCGCTATAAACAAAAAAAGAGCGTAAATTTTGAAAAAAGAGCAATATTTTTCACATTTTTTTATATGAAATTCCCCCCCAAAAAAATGTAAAAATCAAAATTTTTTAACATTTTCGGCCAATTTGTTTTATGCTACATATATTTGGTAAAAAAAATCGTAAAAAGCGTATTTTGATTGGTTTGCGCAAAAGTTATCGCGTTTACTAACAAAGGGAAAGATTTTTGTCATTTTTGTTGTTTTTTTTTTAACGCGTAATGGCGGCGATCTGCGATTTTCTTTGCGGTACTGCGACATTGCGGCGGACAGATCGGACCCTTGACTGACATTTTTGCCACTTTTGGGGTTACCAGTGACATTTCTACAGTAATCAGTGCTATACATATACACTGTTACTGTAAAAATACACTGGCAGTGAAGGGGTTAACTTTTTTTGAAAGGGAGGGGCTATGTGTGTCCCTAGGGGCGTGCTTTCTACTGTGATTGGCTGTGGCTTCAGATGTATGAAGAGTGATCAACGGTTCTACATAGTACAACCGTATGATCATCCTTCATACACAGGGGAGAATGACAGGCAGCTTGTTTACACAAGCCGCCTGCCTTTCTCCCTCTCCCCCGCTGATCGCAGAGTGACCGGAGGACATCGGGTCCGCCGGTCACACGCGCGGGGGGGTCCGTGACCACGCGGGAGCGCGCCTCCGGCGGCGCGCGCTCGCTCCCTGGACCCTCACAAGCTAGTGACGTAGCCCTACGTCACTTTGCCTGTGAGGGGCTGACCGCCGACGTAGATAGTCGTGCGGCGGTCGGCAAGTGGTTAAGGTACACTATATTGTCAAAAGTATTGGGACACCTGCCTTTACATGCACATGACCCTTAATGGCATCCCAGTCTAGTCTATAGGGTTCAATATTGAGTTGGCCCACCCTTTGCAACTATAACTCTTCTGATAAGGCTGTCCACAAGATTTAGGAGTGTGTCTATGGGAATGTTTGACTTTGCTTTGTGCACTGATTCATATCATTTGGTGGAGGGGGGATTATGGCGTGGGGTTGCTTTTCAGGGATTGGGCTTGGCCCCTTAGTTACAGTGAACAGCATACCAAGACATTTTGGACAATTTCATGCTCCCAACTTTGTGGAAAGAGTTTGGGGATGGCCCCTTCCTTTTCCAACATGACTGCGCACCAGTGCACGAAGCAAGGTCCATAAAGACATGAATGAACGAGTTTGGGGTGGAGGAACTTGATTGGCCTGCCTCAAACCAATAGAAAACCTTGGGGATGAATTAGAGCAGAGACTGTGAGCAAGACCTTCTGGTCCTCACAAATGCGCTTCTTGAAGAATGGTCATACATTTCCATAGACACACTCCTAAACTTTGTGGACAGCCAAAGGGTTGGCCAACTCAATATTGAACCCTATGGACTGAGACTGGGATGCCATTAAAATTCATGTGCGTGTATAGGCAGGCATCCCAATACTTTTGGTAATATAGTGTAGTATATAATGAGTTTGGCAATTCTAGAGAAATTCCTAAATAGTGCATTACATCTTATCTAAACCCATTAGATTTTAGTCAACTAAAATTCACTGGAGACTTTAGTCAACTAAAATACGACTAAAACGAAAACAACTCAGATGACTAAAATGAGACCAAAACAACTGATGATTAAAATACGACTAAAATTAAAGACTATGACTTTAACTAAATCAAAATTTAATGGCAAAATTATCACCGATGATTAGGCAAGCCACACTTTCATGGCCAAGTGCTTATTCAGCAGGTGCTGGGCCACGCATCCAATGGTCAGATGTCCTGCCATCTAGGCACGACAGAGAGGGGGAGTCAGGTGTAGAAACAGATTAAAAATCAATGATCAGTTTTTAAAATTGAAGCATTTTAATGTACACAGGGTGACAACACAGGAGCACAATTCAGAAACAGGCACAAAGTGTTGTCCCCCTACAACAGGAAGTGCCTGAACAAGGACTTCCATGGCAGGATCAACAAGTAATATTTTAAGCTGCAGCTTTTACAATTTGGAAAATTACTTTTGAAATTACTTAAGCACTTTAAATTCCATTTGAGATTTTAGTAATTAGGTTTACATACAGTATACTGTAATATACAATGAATGCTATGCCAGTGCTTATGCTTATTAAATAATCATATTGAAAAGAACACCTAGAATTATGTTCGGAAAAAGAACATTAAAGGCAAGGTAGAACCTAAAGTCCAAATATACCGTCAATTAAAAAAATATAAATTTTATTTAAATACTTACTTGTTACGCTTCTTTTCAAACATAATTCCAGGAGGTCTTTTTTTAGCTATGAATAAACTTAAAAAAATTGCATGAATAAACATTATGTCGCTTGTTTTATGTTTTCAGTTCTATTATTATTTTTTTTTTGAATTTATAAAATGATTATTCATTAACTGATTATCTTTCCCTGCACATGAAGTTACATACATTTGCAACCATCGTGTCAGCTGGACACTATGGAAAAAGCTTGCTCCCTTTTTTTTAAAATAAAGTTGAAGTTTATTAAAAAAAATAAATTCTCTATAGCTTTACCTACCCGTAATGAAGTATGTCCCAGTATGTGCAGGCTGCTGGATTGTGTAGAAATCTTCACGGCAGCCCCAAAAGGTTTTACCCCCATAATGACCAGGCCATTTTTTGCGATACGGCACTGCGTTACTTTAACTGACAAATGGCGCGGTCGTGCGACGCTGTACCCAAAGAAAACTGATGTCCTTTTTTCCTACAAATAGAGCTTTCTTTGTTTTTGATTACCTGTGCATTTTTTTTATTTTTTGCGCTATAAACAAAAAAAATATATTTTTAACTTTCTGCTATAAAACATATCCGATAAAAAAATATAAAAAAATCAAATCTCTTCATCAATTTAGGCCAATATGTATTCTGCTACTAATTTTTATTTACAAAAATTCCCAATAAGCATATATTGATTGGTTTGAACAAAAATTATAGCGTCTACAAATGATGGAATATTTTTACTAGTAATGGCGGCGATCAGCGACCTATAGCGGGTGCCCCAGGACGACGTCATCTGTGCTGAAACGCGTCAGGTCCGCAACTTGCTGATGTCACCGAATGGTCCCGAAAGGACGGGCGTTGTGTTTACCCGGCCGGCTTTGTTCTTATGCCTGTTACTACTATTGTGTTGTAAGTGCAATCTGTTTCCTTCTCAATAAAATACCATAGGTTATCACACTATGGCGCACTTCTCGTTATATTTTTTGGAGATTAATACCCTCTGACAAGCCGCCCACTATTTGGAGAATCACAGAGGACAGGTCCGTTTGATACCACAGCGTAATATATCTCCAGCGTTGTCGACCCTTGTGGTCCCCTTTCTCTGGTAAGCAGGTTTTTTGAGTGGTGGCGGACACAATAGGTGAATGGAAAGCCACCTCAGACAAGAATATCCCAATTTACTTATTCAGACAAAAGCAACATCGTTAAGCAATAGACAGTCAGTCTCCACTTTGAACTTCCTGGAATGCCCATATTAGGAGTTGTACATCCTGGTCATGGACCTCACAATCTACAGGGAATAAAATCTTCATATTTCAAGAGAGACATCATTCCTGAATATCACTGTCCCATTTGGAGCCATCCAAACCATATCCCCAGTGCCCCCCAGTTTCCTTGTCACCCCTCGCCCAAAGTGACTCCGGTCACACACCCTAACCTCCTGGCACTATATCACCCTAACCTGGCACTATACCACCCTAACCTGCCAAGTATCACCCTAACCTGGCACTGTATCACCCTAACCTGGCTGGCACTATACCACCCTAACCTGGATGGCACTATATCACCCTAACCTGCTGTCTATACCACCCTAACCTGCCAATATACTACCCTAACCTGGCTATATACCACCCTAATCTCCTGGCACCATATCACCCTAACCTGGCATTATACCACCCTAACCTGGCGGGCACTATATCACCCTAACCTGCCACTTATCATCCTAACCTGGCACTATACCACCCTAACCTGGCTGGCACTATACCACCCTAATCTGGCTGGCACTATATCACCCTAACCTGGCTGGCATTATATCACCCTAACCTGCCAATATACTACCCTAACCTGGCTCTATATCACCCTAACCTGGCACTATATCAACCTAACCTGGCACTCTAACACCCTAACCTGGCTCTATACCACCCTACCCTGCCACTTATTACCCTAACCTGGCTCTATACCACCCTAACCTGGCACTATACCACCGTAACCTGGCTCTATATCACCCTAACCTACCACTTATCATCCTAACCTGGCTCTATACCATCCTAACCTGGCACTATATCATCCTAACCTGCCACTTATCACCTTAACCTGGCTCTATACCACCCTAACCTGGATGGCACTATACCACCCTAACCTGGCTGGCACTATATCACCCTAACCTGCCGTCTATACCACCCTAACCTGCCAATATACAACCCTAACCTGACTCTATACCACCCTAACCTGGCACTATATCAATGTAACCTGGCACTACATCAACCTAACCTGGCACTATACCACCCTAACCTGGCACTATACCACCCTAACCTGACTCTATATCACCCTAACCTGGCTCTATACCACCCTAACCTGGCTCTATACCACCCTAACCTAGCTGGCACTTTATCACCCTAACCTGCCATCTATACCACCCTAACCTGGCTCTATACTACCCTAACCTGGTTCTATACCACCCTAACCTGGCACTATATCAACCTAACCTGGCACTATACCACCCTAACCTGGCTCTATATCACCCTAACCTGGCACTATATCAACCTAACCTGGCACTATACCACCCTAACCTGGCTCTATACCACCGTAACCTGGCACTATACCACCCTAACCTGGCTCTATATCACCCTAACCTGGCTCTATACCACCCTACCCTGGCTCTACACCACCCTAACCTGCCACTATACCGCTCTAACCTGGCACTATATCACCCTAACCTGCTACTATACCACTCTAACCTGGCACTATATCACCCTAACCTGCCACTATACAATCACTATACCACCCTAGTCTGCCACTGTGACTGTACCACCTTAACCTGCCACTGTACTGCCCTAGCCTGCCACTATAACACCCTAGTCTGCCACTGTACAGTCACTATACCACCCTAACCTGCCCCTATAATGCTATTCTACCACCCTATGTGTAATGTAAAGGGGTCCAGAGGTATGGGGGACTGTGTAATGTAAAGGAGTCCAGAGGTGTGGGGGCTGTGTAATGTAAAAATATCCATAGATGTGGGGGCTGTGTAATGTAAAGGGGTCCAGAGGCGTGGGGGCTGTGTAATGTAAATGGGTTCAGAGGTGTGGGGGTTGTGTAATGTAAAGGGGTCCAGAGGTATGGGAGACTGTGTAATGTAAAGGGGTCCAGAGGTGTGGGGGCTGTGTAATGTAAAGGGGTCCAGAGGTGTGGGGGCTGCATAATGTAAATGGGTCCAGAGGTGTGGGAGCTGTGTAATGTAAATGGGTCCAGAGGTGTGGGGGCTGTGTAATGTAAAGGGATTCAGAGGTGTGGGGGCTATGTAATGTAAAGGGGTTCAGAGGTTTGGGGGTTGTGTAATGTAATTGGGTCCAGAGGTATGGGGGTTGTGTAATGTAAATGGGTCCAGAGGTGTGGGGGTTGTGTCATGTAAAGGGGTCCAGAGGTGTGAAGGCCCAGGAGGAGCGTGGTTAGAAGGGTGCACAGCACAGTCAGTGATCAAGATTTCTTTCTCCTATGTCTGTGGAAGGTGAGGGAAGCAAGTGTATATTATTGTACCAGTCCTGCCCATGTATGCAATCCCTGAACATCCCTTGTGCCATGCATGCAATCCCTGACCATCCCGTGCGCCATGTATGCAATCCCTGACCATCCCATGTGCCATGTATGCAACCCATGACCATCCTGTGTGCCATGTATGCAAACCATGACCATCCCGTGTGCCATGTATGCAGCCCATGAACATCCCATGTGCCATGTATGCAACCTATGACCATCCTGTGGTGCCATGTATGCAAACCTTGACTATCCCATGTGCCATGTATGCAGTCTGTGACTGTCTCTTGTGCCATGTCTGCAATCTCTGTAAGGGGGAGCTCTATGGACTCTTTTGTAAGGAGGGTGCTGTGGTGACCAGAGACTCCCTTACATTAGAGTTTCCTTTTACACTGGTTCTGCAACAGTCCATTTTACATCAGAGTCCACATAGTTCCCCCTTACACTGTAAAGGAGAACCCTGTGATAAGTTATATTAACCTGATTTTCATGTAAATATAGACATATGTTTTTTGCCTTTTGTTATATCTTTTTGGCAACACTGCACCCTGGTAAAGTGCCCACCACTATGTTTCTTTGGTTCAGCTTGCCCATTAGCGGGTCCAGAACCAGCATAGTGAGTGCCGCTGGGTAGAGGGGAGGGAGAAGAGTGGACATACTTCCGCTCTCCTCCCCTTCTTGTTCCAGGCCTTGAAGCAACGTGAATGACATCACTTCAGGATCCTCGTTGACAATTTCCCCCTGCCATAAAGGCTGGGAAAGAATGTAATGCAGTGTGATCTGCATTGCTTGACTCTCAGTTAAGCACAGGGGAGACATGCAGGGTCTTTAAAATCATTTACCAAAAATGTATAACTCAGAGGACTTTTTGTTCCCTATGTGATGAAACAAAAGGTTAATGTAGAATTCCACCCTAACACTAAAATCCCTGCATCTACAGACATCCACGATCTAACACAACTCTATCTAGCCCTGTAATGAAGAAATCAGTATACATACCTTTTCTGAAGCCGATACGACCCGATCCAACACTGAACTGTCAGCCGCAGCTTTGCTGTGGAGGTGAGTGCAGGGGACAGTACCAACAACGGAAGCCCCATAGTAAGTCTATGGGTGACATCACTTCCCATTCATTTCACTGCCATTGTCAGCCGTGTCCTCTGCAATGTTTCCGCCGCTGGAGATCGGATCAGATCCAATTCAAAAAAGGTAAGTATACTGATTTCTACTTTACAGGTCTCTATAGATTAGTGTTAGATCATGGAAGTCTGTAGATGCAGATATTTTAGTTTTAGGGTGGACTTACACTTTAAAGCGGAGTTCCACCCTCAAAGGCCCCGCTCGTCAGTTCCGGAGGCAGACGCGTCATTCCCTGCTAAACAGCTTCTGGGCATGCGTGCACAATTTTAAAGCGTGACATGTTTGGTATCTATTTACTTGGTGTAACATCTTCTTTAATATTTTACCTCACAATTGGGTATTGTGTTTTTTTACATTAAAAGCGTGGCGGGTATAGGAGGGGGAGCATGATGTCAGTGTGCTTGGCGCCCGTTTCTAGTAGTTTAAAGAAGACAGGGGGAGGGAGAGGAATGACCAGCAGTCTGCTTGAGCCCAAGCCAGCCTTCAGTGCCCTACAGCCCACTCTCCTGCAGTGCCCTACAACCTGCCCAAGCCTGCCTACAATGCCTTAGAGCCTGCCTGCATAGAATGGACAACAATGAAAGAGGAAAGTGCGACTGGGAACCCCAAGGTAAAGGGAAGTGTGGAAAAACCTAATATAAGGAGGAACTCTACAAACTCTGGTGTCACCAGAGCACCCTTACAACAGAGCTGCCAGCATCCCCCCTTAAATCAGGGTGCCCAGAGCCTTCTTTCATCGGAGTTCCGCCTTACAGTGTAAAGGAAAACTCTGCAGATGGTGATGAAAGTGCTCATTCAGGGAGTCCCATCCTCCATACAAAGTTGCTGTCTGTTGTGTGTCCATCCATCTTGGAGTCTGAGAGGAACGCAATGAGAGGAAGTGACAGTTTGGACCAGGTTGGCTTGATCAGGTTGGCTTCATATGGGGAAGCAACCTCTCTTCAGCAAAGAATGGGACCAGAGCGAAGGAGGCAGACTGAACTCTGGATGGAGACAAGGATGATATTTAACTTTTCCTTATAATGAAACCTAATTCTATGTGGAATTTAACATTTTTCTTATTCTTTATATAGTTGAAATACTAAGTTCAAGATGCCGAAATTATATAAAGAGAAGAAATCTTCCGGTGCAGTTTTCAGAAAGAGGTGAGCAGAAAAAGAAAAGACTGGGAAGCAGATGTTTGGAGATTTGATGAAGTACTTGTCCTCAAGTAAAATCAGAAAGCAAGATTCTACAGCATCAGAACCATTAACCAATGTTGGAGATGATCCAGCACAAGTAGATATTTGTGAGGAATCTTCAACATCATCTGCACTATACAGTCAGCCTATCACAGCCCTGGATGATGAAAAAGTAGAAGACAAGAAAAAGAAGATGATGAACAACCTTGAACATCCTGTGCATTCACTGTTTTACTTGAAAAGACTATTTATGCAGAAGGATCAGCTGATGAAGAAAGAAAAGAACTGGAGCAGGAGGAACCATGTTCTATTTTGGAAACCCTTGATTTGTCTGATCCAGCTAATTGTCCAGCTGTTCTCACAACATCACTATTGCCAGGAACGGTCCTGCAAAGTAAAAAACAAACCCTATTTATTATCAGTCCTATTATTGGGGCCCATCCCTCATTATTGTTAATCATGTTTCCTTTCCTTTTTCTGTTTGGAGGTGCCTGTATGCGCTCTTGGCTCATATCCTTAGTCCCTATACTACAGCTCCCTTTGCAGACTATATGGGCATCCCTCTCTATGTGACGGGTTACCGTCCCATATACAGTGGCTATGTAAGTACTATACAGGGTAGGATCATTTGTTCCCTCCCTGGTTACTCTGTTACCCCCCTCCCCCTGAGTGTGGACCTATCAGTTACTCTTACATGTTTTATTTTAGATCCATGATGCATTCGCCCCTGAAGAAGTGATGATGATCAAGAAACGCGTAGGGCCTTATGATGCATCTGAATTTTATTATAACATACCAGTTTTTATTACGATGGCACACTGTTATGCTTTATGATATGCATGTATAAACAGCATTAGATGTCAACATTGGAATATGCTATGTCTCTGTTATTACTCAATGGGCTCTCACTATGTATCCCTATTTTTATACAATGTACTATTCTACCTTGATTGTCTACTGTACTGCTGTGTGTTATGCATGTGTTATTGCATATGGATGTTACCATCGGTATATGTTTCGTACCTGTTACTATTTAATAAACATATGGTTTTAACCATGACCAATTTTTTCAAACGCCATCTTGCCTCAATTAAATTCCCAATTTTTTCCCCTTGTTTTCATATTGATCCAGGGATGGAGACGTCTCTACTATATGTCTCATATAAAGTCCCAAATTTTCTTTCTCCTCCAAAAAACAAACTTTGTTTTTCCCAAAGATGCATCCAATAGACGATTCACTAAAACAAATTACAAGCGACTGCTGCCAAATGGAGAAGAAACCTATAGAAACTGGCTGGTTTATTCTGGTAAGTTGGACAAGGTATTTTGTTTTTGTTGTAAATTATTTACAACTAAAATAACTACAAATTTAACACGTGTAATGATTGTAAAAACTTGTCTCAGTATCTTTCCATTCATGAAAGGTCTAACTCCCATCTTGTCCCCTTAAGAGACTGGAGTGAACTTTCTAGAAGGCTTGGATCTGGGAAAACAATAGATGCTGCTCACCAGAGATTTTTGACAGCAGAGACACAGCATTGGCAAAGTGTTGTAAAGCGTCTTGTAGGTATAGTAAAATTCCTTGGTCGCCAGTGCATGGCTTTCAGAGGTAGCAGAGATACATTATTCACTGAAAATAATGGAAATTATCTACAACTTGTGGAAATGCTGGCCACTTTTGACGTAGTGATGCAGGAACATCTGAAGAGGATCAAAAATAAGGAAATTTTCCAACATTATTTGGGGAGGGACATTCAAAATTAACTAATCAACCTTATTGCCAAAGAAATAACAAGACACATTCTGCAGTTATTGAAAATGTCAACGATTATTCAATTATACTTGATTGTACCCCAGACATTTCTCTAATTGAACAAATGAGTATAATTGTTAGATTTGTGTCCATTAAGGAAGGGGAGTCTCCAACTGCTGAACCAGAGATCTGTATAGAAGAAAGATTCCTAGGTTTTATCCAGATCCAAAGCTCTACTGGAGAAGGTTTTACGGAGGCAATTTTGACAGAACTTAACCACTTAAGCCCCGGAAGATTTTACCCCCTTCCTGACCAGGGGGTATTTTGCGATTCGGCACTGCGTGACTTTAACGGACAATTGCGCGGTCGTGCGACGCTGTACCTAAACGAATTTGGCATCCTTTTTTTCCCACAAACAGAGCTTTCTTTTGGTGGTATTTGATCACCTGTGCGATTTTTTGATCACGCGCTATAAACAAAAAAAGAGCGTCAATTTTGCAAAAATAGCAATATTTTTCACATTTTTTTATATGAAATTCCCCCCCAAAAACATTTAAAAATCAAAATTTTTTAACATTTTCAGCCAATTTGTTTTATGCTACCTATGTTTGGTAAAAAAAATCGCAAAAAGCGTATTTTGATTGGTTTGCGCAAAAGTTATCGCGTTTACTAACAAAGGGAAAGATTTTTGTCATTTTTGTTGTTTTTTTTTTTAACGCGTAATGGCGGTGATCTGTGATTTTTTTTGCGGTACTGCGACATTGGGGCGGACAGATCGGACCCTTGACTGACATTTGTGACACTTTTGGGGGTCCCAGTGACATTTCTACAGTAATCAGTGCTATACATATGCACTGTTACTGTAAAAATACACTGGTAGTGAAGGGGTTAACTTTATTTGGGAGGGAGGGGCTATGTGTGTCCCTAGGGGCGTGGTTTCTACTGTGATTGGCTGTGGCTTCAGCTGTAAGGACACTGATCAACGGATCTACATACTAGATCCGTGTGATCAGTGTCTTTACAGCGAGGAGAATGACAGGTGGCTTGTTTACACAAGCTGCCTGACATTCTCCCTCTCCCCCGCTGATCGCCGAGTGACCGGCGGACATCGGGTCCGCTGGTCACACGCGCGGGGGGGTCCGTGACCGCGCGGGAGCGCGCCTTGGGGGGCGCGCGCTCGCTCCCTACACCCTCACAAGCAAGCGACGTAGACCTACGTCAGTTTGCCTGTGAGGGGCTGACCGCCGCCGTAGATAGTCGTGCGGCGGTCGCCAAGTGGTTAAAAAACTTAACTTTCCACTTGGTGATATGAGAGGACAAGGATACGATAACGGCTCCAATATGAAAGGTGAACATCAAGGTGTTCAGAAAAGGATTCTTGACTTAAACTTGTGTGCCTTTTATGTTCCCTGTAGTGCTCATACATTAAATCTTGTGGTGAATGATGCAGCCATGCCATGTAGGGGTGCAGCAACATTCTTTTCTGTTGTGCAGAAAATATATGTTTTTTTGTCAGGATCCACACTTTGTTGGAATGTATTGAAGAAACTCATTGGCAGACTAACAGTAAAACCTTTGTCTGACACCAGATGTTCTTCAAGAATAGATGCTGTTCCTCCGTTTAGGTTTCAGGTTGGAGAAATTTATGATGCTTTGTCTGAAATTTCAAGAGATGACTCGTACACAGCAATGGCACAATCGGATGCTGAATCACTCACAAAAGAATTAACCACTTAAGCCCCGGAAGATTTTACCCCCTTCCTGACGAGGGCCTTTTTTGCTATTCGGCACTGCGTGACTTTAAAGGACAATTGCGCGGTCGTGCGACGCTGTACCCAAATTAAATTGACGTCCTTTTTTTCCCACAAACAGAGCTTTCTTTTGGTGGTATTTGATCACCTGTGCAATTTTTTGATCATGCGCTATAAACAAAAAAAGAGCGACAATTTTGCAAAAATAACAATATTTTTCACAATTTTTATATGAAATTCCCCCCCCCCCCCCCAAAAAAAAAAGTAAAAATCAAAATTTTTTAACATTTTAGGCCAATTTGTTTTCTGCTACATATGTTTGGTAAAAAAAAATCGCATAAAGCGTATTTTGATTGGTTTGCGCAAAAGTTATTGCGTTTACTAAGGGAAAGATTTTTGTCTTTTTTTTTAACGAGTAATGGCGGCGATCTGCGATTTTTTTGTGGGACTGCGACATTGCGGCGGACAGATTTGACCCTTGACTGACATTTTTGACACTTTTGGGGGTACCAGTGACATTACTACAGTAATCAGTGCTATACATATGCACTGTTACTGCACAAATGACACTGGCAGGGAAGGGGTTAACTTTATTTGAGAAGGAGGGGTTAAGTGTGTCCCTAGGGGCGTGCTTCTAACTGTGATTGGATGTGGCTTTTCATGTAACAGAAGAGATCTACGGTCCTACATAGCAGGACCGTATGATCTCTGCTGTTACACAAGGGAGAATGACAGGCGGCTTAGTTTACATTAGCCGCCTGCCTTTCTCCCGGTGTAACCGACGATCGCGAATGAGCGGCGGACATCGGGTTCGCCGCTCGCACACGCGGGGGGGTCTGTGAGCGAGCGGGAGCGCGCCTCCGGCGGCGCGCGCTCGCTCCCTAGAGCCTTACAGGCTAGCGACGTAGACCTACGTCACTTTGCCTGTGAGGGGCTGACTGCCGAAGTAGATAGTCGTTAGGCAGTCGGCAAGTGGTTAAATAACTTTACATTTTTGTGTTTCATTGTATTGTGGTACAACATACTGAATAGAATCAACTTTGTCAGCAAGCTCCTTCAAAGCAACACGATGTACCTCCCGGATGTGATTGATGTTTTGGAATCCACAACAACTTTTTTGAAGGATTACCGTTCAGATGAAGGTTTTGAAGATTTACTGGAAGAGGCTAAAGAACTAGCAATAGAAATAGAAATTGATCCTGTGTTTCCCCCTTTAGTGTGGCAAAAGAAGAAAAAGAGGATGTTTTTTTATGAAGCTCAAGATGATCCCATCAATGGACCTGCAAAAAAATTTCAAGTTGAGTGCTTTTACAGCATATTGGATGTATGCATTAATAAATAATAATAACTCTCTTGATTAGAGATTTGAGCAGATTAAGAATCACAGTGGGCATTTTCAGTTTCTTTATGACAATCAGAAACTTGTAGATGTACCACAGGAAACACTGATGAAGTGCTGTCTAGATTTGCAGAATGTTTTGACTGATAAAAACTCAGAATATTCTGATCTGGATGGAGCACACTTGTGTGAGGAGCTCACAATATTGGCTCCTATCTTAAAACCTGCAATGACACAAGTGTAGTTCTTGCATATGCAGCTAAAAATGGCTTTGCTCCCAATGTCTCCATTGCACTTCGCATACTATTGACATTGTCAATATCTGTTGCTTCTGCTGAGCGAAGCTTTTCAAAGCTGAAATTAATAAAGAATTATCTTCCTTCTTCAATGTCACAAGAGAGATTGGTGGGTCTTGCAATGATTTCTATTGAAAACCGTATTGCAGAAGACATTGATTTTCATAAGCTGCTACAGGATTTTGTGAGTGCAAAAGCAAGAAAGGTCAAGTTTTCTGAGGCCTTACATTCTCACCTTGAATGTGTGCAATATCTTTTAACCACTTGCCGACCGCCGCACGACTATCTACGGCGGCGGTCAGCCCCTCACAGGCAAAGTGACGTAGGGCTACGTCACTAGCTTGTGAGGGTCTAGGGAGCGAGCGCGCGCCGCCGGAGGCGCGCTCCCGCTCCCGCGTGGTCACGGACCCCCCCGCGCGTGTGACCGGCGGACCCGATGTCCGCCGGCCACTCTGCGATCGGCGGGGGAGAGGGAGAAAGTCAGGCAGCTTGTGTAAACAAGCTGCCTGTCATTCTCCCCTCTGTATGAGAGATGATCATATAAATCTACTATGTAGATCCGTTGATCACTCTGCATACAGCTGAAGCCACAGCCAATCACAGTTAGAATCACGCCCCTAGGGACACACACAGCCCCTCCCTCTCAAATAAAGTTAACCCCTTCACTACCAGTGTATTTTTACAGTAACAGTGCATATATATAGCACTGATTACTGTAGAAATGTCACTGGTAACCCCAAAAGTGTCAAAAATGTCAGTCAAGGGTCCGATCTGTCCGCCGCAATGTCGCAGTACAGCAAAAAAAATCGCAGATCGCCGCCATTACGCGTTAAAAAAAAAAACAACAAAAATGACAAAAATCTTTCCCTTAGTTAGTAAACGCAATAACTTTTGCGCAAACCAATCAAAATACGCTTTTTGCGATTTTTTTTACCAAACATAGGTAGCATAAAACAAATTGGCCGAAAATGTTAAAAAATTTTGATTTTTACATTTTTTTGGGGGGGAATTTCATATAGAAAAAAGTGAAAAATATTGCTATTTTTGCAAAATTTACACTCTTTTTTTGTTTATAGCGCGTGATCAAAAAATCGCACAGGTGATCAAATACCGCCAAAAGAAAGCTCTGTTTGTGGGAAAAAAAGGACGCCAAATTCGTTTAGGTACAGCGCCGCACGACCGCGCAATTGTCCGTTAAAGTCACGCAGTGCCGAATCGCAAAATACCCCCTGGTCGTTTAGCAGCCAAATCCTCCGGGGCTTAAGTGGTTAAAGCACTTTAGGTAAATTTGCACTTGCAAACGTCTTCCTCAAAATTTTTATGTTATAGTTTTGGAATATAGTTGTAATGTAAAAGAGATCAAGGGATTAATATTTTGATTTGAACCCTCATTGATCCTAGTTGATCCTACTAGTTGCCTAGTAGCTTTTAGAGTAATACCTGTTAGGGTTTTGCCTTGACATTGGCTTTTTTTTTTTTTTTTTTTTTTAGCATTGTTTTGTGAGTATTGTTTTTCCTCTGCTTTAAAATGATTATTTATCATTAAGAATTTTTTTTTTTTGTGTGAACAGGAATATTGTGATTTCTACCCTAAGTCATAATGCTTGCACTACTTCCTGAAATTTCACTCATTGTTGAAGATTTTTTTGTTTTGTAGCTTTATAAGTTATTTTTTTTGCAACAGCTGTTAATAAAACTTTACAAAACTACAATGTTTTTTTTTTTTGGTGTTTTTCTTTTTTTTCTGTAAGTTAAACACACACTCTAATGGGTCATACACACTATAAGATTTTCTGAAGACTTTTTCCTTTAGATTTACCAAAACCATATAATATGAGGTCAAACCTAAACACTTTCAATTTGTATGCAATCTGGCAGGCCCTTGCACTACATAGAAAAGGTAAATCTGAAGGAAAAAGTCTTCAGAAAATCTTATAGTGTGTATGGCCCTTTAGCAGTAGAACCACTGTAGCTTAATGGTGCACAAATACAGTGCATGCCATATGGGGAGGAAAAATTGGGGGGGCACCAAAATGCATCTTCGCCTGTGTAGTCAAAAATGCTTGCACCGGCCCTTTGCCCCCCTCACCAATATTACATCAGTAGCAAACAAAATGGCCCCTGCCCCCACCTATAACTGGCCTTCACAGCAAGATAAGACTCTCATAAATTTACAGGAGTTAGGACTGCAGGTAATACAGGGTGCGTTTGCAAATGTTTGCTAACAAAACCCCTGATTTTAATGCATACTGTTAGACAGGCAATTTAGTTGGTAAGCAGACTGGTTGGTGAGTTGAGCTGGGAATTTCTCTGGTTTTGTTTTGAGTTCATTCAGTTAGCCTGGGGTTGCTAGAGGGCTACCTGTGTTCAGTGTGTCCCACTTCTAAGTCTGAAGTTATGCCTTAAAAGAAAAGTATGGCTTTAAAAAAAAAAAAAAAAACAGTCATATTCACCTAGATGGCTGCATCACTGATCCCAGCTACAGCTATCCCCTGCCACCTCTAAGACCAAGAACTGAGCAATCAAAGACCACTGATCGATCAGAATTAAGTCCTCAGCCTGCAGAGAGCTATCAGTCACCGGCTCTCTTCTCTGTCCCTTCAAATCTCACTGGAGAATTGGGCTGTGGAGGGGGCGAAAGCGGCTGGCTCAGGCTCTTCCTGGTGTGCTGAGAGGCTGAGCCAACTGCCAGCTGCATCTGGAAGGATAAACAAACTGCACTCCTGTGATCCATAGGAGAAGTAAAGCCAAAATAGCTTTGACTATGCTTCTCCTCAAAAGCTGATTTATGCATGAAAGCAAACTCTTGCCTAGAACCTAATTAGCTATAGTAGTTATAGTGTCCTCCATTTAGACACCTAAGTCCACTAGACTTGACTAAAGCCCAATTTAAACTCCTCCTCCAAGTAACAACAAAAGCTAAGCAAATGATTGCTAGACCTTGGAAGACACCTATGTGTTGCTCTCTTGCAGCCAAGCATAGTCATGCAAGCCATGACACATGTAAAGGTTGACGCTGCCCCCCATTTCAAGGTCCTTATATACTATACGTCAAAATATGCCAGCCGAGGGTGAACAAGTTCTTGCCCCCTGACTTTGAAGAAACCCTACTGAAACCTTAGATGTGTGTGAACACTGCTCTAGGTCAGTCTCCCATCTCCACCTCCATTAACACACAGACCAGGTGCTGGCCATGTCCATCACGGATTCCAATGAGCAAAAAGAAAAAAAATCTGGTTGGCCAACGTTCAGTAAAATCACCTTTATTTCAGCAAGTCTATAATAAACATGTCCAAAAACTCTAATAGAGGGGAACAACATCACCAGCTAACGTGTTTCACGTTTCATTAGCCTGAAGAATCGATCGGCCTGAAGAAGGAGCGCATGCTTCGACAACGCGTCGCCGGTGGCAGAACGTATCCCGGAAGTGACGTCAGGATGGCTAGTGCTGTATCCCCTGTAGATGGGAAGTACCGATCTTCCACTCGATACAACCCAGCGCTCTGAGACCGCTTGTGCCATCCTGAATTCAGACACTGGGATCATCATTCCCCTTCATGATATTGTCATGCTGATTTTATACAATCATTTGTGAGTACCTTTTCTTTGGTCTATGAAACATTTATCCTGATATACTGCACTTAGTGTGGCGCCTGTGTTCTCCTTCCAGCTCGTCACAAGCCCCTTCTACTTGTTTTCAGAGCAGCCTGCGGAGTGTGGTGTATGGAGATATATGTACATGGACTTTACATATGAACTTTTTAATATAGATACCATTAGGCTACTGTTCATATTAGAGTAGCATATGTCTGTATTGGAGCTTGCGGAAGTTTTTGGACACCTATTTCCCCTGTTGTGCGCCAGGTTCACCCTCTTTTTTTCCTGTTATAAAATGTTGCAAACGTTATGTTTTCTCCTTCACTGATGTGCGCTGATGAGGCTGTACTGATGGGCACTGATGAGGCAGTACTGATAGGCTGCCCTTATGAACACTGATGAGGTGGCACTGGTGGGCACTGATGAGGGGGCACTGATGGAAACTGATAGGTGGCACTGATGAGGAGGCACAGGTGGGCACTGATTGGCAGCACTGTTGGGTACTGTTGGGACTGAACTAATAATCAGTGCACTGATTATGAGTGTACATGTCCTTTTAACACAAGCCGGTTATCAGCTGTCTTCTCCTCTCCTGTTGCGGTCAGCGTGAGGAAAGGAGTGCCAACAACCGGCCAGAACTAGCCGGCTGCACAGTCATCATTCAGGTATAGCGTGGTCGGCAACTGGTTGAATAAGAAATGTTATTTCTGACTTTAGATACATTTTAACACCTAAACTCTTTAACAAATTGCCACCCAGGCCAATTCTCACACTTCTCCCTCACTTTTAAAAATCATACTTTTTTTGCTAGAAAATTACTCAGAACCCCAAACATGTTTTTTTAGCAGAGACCCTAGGGAATAAAATGGTGGTCATTGCAACTTTTCATGTGGCACAGTATTTGCGCAGCAATTTTTCAAATGCTTTTTTTTTTTTTTTTGGGGGGGGGGGGGACTGTTTCATGAATTAAAAGAAAAACACTTAATTTAGCTAAAAAATTGTTGTATAATGTGAAAGATAATGCTACGCCGAGTAAATAGATACCTAAAATAAAATTGTGCACACTCATGGAATAGATAGTCAATGCTTTAACATTTTTTTACAGGTTACCTGTTAAGAGTTATGGAGGAGGTCTTGGGCTAGAATTATTGTTCTTGCTCTAATGTTCATGGCAATATCTCACATGTGTAGTTTATGTATATGAGGTGACAGGGGCACTTTCATTTTTATTTTTTTTTTAAATATTGTTTAATTTACTTTTATTTTTATATTTTGACACTTTCCCATTACAATTTTTTTTATCACTTTTATTTCTATTACAAGGAATGTAAACATCCCTTGTAATAGGAACAGGGCATGACAGGGCCTCTTTACAGAGAGATCTGGGGTCTATAAGTGTCGGTTCACACTACTCCAACTTGGGACGCGACTTGTGTGCCCTCAAGTCGTCCCAAGTCGCTTGTCATAACAAATGCAATGTAAATGAATGAGAGCCGTCTTAATATGTACTAATGAAGTCGCTCCGACTTCAGAAAAGGTTCCTGTACTACTTCAAGGCGACTTGTATCCGACTTGTGCCCATAGACTTCAATGGGAGTCGCCTCCAAGTCGGATCCTTATCTTTTGTCAAGCGACTGTAATCAGACTTTCCAGGAAGAAGAAGGAAAATTACCCAGGCATGCCACATTGCAGCCACGCCTCCACTTCCCATATACCATTATCTCTGCCTGGTCTGTTAATATCTCCTGCTTTATATCTCCTGCTTATAATGTCTTCCAGACGCCGCAGATACATTGTAAGGAGAGAGGTGGTGGACAATGAGCTGCTGATCCGGCTGGTGAAGCAGCATCCAGTACTGTATGATACCACTGACAGTAATTACAAGGATCAGACAAAAAGAGATAATGTGTGGCTTGCGATTGTGCGCATAATAGTTGAGGACTGGGAGATGCTGTCTCTGGACGAACGGTCTGATAAATGTAAGTTGAACTTCTTTTTTCATTTCTTCTTTAATATGCACTGATGGTCAGCACTGGTGGACACCGATAGGTGGCAGTGGTGGACAGTGGCAATGGTGGACACTGATAGGTGGCAGCGGTGGACAGTGGCACTGGTGGACACTGATACGTGGCAGTGGTACTTGTGGACACTGATAGGTGGCAATGGTGGACAGTGGCACTGGTGGACACTGATACGTGGCACTGGTGGACACTGATGCCTGGCACTGGTGGACACTGATACGTGTCCGTGGCACTGGTGGACACTGATACGTGGCACTGGTGGACACTGATACATGGCCGTGGCACTGGTGGAAACTGATACGTGGCCGTGGCACTGATGGACACTGATACGTGGCACTGGTGGACACTGATAGGATATATATATATGGAGACAATGATTTTACTCATCAATCAGAATTCAATTTTTATTAAACAAAGAGAATAGCATAACATAAACAGTTGTAAACACGCAGTACAGGCCATATAACATAACTCAAAACACCCCAGCATCCAAAATATATTTCCTTTAGGATCCAATAACCTCCATTTGCCATTCTACTGCACCAGCCGGTGACATGAAGAAAGAGGTACATTTATTTTTAATTGTGGCACCATCACTGGATCCCCGAGCAGCAGTCAATTGTGCTGTTTCCAGATCATGTTGAAGAGAATCCTCAAAATTGTACCCATCCCGTATTCGTACAAAATTGTGGAGCACGCAAGCTGCTTTCACTGCAGTTATTGCGTTCTCTAAGTTTAAAGCAATAGGGGTGTGCAGTACGCGCCATTTATTGGCCAGAATGCCAAAAGTGCACTCCGCCACCCTTCTTGCCCTGGTCAGCCGATAATTGAAATTTTTTTTGGGTGTACTCAGATTACGGTTGGAGTAAGGCCCCATTAGGTGTTCTCCCAACGCAAACGCCTCATCTGCAACAAAGACATAAGGTAGCGGGGGTTCATCGGTCCCAGGTAAGGGACAGTTACGAGGAAGAAGTAGCTGATTGTCTCATAGCATTTGGCCAAAAGATGAGTTGCCAAAAATACATGAATCAGAGCTGCTTCCATATGATCCAATGTCTATGTAGACGAAGCAATAGTTTGCGTCGGCCACTGCTAGCAAAACAAAGGAGAAAAACTTTTTTGTAATTGAAGAACCGACTTCCACTACAAATTGGCTTAACAATATGGATGTGCTTCCAGTCTATAGCTCCAAGGCAATTTGGGAAATTGCACCGTTCCCAAAAACATTGGGCTATTGTCTTCCAGTCATCTTAATTCGGCTTCTTCATTACAATTCCATTGAGCACATCCCATAATATCTCACAGGTTTTAGTGATAATGTAGCTTAGTGTCGACTTGCCCACCATGAATTGATAATGTAAACTCACAATGGAATGTCCTGTTGCCAGGTACCTGAAAGACAAAATACATTTTATGTTTCTTTTTATGTTTTTCAGTGCAAGTAATCCAGACAAGATGGAAGGGGTTGCGGGACTGTTTCCAGCGACACCTTCGAAGGCTCTGGGACCAGAGGAGTGGTTCTGGAGCAAAAAAGGTGGTCCAGTATGTCCACACCGAGGAGATGGACTTCTTGAGACCCTTCATGGCATTGAGAGAGTGAGTTAACATCTGTAATGTTTGTAAAGTGTTGATTAGAATTATTGAATGGTGTGCCTAAAAAGTATTCTATTTTTATTCCAGAACAGAAGCCAGTTGGGAGAGTGAAAGTGTGGTGCATGCTGTATCTCAGGAAACCTCGGGGCAAGTGACTGTGGCCAATGCACCTCTGGGGGAAGAAGAGTCAAGTTTAGACATACCTGAAGAGCTGCCACCCGAGGAGTCTTCTAACCTGGAGGAGCAAGCTGGGCCCAGCCATATTTCTAATGTGAGCAGGAGGCTTCTACCTAGCAGACCTGCAAGACTGAGGGGTGGGGAAAGCCTTGACAGGTTTGTTAAGGTAGTGGACAAACTACATGAGACGCTCCAAAATATGGAGATTCGAAGACCAGGGCAACATTAGAAATCTGGCTGGGCCCAGCTTGCTCCTCCAGGTTAGAAGACTCCTCGGGTGGCAGCTCTTCAGGTATGTCTAAACTGGACTCTTCTTCCCCCAGAGGTGCATTGGCCGCAGTCACTTGCGGAGTCATGGTAGCGGGCCTCATGAAAAATGTCCCACCAGAGAAAAAACACAACCTGCGCAAGTCTATAATGGACCTGATACATGAAAGTCTTCAGGAGGAAACAGCAACATGCTCTTCCCAAAGCTTTGGCCCACCAACACCATATGGCCCACCACCACCATCTGGGCCATATAATCCCCATCCTACCCCTCCACCACCTAGAACCCACCCTTACTATCCCCCCCGTTTCCATCTGTACCATGATGAGTATGGGAATGTCCTGCAGACATCAAACCCAGTCCCATATCCTTCCCCATCCCCTATCATCTCCACAATAGGCACCCCTGTACCAGCCAGAGCATATCAGCCGCCAGTATTCCCTATGATGGCACCAAATGAAAGCCAGTGGGCAAGGCCTACAGGCAGCAGTGGGTCAGGCAGTGATCCCAACTTTGAAAACGTATATCATCAGCTGTAATGTTAATTTTTTATGTTATTTTTGATGTTAGTTGCCTAAAAAAAGTTATCTATGTTTTTCAGTTATGTAATAAATATTGTTTTCTAATGAAAATGACAGTATTTTGGTGCATTTTTTAAATTAGTGTTTAGATGCTATATTGTGCAATATACGCTATCCTGAAATGGTAAAATATGCTTAGTCTATAATCTGGTGAAGCAATGACAAAAATACACTTGCAGAGTAGCCAAAAATTTATTGCTGACCAAGTTTGCTCCAGAAACCCCTATTTTCAAACAAAAAGGTGTGATAACTTTTTCTTTTGTTGAGCATAACACCAAAAAAGAAATATATGTCACTATAATTTACCTTAGTGTGATTATCAATCGTTCAGTAGGTGAGATACTTCTACGAAAAGACGTGTCCTGCGGCTGCAAATGGATGCCAACCAGACCAAGTAATTCATCAAAACCATTATAAAAAAAGGAAAATAAGAATTATGCCACTTGCTAACATAAAAATTGAAAATTTTAGACAATGTTAGCTGTACGCACATATCTCTATATTCTTTTACACATTTGACAATTTAATTTTACAAAGTTTAATTACCTTGCCATAGACATACGAGTAAAATTGAAAAACTTGTCCTCATGAGCACGCAAATTTGCATACATGGCCCAGAAATGTCCTCTTCCTTCCCGATTACGAATGATAGGATGGATCCAGTATGGCCTTCTTCTCATCCTCATCCTGCGTTTCCTCTCTGCGTCTTCAATTAATACTGCCATACCCGCTGTTATGATAGCTGACATCAGATATGACAAGCCAAACTGTGCGAACAAATACAGGACACATGGGAAAACAGGAAATAAGTAAAAAAAAAACAGGAAAAGAAAATTAGGTCACAACACATCATATTCTGATTGGCCAAATACAAAGTCGTCTATCATAGAAGTCGCTTTAAATAATTCACAAGTCGTGCTGAAGTCGCGCTGAAGTTGCGCTGAAGTCGCGCTAACAAGTCGCCCCTTTATGGGGCGACTTAGGATCGCGGTAGTGTGAACCGGCTCTAAGTCCCCAGATCTCTCCTCTATGCTGGAAAGCCTAAAATAAAAAAATAAACAAACTCGGGTTCCCAGCTGAGGCAACAGCTGTGTTTACAACTGCCAAGAATGGACCTGACGTCATAACATCATGCCTGGCCTCCTAAGGTCATAGAGATGACCAGGGACCACCTGGTCCTCAGTCAGCTCTATAGTAAATGACCGCCATCGGCCGATTCATTCTTCGGCTCGTTGATTGCACGGGTGAGCCGGTAGAAGCACCGAAGGGTGGCGGGGGGGGGGGGTGGTCCCTTCCCACCGCCTGTAAAAACAATCAAGCAGCTGAACAGCCGCTATGATTGTTTATACAGTACAGGGAATCACCAGCTGAAAAATAAGATACTGTACCTGAATGATACAGCTGCACCGATCATTCAGATATCTCCACTCAAAGTCCATGACATCATATGATGTTGTTGGGTAGGAAGTGGTTAAACAGCTGTAAAAACCACATGGCATGTCTTCATTTAGCTCATTCAAAATCACGGGTGCAAAGTTTTGTGCATCCATGTTGCACACACACAAAAAAAGAAAAAATGCATCGGATGTCTCCGAAGTGAGAACATTTTGGTAAATCCGGGTCAATGGAAAAAAGGCAGAAATATTACATGCAAACCTTTAGGTCCCCAAGCAATTTGAATTAGCACACATTGTCATATAAGATAATTCTCGAGGCATTGTTGTAGTAAGCTGCAATTCCGCTATACTAACACATTCCATTATGTGAAACATGGCCGACTGTGAGTATAGCTGGCTGGGTACACACTCGGAAGAAAAATTCCGTACAAGGTACGATCGTTCAATTTTTGTATAGTGTGTCCACAATTTTCCACATCTGATTCAGACTTTCCAAAATAAAAATTTCCTGAGGGACAAACTCCACATTTCTTCTTGTACATGACAGAACAATAGATTTTTGTTTAACCACTTAAGCCCCGGAAGGTTAACCCCCCTTAATGACCAGGCCATTTTTTTGCGATTCGGCACTGCATTACTTTAACGAACAATTGCACGGTCGTGCGACACTGTACCTAAAAAAAATTGATGTTTTTTTTCCCCACAAATAGAGCTTTCTTTTGGTGGTATTTGATCACCTGTGCGATTTTTATTTATTGTGCTATAAACAAAAAAAGAATTCTGAAAAAAAAAACAATATTTTTTACTTTCTGCTATTTAACATTCCCCAAAAAAAGAAAATCAAATTTTTTCATCAATTTAGGCCAATATGTATTCTGCCATATTTTCGGTAAAAAAAATCCCAATAAGCGTATATTGATTGACTTAAAAGTTATCGTGTCTACAAACTAGAGGAAAGTTTTGTCATTTTTATTTTACTAGTAATGGTGGCAATCAGCGATTTTTAGCGTAACTGTGACATTGCGGCCTACAGATCGGACACCTAATTTACATTTTTGATACTTTTGAGGGGACCAGTGACATTACTACAGTAAATCGGTGCTAAAAATATGCGCTGTTACAGTACTAATGACACTGGCAGGGAAGGGGTTAACAGTGTGGGTGATCAAAGGGTTAAGTGTGTCCCTAGGGGAGTGATTCTAACTGTGTGGAGGTTGGGCTTGTGAAATGACCATAGAGACCTGTGTGCCTTAATAGGAGGAACACAGGAGCTCTGTGTTCATCACACACAGAACAGCGGTCTGTTTACAACAGCAGACCGCTGTTCTGTCTCCACGGGGAGCGATTGCTTACTGTAGTAATGTCACTGGTACCCCCAAAAGTGTCAAAAATGTCAGTTAGTGGTCCGATCTGTCTGCCACAATGTCGCAGTCCCGCTAAAAATCACTCATTGCCGCCATTACTAGTTAAAAAAATAAATAATAAAAATGACAGAAATCTTTCCCGTAGTGAGTAGATGCAATAACTTTTGCGCAAACCAATTAAAATACGCTTATTGGGATTTTTTTTTACCAAAAATATGTAGCAGAAAACAAATTGGCCAAAAATGTTGAAAAAATTTTATTTTTAATTTTTTTTTTATTGAGAATGTCATATTGCAGAAAGTAAAAAATATTGATTTTTTTTCAGAATTGTCGCTCTTTTTTTGTTTATAGCGAAAAAATAAAAATCGCATAGGTGATCAAATACCACCAAAGGAAAGCTCTATTTGTGGGAAAAAAGGACATCAATTTTATTTGGGTACAGCATCGCACGACCGCGCAATTGTCCATTAAAGTAACGCAGTGCTGAATCGCAAAAAAATGGCCTGGTCATTAAGGGGGAAAATCTTCCGGTCCAGAAGTGGTTAACTGACAATGGTCGACGTCGTACGACGCTGTACCTAAATACAATTGATGTCATTTTTTTCCCCACAAACAGCTTTCTTTTGGTGGTATTTGATCACCTCTGCATTTTTTTTTTTGCATTATAAACAAAAAAAAGAGCGACAATTCTAAAAAAAAAAAACAATATTTTTCCCTTTTATGACATTTTTATGCACTCTAAACAAAAAAGACCAACAATTTTGGAAAAAAAACAACAATATTTTTTACTTTATGCTATAAAAAATACCCAATAAAAAAATGTCAAAAATCTAATTTCTTCATCAATTTAGGCCAATATGTATTCTGCTACATGTTTTTGTTAAAATAAAAAAATCCCAATAAGCGTATGTTGATTGGTTTGGGCAAAAGTTATAGCGTCTACAAACTTTGGAATATTTTTCTGGAATTTTTATTTATTTATTTTTTTCTAGTAAAGGCAGCGATCAGTGATTTCTAGATGGACTGCGACATTGTGGCAAACAAATTGAACACCTAACTGACACTTCTGACACTTTTTTGGTGACCAGTGACACTAATACAGTGGTCAGTGATAATATATATATTATATTGTCTACAAACTTTGGAATATTTTTATGGAATTTTTATTTATTTATTTTTTTCTAGTAAAGGCAGCGATCAGTGATTTCTAGAGGGACTGCGACATTGCGGCAAACAAATTGAACACCTAACTGACACTTCTGACACTTTTTTGGTGACCAGTGACACTAATACAGTGGTCAGTGATAATATATATATTATATTGTCTACAAACTTTGGAATATTTTTATGGAATTTTTATTTATTTATTTTTTTCTAGTAAAGGCAGTGATCAGTGATTTCTAGAGGGACTGCGACATTGTGGCAAACAAATTGAACACCTAACTGACACTTCTGACACTTTTTTGGCGACCAGTGACACTAATACAGTGGTCAGTGATAATATTTATATTATATTGTCTACAAACTTTGGAATATTTTTCTGGAATTTTTATTTATTTATTTTTTTCTAGTAATGGCGGCGATCAGTGATTTCTAGAGGGACTGCAACATTGCGGCAAACAAATTGAACACCTAACTGGCACTTCTGACACTTTTTTGGTGACCAGTGACACTAATACAGTGGTCAGTGATAAAAAAATGCACTGTCACTGTACTAATGACACTGGCTGGGAAGGGGTTACCATCAGGGGTGATTAAAGGGTTGAGGGGGCTCCTAGGGAGTGCTTTCTAACTGTGTGGGGGATGGCTTAAATGGAGGAAGGCAGAGATTTGTGTTCCTGCTTAACAGGAACACAAGATCTCCATCTTCCTCTCTGACAGAACGGCGGTCTGCCTTGTTTACATAGGCAGACTGCCGTTCTGCCTCTCCTGTGAATGATCTGTGGGTCCCAGGGGACATCACGTCCATAGGACACGCTGATTGGACACAGCGGTAGTGGGTCGCCGGTGGCACGCGTGCATCCCCCAGACCCTGTGCACGAAATTAAGTACAGGTACGTGATTTAGCACGGGAGGGTCGCCCTGCTGCAGTATATCTGCGTGGGGCGGTCCAAAGGGGGTCAATGTGAAAGATACGAAAGACGTGATCAGAAACAATAAAAAACAACAAAAACAGCCTTTGTCGTAGGAGAATTTTCAGACATTTCCACCCTCGGTTCTGACTTGCTGTGAAACATTGAGGAAAACCAGATGTTTGTTCGCCCACTTTTCTTATAATCTGTACCCCCTTTAAGTAGCAGTTTTAAGCTTATCTCCACAATGACTAACAAGATTTGGTTTGCAGAAGTGGTGGTAAACGGAGAGCATTATCTAGACCTAGCGGAAGTCATCGAGCTTCTACACTTCTTTATTCACACAGACAAATGGAAACTGGTGAAGAATAAATAGGCTTGTGGTTTGATATTGCGGTAGATGTGTTTTACTCTCTAAAGCTGTGCGAAGCTGATGAGTAACCACTACCATATAGACCATTAGCGTGTACACTTTTAGAATGATTTATAGTTTCTGAAAGATGAATTCCAGGCAGGTATAAAAGACAACTTTGTGTTTGTTAAAAGAGAAATATAGCAAAAGCTTTTTTGGTCATACTTCTCTTGTGGGTTACAGGGGTTCACTTACTTTTTTTCTCTCTGATGACCCAGATAATATAGAGATATTGCCCACTATCAGCTAACATGGCAGAGTCACTCCTGGACCTGGTAGGATCCTAACAATATTGTTGGGATCTACCCGAATGCCTGATCAGCAGTGGGCTCCACTTCTCAGCGTGGTTTTTCGGTTATACTGCATGTCAGTGCTCAGACCATACGCCGCACACTGCATCAATTTGGTCTGCATGGCGGTCATCCCAGAGGGAAGCCTCTTCTAAAGATGATGCACAAGAAAGCCCGCAAACAGTTTGCTGAAGACAAGCAGACTAAGGACATGGATTAGTGGAACCATTTTCTGTGGTCTAATGAGACCAAGATAAACTTATTTGGTTCAGATGATGTCAAGCGTGTGTGGGGGCAACCAGGAGAGGAGTACAAAGACAAGTGTGTGTGTGCTTATATCGGGGAGCTACAGTTCATTGAGGGAACCATGAATGCCAACATGTACTGTGACATACTGAAGAAGAGTATGATCCCCTCCCTTCGGAGACTGAGCCGCAGAGCAGTATTCCAACATGATAATGACTCCAAACACACCTCCAAGATGACCACTACCTTGCTAAAGAAGCTGAGGGTAAAGGTGATGGACTGACCAAGCATGTCTCCAGACCAAAGCTATTGACCTATTGAGTATCTGTGGGGCATCCTCAAATGGAAGGTGGAGGAGCGCAAGGTCTCTAACATCCACCAGCTCTGTGAAATCATCATGGAGGAGTGGAAGAGGATGCCAGTGGCAACCTGTGAAGCTCTGGTGAACTCAATGCCCAAGAAGGTTAAGGCAGTGCTGGAAAAAATTGGTGGCCACACAAAATATTGACACTTTGGGCATAATTTGGACATTCTCACTTAGGGGTGTACTCACTTTTGTTGCCAGCGGCTTAGACATTAATGGCTGTGTGTGGAGTTATTTTGAGGGGACAGCAAATTTACACTATTATACTACTTTACATTGTACCAAAGTGCCATTTCTTCAGTGTTGTCACATGAAAAGATAAAATATTTATAAATATGTGAGGGGTGTACTCACTTTTGGGAGATACTGTATATATATATATATATATACACACACAGTATGTATACAGACAGCATAGAGTCCCACTGTCAGAGTACAATGCCCCAGCAGGGGGGATTCCTCCATCTGTTGATGGAGGCATCTGTTCTACCTATCCATCCATGGGCAACTTTGCTACAGCACTGTGTATCATAAACATTATTTGTGTTTCCTTTTTAGAAAATACTGTTTTCACCTTCTTTTCTCCATCTCAGTGCTGCTAATATCCTCCAGTCTCTTTCAGCCAATTCCTCGCTTCAGCATGCACTGCACAAAAAGTAATAAGCCTGGACCATGCCTCCCCAATGTGTGTCAACACAGCCACTAGTACTCTGTACCCACGGATGACGACAAGTAGGAGTTGAAGGAGGGGATGGAGAATTTAAAGGTCAATTATACTAAAAGCACAGCTATCCTTTAACCACTTAAGCCCCTGAAGATTTTACCCCCTTCCTGACCAGGGGGTATTTTGCGATTCGGCACTGCGTGATTTTAACGGACAATTGCACGGTCGTGCGACGCTGTACCTAAACGAATTTGACGTCCTTTTTTCCCCACAAACAGAGCTTTCTTTTGGTGGTATTTGATCACCTGTGTGATTTTTTGATCATGCGCTATAAACAAAAAAAGAGCGTCAATTTTGCAAAAATAACAATATTTTTCACATTTTTTATATGAAATCCCCCCCCCCAAAAATGTAAAAATCTAAATTTTTTAACATTTTATGCCAATTTGTTTTATGCTACATATGTTTGGTAAAAAAAAAAAAAAAATTGCAAAAAGCGTATTTTGATTGGTTTGCGCAAAAGTTATCGCGTTTACTAACAAAGGGAAAGATTTTGGTCATTTTTGTTGTTTTTTTTTTAACGCGTAATGGCGGCGACCTGCAATTTTTTTTGCGGTACTGCGACATTGGGGCGGACAGATCGGACCCTTGACTGACATTTTTGACACTTTTGGGGTTACCAGTGACATTACTGCAGTAATCAGTGCTATACATATGCACTGTTACTGTAAAATGACACTGGTAGTGAAGGGGTTAACTTTATTTGAGAGGGAGGGGTTATGTGTGTCCCTAGGGGCGTGATTCTAACTGTGATTGGCTGTGGCTTGAGGTGTAGGAACAATGATCAACGGTCCTACATGATCACTGTTCCTACACAGGGGAGAATGACAGGCGGCTTGTTTACACTAGCCGCCTGCCTTTCTCCCGCTGTCATGGACGATTGTGAGTGAGCGGCGGACATCGGGTCCGCCGCTCACACGCGCGGGGGTGTCCGTGATCGCGCGGGAGCGTGCCTCCGGCGGCGCGCGCTCGCTCCCCAGAGCCTCACAGGCTAGTGACGTACCGGTACGTCACTTTGCCTGTGAGGGGCTGACCGCCGCAGTATAAATACTTGCGGCGGTCGGCAAGTGGTTAATACATCTGCCTTAAAGGAAGGAAAACATTGGGAATTAGTGAGATCCCTAACATTAGTGTACATTTTTTCAATCCAAATGAGTATGTGACTATAGGTGGGGGATTATAATTTTACTCTGGGCATGGCCTAAGCAGGTAAGTTCCCACAGATTCAGAAAACATAGGAGAGAGTCAGGCATCCTACATCCACAGAAGATCTGTGGTTAGTTCTTCTAGATGTTTGGAACAACCTACCTGCCAAGCTCCTTCAAAAACTGTGTGCAAGTCTACCTAGGAGAACTGATGCTGGTTTGAAGGCAAAGTGTGGTCACACCAAACATTGATTTGATTGGATTTCTCTTCTGTTCATTTAGTTTACATTTTGTTACTTGATAAAAATAAACTAACACTTCTATTTCTGAAAACATTCTTCATTTACAGCATTTTGTCACACCTGCCTAAAACCTTTGCACAGTAGTGTATGTTTTCATACCTAAAGTCAGGATTACTCAGAGCCTATTGTGCACTTTAACTTGGGAAAGCTTTATGGCCTGACATACACTATATTACCAAAATTATTGGGAAGCCTGCCCTTACACACACTTGAACTTTAATGGCATCCCAGTCCGTAGGGTTCAATATTGAGTTGGTCCACCCTTTGCAGCTATAACAGCTTCAACTCTTCTGGGAAGGCTGTCCACAAGGTTTAGGAGTGTGTCTATGGGAATGTTTGACCATTCTTCCAGAAGGGCATCTGTGAGGTCAGGCACTGATGTGGAAGAGAGAGCCTGGCTCGCAGTCTCTGCTCTAATTCATCCCAAAGATGTTCTATCGGGTTGGAGTCAGGACTCTGTACAGGCCAGTCAAGTTCCTCCACCCCAAACTCGCTCATCCATGTCTTTATGGGTCTTGCTTTGTGCACTGGTCCAAATCATTTGGTGGAGGGGAGATTATAGTGTGGGGTTGTTTTTCAGGGCTTAAGCTTGGCCCCTTAGTTCCAGTGAAGGGAACTTTTAGGGTATCAGCATACCAAGACATTTTGGACAATTTCATGCTCCCAACTTTGTGGGAACAGTTTTTTTTTTATTTTGTTTTGAGTAAAATGGAATATTTTGATTGGCATCCCTGTACCCTTTAAAGTGACAATAAATGATACCCTTAAGCCCCGTACACACGCAACGATTATCGGCCGACCGATCGTCCGTCTTTTGTCCAGAGTTGTATTTTGTTGGTTGGAATGTGCCTAGACTGCACACAAATTTTCTCGCCCAACAAAATTCTACTTCAGAAGTGATGTCATGTGTTGGGTTGCTTTCTTTGTGTTTTTTCTTCACTGAGCATGCCCAGACTTGCTCATCAGATTTTCCCCTGTCGAAATCTGTACTGACTGCACGAAAATCGGCCGTTGTGTTGACGGCCAACAAAAATTTTATAGTCTGCACACCAGATTTTTTTCGGCCGAAAAGTCGGAGTCGGTTGTCGGAAGCATCATACTAACAAGCCGAAAATCGGCAGATCGGACGTTGGCGAAATTCCCTGCCAATTTTCGACGCATGTGTACGGGGCTTTATTCTCCAAAGTAAATCCATACACATCCACTACCTAATGGTCCTGTCATCTATTTTTCATTAAAATGTTTTTGTTCTGCTATCTGGAAATACCCTCTGTGAGCTCTTGTACCTTCCCCCACCCCCTACACTTCCTTTGTTTGGAACAAGCAGTGCATGTGGTTGCACTAATGTGCACTGCTCTATGCACATTACATATCCCATAGTCCATAGTATGCATTAGAGGGTGCCTATGTTCCTACATACAGTGAAACCACTGAGAATGAACACAACCAAATCAGATCACTGCAGTAAAAAAAAAAAATGAAATCAAAATTAAAAATTGGAGCCTTGGCAGAGGCTGAGTGCAGTGAAATGGGTTTTCCTGGTTTTTCTTTTATAAAACAGAGTATAGAGTCACTTTAGAGGAAGTCTTCTCCCTTCCTAACCTGGAGAACACTGCAACCAGAAGAGTAAGTGAGGAAAATATCAAATAAGGGCAAAGAAGGCAAAAAAATTGGATTTTTGTACTTAGACAAAATCTTTTTCTCTTAAGTTTTTCGAAAGACACAGCTGGATCTTCAGATTCTGACCAATGACGTATCACTGGTTTACTTTTAGGTATCCCCTTGCCCCAGTTTGTAATATACAGGTCAGGTCTTCCGAATAGAAAATGGTAGAAACTCATATAGCCTGAACCGCATCCAAAAAAAAGAAGTACTACTTCCTGAAGAAGGGACGTGAGGGATGTAGGGGACGTAAAATGATGACCTCATTTAAGTGGGAAACCTTTGGCAGACAGACCAATCGAGGCAGAAGTACCGCCTTAATCGTGTGCCAGTGCCAGATTTATAAAGGGCAAATAGGGCAATTGCCCCAGGCCCCCCTGCCAGAGGGGGCCCCAGATGCCCTTTATAAAAAAAAAGTAATAATGATAAAATTAGTTTTATTATTAAAAAAAAATAAAGTGTGTGCGAGTGTCAGGATACAGAACAGTTAAGCCTCAGAGGCAATGAAAGGGATGAGGGCTTCTGGCAGATGTTTTACAATTCAACTTCTCATCATTTTTTACTATTTAAAATGTTTGTTTCAACAAGAATGTGTTGTTCAATTTATTGCCTTGGGTATAAGGGACAAGTGGGTGGGACAAGGGTTCGAGAAAAGTTAAGCCTCATACACACGCGTCGAAATTCGGCCGGGAATTTTCGTCCGATGACCGATCTGCCGATTTTTGGCTTGTTAGTATGATGCTTCCGACAACCGACTCCGACTTTTCGGCCAAAAAAAATGCAGGCTATAAAATTTTTGTCCGCCGTCAAAACACGTCCGATTTTCGTGCAGTCAGTACAGATTTCGACAGGGAAAAATCTTATGAGCAAGACTGGGCATGCTCAGAGATGAAAGAACACAAAGAAATCAATCCAACACATGACATCACTTCTGAAGTAGAATTTTGTCGGGCGAGAAAATTCGTGTGCAGTCTAGGCACATTCCAACCAACAAAACACCACTCTGGACAAAAGACGGAAGACCGGTCGGCCGATAATCGTTGCGTGTGTACGAGGCTTTAGAAAAATGTTGGAAAGTGCCAGGCAACAGCCCCAACCCCATTGTGTGGGAGTGAAATGAATGACCAGTTAGAATGATGGGAGGGATCTAACTCCCCGTTTGACCCTGGTTGGGTCAAGAGGTGAATCTGACACTCCACAATCTCAACCATGACTGACTCGGGTACTTGATTTGGACACTCTCCCCCCTTTTTGTTCACTAGCTTTTCTGGTCTCACTCTCATTATTGGGTCTCTTGGCAGTGGTACTCTTTCTATGTCAATGCCTATTGGTTCCTATGGTACTCCATACCTATCTCTTCTATGTTCACTTTTTCCCCATACTTATCACCATACCTCTCTGGCATAGGTCACTTACATCACTGTTTTGGTATCCTACCTTTTTGTAAGAAACCTTCTTTACCTATCATTCTTCAAGTCACACTACTATAAATGTCACCATTTTTTGAATATTTATACATATTTTTGTACTCACCCCTACAGATTACTTTGGTGACTGCTAATTTGAAACCGCCCCCTTGTTAATACCTTGGCTACACTTCCTATCTATGAATGTCCTCTTGATGTGCCCCATGTGGCTGCTGGTTGGACTCCCTCAGCTCCCGGTGTGGACATGTTGCCCTCTTGACCCAAGCTACATGATGTTCTCTCAGTCTTGCATACTGATTCTACTGCTGTATATATATATATTTTATGATGCACCTGCTCTTGATAAAGTGGTTATGTCCACGAAACGCGTCGAGCTTTTTACCGATGCATCTACCCTACTACGATTTGGATTCTACAATATGTACCCATAGCTACCAAGGAACCTATGTACAAGTCTATTACATCATGTGTTTTCGATATTATGCTCTGTACTGTACCATGATCTGCCAATACTATATGCATGTACTATGCAATTGATGCAATGTTACACAAGTTTATATGTAATAATAAACCTGTTTTGTTTTTTATCAATGTTCTCTAAACAATTATTACCAACTGCATGTCCTCACACTTCATTTAAAGTCCCATTTTCCCCCCTTCTTTTACCGTCCCCCCATTTTTGTACCTTTTTGTAGGCAGTGGGCTCCAATGTACTGATGTACAATAATTACTGCTATATTACTATGCTTCTACGTTATTATTATCTCCGTACAAGCCCACTGCCTGATGTATTATATTTATTTATTGTTTTGTTATGATATTCCCCTCATATTCAACATGAATAGGGATGGAGGCATCTTGCCCCTATTAGGTAGAGCCTCATTTAAAGTCCCACCCTCTGAACCTCGGTTCAATTCTTTGTTTTTTGCACAATCTCAAATAGAGTAAAACTTTGTTAGCTAGTTTTATCCAAAATTATCAGATTGGTTGAATTCGGGACAGGCATGGCCCTGGATCAGAATTCTGCCACAATGACAGCAGAATGTCAGACGATATCGGTGAGAGTAGAGGACCTTCCTTCTCTATGTTTCTTGCACCTGGTGTAGTAGTAAAGTCTACTTCTAAACAGTGGGTTTTTTCTGTGTCCGGAATCCTGTCATATAATTTAATTTCTATGTTAAGGGGCCCAGGAACTTGAAGTGCCCTAGGCCCCCAAATGTCTAAAACCAGCACTACCTACGTAGTGCAGCACTAAAAAAGGGCGATTACAAGAAAGAGACACTAATTGGGGGACTTTCTGATAACCTCCATGAAACCACCTTCATGAGAGGGTCAACGGAGGAAATTCCTAGATATTTTTTAACAAAGTCTGTTACAGGGCCTGATTCAGATTCCACAGCGGTAGTGAATCCCCCTAGACAGGACAATGTACTTAGTGCCCAGGAGAAGGTACAGACCAGAGAAAGAGAATCCAATAGACCATGGAAAAGCATGGCCAAGACAGAAACCTGGCCCTGTACAGCACCTAAGGCCATCCGGGGGTCCACACCCCTTAATGGAAAGTCCTTGCGAAGCTAACAAGCAGGGCAGTGTAAAGTGCTGTGCACAGTGGGGAGTGGGGGTTGGCTATTGGCTAACCTAGGGAACCTGCACCACCTAGGAAAAATTGTGCAATACAAACCAGGGTAAGGATCCACCTGTGTCCTTCAACGAACAGAAAAAAATGAAGAAAACAAGGGAACATAATCTTCCCAGTAGGCACATGGACAGCACGTAAAAGCAGACAGATCCACTCCAAGGATAAAAAGTGTTTTAATTTATTTTGTGTCCCTGTTTAGTGACAATATTTTCACTAGGATGAGAAATTAGGAGATATGTCCCCACTCCTCCTACAGATAGCCTAAAAAAGTCTGACAGATGCTAAACCTCCCTTGCTGTATCCAAAGTGAAAAATTAATTAAGATTCTTTTTTAGACTTATATACGAGGTGTGACAATTTAATTCCTGGAATACCACTGGTGTAGCACTATGGTGGTGAGTTTCACAGCCACTCTCACTCAAGCGTGTTCTGACATGTTCTAACTTGCACTTTCAATCAGAACAACCCCTGCACATGCTGATTAACAACATATACATGGGGAAATACTTCACCAGCCTATGGTGCTGACCATGTGTCCACTTCCTACTGGATGTATGCCTTTTAGCAGATATGTCCTGGTCACTGCAGCTCCTCTCGCACTCCACTGGGAAGGGGGGCGGATAAAAAGCAAGATCTAACTTGCACTTACCTGGGTTGCAGACCAGTTGACTCCGTCTTTACCCAGTTCTGGACCGGAAGGATTTGTCCCCTTAATGACCAGGCCATTTTTTGCAATTCGGCACTGCATTACTTAAACGGAAAATTGCGCGGTTGTGCTACACTGTGCCAAAATAAAAGTGATGGGTTTTTTCCCACAAATAGAGCTTACTTTTGGTGGTATTTGATCACCTGTGGGATTTTTATTTTTTTCCGCTATAAACAAAAAAATAGCAACAATTCTGGAAAAAAGAAAACAATATTTTTCACATTCTGCTATATAACATTCCAAAATAAATAAATAAATAAAAATCAACATTTTTCAACCTTTTAAGGCTCTTTCACACGGGCGTTCAGTTTTTTTTGCCCGATCAGGTCCTTTTTTTTTTTTTTGAAACGAACACGGATGACACTTGTGTCATCCGGTCCGTCTGTCCGTTTTTCATCCCATCTGTTTGCGGATGAAAAACGGACATAATGTATCTCTATGTAAATACGGATGTCAGCGGATGACACCACTGACATCCGTTTTTGTGTCCGTTCCGTTTTTTGAACGGAAGAAAAAATAGGTTTCTCTTCTGTTCCAAAAAACTGAACTGAAAGGACGAAAAACGGCTGACATCCGTATTTACATAGAGATACATTATGTCCGTTTTTCATCCGCAAACGGATGGGATGAAAAACGGACATACGGAACGCCCGTGTGAAAGAGCCCTTAGGCCAATTTGGTAAAAAAAACAAAAAAAACTGCAATAATAATATTTTGATTGGTTTGCGCAAATTTGTGTGATTTTTAGCGGGACCCCTAACTGACATTTTTGACACTTTTGGGGGGGACCAGTGACCTTACTACAGTAATCAGTGCTAAAAATATGCACTGTTACTGTAATAATGACACTGGCAGGGAAGGGGTTAACCCAGGGGGGATCAAAGGGTTAAGTTTGAGCCTAGGTGGGTGTTTTCTAACTGTATGGGGGAGATACTTGTGAAATGACCACAGAGACCTGTGATCCTATATAGAAGGATCACAGGCGCTCTGTGATCATTTCAGAGAGAAGAACGGTCAGCCATGTTTACAACAGCTGCCCGTCCTTCTCTTTCAGCAGGGAGCGTTCGCAGGTGCCCGGCGGCAATCGCAGGTGCCGGTCCCATGGATTGGCATCTCCGCTGCCTAGAGGGGCCGGAACGCGCCGCTGGTGGCACGCTTGCCCCCCAGGACTACACGCACGACAGACATAGGGCTATGTCGTTTAGTGCAGCCGAGCCAACCTGCCGCAGTAAAACTGCGGCGGGCGGTTGCCAAGTGGTTAAGGAGTAGAAGAAACAATACATGTGCATGGTGCTGTTGGCGGAAAATAAGTGACAGGAATCTGGAACAGCTGATTACCATCAAACTTTGTGTGGAAATTTACAAACATGCAAGTGAAACTTTACCTCTGTCAAAACAAGATTATGGTGAACCTTCCATGAAGAATTCAAGTGTTTCTGAATGGCATAGGGGGCTTAAAGTGGAGTTCCGGCCTATTTTGCAACTTTAGTGATTCCTGGAGTGCTCGCTATGCTGATCAACAATTGGGCATTTTCAATTTTTTTCGGGGGTCCCTTACCTTATTTTCAGGGCATTTTTGATTGTACTTCCTCCTTCTCCCCCCTCTGTGGCCACGGCCACTGACATCATTTCCGCCTTTGCATTGCATCCTGGGAGCTGTTTGTCATCACTCCCAGGAGGCTGGAATCAGGAAGAACTCCCAGAACACTCCCTGGAATCAGGAAGGAGGACACAGCAGATTACACTGTGTGGCTTCAGATGCCCACATCCAAGATGGGCACACCCAGACAGTGTTTTTAAAAGTAAGATCCAATACTGTACACCTTGTAAGTATGAGAATAGGGGTTCTGTAAAGGGCGATGGATTAGTATTATAGGGGTATTTTTAGTTAAAAAAAGGTATTTGAGGCCGGAACTCCGCTTTAAGGAGGGGCGAGATGATATCCATGATAACACAAGAAGTGGGTAGCCAAAAAAGCAAAGGATAGATGTAAATCTGGACAGAATGTGAACCCTTGTATGCTCATGCTGGTGTGTTTTTTGAATCACAAGGGGATAGTTCACTATGAGTTCAACAAACATGGTACAACGGTCAACCAACATTGTTACTTGGAAATTCTGAAAAGGTTACAGGAATCTGTTCGGAGGAAAAGACTGGAACTCCGGCTTGACAAGTGAATTCTCCACCATGAGCATGATCCTGCACAAACTTTTTTTTACAATCTATTCCAGAAATTGCATTGCCACACCTCATAGAGTGGAGAAGGATTAGAACATCTTTTGTGTTTTGCTGCTATGCGGGGCTCTGTTAGAGAGATTTCCCCCATTTTCCTGGGGACAACAGTTTCACCAGGCTGGAAGTGACAGAAAAGCTCAGAGAGCATTACAGAATTTTTTCTTTTTTAAGTGGGAAAAGGCTAGAACCGGACAGCACTTCTATTGTGCCCATGTTGCAGATTTTCTCTCACATCCAGTTTAGTGAAAGCATTATCAACGGGACAGGAAATTAAGGTAAATCTCTCTAAGGGAGTCATGAAAAACAATAAAAATCCTTCTCCATTGTATCCAACAACAATGAAAAAGATTTTGGCTGAACCAACACTTTAAGCGAACTGCTTTCATGTGTATATTAGGAATACACTAAACATGGTGTAGGTTCCTTTTAAGGCGCTTTTCCACTGCATGGAACCGAAGGGTTCGGCTCGCTTTTGTGCTTTTCCACTGCTGGTACCGCATGGTACGGTGTAGGAATGGTTCGGTACGGTGGCACTTTTCCACTGCATGGAACCGAACGGTACGGTTCTCTAATGGCGCTTTTCCACTGCATGGAACCGAACGGTTTGGCACGCTTTTGTGCTTTTCCACTGCTGGTACCGCATGGTACGGTGTAGGAACGGTTCAGTACGGTACGGCGGCGCTTTTCCACTGCATGGAACCGAACGGTACGGCTCTCTAAAACAGTACCACCTCGATTGTGGTTCCAAGAGGTACCATACCCGGTACCATACCCACAATCCTTTGTATGCAGTCACTACTAGCCACTGCTTGGTCAGAGAATCCCACCCACCCCGTTGTTATCCCACCCACTTACCTTTAGTACTACTTTAGTGGAAAAGCAAACCATACCGTACCGTACTGAACCGTTCCAACACCGTACCATGCGGTACCAGCAGTGGAAAAGCAAACCGGGCCAAGCAGGGCCGAGTAGAGCCGAGCCGGTACTTGCAGTGGAAAAGTGCCATAAAACAGTACCACCTCGATTGTGGTTCCAAGAGGTACCATACCGGTACCATATCCCACAATCCTTTGCATGCAGTCACTACTAGCCACTGATTGGTCAGAGAATCGTTGTTATCCCACCCACTTAACTTTAGTACTACTTTAGTGGAAAAGCAAACCATACCAAACCGTTCTAACACCGTACCAATGCGGAACCAGCAGTGGAAAAGCAAACTGGGCCAAGCAGGGGCGAGTAGAGCCGAGCCGGTACTTGCAGTGGAAAAGTGCCATTATACTCTTCTATTGAACAAGCATAGGAATGGAGAGTCCTAAAACTTTTGCCAGGGGCATACTAGATAGAATGTGCTCCTGCTGATAGGTAAGAAGCGATAGGTCCTCTTCAAACAATGGGACTTCGTTAAAGTGTATGTATAGTCAAAACATGTTTTTTGTCAGTTTTTATTAGAATAAGGAAGGGTTAAACCCCATGTCAAGTTTAGATTGCTGTCTGTGTCTCCACTCAGTAGATTAACCCCCTCTAATTGTCCTAGTGACCATCTGCAAAAGAGGCAGAAAATGACGGGAAATTCTAAAATTTTGGAGCGGTCACCAAAACAAGAGGTGAAGGTTAATCCAATGGGGACCCTTGTTTCAGTGTTCCTCATTGGATGAGGACTTAATTCTCTTTGCTTTTGAGATATTCTATGTTATTTTCAAGTCCCGGAAGTCAAAGGAAATCTCTCCAATAAAACAAAGGTGGCAACAACTACATGGAGAGGTTTTAACCTTTTCCTACTCCACCAAAAACTCGAGAAAAAAGGTTTTGGCTTGAGAAGCACTATAATATCCTGGTCTGGAAGCCACACATAACGAGAACAATTTAACTAATGAGAACACAAGAGTGGTTGGTATAACTGTCACAACTACTAAAGTCTAAGCCACAGCCTCCACATGGAAAGGATTTTCGCCCAGTATGCCTCTTCTCATGTCTGGGGCAGCTGGAGCCACTGCTGAACCTCCTGTCGCATTGGACGCAATCATATGACTGATCCCCCGTATGAACTCTCTGATGTAAAATGAGGTTGGACTTGCTCCTGAAGGTCTTGTTGCAATGAGAGCAGGAATAAGGCTTCTCTCCTGAGTGGATTCTTTGATGGGAAGCCAAGTGGGCATTTCTTCTGAATTCTTTCCCGCAGTCTGAACAAGTAAAAACCATCCCCTCCGTTTTTACTGTCCTATTGGAAACCACCTGAGTATCAGAACTAAATGACTGGCCACTGTCTTTGGGCATGTAAGACTTTCCTGCAAAGTGGGTCTTCATATGAGTGGCAAGATTGGAGCTCTGACTAAAGGAGTTTCCGCACACCTTGCAGATATAAGGTCTTTGTCCCGTATGGGTCCTCTCATGTTTTGCCAGGTGTGACTGGAGCCTGAAGCGTTTTTTGCATACAGTGCAAGCCCAGGGCTTGTCCTTCAAGTGGATCTCCTTGTGTAGATTGAAACTAGTCCGGTCTTCGAAGGCTTCGCCACACTCAGAACAGATGTTCCTGTCATCCTCAGCATGGTTTTTCTGGTGCTTGCGATAGCCCGAGCGGGTGTAGAAAGTCTTGTCACACTTGTTACATTTGTAGATGGTCTCGGTCATTAAGGTAATGTTCCCTGCGGAATCTATGGTGCTTCTCTCCCTTGCAACAGATTTCTCCGGGGAAGTCCTATCAGATGTCCGAGGCCTATAGGCCCTGCGGCCTCGCTTGCCTTCTGAGGCTCGATGGCTGAGCTTTGATTGAGGTGCAGACTCATGGGTGTCGATGATGTGAATGTCTTCATATAGCTCAGTGTTTGTTACTTCTTCACCTGCCCAATGGAAACATGTAGAATAAGAACAATAAAGCTAACCTGTGAGAACCCCATCCATCCATTACCCTTTACCCCGACCATCCTTCAACAAATCACTAGCTTTAAAAAAATATATTAAAATGCCTCTCTACTTGCTTAAATCATTGGTCTCTTGATCAAGTATTCAATTTTCCTCACTGCAGAGTGGAAGGGCTCTTCTTCTTGTCTTCCATCTCACTGCCTGCATGACATGAACCCTTCCCACTAACTGTCTAGTGGTGGGGCCCTCTCAGGTTCCAGAAGCAGTGTGAGAAATTCATGATAGGGATGGGAACAAGACTATCAATGATGGATTTGGTTTATATTGCTGGTTCACCAGTCTATACTCCCAGGGCACGATGGGGGGTCACATGACAGTGGTTTCAGGTGAGTTAGGCTCCATGTACACGGGACGTTGTTAAAAGTCCCTTTGAATGCTGGAATTTTTAGGACGTTTGAAACGTCCGTTAGGTCACGTTTGGACCCGCGTTTAGCGGGCGTTTGCGTTTAGAACCGTTCCTAGAGGTCAAAAAAATTATTCCCCTTTAAAATGGAAAAATGCGAACGCTAAACGCGGGTCATCGTGTTCGGTCGCGTTTTTGCGTTTGAAACGCCGGGAAACACACGTTCGAACCCAAATAATTGTGTTTCAAAAAACGTCCCTGAACTCAACTGCCTGCAGATGACTGTAAACGACCCTGTGTACATGGACAGATAAGATAACATGTAGGTGGGTTCAGGGGCTTCTGAAAAAAATGCTCAACTGCTCCTAAACGGCCATTTACAACGTCCCGTGTACATGAAGCCTTAAAAGGAGTATTTTAGCAGGGGTAGGAGGGGTGGGTGAGGGTTTTACATTTGAATAGGCTTTAAAGTCCAGCTCCAGTCAAAACTTTTTATTTTTTATTTTGGCTTGAGCAGTCACGATCTGCTGGATCTGGAGACCATGGTATGGCGTGCTGACGTCACCGCGCTACCCAGAGGACGGGCTACATGAGAGCCAGCCGGCTTCTATCCAGAGCGATTACTTTATGTCTACATGTGAGTTTTATTTTTACATATCTTTTAATAAAGACTGGGGTTATTACACTATCGAGCCCCTTTCTTTTGTATGGCACTATTGGAGTATACCTTGATTGACATTAGGATTAGTTTACTCTCTCCTGGCTATATCTTTGGTCACTTGCTGGAGGAAGGATTGCATATCCAAAAGGTGCTGTGAGGAGATCTATACAGGCTGTTATTACCAGGATGGTAAGGAGATATAGGTGTCACCGTCGTTGGATCACTGGGGTGATAGAGTAGGTTCACATCTATATCACTTCACCTTCTTGTGGACTCTACCTTTGGGACTTTACTTTACATTTTATGCCATGATTATTTATGGAATATATAATATTGTTTACATTTCTTTGTGATTTCTAGTGGTCACTTTTTAATGCATATATTTGTTGCCTCACTAAGTGTGTGACATACAGGCACTTTTTTGTCCTTTAATTGAATATAGGCACTATTTTTGTTATTCATTTATCTATAATTAGGTTTTGCACATTACCTATAGGTTCACACATTCGCGCAGAATTTGTGACGTTTACTCTTTATACTATTCATCAGAAGACTTAATAAAAACTTAGTGGTTTGTATTAAAGCTTTGAAGAGTTATCTGAATAATATATGTTTACAGGAATGGTCTTGGTGAAGATTGGGAATGGTCTTGGAATATGCTCTGGTGAAGATTAGAGGTGGGCTGACGAGCAGTGAGACCTTGTTTTACAAATATGGACTAGAGACTGGATTTGAGGTTAATTGCATACATTTTTTTGCCCTGAACCGGCACCGATTTGCTTTTAGGCCTAATATCAGTGTTTTCTCCTTCTCCCATTCTGCCCCCTCATACCTTTTTGGTTTTAAAAAAAAAAAAATTGCATGCATACCTTTTTTCCAAGATCATTTGATGTCATGGTTCTTCTTCCCCTGTTCTAAAATGTTGGTGTGTCTTTGAAATAGAACTAAAGGCAAACCCTTAGGTGGGTTTTTAAAAGACCTTGGTGGGTCTTTAAAGTAGATCTAAAAGCAAGGCCATTGGTAGGTCTTTAAAGTAGAATAAAAGGCAAACCCTTTGGTGGATCTTTAACCACTTTACCACCGGAGGATTTTCCTGCTTTACGTCCAGGCCACTTTTTGCGATTCGGCACTGTGCAAATTTAACTGACAATTACGCGGTCATGCAATGCCATACCCAAACGAAATTTACGTCCTTATTTTTCCCACAAACAGAGCTTTCTTTTGGTGGTATTTGATCACCTATGCGATTTTTATTTTTTGCAATATTAATATAAAAATGTGACAATTTTGAAAAATAACAATATTTTTCTACTTTGACAGTTAAAAAATATCCAATATATAAAATTTTTGTCATATATTTAGGCCAAAATGTATTTAGCTACATATATTTGACAAAAAAATTCTCAATGAGCGTATTTTTAACCGCTTAAAGACTGGAAGATTTTACCCCATTCCTGACCAGGCCATATTTTGCGATTCGGCACTGCGTCACTTTAACGGACAATTGCGCGGTCGTGCGATGCTGTACCCAAATTAAATTGACGTCCTTTTTTTCCCACAAACAGAGCTTTCTTTTGGTGGTATTTGATCACCTGTGCAATTTTTATTTTTTGCGCTATAAACAAAAAAAGAGCGACAATTTTGAAAAAATAACAATATTCTCACATTTTTTTATATGAAATTCCCCCCCCAAAAAATATAAAAATCTAAATTTTTTAACATTATAGGCCAATTTGTTTTCTGCTACATGTTTTTGGTAAAAAAAAAGAAAAAAAAAAAAAAATCGCAATAAGCGTATTTTGATTGGTTTGCGCAAAAGTTATTGCGTTTACTAACTACGGGAAAGATTTATGTCATTTTTTATTGTTTTTTTTTTTTTTTTTAAGTAGTAATGGCGGTGATCTGTGATTTTTTTTGCAGGACTGCGACATTGCGGCAGACAGATCGGACCCTTGACTGACATTTTTGACACTTTTGGGGGTACCAATGACATTACTACTGTAATCAGTGCTATAAATATGCACTGTTACTGTAAAAATTACACTGGCAGGGAAGGGGTTAACTTTATTAGTGATCAAGGGGTTAAGTGTGTCCCTAGGGGCATGATTCTAACTGTCGAGGGGCGTGGCTAGTGATGTAACCACAGAGACAGACTATCCTACACAGCAGGATCGTATGATCTCAGCAGTTACACCAAGGAGAATGACAGGCGGCTTTGTTTACAAAAGCCGCCTGCCTTTCTCCCTCTCCACCGGGAGATCGCGAGTGACCGGCGGACATCGGAGCCGCCGGTCACTCGCGTGGGGATGTCAGGGAACGAGCGGGGGCGGCAGCGTGCCTCCGACGGCGCGCACTCACCCCCTACAGGCTCCTGGGCGAGCGACGTAGTACTACGTCGGTTTGCCCAGGAGAGGCTGACTGCCACAGTAAATATACTGTGGGCGGTCGGCAAGCGGTTAAAGTAGATCTAAAAGCAAGGCCATTGGTAGGTCTTTAAAGTAGAATAAAAAGGCAAACCCTTTGGTGGATCTTTAAAAAACCTTGGTGGTTCTTTAAAGTAGACCTAAAGGCAAAACCTTTGGTGGGTCATTAAAAGACCTTGGTGGGTCGTTAAAGTAGAATAAAAGGCAAACCCCTTGGTGGGTCTTTAACCACTTCAGCTCCAGAAGGTTTAACCCTCTTCCTGACCAGGCCATTTTTTTGCGATATGGCACTGCGTTGCTTTAACTGACAATTGTGCGGTCGTGAGAGGCTGTACCGAAATAAAATGTATGGCCTTTTTTCCCCACAAATATAGCCTTCTTTTGGTGGTATTTGATCACCTCTGTGGTTTTTATTTTTTGCGCTAGAAACAAAAAAAAAGACCACTATTTTTGAAAAAAAATATATATATATATATTTCTTACTTTTTGCTATAAAACATGTCCAATAAAAAAAAAGTGGAAACAATCTAATCTCTTCATCAACTTAGGCCAATATGCATTCTGCTACATATTTTTGGTAAAAACAAAAATCCCAATAAGTGTTTAGTGATAGGTTTACGCAATAGCTATTGAGTCTACAAACTAGGGGATATTTTTATCAGTGACTTCAGTAGGGCAGTGGACGGTGTCAGTAGGGCAGATGTTGGTGTCAGTAGGGCAGAGGTTAGGGTTAGCTGGGCACTAGGTGTGCCAGTAGGGCAGAGGATGGTTTCAGTAGGGCAAGGAATATTGTCAGTAGGGCAGAGGATGGTGTCAGCAGTGCAGAGCATGGTGTCAGTAGGGCAGAGGACAGTGTGAGTGGGGCAGAGGATAGTGTCAGGAGGGCAGAGATTGATGTCAGTAGGGCAGGGAACGATGTCAGTAGGGCAGGGGACGATGCCAGTAGGGCAGTGGATGGTGTTAGAAGGGCACTGGATGGTGTCAGTAGGGCAGAGGTTGATGTCACAAGGACAGAGGTTGGTGTCAGTAGGGCTGAGGTTAGTTTTAGTTGGGCACTGGGTGTTCCAATAGGGCAGAGGTTGGTGTTAGTAGGGCACTGGGTGTGCCAATAGGGCAGAGGTTGGTGTCAGTAGGGCCGAGGATGGTGTGAGTAGGGCAGGGATTGAAGTCAGTAGGGCAGAGGATGATGTTAGTAGGGCAGTGGACGATGCCATTAGGGCAGTGGATGGTGTCAAAAGGGCACTGGACGGTGTTGGTAGGGCAGAGGTTGATGTCAGTAGGGCAGAGGTTGATGTCAGTAGGGCACTGGTTGTGCCAATAGGGAAGAGGTTGGTGTCAGTAAGGCACAGGATGGTGTCAGTAGGGCAGAGGACAGTGTCAGTAGGGCAGAGAGTGATGTCACTAGGGCAGAGAATGGTGTTAGTAGGGCAGAGGACGTTGTCAGTAGGGCTGTTGATGGTGTCAGTAGGGCAGCAATCAGTGTCAGTAGGACAGATTTATATCAGTAGGGCAGAGGATGGTGTCAGTAGGGCAGTGGACAGTGTCAGTAGGGCAGTGGACAGTGTCAGTAGGGCAGTGGACAGTGTCAGTAGGGCAGTGGACAGTGTCAGTAGGGCAGTGGACAGTGTCAGTAGGGCAGTGGACAGTGTCAGTAGGGCAGTGGACGGTGTCAATAGGCAGAGGTTGGTACCTTTAGGGCAGAGGTTGATTTTGGTTAGACAGTAGATATTTCAGTAGGGCAGTGGATGGGTCAGTAGGTGTCTTGTGTGAGCCCCCAGGACACTTGCCTTGGTATTTAATCACCTCACCGGTTTTTATTTGTTGCGCTATAAACTAAAAACGACTAACTATTTGGAATAGGAAAACAATATTTCCTACTTTCTACTATAAAACATATTCAATAAAAAAAAAGTGGAAACAGTCTAATTTCTTCATCAGTTTAGGCAGTTATGGGCAGTAGGGCAGAGATTTATGTCAGTAGGGCAGTGGATGATGTCCGTAGGGCAGAGGTTGGTGTCAGTAGGGGGCAGAGGTTGGTATCTTTAGGGCAGAGGTTGGCGTCAGTAGGACAGTGGAGGGTGTCAATTGGGCAGTGGACAGTGTCAGTAGGGCAGTGGATGGTGTCAGTAGGGCAGTGGACGGTGTCAGTAGGGCAGTGGGCAGTGTCAGTAGGACAGTGGACGGTGTCAGTAGGGCAGTGGGCAGTGTCAGTTGGGCCGTGGATGGTGTCAGTAGGGCAGAGGTTGGTATCTTTAGGGCAGAGGTTAGTGTCGGTAGGACAGTAGATATGTCAGTAGGGCTATGTAATAGTAGTGGATGTGTCAGTAGGTGTCTTGCATGAGCACCCAGGACAATTGCCTTGGTATTTGATCACCTTTGCGGTTTTTATTTTTTGCTCTATAAACAAGAAAACGACAAACAATTTTGAAAAAAAAAAAACAATAATTCTTACTTTCTGCTATAAAACATATCCAATAAAAAAAAAAATAATAATTGAAACAGTCTAATTTCTTCATCAGTTTAGGCCAATATGTATTCTGCTACATATTTTTGGTAAAAAACAAATCCCAATTAGCGTATATTGATTGGTTTGTGCAAAAGTTATAGTGTCTACAAACTAGAGGATAGATTTTTGTACTTTTTAAAAAAAATTTACTAGTATTGGTGGCGATCAATGACTTCAGTAGGGCAGAGGATGGTGTTAGGAGGACAAAGAACGGTGTCAGTAGAGCGGTGGATGGTGTCAGTAGGGCAGTGGACGATGTCAGTAGGGCAGAGGAGGGTGTCAGTATGGCAGGAGATGATGTCAGTAGGGCAGTGGACGATGTCAGCAGGGCAGAGGATGGTGTCAGCAGGGCAGAGGATGGTGTCAGCAGGGCAGAGGACAGTGTCAGCAGGGCAGAGGACGGTGTCAGCAGGGCAGAGGATGGTGTCAGTAGGGCAAAGGAGGGTGTCAGTAGGGCAGAGGAGGGTGTCAGTAAGGCAGAGGAGGGTGTCAGTATGGCAGGAGATGATGTCAGTAGGGCAGAGGATGGTGTCAGTAGGGCAGAGAATGGTGTCAGCAGGGCAGAGGTTGGTGTCAGCAGGGCAGAGGATGGTGTCAGCAGGGCAAAGGATGGTGTCAGTAGGGCAGAGGATGGTGTCAGTAGGGCAGAGGATGGTGTCAGTAGGGCAGAGGACGGTGTCAGTAGGGCAGAGGACGGTGTCAGCAGGGCAGAGGGTGGTGTCAGCAGGGCAGAGGATGGTGTCAGTAGGGCAGAGGATGGTGTCAGTAGGGCAGAGGTTGGTATCAGTAGAGCAGTGGACGGTGTCAGTAGGACAGTGGACGGTGTCAGTAGGGCAGTGGATGGTGTCAGTAGGGCAGTGGATGGTGTCAGTAGGACAGTGGATGGTGTCAGTAGGGCAGTGGACGGTGTCAGTAGGGCAGTGGATGGTGTCAGTAGGGCAGTGGATGGTGTCAGTAGGGCAGTGGATGGTGTCAGTAGGGCAGTGGATGGTGTCAGTAGAGCAGTGGAAGGTGTCAGTAGGGCAGTGGATGGTGTCAGTAGGGCAGAGGTTGGTATCAGTAGAGCAGTGGATGTGTCCATAGGTGTCTTGCATGGGCACCCAGGACAATTGCCTTGCATTTCTTGCAGGGTGCCAGAGGTTTCAGATACCATGATGGCCCCCCTCTATGGCAGCCAGCATCTCTTTAATTTGAGGAGGAGGGTAAGAGGACATGTGCTAGGGGTGATTTGGAAGGGGAGATGACTTGTGTTGGATGGGGGCGGGGGGTCAGACTTAAAATCCAACATCCCCTTCTAGCACAATTCCTCTGTCTCCCATAGCACCCCTAGCACATGTCCTTTTACCCCCTCCCTGCCTAAAATCACTCCTGGCAGCATGAATCTCTGGTACCTGCCCATGACCACAAGCCCCCCCCCCCACCACCACCACCTTCTGGGTCACCATGTCCCCCTAATCTGCATGGCTCCATTGAACCTCTTACAGACGTCAGATCAGTGCGGATGTAGAGTGCTGTCCCTCCTCCCCGGCTCCTCCTCCTGTCCTGTATACATGAAACGCCAGGGCCAAGGAGGAGGTGGCTTCAGTCCAATCTGCAGTGAGTGCTTATACAGGCAGCCGGCGGGTAGAGAAATGCCGGCTGCCATAAAAAGATGCAATTGTGGTGAAGGGATGCGGGGCAGGCGTGACTGGTGACCGCGGTAGCACACCCATATCAGGCGGGTTATTGGAGCCAAGTGGCAGAACTTGTACTGGCATTGGGCTCCAGCAGCCGCGGATCGCCTGTGATTTCCTCCTGCAGCACCTGAATGCTGATGTGGTGATTGCATTCGTTTTCATTATTTAGGCTTTTTTCACCTAGTTATCTGCCAGTAACACCCCGCTGTATTAGAAACGCCCACCTCTGGATGAAAGAGCAACAGAGACACCTTTGGACAGCAGCATTGTCAGTCTGGGGGAGGGGAGTGTTATACTAGCAGATTTAGATACACTAAAAAAATGAAGCCAAACTACAGCCCATACTTTAACCACAGAGAAACAAAATAGTTTGCTGTAACTGGTTATAAAGGTTTTACAGAAATAAAAGCTGATCATTGAATGCACCCCTGTCAGTGTTACAGGATTTCCCCCATTCCTATAACGGTAAATTTGCAGAACAGCTCGTTCTTTTGAAAAACAACAGATTTACTGGCTGGATTACTGGGCGAAAATAGAAGAAACAAAACCTAGAAAGGAAAACCAATGCAGCAATCACATCATTTGGATTTAATACTGCTTTAAGTGATTTGTCTCATGGAGAGCTGGAGAGCTTGGGCTATGAAAAACAACAGACTTGTTGGCTGGATCACCAGGGGAAAATAGAAGAAAGAAAGCCTAAAAAATAGAACTAATGCAGCTATCACATCTAAGAATTGGTAAGCTACAATATAAGAAATGTTGGCTGCTGGGTTAATACCGCTTTAATCACTTTACGACCAGCAACGTAGACCTACGTCGGCTGGCTTTGTGTGGTTACACCGGGATGATGCCTCTAGCACCCAGTACAGTGTTTTAGAGCCGGCGGTTGGCTTTTAGGCGGTAACGACCGATGCGTCTCGGGAGCCGCTTGATCATTACCCCGGCGAGCTTTGCCCGGATTTCCCGTCCCACTGGGAGACCCGAGCAGCCAGCCGGCACCTCGGCCGGCTGGATGGAGTCCCGATTAAAGCCGGAAGCCTCTTCAATCGGGTCTCCGATGACGTAACCCGAAGGCGGCGTCCATGACGTCACGTCCGGGTTACTCTGCTGCTAAAGGCGGCAGATTAAAAAAGTGACTGTATTCAAAAATGCCCTTTTTCGGCGTTTTGAATACATGGAAGTGTAGTGGAGGGGTTTGGGGTCTTTTAGACCCTCGATCCCTCCATAAAGAGTACCTGTCACTGCCTATTACTGTCACATTCCCCCCCGATCCCTCCATAAAGTGTACCTGTCACTGCATATTGCTGTTACAAGGGATGTTTACATCGCTTGTGACAGCAATAAAAGTGATCAGATTTTTTTTTAAAAACCTGTGTTAAAATTAAAAAAAAATAAAATAAATAGGAAAAAAAACATTTAGCCGCCCCCGTCGCCATTAGCTCACGCACGAAAGGAAATGCATATGGAAAATCGCGCTGCAAATGAAATCGCTGTTCAAACCACACATGTGAGGTATCTCCACGATCGCCAGAGCGTGAGCAATAATTAAAAAAAAAGAGCTACACTCTAACTCTAAACTGGTAACCGTTAAATAAATTTTAAAGCGTCACCTATGGAGATTTCTATTGACCGTGTTTGTCGCCATTCGAGTCTGCTTACATTTTAAACTGTAACATGTTGGGTATCTATTTACTCAGCGTGACATCATCTTTCACAATATACAAAAAAGAAAAAATCGGCTTACTTTACTGTTTATTTTTTTTAAATGCAGTGAAATTTGATTTTTCGTAATTTTTCCCAAAAAAATGGCGTTTGAAAGACCGCTGTGCAAATACCGTGTGACAAAAAATAATGCAATGACCGCCATTTTATTCTCCAGAGTCTTTGCTAAAAAAAAAAAATTTATATATATATATATATATATATATATATATATAATGTTTGGAGGTTCTAAGTAGTTTTCTAGCAAAACATACTGATTCTAACAATAAATAGGCTCAGTGGTAAAGTGGTTAAGCTGCACTTACTTACCTTTGCCTTTATTTTAATGACACAAATCCAGAGCAAGGAACGTACCTGTGCTTAGCTTTCTGGTATACGTGCTTCTAGGGGAATACACATCCCAGATATCTTCTGATTTGATTTCGGACAGGTGCTGCAAATCCGCAGGGCCCAACCTTAACAAATAAAAATAAAATCATCATTAGTATAGCATGAAGTGGGAGCAGAGGTGCTGTATATGCAAACTCCATGTAGGCAATGGCTGGCTGGGATTCAAACCCATAACCCCAGTGCTGCAAGGTGATTGTGCTAACCACTAAGCCACAGGGCTGCCTGTATGTATAAGAGAATTAATTCAGGGGTTAGGGGGTGGAGAAGGATGAGGATGGGCAGTAAGGGGGTTGTTACTTTTTTTTTTTCGATTGTGTGCTTATTTCTATTCATATGAATTTATTTATATAAAACAAACACTAAAGTTAAAAAAAAAAAAAAAAAAAAACATATACAATGTGTGTGGACTGGGCAGGTGCACAAGGAACCTCGGAGATTTGGGTCCCCTTTATACTAGATGTGGGTGGGATGGGGGAGATATGGACACGGCTTATTTCTAGGACAGGTGAGAAGAGGGAGGAATTTGATCTGATCCGGGTTGTAATATTGGAGGGGTGATGGGCAGAGCGAACCTCCTTCACTTCCAGCCTCACCAGACCGACACAGAATACTGAGACTCCATCCATTCTTCAAACCCATCCATCCATCCCTAAATCTAGCCATTCATCCATCACCCATCTCTCCCCAACCCATTCCTCCAAACCATCCATCCATCCTATTCATCACTCTATCCCACCCATTCATCCCTGCAAATCATCCATCCGTTCATCTGACCCATCAATTCATCCCTCTGTCCCATCCATCCTTACAACTCATCCGCCCCCCCAACTCATTCATCCATCCATCCCTCTGACTTATCCTTCCAACCCAACCATCCATCCCTCCCATACAACTAACCATCCCTTTCATCCATTCCTCCAATCTATCCATCCCTTCCATCCATTTCTCCAATCCATTAAATCTCTCTATCCCTTTTATCCCTCTGACCCATCCATTAATCCATCCCATCCATTCTTCCAATGAATCCCATCTATGCATCTCTCCAACTCATCCATCCCTCTGACCCATCCCTCCAGCCCATCCATCCATTCACCCCATCTATCAACCCATGCCTCTGACCCATCCATCAATCTTATTCATCCATCAATCCATGTAATCCTATAACTCAAATCCAAATTCATCTATCTAATCCCACCAATCCGTCCATCCATCTCAACCATTCACTGCCATCTTTAGTGACTCATGCCCCATACACACGTGCAGATTATCTGCAGACTTTTGTCTGCAGACTTACCTTTTCTATGTAGTGCAAGGGCCTGCCGGATTGCATACAAATTGAAAGTGTTTAGGTTTGACCTCATATTATATGGTTTTGGTAAGTCTGCAGACAAAAGTCTGCAGATAATCTGCACGTGTGTATGGGGCATAAGTGGCTAAACCAGTGTCTGCCAAAGGTGTGAGGTCAGCCTGCCTGGTAATGACTATCATCCTATCCACCCAATATCATCCATCCTATCCACCCAACCATTCTATCCAATCCATCCACTCCCATCCATCTCATTCATCCCTTTAGTAACAAAGTGGCTAAGCTAGTGCTTGCCATAGGTGTAAGGTCAGCCCGCCATCCCATTTATCCATACCATCCATCTAATCCCATCCATCCATCCCATCCATCTAATCCCATCCATCCAGTGACTAAGTGGCTAAATTAATGTCTATCAGTTGTGGGAGGTCAGCCTGTCAAACAGGGATAATCATCTATTCATCTAATACCATCCATCCATCCTACAACCCATTCATTCACCCATCTAATCCTATTACTCAAATTAAATTCCATCCATCTAATCCCATCCATCCATCTCATTCATCTAATCCCATTAGGCCAGCCCGTCACCCCATTCATCCTATTTATCTAATCCCATCCATCCATTCCTTTATAGAGTGGGTAGCTAAACTAGTGTTTGCCGTAGGTGTGAGGTCATCCTGCCAACCTATTCATCTAATCCCATCCATCCCATCCATCTAATTCCTTAATTCCTTCCATCCATCCAGTGATTAAGTGGCTAAATGAATGTCTATCAGTTGTGGGAGGTCAGCCTGTCAGACAGGGATAATCATCTATTCATCTAATCCCATCCATCCATCCTACAACCCATTCATCCACCCATCTAATCCTATTACTCAAATCTAATTCCATCCATCTAATCCCATCCATCCATCTCATTCATCTAACCCCATTAGGCCAGCCCGTCATGCCATTCATCCTATTTATCTAATCCCATCCATCCATTCCTTTATAGAGTGGGTAGCTAAATTAGTGTTTGACTTAGGTGTGAGGTCAGCCTGCCATCCCATTCATCAAATCCCATCCATCCCATTCATCCCATTCATCTAATTCCATTCATCCATCCAGTGATTAAGTGGCTTAATTATTATCTGCCAGTGGTGTGAGGTCAGCCTGCCAGACAAGGATTATCATCCATTCATCTAATGCCATCCATCCACCCATCAATCCATCCACCCATCTAATCTTATTACTCAAATGGAATTCCATCCATCTAATCCCATCTATCCATCTCAATCATCTAATCCCATTAGGTCAGCCCGTCATCCCATGCATCCTCTTCATCTAATGCCATCCATCCCATCTAAAGCCATCCATCCATCCCTTTATAAAGTGGGCAGCTAAACAAGTGTTTGCCAAAGGTGTGAGGTCAGCCTGCCATCCCATCCATCCATACCTTCCATCCCATCCATCCATCCATCCAGTGACTAAGTGGCTAAATTAATGTCTGCCAGGGGTGTGAGGTCAGCCTGTCAGACAAGGATTATCATCCATTCATCTAATGCCATCCATCCATCCATCTATCCAACCCATCCATCAATCCATCCACTCATCTAATCCTATTACTCAAATTGAATTCCATCCGTCTAATCCCATCCATCCATCTCATTCATCTAATCCCACTAGGCCAGCCCGTCATCCCATTCATCTAATCCCATCCATCCATTCCTTTATAGAGTGGGTAGCTAAACTAGTGTTTGCCGTAGGTGTGAGGTCAGCCTGCCATCCCATTCATCTAATCCCATCCATCCATGCAGCGATTAAGTGACTAAATTATCGTTTGCCAGGGGTGTGAGGTCAGCCTGCCAAACAAGGATTATCATCCATCCATCTAATGCCATCCATCCATCCTATCCACCCATCTAATCCTATTACTCAATTCGAATTCCATCCATCTAATCCCATCCATCCATCTTGTTCATCTAATCCCATTAGGTCAGCCTGTTATCCCATTCATCCTCTTCCTCTAATGCCATCCATCCCATCTAAAGTCATCCCTTTATAAAGTGGGCAGCTAAACAGGTGTTTGCCATAGGAGGTCAGCCTGCCATCCCATCCATCCATACCTTCCATCCCATCCATCTAATCCCATCCATCCATCCAGTGACTAAGTGGCTAAATTAATGTCTGCCATGGGTGTGAGGTCAGCCTTCCAGACAAGGATTATCATCCATTCATCTAATTCCATCCATCCATCCATCCAACCCATCCATCCACCCATCTAATCCTATTACTCAAATTGAATTCCATCCGTCTAATCCCATCCATCCCATCTAAGGCCACCCATCTGATTCCATCCATCCATTCCTTTATAGAGTGGGTAGCTAAACTAGTGTTTGCCATAGGTGTAAGGTCAACCTTCCAGACAAGGTCTGTCATCGGAGTGTATGTATATAAACCCCGTCAATGAGATTCAGCCGGCCTTCTTGTTAAGTGGAAGAAATATTGATTTTTATGTTGGTGAATGGGTTTGGAAGACTCCCCAGGGATAGGTCATGTATAGGCTAGGGAGAGGAGACTGGTCTCAGTCCACTGATATGGTCCTATAGGTGTTATTTTACTTCTCTTGTAGATGGTCCCTGTACCTGGTTCTCTTTAGATGCAGCCACTTACCAGCAGACATCGGAGTCTGACGAACTGTCATCTAGGATCTCACAATGTGACACCCCCGCCATCCTTCACCCAGTCATAGATGGAAATCCTGCTGAAAGGGAGACGGTGTGTTATTACCATGGATTGTACATTGTTATTAGCATCACTGGAGGCATTTACATCAGTCGTGTCGTAGGTAATTATTATGTATTTGACAAAAGAAGGAAAAAATTTGGCCGAACCCAAAAAGCCTGCAATCTAAAACCACTAACTGAAACAGTGAAAAGTATTATTCAGACTGATTTATGTCATGTTTTTATCAAATACTGTAAAACAAAGCTGTGTGAATTTCCATTATGTGAAGTATGTGGTTAGACACCACGTTGGGTGTGTAAGTCTGTAAATAAATAGAAATGGCAGAGGGATCATACACATCTTTATGGCAGAGGGATCATACACATCTTTATGGCAGAGGGATCATACACATCTTTATGGCTTTCTGTATCTCTCACCTTCCCTCTCTCCTCCTTCAGTAACTGACACTTCCAGGAGTGTCAGGTGGATGTGCCCTCCCAATGTGGTTCCTTCTTTTAAATCTCATATCACTGCTGTGTCCTTTACTAGTGCAGCCAGCCGCAGTGTGCACGATCAATGTCACACTAGTCACAGTGTCCCCGATCAATGTCACACCACTCACAATGTCCCCTATCATTGTCATACCAGTCACAGTGTCCCCTATCATTGTCACATCAGTCACAGCATCCCCTATCATTGTTACACCAGTCAGTGTCCCCTAATAATGTCACACCAGTCACAGCATCCCCTATCAATGTCACACCAGTCACAGTGTCCCCTATCATTGTCACACCAGTCACATTGTCCCCTTATCTATGTCACACCAGTCACAGTGTCCCCGATCAATGCCACACCAGTCGTTGTCCCCTATCATTGTCACACCAGTCACAGTGTCCACGATCAATGTCACACAAGTTACAGTGTCCCCGATCAATGTCACACAAGTCACAGTGTCCCTGTTCAATGTCAAACCAGGCACAGTGTCCCCTATTAATGTCAAACCAGTCACAGGGTCCCTGATCAACGTTACACCAGTCACAGTGTTCTGGATCAATGTCACACCAGTCACAGTGTCCCAGATCAATGTCACGCCAGTCACAGGGTCCCCGATCAATGTGACACCAGTCACAGGGTCCCTGATCAATGTCACACCAGTCACAGTGTTCCCTAACAATGTCACACCAGTCACAGTGTCCCCAATCAATGTCACACCAGTCACAGCATCCCCTAATAATGTCACACCAGTCACAGTGTTCCCTATCATTGTTACACCAGTCACCGTGTCCCCTATCAATGTCACGCCAGTCACTGTGTCCTCTATCAATGTCACACCAGTCACAGTGTCCCCTATGAATGTCACATCAGTCACAGTGTTCCCTATTAATGTCACATCAGTCACAGTGTCCCCTATCATTGTCACTGTGTCCCCTATCAATATCACACCAGTCACAGTGTCCCCTATCATTGTCACACGAGTCACCGTGTCCCCTATCAATGTCACACCAGTAACATCATCCCCTGTCATTGTCACACCAGTCACAGCATCCCCTATCAATGTCACACCAGTCACAGTGTCCCCTATCATTGTCACACCAGTTACAGTGTCCCCTATCATTGTTACACCAGTCACAGTGTCCCCTATTAAAGTCACATCAGTCAGTGTCCCCTATCATTGTCACACCAGTCACCGTGTCCCCTATCAATGTCACACCAGTCACCATGTCCTCTATTAATGTCACACCAGTCACTGTGTCCTCTATCAATGTCACACCAGTCACTGTGTCCTCTATCAATGTCACACCAGTCACAGTGTCCCCTATCATTGTCACACCAGTCACTGTGTCCCCTATCATTGTCACATCAGTCACAGCATCCGCTATCATTGTTACACCAGTCAGTGTCCCCTAATAATGTCACACCAGTCACAGCATCCCCTGTCAATGTCACACCAGTCACTGTGCCCTCTATCATTGTCACACCAGTCACTGTGTCCTCTATCAATGTCACACCAGTCACTGTGTCCTCTATCATTGTCACACCAGTCACCGTGTCCCCTATCATTGTCACACCAGTCACTGTGTCCTCTATCAATGTCACACCAGTCACAGTGTCCCCTATTGATGTCACACCAGTCACTGTGTCCCCTATCATTGTCACACCAGTCACTGTGTCCCCTATCATTGTCACATCAGTCACTGTGTCCCTAGACTGGTGCAGCCAGCAAAAGTGTTGCCAATCAGCACCACACCAGACAAGTGGTATAGCCAGTAACAGTATACCTGGTCACCGCCGTATGAGTCCCAGTGTTAGCAGACCAGTGTAAATCAGTAACAGTGGGGTTGATTTATTAAACCTGGAGAGTGAAAAATCTGGTGCAGTTGTGCATGGTAGCCAATCAGCTTCTAACTTCAGCTTGTTCAGTTTCAGTGATTGTAAAGTCAGAATGTTTTTTATCTTATTGCATTCTATGTATTAAGATAAAAAGCCATCTGTGTGTAGCAATCCCCCTCAGCCCCCCTAATACTTACCTGAGCCCCCTCTCTGTCCAGCGATGTCCACGAGTCGCTTGGCCATCCGGGACTCTCCCTCCTGATTGGCTGAGACACAGCAACAGTGCCATTAGCTCCCACTGCTGTCAATCAAACTCAGTTTGCCAAACAGGAGAGATAGAGGGTGTGGCCGAACCATGGCTCTGAGTCTGAATAGATACAGGGAGCTGCAGCTCAGCCCGGGTGTCCCCGTAGCAAGCTGCTTGCTGTGGGGGCACTCAACAGGAGGGAGGGGCCAAGAGCTCAAGCCAGGGACCCGAGAAGAGGAGGATACAGGCTTCTCTGTGCAAAACCCACTGCATAGGGGAGGTAAGTATAACATGTTTGTTTTTTTTATATATATAAAAAAAAAAAAAAATGACACTTTATCGTTTAACGATACCTAAATCACTTTAACCACTTAAGCCCTGGAGGATTGTCCTGCTCAAAGACCAGGGCCTATTTTGCGATTCGGCACTGAGTGACTTTAACGGACAATTGCGTGGTCGTGCCGCACTGTACCCAAATGAAATTGACGTCTTTTTTTTCCGCAAACAGAGCTTTCTTTTGGTGGTATTTGATCACCTGTGCGATTTTTACTTTTTGTAAACTTTTTATAAACAAAAAAAAGAGCGACAATTTTGAAAAAATAACAATATTTTTCACATTTTTTTATATGAAATCCCCCCCAAAAAAATGTAAAAATCCAAATTTTTTAGGCCAATTTGTTTTCTGCTACCTATGTTTGGTAAAATAAAACTCAATAATCGTATTTTTATTGTTTTTTTTTTTTACTAGTAATGGTGGCGATCTGCGTTTTTTTTTTTGAGGGACTGCGACATTGCGGCGGACAGATCGGATCCTTGACTGACATTTTTGGGGGTACCAGTGACATTACTACAGTAATCAGTGCTATAAATATGCACTGTTACTGTAAAAATGACACTGGCAGGGAAGGGGTTAACTTTATTTGTGATCAGTGGGTTAAATGTATCCCTAGGGGCGTTTTTCTAACTGTGGGGGGGGGGGCGTGGCTTGTGATGTAACCACAGAAGCATATGATCCTACATAGCAGGATCCTATAGTCTCTGTACTTACATCAGGGAGAATGACAGGCGGCTTTGTTTACATTAGCCGCCTGCCTTTCTCCCTCTCCAGCCGGTCACTCGCGCAGGGATGTTAGTGAACGAGCGGGGGCGGGAGCTCGCCCCCTAGAGGCTCTTAGGCGAGCGATGTAGCCCTATGTTGGTTTGCCTGTACGGGGCTGACTGCCGTAGTAAATAGTCGTGCGGCGGTCGGCAAGCGGTTAAGCTTTGAGAAAAAGCGGATTGGTTTCTATGTGGAGCTGCATCAGATTTTACACGCTGCAGTTTAAGTAAGTCAGCACCAATGTTTCTGATATATAAAAGATGAGGTTGCGTCAAATAAATAGATACCCAACATGTAAAACCTTAAAATTACGTTCTCCCAATAAATGGCGTCAAATTTTGGTTCCCTATATTTCCGATAGGGTAGGGGGATGAGACGTCCCTGGGCTGAGGACACTGTCCCCGGACTAAGTCTGTCCCCGGACTAAGTCTGTCCCTGGTTTTGTCTCCGGATTAATGCAGATAGGGCATCCCATGCTGGCTGAGAAACAGCCTGGTGGCTCGGATACGTCATGACACCCCTGCTGGACGATCTCACTGCCGCTACTGCTCCTGTTCAGTGAAGGAGAGGCAGAGCCAAAAAAATGGACTGTGTGGAGGCCTGAGAATGGGAGATGAATAGAGGGAGCAGGGGGGGTCCTGTTTGTACACAGGGGAGGACAGTGGGGCAGTGGGGGAGCAGGGGTCAGAGCTGATGCAGCTGCATGGAGAGAAGGAGAGTTTAGCTATTGTGGGGGAAGGGCTAAGAGGTGGGTGCAGAGATAATCTGTGAGAGAAGGGTGCAGAGGTGAGCTATGGATGTGGGGGCAGAAGTGTCCTCTGTGCATAGCAAACCTCTGAACCCTGCACTCTATGCCTAACACCCTCCTGTATATTATGTAGTCCTGTGCCCAGCGCTCTGTGTATTATGTAGTCCTGTGCCCAGCGCTCTGTGTATTATGCAGTCCTGTGCCCAGCGCTCTGTGTATTATATAGACCTGTGCCCAGCGCTCTGTGTATTATGTAGTCCTGTACCCAGCGCTCTGTGTATTATGTAGTCCTGTGCCCAGCGCTCTGTGTATTATGTAGTCCTGTACCCAGCGCTCTGTGTATTATGTAGTCCTGTGCCCAGCGCTCTGTGTATTATGTAGTCCTGTGCCCAGTGCTCTGTGTATTATGTAGTCCTGTGCCCAGCACTCTGTGTATTATGTAGTCCTATGCCCAGCGCTCTGTGTATTATATAGTCCTGTGCCCAGCACTCTGTGTATTATATAGTCCTGTGCCCAGCGCTCTGTGTATTATGTAGTCCTGTGCCCAGCGCTCTGTGTATTAGGTAGTCCTGTGCCCAGCGCTCTGTGTATTAGGTAGTCCTGTGCCCAGCGCTCTGTGTATTAGGTAGTCCTGTGCCCAGCGCTCTGTGTATTATGCAGTTCTGTGCCCAGCGGTCTCTGTATTATGCAATTCTGTGCCATTTGCCAATTAAAAAAAAAAAAATATGTCCCCGGATTTAATTTTAAAAAGTCTGGTCACCTTACCATAGAGGGCACTTTAAAAGCCCCTATAGGTAATCAGTTTGGCATTGCACAGGAGCTCTAGAGCTAGAACTATAGCACTCACTGTGGGGACATGTAACACGTGTATCGCAATGTAATTGTTTATAGGTGCTCCCAATGCGTGTGTTCACATTTCTACATGAATGTATGTGGGCGTGGCGGGGGAGACCTTAAAACTTTACATTTTTGTAATTTTTCATCACATAGGGGACCAAAAAAAGATTTTTTTGTTCTCTTTAACCACTTCAACCCCAGAAGGTTTTATCCCCTTTATAACCAGGCCATTTTTTGCAATACGGCACTGCGTTACTTTAACGGACAATTGCGGCCATGCGACGCTGTGCCCAAAAAAAATTGATGTCCTTTTTTTCCCCACAAATAGAGCTTTCTTTTGGTGGTATTTGATCACCTCTGCAGTTTTTAATTTTTGCGCTATAAACAAACAAAAAAAAAAAAAGAGCGACAATTCTGAAAAAAAGAAACAATATTTTTTACTTTCTGCTATTAAACCTATCCGATAAAAAAAATGTAAAAAAAAAAAAAAAAATCGAATTTCTTCATCAATTTATGCCAGTGTATTCTGCTACATATTTTTGGTAAAAAATCCCAACACATGTATATTGATTGGTTTGCGCAAAAGTTACCGCGTGTACAAACTATGGGATATTTTTATGGCATTTCTATTTATCTATTTTATTTACTAGTAATGGCAGCAATCAGCAATTTTTAGTGGGAATATGACACTGTGGTGGACAAATCAGACATCTGACGCTTTTTTGGGGACCAGTGACACTAATACAGTGCTAAAAATATACATTGTCACTGTACTAATGACACTGGCAGGAAAGGGGTTAACATCAGGGGCGATCAAAGGGTTAAATGTGTTCCCTATGAGTGCTTTCTAACTGTGAGATGCTTTGACTGTGGGAAGACAGAGATCTGTGTTCCTGCTAAGCAGAAACACAATATCTCTATCTTCTCCCCTGACAGAACAGCGTTCTGTCCTGTTTACGTAGGCAGGCCGCCATTCTGTGTCTCCTGGAACGATCACAGGTGGCCGGCAGACATTGGGTTCCCAGGATCCGCTGATTTGCTCACCCTCTAGCCAATCAGCGTGCAATCACGCCTCCGGTTGCGCGCCCGCGCCCCCTGGAGCCTCTGCACGAAATGACGTAGGGGGATAAATGTGTCCCTAGGGTGCTTGCTAACTATGTGGGGGATGGCCTGACTGGGGGAAGACAGAGATCCGTGTTCCTGTATAGCAGAAACACAAGATCTCTATCTTCTCCCCTGACAGAACAGCGATTTGCCTTGTTTACATAGGCAAACCACTGCTCTGCCTCTCATTGGGTCCCAGTGGACATCACATCCATTATCAAATATGTGACCTTTTGTCTCTTATGTGATGAAACAAAAAAAACAGGTAAAAAAGGAAAGTTTTGAGCCCCCCCTCTACATACACGCATGTACAAACTTAACCACTAGCCGACCAGCCGCAGTCGCTATGCGATTCGCGGGAACCTGCCGCGGTATACCTGTATGGCGGCTCGCAGGAATCGATCCTGAGGGCGCACGCGCCCCCATTCGCCAGCGGGGAAGCTGATTCAGGGGGCTGATGGCCTTGATTGCCGCCGGGCACCCACGATCGTTCCCCGTGAAGAGAGAACGGTGGTCTGCTGTTGTAAACACGGAGCGCCTGTGTTCCTCCCATTTAGGATCACAGGTCTCTGTATTGATTTCACAAGCCCATCCCCCTCACAGTTAGAAAACACCCCCTAGGCTCACACTTAACCCTTTGATCGCCCCTGGGTTAACCCCTTCCCTCCCAGTGTCATTATTACAGTAACAGTGCATATTTTTAGCACTGATTACTGTAGTAATGTCACTGGTCCCCCCAAAAGTGTCAAAAATCTCAGTTAGGGGTCCGATCTGTCCGCCGCAATGTCGCAGTCTTGCAAAAAAAAAAATCACAGATCGCCATCATTACTAGTAAAAAAATAAATAAAAATTACATAAATCTGTCCCCTAGTTTGTAGACCTGGTATCTTTTATGCAAACCAATCAAAATACGCTTATTGGGATTTTTTTTTTTTTTTTTTTTACCAAAAATATGTAGCATAATACAAAACTGGCCTAAACTGATGAAAAAATTTGATTTTAATTTTTTTGGGAATGTTATATAGCAGAATGTGAAAAATATTTTTTTTTTTTTCAGAATTGTCGCTCTTTTTTTGTTTATAGCAAAAAAAAAAAAAAACACAGGTAATCAAATACCACCAAAAGAAAGCTCTATTTGTGAAATAATAAGAAAGGACCTCAATTTTGAGTACAGCTTTGCATAACTGTGCAACTATCAGTTAAAGTAATGCAGTGCCGAATCGCAAAAAATGGCCTGGTCTTTAAGGGGGAAAATCTTCCGGTCCAGAAGTGGTTAAACACATGCATTCTTTCCTAGCCAAGCTGGCCAGGAAAAGTGAAAGCGAGACCAGAAAAGTGACGATTTATATGACGTTTCCAGGTTCAGCAAGAAGGGCGTGTCTGCTCAGTTCCCTCCCCTCTACCTATGGGGCGCCCACCCTTCTAGTCTAGGGTCCGCCAATGGGCGTGCGGAGCCCAGGGTAATTTATGAAAGAAAGGTTCTTGCTGGCAGAGCTGGAAGATCCTGCATAAAATAGGCGCTATTAGTATTTGTGTTTATGTGCATTTCTACGCGTTTATGCGCGCACGTGCGTAACATCTGCAGCTGTGTCATCATTTTTTTTGTGCGCAGCTGAATGCAGCATGCGTTTTTGTATCTAAACACACATTGATTACTATAGTGCTGCATTTTGATGGATACAAAACGATGTAAATGCTGCGTTTATTCTGCCCTTGTGAATGAGCCCCAAGGCTTTTTTGGACACAAGCTTATAGATATTCTCTGCAGGGAACGCATGTTCTTGCTGGCAGAGCTAGCAGAAGATCCTGCATAAAATACACACCTAACGCACTTGTGTTTAGATATGTTCAGATGCGTACAGCGTTTAGGGCTCATTCACATGGGCAGATAAAAGAAAAGCTGCGTTTAGGGCTCATTCACACGGGCAGATAAAATCTGCGTTTAGGGCTCATTCACACGGGCAGACAAAATCTGCGTTTAGGGCTCATTCACACGGGCAGAAATAAAATCTGCCTTTAGGGCTCATTCACACGGGCAGATAAAATCTGCGTTTAGGGCTCATTCACATGGGCAGAAATAAAATCTGCGTTTAGGGCTCATTCACACGGGAAGATAAAATCTGTGTTTAGGGCTCATTCACATGGGCAGAAATAAAATCTGCATTTAGGGCTCATTCACACGGGCAGATAAAATCTGCGTTTAGGGCTCATTCACACGGGCAGATAAAATCTGCGTTTAGGGCTCATTCACACGGGCAGATAAAATCTGCATTTAGGGCTCATTCACACGGGCAGAAATAAAAGCTGTGTTTAGGGCTCATTCACACGGGCAGATAAAAGAAAATCTGCGTTTAGGGCTCATTCACACGGGCAGAAAAAACTGTGTTTAGGGCTCATTCACACGGGCAGATAAAATCTGCGTTTAGGGCTCATTCACACGGGCAGATAAAAGAAAATCTGCGTTTAGGGCTCATTCACACTCTTTTTTTCTGCTTGTGTGAATGAGCCCTAAGATGATTTTTCCCCATGAAAGAAAGACCCTGTGTAAAATACATGGCTAAAGTACTTGCGTTTATGTGCGTTTGAAAGCAACGCACATTTTGGTACGGAGATGCAGCTGTGTGTATGGGCTCATTGATTACTATGGTGCTGCGTTTAGATGCGTACAAAAAACAAAAAAGCGTATTTTTTTTTTGCTGTGCGCATCTAAACACAGCGTTTTTTTTCTGCCTGTGTGAATGATCCCCTAGGCGCAAATTTTCTACATTTACAAAAGATCTCACGTAAAAACGTGGCTTATAGTACTTGCGCCTGCGTGCGTTTATACACTTCCAAGGACATTTCTTAGAAGGGGACAGTCCTTAGTCACATGTGACCGCAGCGGTCATTTAGCTCAGATACTGATTGGCTATCGCAGGTTTGCACACTTTGCACATCTCATTGCACTTGATACTTTGTTTGGATTACAGAACAAATAAACAAATACAAAGAGCAACATTGTATAAAGAAAGCAGACAAATACAAAGAGCAACATTGTATAAAGAAAGCAGGCAGGCTGATGCTCAGACACTTCCCTGGCACCTTGCACTGCTGCCTGGAGCTGCACTGGTTAATACTCCCCCCTCCTCTCCCCTGCAGGATCTGCAGCCCCCCCTCTCCTCCTCTGTACACGTTACATGCATCCCCCCTCCTCACCTGCCCTGCACAGCCTGCACACCCCAGAGGTGTTCACAGGGGGACGTGGGGCTCCTGGGTCTGGGGGGTCTCCAGAGGCACAGGGGACACTGACTTGTGCATGTGCCAGAAAAGGAAGAACCACCCAACCCAGGAGCCAGTTCCTGAACAAAGCCCTGCCTGACTGAGGCATTCTGGGAGATGTAGTTTTCCTGGACTCCCCCCCTGCCTGAATGAATGAATACAAATATCCATTAACCTGAGCCTGGCGTACACCCAGAGCAAGCATACACTGCCTGATAGACCCAGAGCAAGGCCAATGCTAGGCCACAGCTGCCTATCTAAAATATACTATTCCCCTCACCAACACATTAAACACTGATTAAATGCAACACATACTGAAATAACAAGCAAGGATTTTATGGAATTGCCTTTGTTTTTAATTTATGTAAAAAAAAAAAAAAATCCCCAGTTTATTTGCTCTTTATCTACAATTTTCTTCTAGTCTATTCATTTTTTATATTAAAAAAAAGCCCTAGTTTATTAGTTATTTATATAAATTTTTCTTCTAGTTAATTCTTTTTTTTTTTTTAATATTCAAAAAATCCTTAATATATTAGTTCTTTATACAACATTTTCTTCTAGTTTATTCATTTTTTACATTTAAAAAATCCCCAGTTTATTAGTTCTTTTTGTAAAATTTTCTTCTAGTTTATACATTTTTTATATAAAAAATTCCCAGTTTATTAGCTCTTTATATAATATTTTATTCTAGTTTATTCATTTTTTATATTCAAGAAATCCCCAGTTTATTTGTTCTTTATAGCCAAATGTTCTTCTAGTTTATTTTTTTTTTTTTTTTATATTCAAAGAATCCCCAGTTTATTAGTTCTTTATATAATATTTTCTTCTAGTTTATTCATTTTTTACATTTAAAAAATCCCCAGTTTATTAGTTCTTTTTATTAAATTTTCTTATAGTTTATACATTTTTTTTTATATTAAAAAAAATCCCCAGTTTATTAGTTCTTTATATTTATATAGTCTTTTCTTCTAGTTTATTCATTTTTATATTAAAAAAAAAATCCCCAGTTTATTAGCTCTTTACGTAAAATATTCATCCAGTTTATTCACATTTTATATTCAAAAAATCTCCAGTTTATTAGTCATTATATAAAATTTTCTTCTAGTTCATTCATGTTTGATATGTAAAAAAAAAATCCCCAGTTTATTAGTTCTTTATATAAAATTGTCTTCTAGTTTATTCATTTTTCATTCACAAAATCCCCAGTTTATTAGTTCTTTATATAAAAATTTCTTCTAGTTTACTCATTTTTTATATTAAAAAAAACCCCAATTTATTAGTTCTTTATATAAAAATTTCTTCTAGTTTATTCATTTTTTATATTCAAAAGATCCCCAGTTTATCAGTTCTTTATATAACATTTTCTTCTAGTTTATTTGTTTTTTTTATATTCAAAAAATCCCCAGTTTATTAGTACTTTACAGAAAATTGTCTTCTAGTCTAATTCATTTTTTATATTAAGAAAATCCCCAGTGTACTGGTTCTTTATAAAAAAAAAATCTTCTAGTTTATTCATTTTTTATATTAAAAAAATCCCCAATTTATTAGTTCTTTATATACATTTTTCTTCTAGTTTGCTAATTTTTTATATTAAAAAAATACATAATTTATTATTTATTTATATAACATTTTCTTCTAGTTTATTCATTTTTTATATTTAAAAAATCCCCAATTTATTAGTTCTTTATAAAAAAAATGTCTTCTAGTGTATTCATGTTTTATATTTAAAAAAATCCCCAGTTTATTAGTTCTTTATATAAATTTTTCTTATAGTTTATTAATTTGTTATTCAAAAAATCACCAGTTTATTAGTTCTTCATATAAATTTTCTTCTAGTTTATTCATTTTTTATATTCAAAAGATCCCCAGTTTATCGGTTCTTTATATAAAATTTTCTTCGTTTATTTGTTTTTTTATATTCAAAAAATCCTCAGTTTATTAGTACTTTATAGAAAATTTTCTTCTAGTTTATTCATTTTTTATATTAAAAAAATTCCCAGTTTACTGATTCTTTATAGAAAGTTTCTTCTAGTTTATTCATTTTTTATATTCAAAAAATCCCCAGTTTATTAGTGCTTTGTATACAATTTTCTTCTAGTTTATTCATTTTTTATATTCAAAAGATCCCCAGATTATCGGTTCTTTATATAACATTTTCTTCTAGTTTATTGTTTTTTTTATATTAAAAAAATCCCCAAGTTATTTGTTCTTTATATAAAATTTTCATCCAGTTTATTCTTTTTTTATATGAAAAAAAATTACTAGTTTATTACTTACTAGTTTATCAATTCTGTATATAAAATTTCCCTAGTTTATTATATCCGTATATACAATATTTGTCTAGTTTATTACTTTTTTATATAAAATATTCATCCACTTTATTCATTTTTTACATAACAAAATCCCTAGTTTAATTTTTTTTTTTTTTATTATTTAAAGTGTTTCTAGTTTAATGTTTTTACATAAAATATAATTCTAGTTCATTAATTAATTGTATTTGATGTACCTAGTTTATTTATGATTTATATAAAATATGTTCCTAATTTAATAATTCTTTACATAAAATTCTCTTAGTTTACAAATTCTTTACATAACGAATTCCACTAGTTAAGAGAGTTTTTTTTTTTTTTTTATTTCCTTATATACAATATTCTCCTAGTTTATTAATTCTTTAGATAAAATATTTTCCAAGTTTAGTCATTCTTTATGTAAAATATTACTTTGGTTTATTAATTCTGTTTATAAAATGTCTCCATTTTTTTTCTTTATAAAAAATACCCTTCTAGTTTATTTACTCATTGTATTCAGTTTAACTAGTTTAATAATTGTTTGTATAAAATATTCTCCTAACTTAAAAGTTCTTTACATGAAATTCCCCTAGATTACTATTTTTTTTATATAACAAATTCCATTAGTTTATTAGTTCCTTACATATCCTTATAGTTATATTACATATTCTCCAAGTTTTTTTTTTTATTTCCTTATTTAAAATATTCTCCTCATTTAATAACTCTTTATATAAACTATTCTCCTAGTTTAGTCATTGTTTATGTAAATTATTGTTTTGGTTTATTCATTCTGTATATAAAATGTCTCCAATTTTATACTTCTTTATATAAAATACCATTCTAGTTTATTAATTCCTTGTATTCAATTTACCTAGTTTATTAATTCTTTGTATAAAAATATTCTCCTAATTTAATAATTCTTTATATAAAGTGTTTCTACTTTATTATTTTTACATAAAATATCATTATAGTTCATTAATAATTGTAATTGATGTACCTTGTTTATTTATGCTTTATATAAAATATGTTTCTAATTTACTAATTCTCTATATAACACATTCCACCAGTTTTCTAGTTCCTTAGATAAAATATTCTCCAAGTTTAGTCATTCTTGATGTAAAATATTATTTTGGTTTATTAATTCTGTATATAAAATATCTCCAGTTTATTTTTCTTTACATAAAATATCCTTCTAGTTTAATAATTCATTGTATCAATTTACCTAGTTTATTAAAATTAATTAAAATATTTTAGTAGTTTATTTAAGTGGTTTTTAAAGACAGAAGTTTATTTAACCTAATGCTGTCACGTACATGGTAGAAGAGCCTGACACAATGAGGAAGGCCTCTCTTACACCTATGACTCGGGGTCTCTTATGGAGCAGACAGATGGCTCAGGAGGGATGACTCGGGGTCTCTTATAGAGCAGACAGATGGCTCAGGAGGGGTCACTCGGGGTCTCTGATAGAGCAGACAGATGGCTCAGGAGTAGTGTTGAGCGAACACGGACTGTATTATTCGTGTTCGTACCGAATAATTGGATTTTTGTTACCCGAACACGGACCCGAAAACTTTATTGTATGTTCGGGTTTAAAATCCGTGTTCGGTCATTTTATTTCCTGTTTTGTATGTAATGGCGCGCTTTTAATGGCGGGCTTTCAACAGCCAATCAACAAACGTTTAACTGGTGTGCCTTAAGCCATCCCAGCCATGCCTACTAATGTATTAGTAGCTGTGATTGACCATCTGAAGCATGTGACCATGTCTTTATAATTTCGAGAGCCCCAGCGCACCGCGTCATTCTGCTGTAGTTTAGGGACAGAGCACACATCATATGTGCTGGCTGCTGATTAGGGACAGACAGTGATTCTGTGAAAAATTGTGTCCAAAAAGAATGCAGGGACAGGTCGGAGTGCAGGCAGGGAAAGTTATTAGAGCATTTTAGGGCCAGGCTGGAGATTAGGCAGGGTCAGTCTACATCAATTTTGCTGTGTGGGGGGTGGTGCAGTGAACGATCTTATTGAGCATATTAGGGCCAGGCTGGAGATTAGGCAGGGACAGTCTACATCAATTTTGCTGTGTGGGGGGTGGTGCAGTGAACAATCTTATTGAGCATATTAGGGCCAGACTGGAGATTAGGCAGTGTCAGTCTACATCGATTTTGCTGTGTGGGGGGTGGTGCAGTGAAAGATCTTATTGAGCATATTAGGGCCAGGCTGGAGATTAGGCAGGGACAGTCTACATCGATTTTGCTGTGTGGGGGGTGGTGCAGTGAACAATCCTTTTGCCCTCACTTGAGCCCACTGAGGAGGAGGAGGGAGAAAAAAAAATCTATTTTTATCAGTCAGTTGTGTGCAGCGTTCATCTATTTTACTACAAGTTAAAAGGTATTTTTTTTCCCCCTTCATAGCCTGTTTGCTGCAGTGCTGACTGACATAAGACACTGCTGTGTTCACATGTGCTATTGAGTGATTTTCAATTTTATACACTTTTTTCTATTCCACTATTCAATATACACCCTTTTGGGTTAAAACAATAATAATTTGTGGCATAGTCTGTACTAATCTATTTAAAAATCACAAACTTAAAGGGGAATTTTCTTTTTTTTTCCTTCATAGCCTGCTGCTGAGCTGACTGTGACATAAGACACTGCTGTGTTCACATGTGCTATTGAAAAATCACCAATTTTATATCATATTTTCTATTCCGCTATTCAATCTACACCCTTTGGGATAAAAATAATTAAATTGCGGCATAGTCTGTATCGGTACATGTGAGAAACACCTTTCCAATTTTTGGGGCGCATCTTCCACCGCCGAGGATTGCAGGGTGCTTCAGTTTGCCTCCTGCTCCGAACTCCTCCTACTCCTCATCCTGCCTTTAGGGTACAAAAAATAGTAATCAGGGCCTAGTCTGGGTCTGTACGTGTGAGATAGATACACCTTTTGATATCATATTTTCTATTCCGCTATTCAATCTACACCCTTGGGGTAAAAAGAATTAAATTGCGGCATAGTCTGTATCGGTACGTGTGAGATACACCTTTCCAATTTTTTGGGTGCATCTTACACCGCCGAGGATTGCAGGGTGTTTCAGTTTGCCTCCTGCCTGTTCCGAACTCCTCCTACTCCTCATCCTGCCTTTAGGGTACAAAAAATAGTAATCGGGGCCGAGTTTGGGCCTGTACGTGTGAGATACACCGTTTTATAAAAAATGTTCTATTCCGCTATTCAATCTACACCCTTTGGGGTAAAAATAATTAAATTTCGGCATAGTCTGTATCGGTACGTGTGAGATACACCTTCCAAATTTTTGGGGCGCAAATTCCACCGCCGAGGATTGCAGGGTGCTTCAGTTTGCCTCCTGTTCCGAACTCCTCCTACTCCTCATCCTGCCTTTAGGGTACAAAAAATAGTAATCGGGGGCCTAGTCTGGGTCTGTACGTGTGAGATAGATACACCTTTTGATATCATATTTTCTATTCCGCTATTCAATCTACACCCTTGGGGTAAAAATAATTAAATTGCGGCATAGTCTGTATCGGTCGTGTGAGATACACCTTTCCAATTTTTTGGGCGCATCTTACACTGCCGAGGATTGCAGGGTGCTTCAGTTTGCTTCCTGCCTGTTCCGAACTCCTCCTACTCCTCATCCTGCCTTTAGGGTAAAAAAATAGTAATCGGGGCCTAGTCTGGGTCTGTACGTGTGAGATATACAGTTTTATAATTTTTTTCTATTCCGCTATTCAATCTACACCCTTGGGGTAAAAAGAATTAAATTGCGGCATAGTCTGTATCGGTACGTGTGAGAAACACCTTTCCAATTTTTGGGGCGCATCTTCCACCGCCGAGGATTGCAGGGTGCTTCAGTTTGCCTCCTGCCTGTTCCGAACTCCTCCTACTCCTCATCCTGCCTTTAGGGTACAAAAAATAGTAATTGGGGCCTAGTCTGGGTCTTTACGTGTGAGATACACTGTTTTATAATTTTTTTTCTATTCCGCTATTCAATATACACCCTTTTTGAGTGTAAAAAATTAAATTACGGCATAGTCTGTATCGGTACGTGTGAGATACACCTTTTTTAAATTTGTTTGGCGCATCTCCTTCCACCGCCGAGGATTGCAGGGCGCTTCAGTTTGCCTCCTGTTCCGAACTCCTCCTACTCCTCTTCCTCATCCTCCCTTTAGGGTACAAAAAATTGTAATCGGGGCCTAGTCTGTGTTTGTACGTGTGAGATATACCGTTTTATATCCTTCTTTCTATTCCGCTATTCAATATACACCCTTTTGGGGTAAAAAAAATTAAATTGCGGCATAGTTTGCATATTTGACTGTGAGATACACCCGTGCGATACTGTTATTGTTTTGTTCCGCTATTCAATAAACACCTTTCTAGGGCAAGATCATAAATTACAGAAATATGAGGAGACCGCCAAATAGGGGCCGTGGCCTGGGTCATGGTGCTTCTGGTAAAGCTCCTGTTGCAAGGAGAGGACGTGGTCGATCTGTGCCAGCTACACGCACAAGTGAAACACCTTCCTCAAGTGTGAGTAGGCGACAGAACCTGCAGCAGTATTTGGTAGGGCATCATGCGCCTCTAGAGGTGATGAGGCCAGAACAAGTAGAGGCGATAGTAGATTGGTTTGCTGCTGACAGTGCCTCCAGTTCCTTCACATTGTCTCCCACCCAGTCTACTGCAGAAAGGTCAGAGTTGGCACCTGCAGCCGATGTCCAACCGTCTTTCACCTCACCCCCTTGCAAATCAGGCAAGCAGTCTGAGCCCCAAGTCATGCAGCAGTCTCTTCTTCTTTTTGATGACTCTGTCAGCAGGGTTTCCCAGGGCCATCCACCTAGCCCTGCCCCAGAAGTGGAAGAGATTGAGTGCAGCGATGCCCAACCACTTATTTCTCAAGATGAGTACATGGAAGGACCATCGCAGCACGTCTCCGATGATGACGAAATGCAGGTGCCAACTGCTGCTGCACTCAGAATTGTGGAGACCGACAAGGAGGGCAGGGGTGAAGACTGGGTGGAAGATGATGTGGAGGACGATGAGGTCCTCGACCCCACATGGAATGAAGGTCATGCAGATGACCTGAGTAGTTTGGAGGAAGAGGCGGTGGTCGCACAGAGCCATCAGCACAGCAGAAGAGGGAGCAGGGTGCAGAAGCGGAGCGGCCGTGCCCTAGACACTACGCCTGCTACTGCCCAACGCAGCAAGGGACAGAGCGCACCAAAGCCAGCTCAAAAGAGTTCTCTAGCGTGGAAATTCTTCAGTGGTTTGCACCCTGTGCAATCAGAGCCTGGAGCGAGGCATAAACCTTCTCAACCTGAGCACAACCTGCATGATCAGGCATCTAAGTGCAAAGCACGAGCTGCAGTGGAGTAGACACCTTCAAAACCAAGAAAGGTCTCTGTCTCATCCTGCTTCCTCTTCTGCTGCAGTCTCGGCCTCTTCATCCACCTCTGTAGTGATACCGGCACCTGCCACCCCGCAAACAGACGATCTGTCAGCAACACCACCACCTGGGTCACCAACCATCTCCACAATGTCCCGTGGAAGCGTTCAGCTTTCCATCTCTCAAACACTTCAGAGGAAGAGGAAGTACCCCCCTACCCACCCGCGATCCCTGGCCCTGAATGCTATCATTTCAAAATTCTTGGCCTTTGAAATGCTGTCATTCCGTCTGGTGGAGACGCACAGTTTTAAAAGCCTTATGTCGATGGCTGTCCCACAGTACCTCGTGCCAAGCCGCCACTACTTTTCCAGGCAAACCATCCCTTCCCTGCAAGACCAAGTGGGGGAAAAAATCAGGTGTGCACTGCACAACGCCATCTGTGCCAAGGTCCACCTAACTACCGATACGTGGACCAGTAAGCACGGTCAGGGGCGTTATATCTCCCTAACGGCACACTGGGTAAATGCAGTGGCGGATGGGCCTGAGGCGGATAGCAATTTGGCGCATGTCCTTCCACCACCGAGGATTGCAGGGCGCTTCAGTTTGCCTCCTGCTCCTAACTCCTCCTACTCCGCTTCCTCATCCTCTACCGCCTCCTCATCCGGTCAGCGTAACACCTTCACCACCAACTTCAGCACAGCCAGGGGTAAACGACAGCAGGCAGTTTTAAAACTTGCCTGTTTGGGGGAAAAAACCACCACCGCGCAGGAGTTGTGGAGGAGCATGGAACAGCAGACAAATGAGTGGTTGCTGCCAGCTAGCCTCAAGCCTGGCCTGGTGGTGTGCGATAATGGGCGAAATCTCATAGCAGCTCTGGGCCTAGCCGGTTTGATGCACATCCCTTGCCTGGCGCATGTGCTGAATTTGGTGGTGCAGAGGTTCCTTAAAAATTACCCCGATATGTCAGAGCTGCTGCAGAAAGTGCGGGCTGTCTGTGCGCACTTTCGGCGTTCTCACCCTGCTTCTGCTCGCCTGTCAGCGCTGCAGCGTAACTTCGGCCTTCCCGCTCACCGCCTCATATGTGACGTGCCCAAAAGGTGGAACTCCACCTTGCACATGCTGGAAAGACTGTGCGAGCAGCAGCAGGCCATAGTGGAGTTTCAGCTGCAGCACGCGCGCGTGAGTCGCTCTGCGGAACAGCACCACTTCACCACCAATAACTGGGCCTCCATGCGAGACCTGTGTGCCTTGTTGCGCTGTTTTGAGTACTCCACCAACATGGCCAGTGCCGATGACGCCGTTGTCAGCTTAACTATCCCACTTCTATGCCTCCTTCAAAAAACAATTCGGGCGATGATGGAAGAGGATGTGGCACAGGATGAGGAGGAGGAGGAGGATGAAGAGGTAACATTTCCAAGGCTTTCAGGGCAGTCATGTGGGGGTGAAGGGTTGGAAATCGGCGCTACCTACCACATGTGCAACGATGTGAGTAAAAGAGGAAAAAGTGCTTAGTGCATACAAAATAGTGCAAAATGTGACAATTATAATTAATCTTGTAAATAAATAGATAATAAATCCAATAAATAAATAAATAAAAAATAGAAAATAGTTATTAAATATATGGTGTTTGAAGTGGAGTAAAAAACTGGGTATGTATATAAAGTGAGTGGTTACAATTGCCACTATAAAATGCTGAATGAGGTAGTTGTGAATTAGTCATAAATACTATAAAAATGCCATTTGTATATCCTTTTGTTAAATGCTCATGTAATGTGTCGGTCTGGACACTAGGGGTCACACTTACCCTGGGACACACAGAAGTGTATAAGCCAGAAAACAGGAATTAAGTAATTCTCAAACCTGCCTGTTGGTGGTCCCACAGGACCAGAAAGATCCCATCTGGGTGTAAAGGGAAAAATAAAAGATCCTTAGTGTGACAAGTAAAGAGCAAGTATACAAGGCAATAGTATCGACTCACGCTTGAGATTGATGCAGCAGATCTTATCAGATACTGGCAGTCTGCGCCGGGGAAAAACTACAGCGTTCCAAGCATCGGCGAGCTGCGGACCGGAAGTGACGTGGGTTTCCGCCCGACGTACGTTTCGTCATACGACGTCTACGGGGAGGAGGGCAGGGGCAGTCATTCACAAGTGGCTCCGAGGGTGGGTTCCTGCACCCACAAACGCCAGGGACACAATTGTCCAACAGGGGCACAGTTCTGGAGGATGACGAGGATGAGGAGGAGGAGATGGAGGAGGAGATGGAACCATGTTCACAGCAGGGTGGGACCCAGGCCAGCTCATGGCCATCACTGGTGCGTGGCTGGGGGGATACAGAGGACACAGACGATACACCTCCCACAGAGGACAGCCTTTCGTTGCCTCTGGGCAGCCTGGCACACATGAGCGATTACATGCTGCAGTGTCTCCACAACGACCGCCGAGTTGCCCACATTCTAACTTGTGCTGATTACTGGGTGGCCACGCTGCTGGATCCCCGTTACAAGGACAACGTACCGTCCTTAATTCACTCACTGGAGCGCGATCGCAAGATGCGCGAGTACAAGCGCACGCTGGTAGACGCGATGCTGCTGGCATTCCCACCTGACAGCGGGGCCACAGTGGAATCACAAGGCCAAGGCAGAAGAGGTCGCCAATGCAACCAGGGCACCGCCAGCACCTCAGAAGGCAGGGTTAGCATGGCCGAAATGTGGAAAAGCTTTGTCAGCACGCCACAACAAACAGCAGCACCAGCAGCTCATATGGAACGTCTTAGCAGGAGGCAGCATTTCACCAACATGGTGGAGCAGTATGTGTGCACACGCCTACATGTAGTGAATGACTGGTCTGCCCCCTTTAACTTCTGGGTCTCCAAATTGGGCACATGGCCTGAGCTTGCCCTTTACGCCTTGGAGGTGCTGGCGTGCCCTGCAGCCAGTGTATTATCTGAACATGTATTTAGCACGGCTGGGGGCGTTATCACAGACAAGCGCAGCAGCCTGTCCAGAGACAATGTGGACAAGCTCACGTTCATTAAAATTAACCAGGCATGGATCCCACAGGACTTTTCCGTACCTTGTGCAGAATAGAGATGGATCCCGATCTTACCCAGCCATTGTTATATTTTTGATCTTTTTAACTCTTTTGGGGTGTACCCTAATTTAAAATGACAAAAAAAAAAGCAGTGTTGGCTACCTCGTCCCCCTCCACCGCCGCTTCCACCTACACTGCCACATCCACCACCACCTCAACCTCCCTCCTACTCCATATGGGCCTCGTCCTTCACAGATGAAGAAAATTGTTTTATTTTTCTGTTTTTTTTTTGTTGTTTTAAGTTATTTCCCTATCCAAATTTGTTTGCAGAGCACTTGCCATGCTCTTAACTACGTTTTGCTGCCATTTGCAGCACTCTAGCCCTTTCCATTGGTGTTTTAGAGCCATTTTAGTGCCTGAAAGTTCGGGTCCCCATTGACTTCAATGGGGTTCGGTGTCCGGGTAAAGTTCGGAAAAAGTCCGGGACACGGACCCAGACTTTTTTTTCAAGTTTGGCCGAACCCGCCGAACACGGACATCCAGGTGTCCGCTCAACTCTACTCAGGAGGGGTCACTCGGAACCTCTGATAGAGCAGACAGGTGGCTCAGGAGTGATGACTCCGTGCCTCGGATAGAGCATACAGATGGCTCAGGAGTGATGACTCTGGGCCTCTGATGGAGCAGACAGGTGGCTCAGGAGGGATGACCCGGGGCCTCTGATAGAGCAGACAGGTGGCTCAGGAGGGATGACTTGAGGCCTCTGATAGAGCAGACAGGTGGCTCAGGAGTGATGACTCGGGGCCTCTGTTAGAGCAGACAGATGACTCATGAGTGATGACCCGGGGCCTCTGATAGAGCAGACAAGTGGCTCAGGAGGGATGACTTGGGGCCTCTGATAGAGCAGACAGGTGGCTCAGGAGGGATGACTTGGGGCCTCTGATAGAGCAGACAGGTGGCTAAGGAGGGATGACTTAGGGCCTCTGATAGAGCAGACAGGTGGCTCAGAAGGGATGACTTGGGGCCTCTGATAGAGCAGACAAGTGGCTCAGGAGGGATGACTCGGGGCCTCTGATAGAGCAGACAGGTGGCTCAGGAGTGATGACTCGGTGCCTCTGATAGAGCAGACAGGTGGCTCAGGAGGGATGATTCGGGGTCTCTGATAGAGCAGACAGGTGGCTCAGGAGGGGTCACTCGGGGCCTCTGATATATCAGACAGGTTGCTCAGGAGGGATGACTTGGGGCCTCTGATAGAGCAGACAGGTGGCTCAGGAGTGATGACTGGGGGCCTCTGATAGAGCAGACAGATGACTCATGAGTGATGACCCGGGGCCTCTGATAGAGCAGACAAGTGGCTCAGGAGGGATGACTTGGGGCCTCTGATAGAGCAGACAGGTGGCTCAGGAGTGATGACTTGGGGCCTCTGATAGAGCAGACAGGTGGCTCAGGAGGGATGACCCGGGGCCTCTGATAGAGCAGACAGGTGGCTCAGGAGGGATGACCCGGGGCCTCTGATAGAGCAGACAGGTGGCTCAGAAGGGATGATTTTGGGCCTCTGACAGAGCAGACAGGTGGCTAAGGAGTGATGACTGGGGGCCTCTGATAGATCAGACAGGTGGCTCAGGAGTGATGACCCGGGGCCTCTGATAGAGCAGACAAGTGGCCCAGGAGTGATGACCCGGGGCCTCTGATAGAGCAGACAGGTGGCTCAGGAGGGATGACTTGGGGCCTCTGATAGAGCAGACAGGTGGCTCAGGAGGGATGATTTGGGTCCTCTGATAGAGCAGTTAGATGGCTCAGGAGGGATGACCCGGGGCCTCTGATAGAGCAGACAGGTTGCTCAGGAGGGATGACTTGGGGCCTCTTATAGGGAGACAGGGGGCTCAGGAATGACTGGGGGCCTCTGGTAGAGCATACAGGTGGCCCAGGAGTGATGACCTGGGGCCTCTGATAGAGCAGACAGGTGGCTCAGGAGTGATGACTTGAGGCCTCTGATAGAGCAGACAGGTGGCTCAGGAGGGATGACCCGGGGCCTCTGATAGAGCAGACAGGTGGCTCAAGAGGGATGATTTGGGGCCTCTGATAGAGCAGACAGGTGGCCCAGGAGTGATGACCCGGGGCTTCTGATAGAGCAGACAGGTGGCTCAGGAGTGATGACTTGGGGCCTCTGATAGAGCAGACAGGAGGCTCAGGAGGGATGACTGGGGGCCTCTGATAGAGCAGACAGGTGGCTCAGGAGGGATGACTGGGGGCCTCTGATAGAGCAGACAGGTGGCTAAGGAGGGATGACTTAGGGCCTCTGATAGAGCAGACAGGTGGCTCAGAAGGGATGACTTGGGGCCTCTGATAGAGCAGTTAGATGGCTCAGGAGGGATGACTTGGGGCCTCTGATCGAGCAGACAGGTGGCTCAGGAGGAATGACTCGGGGCCTCTGATAGAGCAGACAGGTGGCCCAGGAGTGATGACCTGGGGCCTCTGATAGAGCAGACAGGTGGCCCAGGAGTGATGACCCGGGGCCTCTGATAGAGCAGACAGTTGGCTCAGGAGTGATGACCAGTGGTAATCAATTACCACCAAAAGAAAGCTCTATTTATGGGAAAAAATTATACAATTTTCATTTGGGTATAGTGTTGCATGACCGCGCAATTGTCATTCAAAGTGCGACAGCACTGAAAGGGCAGGAATGGGTAGAAGTGCCCAGTAGGCAAGTGGTTAAGCAGGAGAGGACCCTCAGTAGACCACAGCAGAGAGTAGGAGAGCTAAATGGACACCAGTGAGCAGGAAACAAGAGCAGGCTGGCACTGGCGACAGCAGGCAGGTACAGTCTGGTAGCAGACAGGCAGTGAGAAGGTGCCAGAGGATTATAAGCAGAGGCTCGAGTCAGACTAACTGGGTCATACACAGGCGGATAGATCAGGGGCAGATGCATAGGCAGGAGCAAAGTTAGGGTACAGACTGAGTCGGTAACAGATCAGTAGAGCAGCAAGGGACACAGACAGAAGCATGGTCAGAGGCAAACCGGGGTCAGTGCAGGTGGAGTTCAGGAGTAGTCAAGACAAGCTGGGTCAGTAACAGTAGTCAGATGCAGAGTAACAGGTTGGAGGTATGCATAGGAACACTGTAGACAAGACAGCACTAAAGCATAGCACAGGCTTAGTTTAAATAGCCTGATTGGCGCCAACAGATGTGCTCATGCACACGAAAATGTGCATGTGCAGGACCACGAGCATGTGCACATTTCCTACATGCATGTAAAGGAACATGAATTAGCCTGTATCTATACACAGGATGCCATCCAGAAGAGCCACCCAGTCTGCTGGTATAGAGAGATGTATAGAACTGTTCGCCGGCGGACAGTTCCCGGCGAACTTAGCATGTTCGCCGCTGCGGGCGAACATATGCAATGTTCGGTCCGCCCCCCATAATACATCATTGAGGCAAACTTTGACCCTGAACTTTACAGTCAGCAGGCACATTTCCAGCCAATCAGCATACCTCCCTCCCACACCCTCCCACCTCCTATTAATAAGCAAGGGCAGCATCCATCTTAGATCATTCTTAAGCAGTGTGTGTAGTGAGAGTAGGGAGAGCTGCTGCTGCTGCTGCTGTTAAGCTAGGGACAGTTAGTCAGTGTTCCTGGTCTTGCAGTGTTCTTGGTCCACTACTGCTGTAAGGACAGCACCCCAAAAAGCCCTTCTAAGGGCTGGTATTTGTGTAATTTTTTATATCTATCTATCTATCTATCTATCTATCTATCTATCTATCTATCTATCTATCTATCTATCTATCTATCTATCTATCTATCTATCTATCTATCTATCTAGCGTCCCCAAAAGCCCTTTTAAGGGCTGGTAATTGAGGATTTTTATATATATATATATATATATATATATATATATATATATATATATATATAGTGTCCCCAAAAGCCCTTTTAAGGGCTGGTAAGGTAATAGAGTTTTTTCTATATATATATATATATATATATATATATATTGTACACTGTGACTGCAGTTGCCTGCCCGCTGTGTGTGAGAGGCCACAGACCTACCACAGACTGTACTGTGTGCACACCACACTCATTTCGGGTGGCACAGGCACAGTACCTTGCATTTTAAAAAATATTTTTTTTTTTCCTCTGTCATAATTGCAGTGAGTGCTGTGTCAGGTCCACAGAGTGCACTGTACCCACTGCAGTGCACTGCCCACCACTGATATATATACGGTGGCACAGCATCTTGTTGCAATAAATTGAAAAAAAATATATATTTTTTATTATTGCAGTTGCCTGGGCTGCCAGTGACTGTCAGGTCCACAGAGTGTACTGTGCCCACTGCAGTGCCACTGTGTGCCCACCCACCACTGATATATAAGGTGGCACAGCAGCTTGCAAAGTAAAAAAAAATATATATATTTTTTAATTGCAGTTGCCTGGTTGCCAGTGACTGTCAGGTCCACAGAGTGTACTGTACCCACTGCCCAACACTCCTATAGGGGTGGCACAGCACCTTGCACTCATAGTACAACAGTAACAACACATTAAAAGAAAAATGACAGGCAGAGGCAGGCCACCCCGCAAGGGCCGTCGTGGTCGTGGTGCTGTGATTTCCTTAGGCCCTAGAATAATGCCCAGTGTTCAGAGGCCACCACAGACCCTGAACTCAAAAAATTCTGAGGCCATAGTTGACTGGCTTACACAGGACACCCAATCGTCTACAGCTTCCGCTCGGAACCTTAATGCACCACCCTCCTCCAGCTCAGCTTCGGGCACCTCTCAATTTACCACTCGCCAGCCCGCCAGCACCACCACCAACACTAGCACCACAGCCGCTTCACTTGATCCGTCAGAGGAGTTATTTTCACATCAGTTGGAAGAAATAAGTGATGCGCAACTATTAGTGCCAGAGGATGTAGATAACGGGGATATGTCTCAGTCAGGCAGCATTATACACATGGACGTACATTGTGATGATGATGATGATGATGATGATGATGTTGTACCTGCTGCTGCTGCCTTTGCTGAGTTGTCAAGTGAAGCGGCTGATGATGACGATGTGTCTGTGGATGTCACCTGGGTGCCTGCTCGAAGAGCAGAAGAAGAGGGGGAAAGTTCAGATGGGGAGACAGAGAGGAGGAGGAGACGAGTTGGAAGCAGGGGGAGGAGGTCATCGCAAGGAGCTAGTGGCGCAGTCAGACAGCATGTAGATTCGGCACCCGGGGTCAGCCAGACAGCACGCCAATCAACGCAAGCTGTTGCCACCACCAGAATGCCGTCCTTGCAAAGCTCAGCAGTGTGGCATTTTTTTTGTGTGTCTGCCTCTGATATCAGCGATGCCATTTGTAACCTGTGCCAAAAGAAACTGAGTCGTGGGAAGTCCAACACCCACCTAGGTACAACTGCTTTGCGAAGGCACATGATCTCACATCACAAACGCCTATGGGATCAACACATGAGTAAAAGCAGCACACAAACTGAAAGCCACCATCCTCCTCCTGGTCCAGCATCTTCAGCCACGTCAACCACTGCTGTCCTCCATGCCCCCTATCAACAACCCGCCCCTCCGCCTCTCACCTTCAGCAGTTCCTGCTCGTCACCTGCCCACAGTCAAGTGTCTGTCAAGGAAATGTTTGAGCGTAAGAAGCCAATCTCACAGAGTCACCCCCTTGCCCGGCGTCTGACAGCTGGCTTGTTGGAACTCTTAGCCCGCCAGCTTTTACCATACAAGCTGGTGGAGTCTGAGGCCTTCAAAAAATTTGTCGCTATTGGGACACCGCAGTGGAAGGTACCCGGCCGAAATTATTTTTCACAAAAGGCAATCCCCAACCTGTACTCTATTGTGGAAAAGGAAATCATGTCACGTCTGGCACACAGTGTTGGGGCAAGGGTCCATCTGACCACTGATAGTTGGTCTGCAAAGCACGGTCAGGGCAGGTATATAACTTACACTGCGCATTGGGTAAACCTGCTGGCGGCTGCCAAGCATGGAATGCGTGGCTCTGCTGCAGAGGAGTTGGTGACACCGCCACGACTTGCAGGCAGGCCTGCTGCCACCTCCTCTACTCCTCCTACTCCATCCTCTTTGCTAACCTCCTCGGCTGAGTCCTCTTCTGCTGTTGCGTCTTGCTCCACACCAACTGCACCCCCCCAGCTCCCCAGGGGCTATTCCACATGCCGGATACGACAGTGTCACGCTGTCTTGGGGTTGACTTGCCTGAAAGCAGAGAGTCACACCGGACCAGCACTACTGTCCGCCCTGAACGCACAGGTGGATCAGTGGCTGACCCCGCACCAACTGGAGATCGGCAAAGTGGTGTGTGACAACGGCAGCAATTTGTTGGCGGCATTGAATTTGGGCAAGTTGACACATGTGCCGTGCATGGCACATGTGTTGAATCTGATTGTGCAACGTTTTGTGCAGAAGTACCCAGGCTTACAGGACGTCCTCAAGCAGGCCAGGAAGGTGTGTGGCCATTTCAGGCGTTCCTACACGGCCATGGCGCACTTTGCAGATATTCAGCGGCGAAACAAAATGCCAGTGAGGCGCTTGATTTGCGACAGCCCGACACGTTGGAATTCAACACTGCTAATGTTCGACCGCCTGCTCCAACAAGAAAAAGCGGTCAACGAGTATTTGTATGACCGGGGTGCTAGGACAGCCTCTGCGGAGCAGGGTATTTTTTTGCCACGCTACTGGACGCTCATGCGCAATGCCTGTAGGCTCATGCGTCCTTTTGAGGAGGTGACAAACCTAGTGAGTCGCACCGAAGGCACCATCAGCGACATCCCATATGTTTTTTTCCTGGAGCGTGCCCTGCGAAGAGTACTGGATCAGGCCGTAGATGAGCATGAAGAGGAAGAGGAAGAGTTGTGGTCACCATCACCACCACCAGAAACTGCCTTACCATCGCTTGCTGGACCTGCGGCAACACTGGAAGAGGAGTGTGAGGAAGAGGAGTCAGAGGAGGAATGTGGCTTTGAGGAGGAGGAACACCAACCACAGCAGGCATCCCAGGGTGCTCGTTGTCACCTATCTGGTACCCGTGGTGTTGTACGTGGCTGGGGGGAAGAACACACCTTCAATGACATCAGTGAGGACGAGGAATTGGACATGAGTAGCTCGGCATCCAACCTTGTGCAAATGGGGTCTTTCATGCTGTCATGCCTGTTGAGGGACCCTCGTATAAAAAGGCTGAAGGAGAATGACCTGTACTGGGTGGCCACGCTACTAGACCCCCGGTATAAGCAGAAAGTCTCTGATATGTTACCCAATTACCGGCAGTCGCAAAGGATGCAGCAGCTACAAAATAAGTTGAAAAGTATGCTTTACACAACATATAAGGGTGATGTCACAGCACAACGGGAATCCAACAGGGGAAGAGGTGAAAGTAATCCTCCTCCTACCACCACAACCACGCCGGCAAGGACAGGACGCTTTACAGACGTCTTGTTGATGGAGGACATGTGGAGCTTTTTTAGTCCTATGCATCGCCACAGCCCTTCGGGGTCCACCCTCAGAGAACGACTCGACCGACAGGTAGCAGACTACCTTGCCTTAACTGCAGATATCGACACTCTGAGGAGCGATGAACCCCTTGACTACTGGGTGTGCAGGCTTGACCTGTGGCCTGAGCTATCCTAATTTGCCATTGAACTTCTGGCCTGCCCCGCTTCAAGTGTGCTGTCAGAAAGGACCTTCAGCGCAGCAGGAGGTATTGTCACTGAGAAGAGAAGTCGCCTAGATCAAAAAAGTCTTGATTACCTCACGTTTATTAAGATGAATGAGGCATGGATCCCGAAGGGACTGACAGTGGGGGATGCATTTGACTAAAAAAGGCCTGGTGATGACTGAGATGCCTTGGCCTAAAAATGGTCCACACGCTGCTGTCTTTAATCATTCTCTGCATGCCGGATGACTTACGTGACGTCTCCGCCACCAACTACGGTTCAAGCCGCAATGCTTTAGTGCACTTTCTGCCTTGAAAACCTCAATTTTTCAGGCCGCTGCTACAGCAGCGGCTGCAACAATAGCTACTTTTTCATGCATGTGTACATGCCTAATTTTTCTGGCCTCTGGTGCTACACTGTGGCTGCAAAAAAACAAAAAAAAAGGCACATACATGTGTCAATTCCCCTTCGTGATCGTTACCTTGTCGTGGTGAAGGGGCTTGCGCATCACAATGAAGCGATCACCTCTAGGAGTGTGTTGGCACACCCCAGATAAGGTCGTTGCTTCATTGTGAACAGACCAAAAGCGATCCGCAGGATAATTTTTCATAGAAAAAACATTCATTTTCTTTCATTCTTTCTGTGGAGCTGGGTATTTTTTGGCCGCGTTACTGAATGCTCATGAACAATGGCTGTAGGCTCATGCGTCCTTTTGCGGAGGTGACAACCCTGGTGGTCAGTCGAACCCAAGGCAACATCATCGACCTCATCCCATATGCGTTTTTTCTGGAGCGTGCCCTGCGAAGAGTACTGGATCAGGCTGTAGATGAGCATGAAGAGGAAGAGTTGTGGTCCACTCCCCATCACCACCAGAAGCAGCCTTGTCGTTGTCAATTGCTGGACCTGTGGCAACGCAGAGAGAGGAGTCTGAAGAAGAGAAGTCAGAGGAGGAAGGTGGCTTTGAGGAGGTGGAATACCAGCCACAGCAGGCATCCCAGGGGGCTTGTTCTCACCTTTCGGGGACCCTTGGTGTTGTACGTGGCTGGGTGGAGGAAGAGACCTTCAATGTGGTCAGTGAGGACAAAGAACGGGACATGGCTAGCTTGGTATCCAACCTTGTGCAAATGGGGAGTTTGCGGTTGTGCAAATGGACTGACTGTTGTTAAATGGGGAGTTTGGTCTGTCAGAGAGTTTGGTCTGTCACTGTGAAGCGGGCGTAACCCTTACACTACTTGACCGATAAAACATCATACCTGATCGTATTCACACACTGGATGTTTTAAAGCACGTTATTCCAAACAATTTAGGAATGTTAGGTGATTTTTGTCCTTTATGGATCAAAACCCGACTCTGCGTCAACTACGTAATTTTCCATGGGAGTTTTGCCATGGATCCCCCTCCGGCATGCCACAGTCCAGGTGTTAGTCCCCTTGAAACAACTTTTCCATCACTATTGTGGCCAGAAAGAGTCCCTGTGTGTTTTAAAATTCGCCTGCCTATTAAACTCTATGGCGGTTCGCGAACATTTGCCGATGTTCGCGTTCGCCGTTCGAGAACGGCGAATTTGAGGTTCGCGACATCACTACTGGTATACTCTTCCTGAAAATTCACTCCTTTTCAGGGTCTCTGCAAACCCTACCTATACTTACCTGAGCCTGTTCTCAATGCAGCTGTGTGCCCAAGAGTAGCAGCACTCTTCCTTCCCATTGGCTGAGGGACAGCAGCAGGAACCATTGGCTCCTGCTGCTGTCAATTACAGCCAGTGAGGAGGGAACAGATCTGGTCTGAGCTGCACTCTGTGCCAATGGACACCTAGAGCACAGCTCAGGAGCGAGCACAGATGAGTGCTTCCTGAGCAAGTGGCTTGCTATGGTGGCACTCTGTGGGGGGCGAGGAGCCAGCAGCAATGACATGGGACCTGAGAAGAGGAGAATCGGGGCTGCTCTGTGCAAAACCATTACACAGAGCAGTTAAGTATAACATATTTGTTCGTTATACAAAAGTGCATCCCTATGCATTTCATCAGTGATGTCATCAGGGTCACCATGTTTGCCATTTTTTTTTAAATGAGCATTTACAAACACTTAATTATTTATATAAAATATTCTCCCAGTTTATTAATTCTTTATCTAAAATTCCAGTCTTTTATAAAAGTGATAGTAAACTCATATTTAAAAGTTGTATCTACAGGTACGCTTATAGTAAGTCTTACCTGTAGGTACTGTGAATATCTCCTAAACATATATAATTTAGCAGATATTTAAACCCAGCTTTAGGTGGTGACATCTCTGCACATGTGCAGGAACACTCTGCTTTTAGGGCACACTTAGTGCCTTGAATGCAGAGTACCATGCTGCAACGATGACTCCCGTGTGCATGCACAGGGGTGATATTATTGAGGCCCAGCCCTTCAAATGGCTAGAGAGTGTGAACCACAAAGGAAAACCGGGCTAATATGGGAGCGCCATCATTGGTGACATCATGGCACTGGAGGGCTCTATTTTAAGGGTATGTCTGCCCTAATGTGCTATATAATGGAATAACACTGCAAAGGGCCCATGCTAAATTTAAAAAAAAAAAAAAAAAGTGGTAGAGTTTACTACTACTTTAATTCTTCTGATCAAAATATTCTCCTAGATTATTCATTCTTTACATGAATTTCCCCTGGTTAATAATTCCTTTATATAACAATCCTCAGTTTATTATTTATACAAATATTTCCCTACTTTATGAATCATATATAATACAGTCCTTAGTTTATTTATTCTGTATATAGAATGCCCTTCTTTGTTCAGCAATTCATTATTTAAAAAGTCCCCAGTTTATCAACACTTTATCTAAAATATTCACCTAGTGAAAATATTGACATAGTTTAAGAAATATTTATCTAAAATATTCCTCTAGCGTAAAAATACTTTGTATAAAAAACCCCCTCTTGGTTAATCATTTATGTACAATGTCCCCATGGTAATAGAAAATATTCTTGTACTTTATGGATTTTATAGGTATTCTCCTAGATTTGGAATTCTTTATTATTGTGTTCTATGATTTGTTATTATAAAATGTTTCCATAGTTTGGCTTTTTATATACAATGTTAACATTTTTAAGGATTTTTTCAATATAAAATATTTCTAAGAATTATTCGTATAAAATATTCCCATTGCTTAGGAGTTCTGCTTTTCAAAAATTCCCATGGTTTAATAATTCTTTATATAAAATATTGTACTAGTTTAAGTATTAATTCTTTAAAATATTTCCATAGTCAATAACTATTTAAATAATATTCTGTAGGTTTGGGAACAAAATATTCCCCTAGAATAAAATATATATTTTTATTTAAAATATTCTCTTATCTTACTGTATTGGCCTGGCCCTGCTTTTATGTGTATATATTGTGAGGCAGTGGCTGGCAGGACTGTGGGTGGTGGCTGTATATGTGTTACCTAGGTTTCTCACCTACTCTTGGTGAGCGGATTCAAGGTCTGTGATTGATGTAAAGAAAATGAACTTTTATTTGCAAAATGGCACTGCGTTATTTTAACTGAAAATTATGCGGTCGTGCGACACTGAACCCAAATAAAACGTATGTCTTTTTTTTCCCCCACAAATAGAGCTTTCTATTGGTTGTATTTGATTACCTCTGCGGTTTTTATTTTTTGCGCTATAAACAACAACAAAAAAAAAAACAATTTACATTTTTTTTACTTTATGCTACAAAACATACCCAATAAAAAAAAAGTAAAAATTCAAATTTCTTTATCAATTTAGGCCAATTTGTATTCTGCAACAAATTTTTAGTAAAAAAAAAAAAAAAAGCCAATAAGTGTATTTTGATTGGTTTGAACAAAAGTTATTGCGTCTACAAACTATGGAATATTTTTATCAGTGATCAGTGACTTCAGTAGGGCAGAGGACGGTGTCAGTAGGCCAGAGGATGGTGTCAGTAGGGCAGATGTTGGTGTCAGTAGGGCAGAGGATGGTGTCAGTAGGGCAGATGTTGGTGTCAGTAGGGCAGATGTTGGTGTCAGTAGGACAGATGTTGGTGTTAGTAGGGCAGAGGATGGTGTCAGTAGAACAGATGTTGGTGTCAGTAGGGCAGAGGATGGTGTCAGTAGGGCAGAGGATGGTGTCAGTAGGACAGAGGATGGTGTCAGTAGGGCAGAGGTTGGTGTCAGTAGGGCAGAGGTTAGTGTTGGTTGGGCAGACTATAGCGTCTACAAACTATGGGATAGATTTATGGAATTTTTGTTTTTTTAAATTGTTTTTACTACTAATGGCAATGATCAGTGATTTTTAGCGGGATTGTGACATTGCGGTGGACAAATCTAACACTAAGTGACACTTTTTGGGGTCCAGTGACACCTATACAGTGATCAGTGGTAAAAAAAATGCACTGTCACTGTACTAATGACACTGGCAGGGAAGGGGTTTACATCAGGGGCGATCAAAGAGTTAAATGTGCTCATAGGGTGTGCTTTCTAACTGTGGGGGGATGCTTTGACTGGGGGAAGACAGAGATCCATGTTTCTGCTTAGCAAGAACACGAGATCTTCATCTTCCCAACTCACAGAACGATGGTCTACCTAGTTTACAGCTGTTCTGCCTCTCCTGAGAATGATTGTAGGTGGCTGGCGAAAAACGGGTCCGCCGGACCCGCTGAATGGCTCCCGCTATGTCCAATCACAGCAGGAGTGGGTCGATGGTGGCACATGCACGTGCCCCAGACCAAGTACAGGTACGTGATTTCGAGCAGGAGGGCTGCCCTGCCGCAGTATATCTGCCTGGGGAGGTCCAGAAGGGGATAAACAGTGCCTTGGAAAAGTTATCTTTTGTCTGGAATTCCTCCTGCAAAAATAACAGTTAACTTCTTGATATGTGAGGGTGCCTATGGAACTCCTGTGCTTATGGCTTCATAGCTGTATATCCGAAGTTTGAGATCTAAGGCACTGCTGCCTCTGACTGCTAGTCTCAGGGGATTGGGTGATGTCACTTCTGAGCTGCACATTGTTCTCCTTTCTAGATGTTCTTACAAGGGAAAGCAAAGCCTTGGCTCTACAAAGTTGGCCACTTTTGTCAGGGTCAGTGGCGTAGCGTGGGGGGTGCTGGGGGGGCCAGCCGCACCGGGCGCAAAATCTGGGGGGGGCGCATCCCGCGCCAGTGTCACTTAAACAGTCATAAAAAAAAATGTTCCCGGCCGGCCCGACGTGCTCCTGAGGCGCCTTAGATTTCAAAATGGCGCCGCCCGGCGCCAACATGTCACTGCGCATGTGCCGCTTCTGCTTGGGAAAGGCTGTACACGTTCGGCTATTCCTGGTTTGTGTAATTGTCAGTATAGTAATTAGGTAGGTCAGTGTAGTGGTCAGTGAAATAGTCAGGTAGGTCTGTGTAGTGGTGAGGTAGGTCAGTGTGGGTGTCAGTATAGTAATTAGGTAGGTTAGTGTAGTGATCAGGTAGGTCAGTGTAGGTGTCAGTATAGAAATTAGGTAGGTCAGTGTAGTGATCAGGTTGGTTAGTGCAGGAATAAGGTAGGTCAGTGTAAGTGTCTGTGTAGTGGTCAGGTAGGTTTGTGTAGGTCTCAGTATGGTAACCAGGTAGGTCAGTGTAGGAATAAGGTAGGTCTGTGTAGTGGTCAGCTAGGTCAGTGTAGGTGTCAGTGTAGTGGTCTAGTAGACTTGTGTAGGGGGCGCAAATTACTTACCTTGCCCCGGGCGCTGACAACCCACGCTACGCCACTGGTCAGGGTCATAGATTATATTTTTTTTCCTGGAGAGGGGTTCAGCCTTAGGCACCCAGAGGACAATAATAAGGCAACATGCCCGCTATGTTGTGACAAAATGTGGGTGTGGCAAAATTGAAATGGGCTTAAAACTTGAACCTACTCACTGTGTATTACACAGTAACATATACCACAGTTCTTGTACCCCAAAAAATACCCTTTAATTGTTGTGCATGTAGAAATGTACAAACATCAACACATTCATTTGTAAACGATGATACTCATACCCTTACATACCTCCCAACTGTAGGAACAAACAAAAAATTCTCCTGCACTCAGCAGAGATGTGGTGGCGGTAAGTCGCTATGGCTCCAGGTATAAGCACGGATGTTGCTGCCCTCCTGGGGTCAGGGGAAACCCGATTGGAACACTGTATAAAGAAAAAAAAAGAGGGCACACTGAACATTTGCATTACCCAAATGGAGTTTATTAAAATGAAATAAGAAGAAATATACTCACAAACACAAAGATTGTTAAAGGATATCGATCCACAATGGACCCAAAGCAACCAGGTCATCAGGACAATGTCCAGCACGCCAGAGGACCCTCCAAATGGCTGACGCATTTCGAGGGGAGATCCCCTCTTCTTCAGACCTGAATCCCCTCTTCTTCAGTCTGAAGAAGAGGGAACCACCCTTCAAAACGTGTCAGCCATTTGGAGTGTCCTCCGGTGTGCTGGACACTGTCCTGATGACCTGGTTGCTTTGGGTCCATTGTAGATTGATATGCTTTTAACAATCTTTGTTTTTGTGAGTATATTTTTTCTTATTTCATTTTAATAAACTCTATTTGCGTAATGCACAAGGTCGATGCGCCCTCTTCTTGTTCTTTATACAGTATACCTCCCAAGTGGGCGTCTTTGAGCGGGAAGCCAGGTCCCAGGAGGAGGGTGACGGCTGTCTCTCCTCCTGTCAGTGTGGAAGGTGGTCACAGGCGGTCTGCCTAGTGGACCAGAAGTGTGGTGCTGAGCTGGGAGGTCCAGTGGAGACTGACAGTGGAGCAAGAGGCAGAGCAACCTGAGGGAAAAACAGTGTCCATGAGTACCAGGGAGCTTGCCAGGGGTCTGCCCAGGAAGGGGACCACGCCAGGGAGGGTCAGTGGACGGGAGCTAGCACACTGACAAGTGAGAAAGGGGGTGCCAAGTTTAGGACCCAGAAGGTTCAACACAACGGGATAATTTTCACTATGTTCACTTTAGTGGCAGAGTGAAGCAGCGGCCTTGCCGCATACTCTACAGTAGGGATGATCGAACGGTTCGGGTCCACCATCGGTTCGGCCCGAACATTGGGTGTTCGAGGTTCGGCCGAATTTAGAACTTTTTGCCCAAAAAGTTCGGAATTCGGCAACCAGAACCGCCCAAAATGCAATGCTTCAGGAAATGGGCTTTAAAAGCCCGTGATTGGACCAGAACCATTAGCAAAAGCCAATTGAGGAGGCAGGAGAATGCTAGGAATGTGATTGGAGTCACTAGGGGGTCCCTAGACCAATCATTAGTGAATACGCCCCCCAGTATATAAGATCGCCCCCGCCATATTCCCAGCATTGTTATACTGGACATGGAAGAGAGTGGAAGCAGTTCTGTTAATTTTACTTTAAAAGTGTCATTTAGCTATTTTTAGTGTGAGGAAAGGGATATCTAGTGTAGTTAGAGTGCTCCTTTACACTTAAGTTAGCTTCAAAAATGTAGTTTCTGTAGGGAAAGTGTTAAGTGTCAGGGGACCGTAGTGTAGTGTAGGGTTAACTGACAGTGACTGCTATGGCAGGGTGACAAAACCCTTCCATAGCAGGGTGACCGCTATAGAGAAATGATCATTTCTCTGTGTTGCTTCGGGACAGGCATGTGGCTTCTCACCAGCAAGCATTTTTTAATGCTGCAGGGGCTGCCACTGCCAGTGCTTTTTTGAGGACATGTTTGATGTCAGACATGACATCTGAATATGTGTATAGGGGGAATATATAGACATATATGTCTGAATATATACCCCTAGACATATATAGGTGTGATAGTAGCAGAAATAAATGCTTGCGCTAATGAAATCATTTACAGTAATATATTTCTGCTACTATCACACCTATATATGTCTAGGGGTATATATTCAGACATATATGCCTATATATACCCCCTATACACATGTTCAGATGTTTTGCCTGCCTCAAAAGAACCCCAAAAAATGCCAAAAAAACGCTAGCGTCAAAAAAAAAAGATGCCCAGGTGTGTTTTTGCTGGCATTTTTTGGGGGGTTTTGGAGGCAGGCAAAACATCAGAACTTGTGCACAGTACCACTATACACAAGTTCAGATGTTTTGCCTGCCTCAAAAGAACCCCAAAAAATGCCAAAAAAAAACGCTAGCGTCAAAAAAAAATGCCCAGGTGTGTTTTTGCTGGCATTTTTTGGGGGGTTTTGGAGGCAGGCAAAACATCAGAACTTGTGCACAGTACTACTATACACAAGTTCAGATGTTTTGCCTGACTGCAAAGAACCCAAAAAAATGCCTGCTATTAAACCGGCAAGGTGTTACAGCAGAGAAGCCATATTCCTGTGCTTAAAGTTTTCTAATACAAACGATCTTTTTTTTATGGTTCTGGACATGCTACAGAGCTGAAACTTCACATGTACACTTTTTAGACCCCCCAGATACTAAATCCAAAGTAAAAATCAAAAAATCTCTTTTTTTTTTTTTAAATTTTTCAATAATTGGCTTTTTTATCAAAAATGACCCCCTAGTCACTCCAATCACATTCCTAGCATTCTCCTGCCCCCTCAATTGGCTTTTGCTAATGGTTCTGGTCCAATCACGGGCTTTTAAAGCCCATTTCCTGAAGCATTGCATTTTGGGCGGTTCTGGTTGCCGAATTCCGAACTTTTTGGGCAAAAAGTTCTAAATTCGGCCGAACCTCGAACACCCAATGTTCGGGCCGAACCGATGGTGGACCCGAACCGTTCGATCATCACTAATGCTGGCCTATATATCCCCCCTATACACATGTTCAGATGTTTTGCCTGCCTCAAAAGAACCCCAAAAAATGCCAAAAAAACGCTAGCGTCAAAAAAAAAAAATGCCCAGGTGTGTTTTTGCTGGCATTTTTTGGAGGGTTTTGGAGGCAGGCAAAACATCTGAACTTGTGCACAGTACCACTATACACAAGTTCAGATGTTTTTCCTGACTGCAAAGAACCCAAAAAAATGCCTGCTATTAAACCGGCAAGGTGTTACAGCAGAGAAGCCATATTCCTGTGCTTAAAGTTTTCTAATACAAACAATCTTTTTTTTTCTGGTTCTGGACATGCTACAGACCTGAAACTTCACATGTACACTTTTTAGACCCCCCAGATACTAAATCCAAAGTAAAAATCAAAAAATCTCTTTTTTTTTTTTTTTAATTTTTCAATAATTGGCTTTTTTATCAAAAATGACAATTTTTAAGAACTTTTTTTTGTGTGATTAATAGTTAATGGGGCATGACCCAGCACTTTTTAGGGGCATTTATTGGGTTTTAGGGCTTAAAAATGGTGTTTTTTGATTACAGAAGTTCGGGTCCCATTGATTTCAATGGGGTTCTGAAATCCGGGCCGAACTTTCGTGAAGTTCGGGTGTTCTGGTCGAACCGAACTTTTCAAAAGTTCGATCATCCCTACTCTACAGATAGATGTCCTCTACATTGTGCATAGTTCAAGTTGAAGTATCCTACTCATCCCTTCTCCCATCCAAGTTCTAAAATAAAACACAAAAAAGCAAATCCCCTGGACTGTTCATTGTCTGAGCCAAGTGTTAGAGTGATAAGATTTTACAGACTGTTACTATGGGTAACCCAGGGGAATCCATTCTTAGCAGCTCCCAGGGGGCAGTGCTACATCTATAACTGTCTCCTATTAACAGCAGCCACTAAAATAGCATACAGCGTCAAAGCTAGATGGGTGGAGGATGCCAGGAAATTGGAGGATGATGATTGGTACGAGGTTTTTGGAATCAAAAATTGGTTTCTCCCAAAATCTCTGATAGACTCACTAATTTGTATGTATTGCATAGATCGTTCCTGACCCCCATTCACCTATCCAGATACCAACCAGAATACAGCTCAGCCTGCCCCAGATGTGGTGAAAACAACGCTACTTTCTTTCATCTATTATGGTCCTGCCCTACTATAGTAGGTTATTGAACTCAAGTGGTCAAGTTTCTCCATAATCGTATGGATTCTCCACTCACCCTATGCCCCAAACATGTATATTGGGCCTCCTTCCCACCTCAGTAGAGGACAAACATCTCCATGTTTTTCTCCAAGAAGCATTTTCACAACCAGACTGCTGATTGCGAGGGTATGGCTCAGAGAGTCTTTACCGACCTTTCAGAACTGGGTAGCAGCTGTTAATAAGACCCTACCTTACAAAAAAGCTCTCTATGTACACAGAGGGTGCCCTAACAAATACCATAAAATCTGGGACGGATGGTTGGAGAATGCTTCTACATGTACTGATGATGAACCATTTGCTTGAGGAGTAACTAGGCTATGGGCATTACAAACCAAGTAAAGTGTGTTCTTCACCCTGTATTATTATACCTTATTGACTGACCAGCAAGATGTCTGCTGACCGATTACTGTAAAGCTTCATTTGATTAAATAAATATACAGAAACTCACAAAAGTGAGTACACCCTTCACATTTTTGTAAATATTTTATTATATCTTTTAATGTGACAACACTGAAGAAATTACCCTTTGCTACAATGTAGAGTAGTGAGTGTATAGCTTGTATAACAGTGTATTTTGGCTGTCCCATCAAAATAACTCAACACACAGCCATTGATGTCTAAACTGCTGGCAACAAAAGTGAGTACACCCCTAAGTGAAAATGTTCAAATTGGGCCCAATTAGCTTTTTTCCCTGCCAGGTGTCATGTGACTCGTTAGTGTTACAAGGTCTCAGGTATGAATGGGGAGCAGGTGTGTTAAATTTGGTGTTATCGCTCGCACTCTCTCATACTGGTCACTGGAAGTTCAGCATGGCACCTCATGGAAAAGAACTCTCTGAGGATCTGAAAAAAAAGAATTGTTGCTCTATATAAAGATGGCCTAGGCTATAAGAAGATTGCCAGGACCCTGAAACTGAGCTGCAGCACGGTAGCCAAGACATAAAGCAGTTTAACAGGAGGGGTTCTACTCAGAACAGGCCTCGCCATGGTTGGTCAACGAAGTTGAGTGCATGTGCTCAGCATCATATCCAGAGGTTGTCTTTGGGAAATAGACGTATGAGTGCTGCCAGCATTGCTGCAGAGGTTAAAGGGGTTTATTAGACGAGGTTGGGAGGTGTGGCATCAATGCAGCAGGGCAGCCACTCAGCACAAGACCTGGAAGTAAGTTGAGATCATGGGTGTAGCTGTGTCAGTGATTTCCAGCTTCCAGGGACTTTAGTCAGGTATAGTATAGTGTTCTTTAAATTTCCCCTTAGTAACAGTGCTGCTGTTAGTGGATGCAATAATAATCCCCAGCCTTGGAGTCAGTGGATATAAGAAAAACCCCCAACATTGGTGTTGGTGGATGCAATAATATTCATCAACATTGGTGTCAGTGGACGCAATGATAATCCCCAACATTGGCGTCAGTAGACACAATATAAAATCCCAACAATGCTGTTAGTAGATGCAATTATAACCCACAGCATTGGTTTCAGTGGACGCAATAAAAACCCCTGGCATTGGTGCCATTGGACGGAATAATAACCCCTAGTGTTGCGGCCAGTGGACACAATAATAACCCTTTAACATTGGTGTCAGCGGATGCAATAATAACCCTTAGTATTGGTATCAGTGGATGCAATAATAACCCCTAGTGTTGCTGTCAGTGGACACAATAATAACCCCCAGCATTGGTGTCAATGGATGCAATAATAACCCTTAGTATTGGTATCAGTGGATGCAATAATAACCCCTAGTTTTGCTGTCAGTGGACACAATAATAACCCCCAGCATTGGTGTCAATGGATGCAATAATAACCCTTAACATTGGTGTCAGTGGATGCAATAATAACCCTCAGCGCTGCTGTCAGTGGATGCAATAATAACCCCCCAACATTGGTGCCAGTGGACGCGATAATAGCCCTTAGTATGGGTGTCAGTGGACACGCTATTAACCCCAAGCATTGGTATCAATAGATGCAATAATAATCCTCACCATTGGTGTCAGTGGGCCCAATAATAACCCCCAGCGCTAGTGACAGTGGATGCAATGAAAACTTTTGGCATTGGTGTCAGTGGACACAATAATAACCCCTAGTTCTGGTGTCAGTGAACCCGAAAAAAAACCTTTGACATTGGTGTCAGTGGATTCAGTAATAACCTCTAGTATTTGTGTTAGTGGACGCAATAAAAACCCTTGGCATTGGTGTCAGTGGACATACTAAAAACCCTCAGCATTGGTGTCATTGGACGCAATATTAACCCCCCAACACTGGTGTTAGTGGATGCAAAAACAACCCTCAGCACTGGTGTGATTACTAATAATTCCTATACCAACATTGGCGGTCAGTGGAAATGAAATGTAACCTTCTGCATGACCACCAATGTGGGGGAGGTGGATTAACTTTCGCTGTATGACCACAAATTCAGAAGGAGGGATGTGGGTTAAAATGTCACCGATATGACCACAAATGCTTAGTGGATTAATGGTCTGCGGTTATCACCCCTAACCCCCCCTCCCCCTTATCTACGCCCCTGACTTTCACACAGAGACACAGTGCAGAACAAGACATGATAAATCAGTAATGGAAAACAAGATCAGTTGCAGGGAGACCACGGACAATACTGGTGACCAGGCACGAACTTGCCATAGGGTACAACAGAAATTTGCCCGGTGGGCAAGCACGAATGGCAAAACTAAGTCCCTCAAGTCAGCAGTTCCAGCCGTTCCCTGTGGACAACTCCCCTCCTGCAACCACATAAGGTATTTTGCTCACTCTTTGTTCAGCCTCCTGTAATTCCTGGCCAGTGGCATTCCTGGGGCAGCCACATATCAGTAAGCTAGGCTTGCTTGACCTTTAGGAATGGGACTGCTACAGGTGACGCTACACTAATCTATAGTCCCTGAACACTTGTACAGAGGGGACATTACATTTTTTGATACAATTTTTTGATTTTTGTGATAATCAGTCCAAAAATTGAAAAAAGTAGATATCCCCATATTTGGGAGGAGTGGCAGAGTGTGTTTTTTGGGGAAATTCTAAGTATGCCTATTCTGTGTGTGTGAATTCTTTTATTAACTTGACAACTATAGAAAAATAAAATTTTAATTTTCTTTACACTTTTTCCAAAAACTTATGGCCAAGAAATTAGACTTCAAAAGGTTCACCATGCCTCCTAAAAATACCTTGGAGTGTTCAATGATTATTTTGTGGTTATTTCTTGTTCAAAAATGTTACTGTGAAAATGCAAGTAGGAAGGAATACAGGCAAAGAAGCAATGCAGAAAACAACAAGATGGATGCCTACTGAAACATCTGAACAAAGCCCCTAATAAGCTAGGAGGTATCTTAAAGTCTGAGTTAGATACACATTGGCCACATAATGTTTCTAATTGACATGTGAATCTCATAATCCCAACAGAGACATACATTTATAAGCCCTGAAGATGCCCAATCTTGGTGTGGAACCTCATATGGCCACAACTATTGGGTCCATGAGGTTCAAGACTGCATGAGAAGGATACAGTGACCAAGTCAAGTAATACAATATGGAGGAGAGGAGTGGGCATCCGACTAGTTACAGGGTCGCACAGTGGTGAAGCAGAACACATTGCTGATTTTATCTTAGAAAGCATCCATTTGGGCAGGTAACCAGTAACAGAGGAAACCCGCAGGCAGAAGGAGCAAGTAGAGAAGAAGAGGAGAAAGCATCAAGGAACAGAAAATAAGGGAAGAGAGATAGGGTGAGAGATAAAGAAGGTGGGAGGGAAATGAAGAGTAAGAGATGGGAAAGGGCCCCAAGGGGGAGTGAGCTAAAGGATGTATTATACGAGCTCAGAGGACATGTTCAGGGTGTTAGCAGGGGGAGATTAATGTTTTATCAAAGCCAGCTGAAAGATAATGGTCCACCCATGGTTTCCACAACTGTTTGTACATGCGCACCCTGTCCAATAGGACTGCTTCAACCTTAGCATGTATCATGGCCCTGGTAATTCTATTTTTGGATTCTGTGATGCTAAGATGTGGGGTTTTGAATTTGGTGGGTGTTTCTACTGCCCTGGTACTCTAGGGCCTCCAAAAATGTGATAGGTAGCCTGAAAATTGTATTCGTAATTTATGCCCCTTAGAAGCCTGAAGGTTCTCCTTGGACTGTTGTGCCACCCTATGCATTTATGCTGCACAAAAGTCTCACATATGTAATATCCCCATACTTCCATACTTGGGAGGAGTAGAAGAATTTGTTTTGGGGTGTAATTCTAAGAATGTCTATGCTGTGAGTGAGAAACAACTTTCATTTATTTTCTTCAGTTTCCAAAAACATTGCGGCAAAAAATTACAACTTCAAAGAACTCACCATGATTCTTACTAAATACCTTGGAGTATCCAATTTCAAAAAAAGGGTCTTTTGGGGGGGGGGGGGGTTTGTACTGTCCTGGCATTTTAGGCCCTCAAGAAATTACATAGGAAGTCAGTATTTTGATATGTATTAGAATACATTTTGTTCTAAATTTAAGAACGATTATTCTTTTTGCAAGGTTTTATAGCAGAAACAAAGGGAAATTTAAGGGAACATTTTTCCAAATGATTGGTCTTTTTTTCTTTGTTATAATAAAAATAAGTGCGTGTCTGGCCAGCGTTCATGATGGCCGCATCATTCGAAGCGCTGGCCTGCCTCACTTCTCCAGCAGCATGCAAGCGGCTTGGGAGAGCTTCTTTACCACTACCCAGTGCATCCACTACTGCTCTCTGCTCAAGAGTCAAGAGGTCCATGTCTAAGTGCCACAAGTCTAACAAGCCACCTCAGCGACTCACGGATTTCTTCCCTGCAGCAGGGTCGGCTTCCCAAGATGGCGCCGGAGCCTCCTCAGCCGGCACCACCCGCACAGACTCCAGACTCCAGCAATCCGCTGCTGCTACAACAATGGATCCACTTTGGAGGGTGAGTTCCCTCCCCCCCCCATTCCTACTACTCACAGCCCAGCTAAGTCTCGGCAGAGAAGGGAGGAAGACACGCAGGCACAGTATGATCCTCAGATGGACATTGCTGCTACCCCTCCTGGCATGCCCTTACTCTCCTCCATTGAGAGATTTCCTTCTGCAGATCAGCCCATCTCTGAGAGCACCATGAAAAGTATGTTACTCCCTCTCAGGCACACTTTACATGATGACATGTCAGCTATGCGTTCTAACTTTCTAATGCTACAGTCCAAGTGCATGCTGAGAAAACCTATTATATTGAGGAAAAAATGGGAGATCTTTATGTGGCTCACAATGACTTAGTTGATGCGTATACTGATCAGGAACCGAACTACAATGCCTACAAGCCAAGTTAGCTGCCATTGAAAACTGCTCACAGTGGAATAATATTACATTTTGTGGAATCCCTGAATTAGTGACCACCTCTGAATTGCCAGCCTTCCTGCAAAATCTCATGAAGGCTTTTATCCCGTCACTAAGTGAAATAGAACTATGTATTGATCAAGCTCACAGAATCCCCAAGCCTAACTCTCTACCAGACACAGTGCCATGGGATGTTCTGGCTCATTGCCTGACACGGTTGTGAATATCGCTCTCTTTATTGATATATCGCAACATACCGCACTGCTTAGAAAAAAATTGGACCCCCTAACCAAACTCCTTTGCAACAATAAAATCTTGTATAAGTGGGGATCCCCAACCAAGCTCCTGGTGATCTGGAACGTTGGACTGGTTCCCATATTCAGTCTGGATAAAGACCTTCAATCATTTAAAGAATGGAACCTGTTACCTTCAGATTCACATCTGTCATCTACACAGCAACCTGACTGGTCTACGCCTACCTTAAGTTTGTTGATCTCATCTCCTCTCTCAAGCTAACACCCAACACCACCCAGCATCACCCAACATCAGTGAGGCTAGGAGTGCTAGTTTTCACTTAACTGTTGTCCACAGTTGGTTTAGTTGTCCGCCCCCCCCCCCCACCCCTCCCCAGTTTTAATAACAGCCTTGCTGCCCATTGCTCTTGCATTTTAGCAGATTTTTCTTAACTCGGTTTTTTTCATTCTTTTCCCTCATTTCAATTACCAATCTTTTCTTCAGACTTCCTCTGCACCAGAGTATGTGGATTTACCTCCATTTACTCCCTACACAACTGACCCAGAATTTGATCATCTCTCCTGCCTCACCTGAAGATAGCATCTACGCCTCTGTCCTCCCATGTATCCGCCCTCCATGCAGATGTTACTTGTCAGCTACCCCTAGCACTTCCATGTCTGGATATGCCTTTGAAGTTTATTTCTACTAATGCCGAAGGCCTCAATAGTGCCTTCAAATTAGCAACCCTAATGAAAGAAGCGCACACCCTCAAAGGAGATATCTTATTTTGTCCAGGAACCTCATTTTTGATCCGCAAAATGCTCCCACTTGCGAAAATTTACTCATCTCTATATAGCAAATGGTCCATGGAAAAAATGTGGAGTTCTTACAGCTATCAGGGACTCTGTCACCTTCAAGCTCATTAAAGAAATTGTAGACCCGAAAGGCAGATTCCTTGTCTTGGTCTGTGAGCTCAGTCACTCTCTCTACGCTCTAGTCAATCTATAAGAACCTAACTCCAATCAATGCCATTTCCATGCTCCCCTCTTCAGATTAATCTCTGACACGAGACAAGGAACACTTATTGGAAGAGACTTTAACCTCACTCATGACCCCAAGTTGGATTCCTCTGCTCCTAGAAGGAACTCGTCACAATACTTCTTTGAACTTCTGCGTAAATATGACATATGGCGATGCCATCATAGCTCTGAAGAAGATTTTACCTTTTTTCAAATCTGCGCTCTTCTTATTCTAGAATTGATTATTTCTTTTCTGATAAGTTTGCTTTACAAAATGTTTTAGAATCAAGCATTGGAATGATCTCTTGATCAGACCATGCCCCTATCCCTATTACCATTGCTGATCATAGATATATGGCATCTCCGAGGATTTGGAGGCCTAATCCTTCTTTACTGGCTGACTAACATATCCTCCAAGAAATTACCCAGGCACACTACTTGCTACTAATGACCAACCTGATATTGACTGATTCACTCTGTGGAATGTTTACAAAGCATACATTAGAGGTGTTATGATTAAAATGGCTTCTTATTAAAAGGCAGAGAACCGGCAGATTAAAGATTTGCTCTGCTCCATAGACAATAATGATAGGCTTAATAAGGCCAATTCCTCTCCAGAATTGTTATGAACTCTAAATCAGGATTGGCAACAACTAAGATACCTACTCCTATTTAAATATGTAAAAAAAATTTGATTTCGGAAAGCCAATCACTATCGTCTTGGCAACAAAGCTGGTAAGTGGCTAGCAAAAAATAAGTCCGATAAAAATTTGACGAAGGCGCCTAGCCCTAATAAAAAAGATGTTAAAAGCTGCTGCCCTTTTAATTGTTAAAAATAAAAATAAATAGGTATATATAATTGGTAAAAAGGCGCTGGTGATCTTTTATAGTGCTAAATATAAATAATTAAAGTGTAAAATTATTTTTATAAAATTCCAATACAAAACATAAATAGTGCATGTATAACCAATGTATATAATTGGTAAAGTGCAAGTGCTATCCTTTACTTGTCCCCAGTATTGGACAGTATTACACTATTTTTGGCTATCTTATGTGTCTTTATATATGCGGACTGTACTTACATATGTACGAGTAACGCACAAAAAGGAAAAGGAGCAGGATATTCTTAAAAAGGAGTCGATTAGAGGTCTGATCCACCTAAATAAAGGGATCACAGGCGTTGGGGGTCCTTGCGACCTGCTTCAATCTGGTAAGAGGCAACGAGTGATATACCCCACCACCTGGAGCACTACAGATCCAAGCAATTCAATTTATACAGCATCTTTTCTGCATGAATTGCCTTGGACTATTAAATATTATAAGCCCTATAATCACTTTTTTGAGCACTGTAATAGTGGGCACAAATAATTTATTGTTAAATAATTTATTGTTGACATAATTTAATGATATATATTATATGTTATGTAATTTAATCTATTATGTGGATGCACTAGCAAGCACTTTGATAATCTAATTTGCAATATATATTTTTTTGCACAAGTAAAGGATAGCACTTGCACTTTACCAATTATATACATTGGTTATACATGCACTATTTATGTTTTGTATTGGAATTTTATAAAAATAATTTTACACTTTAATTATTTATATTTAGCACTATAAAAAAAAGTCCGAACCCAACGTTCGGGGTAACTCATACCCTGAATTCCACTGGCATAAGGCACTTATTTTTACTTTCAAATCCTCCAGTTGCTCCAACCATTGAGAGATGTACCAAAATGTTGTACATAGATAGTACCTCACCCTCCTCAGACTTTCAAAATGTAATCCATCTGACTCCTCCCAATACTGGAGGCTATGTGGAGAAACTGGCTCTATTTTACATGTTCTATGGAAATGTAAATCATTACACTCGTATTGGAAAACAATCTTTTCCTTAGCATCAGAATTGGCAGGGACCAAAATATCCCCTGATCCTTCACTTGCACTTCTACACATTGGGATTGATCATTTGTCTGTGTCTGTTAGAGTGGTAATTCTTCACCCTCTTGCTGCCAAGCTCAGTATTGTGAAGCTTTAGAAATCCCCTTTTATACAGTTAGTGACACATTACTAACCCTAAACTATCAATGTCATTCAGAGAAATTACTAGCCATCGAAAACCTGACTGCTTTTCTATTCCAAAAACAATGGTCAAAGTGGTTGGACAACCCTAATTGTATTTGTGTACCCTGAGAAAAAATAACCTGGTAGTTCCTTATATGAATTTGTAAACTTACTGTAATGATGTCATTTTGGTATGATTGATATCCTCTGGTGCCTTCCTCTCTCTCTCATCTCTCCTTCCCTCTCCCTTCCTTTTTTCCCTGACAATCTTCTTTAATCCCTTCCTGTTTGGATACTTCTTTACATTCCCTAAAAGAGAGGGGAACTTATCCTCATCGTATTCTCTCTTTTTCCTTATAAAGGTATGAACTATCGTGCACGAATGACTATTTGTTGTTACTTTACTGCAAGATTGTACACACCCGTGAGGCGTTTCCCTCCTTGATGTACCTTTGTTATATTACTCTTTGTGTCCTTTATTGTTTTTTCTTTTGAAAACTTTAATAAAGAAACCTTGAAAAGAAATATAAATTAAATACCACCAAAAGAAAGCTCTATCTGGCAAAAAAAAATAAAAAAAAATTATATATATATATATATATATATATATATATATATATATATATATATATCTATATATACATATATATATATACATATATACATATATACACACACATACATACATACATACATACATACATATAAATGAATTTGGGTACAAGACTGCATAACCCAGTAATTGTTAGTCAATGTATCACAGTGCAGAAAACTGAAAAATGGCCTGGACAGGAAGAGGGTTTAATTTATTCATAAACAAAGATGGGATAAACAGCTCAATCTCCGCATTTGTGCACAATACTAAATTAAGCAGGGCAATAACTTCTATGCAGGATGTGGAAACCTTACAAGAACCTCTACACAGGGATGTGGAAACCTTACAAGAAGACCTAAACAAAATAATGGGGTGGCCATTTACATGGCAAATGAGGTTTAATGTTGGAAAATGTAAGGTTATGCATTTGGGTGCCAGAAATACGAATGCAAGTTACTCACTAGGGGGAGAGCCTTTGGGGGAATCTAAGATGGAAAAGGACCTGGGAGTCCTAGAAGATGACAAGCTCAGCAATGGCATGCATTGGCATGCTGCTTCAAGCAAAGCCAACAGAATACTGACTTGTATGTAAAAGGGGATTCCCTCCAGAGATAAAACTATAATTCTCCCATTCTACAAGACTCTGGTCCAGCTGCATTTTGAGTATGTCATCCAATTCTGGGCACCGGTCCTCAGGAAGGATGTGCTTGAACTGGAGAGAGTCCAGAGAAGGGCAACAAAGTTAATAAAGGGAATGGTGGACTTCAGCTATGAGGAAAGACTACAGGCATTGGACCTATTCTCTCTGGAGAGGAGACACTTAAGAAGGAATATGATACCAATGTACAAATACTGTACTAGTGACCCTAGCACAGGGAACAAACTTTTCAGCGAAAGGGAATATAAAAGGACACGTGACCATTCACTAAAATTAGAAGAGAAGCAGTTTAACTTTATACTGCGTAAGGGATTCTTTACCATCAGAGCGGTAAGGATGTGGAATTCTCTTCCACAAGCAGTGGTATCAGCAGGGAGTATCGATAGTTTCAAAAAAACCTCAAAAAATACCTTAATGACCCCAACATACAGGGGTATATGATGTACTATTGACAGCAAACACACACACAACCTCACTAACTATGTAACTATGTAACATGCCTGTCTTCAAGTAGTTAAGTTATGCTAGTTATTGGGTAATAAGGAGTGATATTTTTTGTACATAGTGCGAATTATTTTCTTTTCACTATCATCAAGTCAATGACAAAACTGGTGTTTATGCCAGTCAAAAAATGTAAACCAATTGTTTGTGTTTTTGAAGAAAATGATTCTCACTTAGTTTATAAACATGATGATCCTTCTCATATTTAACTAAGAACACAAGTTCACTTTAAGGCTCCAGTCACACCTGAGGGTGTCTTTTTCGGTTTTTTTTTTTTGGCATTTTTCAGGTGCTTTTCGGGTGTTTTTTAGCGTTTTTTTGGGCTTATTTTGCAGGTGTTTGGAGGCAGCCACTGACATCTGACCAAAAACACTTGTAATCTGCAAAAAAAGAAGCTCATGTACTTTTTTGAGCTTCAGGCATTTTGCATCAGGTGACAAAATGTTCATATGCGAACAGGGGCCATAGAAATGAATCGGATTTTGTTTGTTGAGCATTTTGGAACTTCAGAGAGGAGCGTTTTACAAGCTGAAAAACGCTCAGGTGTGAACAGGGCCTCATGGAAATACATCACCTATTTCCTACCAGCCTCCTCATGGCTCTCTTAACATCTTTATTCCTCAGGCTATAGATCAAGGGGTTCAGCATTGGGGTGATCACCGTGTAAAATACTGCCACGCTTTTGCCTACGTCCTCTGTGTCTGCATGCTCTGGTCTAACGTACATAAACATGGCTGTCCCGTAGAAAATGACCACCACCACCAGGTGTGAAACACAGGTGGAAAAGGTTTTGTACTTGCCAGAGTGAGTTCTAATAATAGTGACAATGATTCGAAAATATGAAAAAAGGATTAGTGAAAGTGGTATGAAGGCCAAGATGGCCGTGCCCACCAGTTTTACAATATTGTTTAATGAGGTGTCACTGCAAGAGAGCTGCAATAGTAGTGGTGCCTCACAGAAAAAATGGTTGATGGTGTTAGGGCCACAGAATGTTAAGCGGAATACAAAATACAAATCAATGGATGATATGATGCAACCAGTAAGCCATGCCATGCTGATCATCCACAAGCAGACTGTTGTGTTCATGATAATGCTGTAACGCAGAGGGTTGCAGATAGCAACATAGCGGTCATAGGCCATCAAAGCCAGAAGCAGGCACTCAGTTTCCCCCATGAGCAAGTAAAAAAAGACCTGGGTGGTACAGCCAGTGAATGAAATCCTCTTCTTCAGTGCAAAGAAGTTAACCAACATTTTTGGTACAATGACTGAGGTATAGCAAATGTCCAAAAATGACAAATTAGCCAAGAAAAAATACATAGAGATGTGCAAGCGCTTGTCGGTCTTCACAGCCACTATGAGAAGAAGATTCCCAATCAGTGTGGACATGTAGATTGCCAGGAAAATGGGGAACAGAAAAACTTGTACCAGTGGGTCGGTCGAGAGCCCAAGAAGAATGAATTCGGTTACAGCACTTTGGTTCCCAGCATGCATCCTAACTGTTCCAAAAGTGTGATTGAGGAATATTTTTGTTTTATACAAAATATAAAATTAAATGATGAAATTAGATATATATGATGGGAAGACTGTGTGATAATTCACATAGAATAGACAATATTATGGAATATTCTCAGAATGTAAACCTTTCATTGGTTTAGTGTATAGATAAATTATTTTTGGATCCTATTATTATTATTAGTCCTATTATTTAGAGGAAATAGTAATTCAAGTGAAATTCTTACAAAATTATACTGCACATATGTAAGAAAATTACCAGAATTAAATAATCTGAATGGCCTCACTTCCCACAAGTATGGATGCAGGGAATTGAATTGATCTTTCATGAATAAAAGTTCACAGTGTATCATCAGTTTGCTCTCCTTGGCAAGCCTATCCTTAGCAAACTGGTGAAGTGATCCTTGTTGACCCCATCCATTACAAATCCAAAAACTGGGAGCTTTGTTTATTATTCCACATTTCCTTTCCTTTATGCTACAGAGTCAACTGTGCTTCCATGACTGCTGATTTACAACGCAGATACAGCTTTTTATTGTAGAGCTCCCTTTCTCAACCTTTTTTACCCCAAAGGAACCCCTTAAATAGATTTCAGATTAGGGGGAACCCGTGCTAAAACCCCTTCTTTGTGGCTTACATTGGAGGTCAGTAGGAAGGACGCAACCCTTGCAGCGGAGGTCAGTGGGTCACCCTTACAGACAACTAAAAATATAATGGAGTCATGCTACTTGTTTAGCTAAATAGACTTGGAACTATACAGTAATCATGAAATTGGAGGTTAATCAGTCACACCTTGATCATACCCTGAGGAACCCCTAGCATTATTCAGAGGAACAAAACATTATTTAAAAATGCCCTCCCGTGCTAAAAAGTCAGAGTATATGAACTCAATAAGTGTGAGCTGTACAAGCACTTTATGTGCTATTCTAACACAAATAAATCAACTACACAAATAAAAACTAAGTAAAGCACTCATTAGTATTGAAAACCTATTATACAGTATACTCAATAAAAAATAAAAAAAAATCACTATAGGGGAAAACATACATCAGTTCCATAATTTCACAATAGTAACTAAAAAGCATAAAAGTCCTACTTTTCAAAATTATACAATAGTGTTCCTTTTTTTAAATGTGACCCAAAAGTATGCAATGAGTTTATTAAGTATACAGTATTTTGGGTTTTCTACACTAGTGAGCACTGCAATTAATTGTTGTTTGTTTGAATCTCTGGAGGAACACTAGGGTGCCGTGGAACCCTGGTTGAGAATGGTTGTTGCAGAGTAACTTACTGTAAATGGCACACAGCTGTTTCAGTCTAGTTGTCCATTGTTGGTGCAGTCCTTTTTCCAGTAGGTATCCAGCAATAGGCTCCACAGGTGTAGACTTCAAATATAGGGGGCCTATGTGACACACATCCACACAGCTACAACAAAATTTGCATATTCTGTGTTACAGCGCTACCTCGTGTATAATTGCCATCTACTGGCCTAAATTCCCTTTTTACTGATTGCGATATTTAAAAACAAATACCACATTATGGCCACTAAATGGCGCTTAGAATCATACAAGATAGTTCTTTAATACAAAATACAGCAAATTTTAGTGGAGCTGTGCAAATGTGTTTCACATTTGTTCAGAGAACTTTTTATGCACAGATCCAGTAGTCTGGCATTTTATTATATTTGAAGTCTGCACCTCTAAACTTTTTTGTTGAACACTAAGAAGGTTAAGTTTGCCAGGAGAGCATCCATTGACATCCTCACGTGATCGTGGCTGCCTGCGCACCCCCTGTGGTGCACCGGGGTGGGGGGTCTTTGGACTGAGCTGATCACAGATCAGGGTAAATGGCCAATAATAGTGGTCCTTTACCACTGTCCAATGACAGCTGATCACGGAAGTAAACACAAGCTGGTTATTGGCTTTCTTTACTGTCTGGAAGTGTAAAAAGAGAAATGGGGTGTCACCTATCAGTGCCCATCAGTGCCGCCTCATCAGTTCAGCCTATCAGTGCCCATCAGTGCAGCCTCGACAGCGCACAACAGTAAGGGAGAAAAATTACCTGTTTGCAAAATGTTATAACAAACTATGAAAATGTTTCTTTTGTTCTTTTTTCATTTGTTCAGCAAAAAAAAAAAACAACCTAGTGGTGAATAAATAGCACCAAAAGAAAGCTCTATTTGTCAAAAAAAAATTATAAAAATTTCATTTGGGTACAGTGTTGCACAACGGCACAATTGTCATTCAAAGTGTGACAGTGTTGAAAGCTGAAAATTGGCCTGGGCAGGAAGGGGGGTAAAAGTGCCCGGTAGGCAAGCAGTTAATAGGATCATAAGATAATGTTGCACACTGTATTCTGGTTCTAATTTTGCATTTATTAGTTTTTGGCTGAGACATTATTTATATTTTTGGGTGAAGCACAGGGTTTTTTGTTGTTGTTGTTTTTTTAGCTTATCACATTATATCTGAAGTTTACACTATTGGAAAATATACATATTTTTTTTATTAATTTCATTGCAGTTATACTGTATTTGCATTAGTTTACAGAGTATAGTGAATACGATTTTTCTTATATGTGTTTTTATGTTGTTTTTGTTTTACTGAGCTGTTCAACACTATATTAATAGGAGTATATTGTGATTTTATTGAATACCTGAAGCCAATTCGTTTTTATTAATTTTGGGTGGAACACTATTTTAATTTTCGAGGGACAGTGGAGATTTTTTGTTATTTTTTTCACAATTTGCTTAATGAAAACTGCAGATAAAAAAATATAGAAAAAATGTAAGCTTACATTAACATGTTAAAGCATATATTAGACTTAAGTGATTGCATTTATGGTATTATTATTAATATAATGCAGGATTTATATATCGTCAACAGTTTGTGCAACACTTTAAAATATAAAGGGGGACATTAAAGTTGCAATACAATAAAATACAAGAGGGTTACAAAAGAGTTCATTTGAACGAAAAAGAAATATATGTACAGTATATATACAGTATATATATATATATATATATATAATAACAGAAAATATATATTAATTCATGGTAAGTTTTTCAGTATCAAAAAAGACAGTTAACAATTAAAAAAACAAAAACAAAATAAACTTTTATGTTATACTTACTTTAGAGTGATTATAACAGTTAAAACTGAGTTTTTTTTCTTTTAGATTACAGCCCTAACTGAAATAGTCCTGATAGGATCCTAATTCAAAGTAATTTTAAAAATGTTGATTTTAAATGTTTTACAAAAAATGTTTTACTACTGCATTTTTCCTCAAATTTAATATGAACAATGGTAAATGTTGTTTTTTCTAGTACAGCTAATTCTTTTGCTTTAAAATTAAATTAAAAATGTAATGTGTTGTCTTCCGCACAGGGCTTCTAAGTGCAATTATACCTAGTCTGCAGGATTTTTATTCTAGTAGCGGTCCCTCCTGAGGCAGCTTAATTCCCTAAATTCTTATTTGCCTTGTGAAAGATTTATTTTTTCTCCCTTATTGAGATTGAACTATCAGTATGTCTTTGTTTTAAAGTTCTCCCATATTTCTAGAGGTAACAATATTTTTCAAAATATTGAAAAAGAAATGTAAAAGAAAAGCAAAAAATTAGAATTTAGAGTGTTAAAATGTTTATAGGGGGGGCTTGGTCTGGACCCGGATGAAGATAGCCTCCTAATTCGCCTCAACATCCCGCTTATCCTCAGGGACGCAGCTCAGCCGTAATATACCTGAACTATTCAGGTCTCAACCCCAGGACACAGAGACCGCAGCACCGCACTCTAGTGGCACTCCATGCCTAGAGAGCGGCAGTCCTTCTCAATCCTTTCACTCAGCCCCTGTCGCCACTGCTCTGCATGCCATAGCGGCTCCTAGCCTAGACAATCTAAGAGCTGTAGCCTCAGATATCAAGGACACTTTATGATAGATAGATAGATAGATAGATAGATAGATAGATAGATAGATAGATAGATAGATAGATAGATAGATAGATAGATAGCTGATCCTGACAGTTTCTGCCCTCCCCTCTTTACACTGACCACGGTATATCATGGCTGCTGAGCCCTGACACCGTGGGAAGTGTAGGTGCCTCGGTCATCCACAACCCTGCTCTCTGCTCTCCTGTGTCCTTCTCCCCCCTCCCCTCCCTCCCTGTCAGCTCCATGTCCTGCTGCCCTTACAACAGTTCATGTGTTATATAATCCTGTTTTTCTCTTAAGCTTGTGTGCCTCTGTCTCTGTGTTTTAAAAATGCTGTATATACCTTATTTTAATGTGCTGCTTGGCGATCTCGTGACCGGCTGGCTATGTCTCTCTCTCCTCCCGAGTGGCGTTAGCAGAAGAATCTCGGCCCCGTCCCCTGCAGCTGTCAGACAGGGAGAGGAGAGAGAGCCAGCCAGTCATGTGATCGCTGACCACCACACTGAAATCAGGTATATACAGCATTTTTTTTTTAATAAAACACAGAGACAGAGGCACACAGGCTTAGGAGACAAACAGGATTACACAAAGTCCTGCAAGTGTCTTAACAACCACTTTAACATTACATTCTTCTTGGTGAAGATGTTTGTTTTGCTGCAGTTAATGAAATCCCTTAACTTTTTTTTGGCACATTTTATTCTTTAATCTCTAAACCTCTCCAGAATTTAAGCTAGTTCCTGATTTGGGTCTGATGAAACAACAGCTGTCAGAAGGTTTATCCATAGTTAGGCTTGTCATCGTAGTACAATTGTACTTCTTCTTAAATGTCTAAGAGCCTTTTGAACATCTTTATTTCTTAGGCTATAGATTAAAGGGTTTAACATTGGTGTAAAAATTGTATAGAACACTGACACCATCTTGTCTGTCACTTCGGTATCTGAATACCTCGGTCTCATGTACATGAATATGGCCGTTCCATAGAAGATGGTCACCACGATAAGATGGGATATGCATGTAGAGAAGGCTTTGTATCGCCCAGAAGGAAGTTTCACAATGACTAAGAAAATGTTTATGTATGAAAAGAGGATGAGGCACAAGGGAATAAGAAGCAATATGGACCCACCAACCAAAGTTACAATGTTGTTCACAGAGATGTCCCCACAAGATAGCTCAAGTAAGGATGGAGTTTCGCAAAAGAAGTGGTTGATGGTAATAGGTCCACAGAACGTTAACTGGCATATAAAATATATATCAATGGAGGCTATACTAACACCAGCTGTCCAGGACACCCCAATCATCCTTGAACAGAAGACTATATTCATAATAACATTGTAACGTAAGGGATTGCAGATAGCCACATATCGGTCATAGGCCATGAAAGCCAATAGGATGCACTCTGTCTCTCCCATGAGAAGATAAAAGTAAACCTGAAGAACACAACCAGTATATGAAATAGTTTTTGTTGACAAAACAATATTTAGTAGCATCTTGGGCACAATAATTGATGTATAACAGATGTCCAAGAAGGACAAATTAGAAAGAAATAAATACATAGAGTTGTGTAAATGGTAATCTGTTCTGACGGCCACTATAAGGAGAATGTTTCCGGCCAGAGTGGTCATGTAGACAAATGAAAATAACTGAAACAGCCAAAGTTGTAAGTTGGGATTGTCAGTAAGCCCAAGAAGAATGAATTCTATTACTATACTTTGGTTCTCAGCTGCCATGGTCACCCTATTCTAATAATATTTAATTGTCCTAAAGTTGAACACTTTGTGGAATTAAGCACAGATTAAGAAAGATCTATATGAGGGAAAACCTACCAGTAAACTTACAAACTATCAGGTTATGTCCATGTGGTATTCCCTTGTTTTAAAAATGAACTGCTTAAGTTCTTGCACTAATTGTAAGGCCTAAATCATCTCTGATTTTCATCTGCTATATAGACTGCCATCACTGAATTTGCGGTCAAATATCACCTGAGATTGCACAATTTGCAACAGCTAGTGTGCTAATCATAGCTTGATACTTCAGGAATTAAAAAATCATTGGGATTACATCAAAGTGTAAAGTTCACCCAAAACATAAACTGTTAAGCAGCTATTCTTATGATGTATTTGTTGCTGATATTTTGTCCGGAAATTTTTCCTGGTTTCTCTTTAAACTGAGCAATGATAGACATAAGAACAATTTAATGTTGTTATTCAATAACTGGATACTGAATTAATAGCTTATTGATGACACCAAGAAAAAAGTACAAATGATACACTGAAAAAAATTGTACAAGTGATACTGGAACGTTTAATATTCAATCCAGAAAGCGGAAAAGGTTGAGGTATACTATAAAAACTATACAATTAAATAAAATAAGAGATTTTAAAGTGTCCCTGGTTGTCAGGTTTTTTGGTATAGCAAACACTGGATGCATTATAAGTCTTATCGGAAAATGTTGCTAAGCATTGTGCTCTAATACTTCAGTCCAAGGCTAGAATTTTCCGTTTGTAATAAAATAAATACATTTTGTAGACCAATATGACACCAATTCATGCTAAAAAGGGCATAAAAATCTTTGGTTAAAAACAAACAAACAAATAAACACACATACTACTGAGAATGATACTTAAAATGTAAAATATTAAATATTGTTTTCCAATACTTGTCTGTTCTGCAATTAAACCAACAAGATTCATAAAGGAAATGGGCAAGAGGCTGCTTATCTTATTGTAGCACCCTACAGGTAGGTGCTACGTAAATGTATAGTGGGCTTTGTCTGCCTAACAGCAGGGTTGTGATTATCTAGCTAGGGTGTCATGGCTTCCAGATGTGCCTGCTGAGGGGAGAAGTATCCCCACTGGCTCCTATGAAAGGCTTCTCATAGGGCAGTGTGGGAAGCCCAATCAGGGGACACATCCCAGCTTGAAACTACCCCAGAAGGAAGATTATGTTGCAACGGATTCTGAGAGTGGATATAACTATGGAGGAAAGTGCGTGGCACGGTGTCTTTGGCGGGAACAGAGTCCCCAGAAGGAGAGTGCGGCTGTCTCTCCTCCTGTCTGAGGAAAGTGGATGTCTCGGGTGTCGCCTGAGTGTCCAGAGAGAGAGCTGAGTTGAGCTGCGGGGATCCAGTGTGCTGAGAGCCTGCGGAGAGCGAGAGGGGTCCAGTCCCAGGAAAGCCTACACAGGTCGTGAGTACAGCGGATTGCCCCTGGAGGTCTGCCTGAAGTGAGAGGGGACCACTCCGGAAGAGGTTCTGGGATCCAGTGTCAGCTAGCTGTAAAGGGGGTACATAGTCAGTGGACCCTGAAGAGTTCAAGGTTAAAGGGGGCACCTTTAGTTGGGCCCTGAAGTGTACAGAGTGTGTCAGTTAAAGCTACAGCCATACAGGATTCTACATCATACTACCTCAAGCAGGCAGGGCGGAGGAAAGTATTCAGTGACTTTTACAGTACAACAGTGCCAGAGGTTCTACAGTTCCCAGTCCTGGATCTTCTGGACTACAAGTCGAGGATTCAGCACTTTTATTGTTCTGCAGAGTGTTCTCAGAGTTAGTGAGCGTTGGCTAGTGTCGGCAGGCATCAAGGAAGCACCAACGGGCATTTTCCAGAAGCAAAGTCCCAAGTGTAAAAAACTGCGTCATTTTCACACCCAGGGTCGCAGCTCACATGGGCTGGAGAGGTTACCTGTACTGATGGCAGACTCACATCAGGCCATAGGCCTGGAAAACTTGCTACATTATAAATAATTTGCGTTTCCTTTCATAATCATTATACAGAACACAAATAGTTTTCTTTTTTCAGCATTATTTCAGAATGATTTATGTAATACATTCATCCCCAAGCCTGTTTAATGCCAATTCTGGAGGCTCAGAACCAATGGCGGCTGGTGCTCCATGGGCTGGGGGGGGCAGCAGATGGACCACACCATACCCCCCCCCCCGGACCAAACCAGGCCGCACACCATACCCCCAACCAACATCGCCCCAAAATCCAACAAGGCTATCTGAACTACAGAGTATCCCAACACTTTGTTAACTGGTTGCCGACCGCCGCACGACTATATACTGCGGCAGTCAGCCCCGGCCAGGCAGAGTGACGTATCGGTACGTCACTCGCCTGTCACTGACTTGCGAGCCTATTGCGGGCGGGCGCGCGCCCGCCGCGGCTCGTTCACAGACAAGTCAGTGCGTGTGACCGGCGGACTCGATGTCCGCCAGTCACACTACGATCGCTCCTGTGAAGGGAGAAAGACAGAGCGGCTTGTGTAAACAAGCTGCCTGTCAGTTCTCCCTGTGTAAAAGTGAAGATCTGTCCGTTCTACTATGTAGAACTGTTGATCTTTGCTTTTACACCAATAGTAATGTCCCTGCACAGTTAGAATCACGCCCCTAGGACACACTTAACCCCTCCCTGTCCAATAAAGTTAACCCCTTCCCTGCCAGTGTCATTTTTGCAGTAACAGTGCATATGTATAGCACTGATTACTGCAGTAATGTCACTGGTACCCCCAAAAGTGTCAAAAATGTCAGTCAAGGGTCCGATCTGTCCGCCGCAATGTCGCAGTACCAAAAAAAAAATCGCAGATCGCCGCCATTACGCGTTAAAAAACAAAAACACCAAAAATGACAAAAATCTTTCCCTTTGTTAGTAAACGCGATAACTTTTGCGCAAACCAATCAAAATACGTTTTTTGCGATTTTTTTTACCAAACATAGGTAGCATAAAACAAATTGGCCGAAAAATGTTAAAAAATTTTGATTTTTACATTTTTTTTGGGGAATTTCATATTAAAAAATGTGAAAAATATTGTTATTTTTGCAAAATGTACGCTCTTTTTTTGTTTATAGCGCGTGATCAAAAAATCGCACAGGTGATCAAATACCACCAAAAGAAAGCTCTGTTTGTGGGAAAAAAAGGACGTCAAATTCGTTTAGGTACAGCGTCGCACGACCGTGCAATTGTCCGTTAAAGTCACGCAGTAAAAAATCGCAAAAAAAACCCTGGTCCTTTAGCAGCCAAATCCTCCGGGGCTTAAGTGGTTAAACACAAGTAAAATCTACCAATGGTTTATGGCTGTTTGCAATCCAACATATTCCGAATAATATTTTCCCTGCTTTATAAACTTTGTATTCAAGAAACCTATTGGAGTTTTGTACTGATTATACTGACCCCCAGTGGTTTAAATGTAAGTGGTTCTAAAGGCTGAACATTTTTACCTGTATGCATTATATGCATGAAGGGGAAAACACCCTATGTATGCATCACCCCCTAATACCTGAGCCAGATGTCAATCCAGCAATGTGCACTAGAGCAAAGGCTTTCTCGGCTCCCTCCCTCATTGGGTAAATTCTAGAAACATTAACTATGTCTATGCGGTATGCTGAAAGAAATACTATTTGCCTGGAATTCCTCCTGAAAATTAGCAGAATACTTCACGTATCTTGAGACTTAAACTGCAGTATGAGATGATTTAAGGCAATTATCACGTACCTGGTCTGAGGCCAATATGCCGAGAGGGCTCCCCTTGCAGCTAAGTGCGGCACACCCCTGAAGGTGGTACAGGAGGTGTAGCGCCCAAAGTAGCATAGGTTGCCAGCAGGGTACAGGAGAACCGGTGGACTCCTGGAGGGTGCTGAAGGAGACAGGACATACAGCAAGGCAAACGTCTCTTGAGAACTGCTGAGGAACTTGGCAACCTTGTGCACAACTGGAGGCAGAGGTAAGTCCAGGCTGGGGGTCAAACACAAGTGGTCAGTCCGAGAATAAGGCAGGAGGCAATAGCAAAGTCTGTAATGGAAGACGGGGTCATACACAGGAAGACTGATAGGTAGTGAAGAGGAGTCCTTGAGGCAAGCCGGGGTCATACACATGTAGACTGGTAGATTGTGCAGAGGAGTCCTTGAGGCAAGCCGGGGTCATACACAGATAATCAAACAGAAGCCAGAAGGTGAAGCAAGCCAGAGGGTCAATACCAGGAGGAAATCGAACGTAGTCAGGAGCAAGCCGGGTCACAACAGGAATTCCAGGGAAGAATACAGGAGCACAGGAACACAGGGGAGCTGACAACAATCCAGCAATTATTTGATTTCTGCCACAGTCTTTTATAGGCCAAGAAGTAGCTGCATCTGTCACGCATTGCATATGCGTGTTCGCCAATTTGCGCCTTTGCGACATTCCAACGCCATGGTGTACAGAGATGCGCTGGATGCGCACATTAGTATTACTGGCAACATTGCCAGTTCTCCTACGCACATTTCCCTGACACAATGCTGCTCACTGTTCTCTTTGCTAGAGATGAAGCTGTATCTGAGGACTAGTATTGGGTAAATGGTTTGGCCTGAGCATGAGTTCGGGCCGAACGTTGGCTGTTGGTACATTCGGCGAACACCCGAATAGTCAGGGTGTTCGATTGTTTGTTCAGCCTGCTGATTCCCCCACAGTGCACTGCATGCCACACAGTGCATTATAAGCCCTTATTGGCTGAAGCAATGAAGGATTTCCCCAATCAGGGCACAGAACACTGTCAGAGCCATGATTGGAGAAAGTAATGATTACTGTGCCCAATCATGGCTCATAGACCCACCCCACACTATAAAAGGTTCCTTCCCAGAGCAGCCATTTGCAGTATGATACTGGAGTGGAGATCGATAGAACAGTGCTCTGTTCATTGCTACTAGCAAGTTAGTGTGCTATTGTGATTCTATTGTGGGTGTAGGATGTTAGTGTAGTGTGAATATGGTGATAGTGCAGCGTGAATATAGTGTGACCATTCATTTTTACTCTAGTGTCAGTTTAGTGTTTCAGGGCAGGTTACGTGCAGTATATTGAAGTGTGTCAGTGTAGAGTGTCAGGGCAGTTTTACTGCAGTATGATAAAGTGCGTTAGGGCACTGTTACTGCAGTATATAGAAGTGCGTAAGTGCACATTTACTACAGTATGTTGAAGTACGTTAATGCACTTCTACGGCAGTATAATGAAGTGCATTAATGCCCTTTTATGGCAGTATATTGACGTGTGTTAGTGTACTTTAAATGCAGTATATTGAAGTGAGTCAGGGTACTTTTACTGCAGTAGAATGAAGTGCATTAGTGCACTTTTACTGCAGTATATTGAAGCACGTCAGTGCAGTTTTATTGCAGTTTAATGTAGTGTGTCAGTGGAGTGTTGCTGTTTAGTGAGTACTCATGTTAAAGTGCACCAAACATCACTTTCCATTGATTAAAGTGCATCCAAGTACACATTTCCCTATCTCGATTACATTTTGGTAATAACCCCCCCCCCCCTCCCATCATGTCTGGGAGGCCAACACGGAGAGGTAAATGTTCCCATGGCACTGTGAGGGGGCCAGCAGCATCTGTGTCCACAGACATCTGTAGCCCCAGTATTATACGTGGAGGAGTCAGCTGAGTTATTTGAACACAGCATCAGCCACTTGCTCCTAGACTAGGGAGAGGGGTACACAACAAATACACAACAAATTGGCAGTCATGTTTCCCCAGCCGCAGCATATTGCCAAGTTGGCTCCAGTAATGATGAGGATGGAGGGGATGATGATGAGGATGATGAGGATGATAAGGTCACTGATGTGACTTGAGTGCCAAAAAGAGCAGAGGAGGAAAGGCAACATCCCAACGAGACAGCCATCATGGAAAAGTAGAGAGCAGCCACCCTATTTCATCACATGCCCTCCCTGCCCACTTCCCACAGCTCAGCTGTCTGGGCCTTTTTTTAGCACATGTGCAGCTTATCTTACTGTTGCATTTTACATACTTTGCCTCAAGCAGATCAAGCGTGGCAAAAACACCAGCCATTTGGGCACCACATGCTTGGCAAGACATTTAACTTCCCACCACTCAGCCAGTTGGCAAGAGCACCTGAAAGCCACCCAAAAGGTTAGCAATTCTTCTCGTCCTCACTCCTCACCTTTCAGGTCTACCCTCACTATATCTCATAATGTCTCAGCAGCCTCCATTGACAGGGGTGATGGTATAGCAAATGGTGTCACAGGTCTGGCGGATGCGCGGAGCTCCCGAGAATGAACGTGTGAACTCCGTCCAGCTCCTGAGCGGCTCCACTTCTCTTTGCTCCCCAGAGTTACCAAGGACCCCAGGAAAGATCCTGATGGCAGCAGGCTCTATCCAGGGGGACTTATCCCAGAAACCTGGATTCAGCCCCCAAGCCCTGGAGGAGGCCAAGATGGCGCCCAGCCAGCAGCATGCACAGGAAGACAGAGGAGAGGACATGGAAGCGAGCCTGGAGTCAAGTCTACACACAGCTTCACATGCAGGGGACATCACAGTGAGTAAGCTCCCTGCTCCACTACAATACCCAGCCTCTACAGATTCTCTCCTGAAGAGGACGTTTGTTGAACTATTGATGACCCCACTAAGGGAACTTAAGGCAAACCCCACCATGCCAGTTTCACAAGCGCAATTCTCTCCAGCAACTCCAATGGACTTTTCAAATATGATGCCTACTTTCTCTAAAAATCTATCCTGGGGCTTAGCCCAAACAGGAGCTGAAATTACCTCAGCCATACATGCTGATCTACAAAACCTAGGCTCTAGGATTGTGGCAATTGAGCACACAGTGGATCAAACAATCGCCAGGGCTAATCAGAACGCTGTCCATATTCAAGACCTGCAGGACCAACTTGAAACAGCTCTCTCTAAAATTGATGATTTGGAAAATAGATCTAGAAGATATAATTTTCGAAATTAGGAGCCTTTCTGAATCTACCAAAGATGTGCAAACCGCAGTTCGGGCCTTTATTTAAGATCTCTTTCCAGACATCCCAGATTATCGTCTAGAACTGGAGAGAGCCCAGAGGGCACGGAAACCGCCCTGGTCTGAAGGCTTGCTTTGGGACATTATAGTGAAACCCCACTTCTATCTGCTGAAAGAGGACATCATGTGCATAACCAGGGACACTAAACAGCTTTCTATTCAAGGCCACCCAGTCCAAGTTTTTGCAGACCTGTCTGCTTTCACCTTCCAGGAGAGGCTCTCTCTTAAACCTCTACTCCAGGTCCTGACCCAGAAATCAATATAATACTGGAGTCCGGTTGAGCTTCACTTTCCGGAACAAAACTCATGGGTTCTCCTCACTCCAGGAGGGGGAACTCTTACTTCTTCAACTAGGCCTCTGTTGTCCAGCTGACATTTATGAAAAGGAATAAGTCCTGGATTAGCAGCAGCTCTCAAGCCCCGGATGCCGATGTCACCGATTAAGTGTTTTCTGGATCTGGAATCTCTGCAAGACTGTCTATGCTTCCTAGCTTTGTGGGTGTTGATTTGATCTGGAAGAATTTTTTGGGTATAGCTTTCATGGGCACAGTTAACACAAAGGACCAATTTTTCTGCACCTGTTTAACAGGTGCATATCATTTACATTTTTTACAGCAATGCCAATTCTTGCTTTCATCAAGAGTACCTCTATAGGGTTATCGTGTGAAGGCACCACCAATACCCAAAGCCCAATTTTTCTGCACCTCTTACTTCTATCCAAAGTCTGCAAAACAGACACCAGAATGTATCCCAAAAAATCTCTAATCTTGTTCCGAGTGCACTAAATTGTGGTCTCATCATACAGACTGTCTCCCCAAGCCATTATAAAATAAAGAAAGTTTGCAGGAAATATGTAATTTTTTTGCCTTCATAAATGTCATTTTTGCTGCAGCAGGTTCTTTACACAGTACGAATGTGCCACTTTACAGGCAGACAAAGGGGACCCCCCAAGCACTATATTTAAAGGAATTTCTCATTTTTTATTGTTTCACTTAAAGCATTAGTAAATCACTGCTCGTTTAAAGATTATGTTTTTTACCAACCTTTTTTTTCATTGATACACTTCCTCCAGGGCAGTACCTGGACCCCCATACCCTTTTTATGCCCAATAACTTGCATCTAAGCCATCAATAGCCTTCAATGGGGTTCGTTGTTCGGCTCTAAACATTCGTGATGTTCAAGAGTTCTGGCGCAAACCGAACTGGGGGGTGTTCGGCCCATGTCTACTGAGGATGTGCAAAGGCAAGTATCTCCCTGCTTCTGCTCCATCTATTCTGTGGATCTGTGCTACTTCCACCTTTGACCTCCTATTGCCTTTTCTGGGGCAAGCTTCCACAAAACAGGTCTTCTTTAAACTCTCCAAATCAGGCTTATATTTAGGCTGCAATCATGCAATGAAAAAGAACTAATGATTACATTATTTTCTACTACTTTATTTGTATCTTTAAATTTTAAATTAAAGTGGTGTGCTTGGGAAAGATTTTATTTTTCAATCAATACTTTTTTCAAATTAGTATCAAATTAAAATAAATTATATTGAAATATTTTAAGTGCATGTAGCCATTTTTTTTAGTTTGGAATAAAGTAGGGAAGGGTTAAACAATTAAATCACCTATCAAATTATTTATTGCTGATTGTATAAAGTGGTGTTATTGGATGTGTTTTATAGAAGAAAGTAAAAACTGATATTTTATTTTTATTTTTTCAAATTTGTATGTATTTTATTCTTTATAACGCAACAAAAATAAAAACCTAGTGGTGATCAAATACTACCAAAAGAAAGCTTAATTTGTGGGGAAAAAAGGACATACATTTCATTTGGGTACAGCGTTGCATGACTGTGAAATTGTCAGTTTGAAGAAGGGTAAATACAGTATTCTGGAGGTCAAGTGGTGAACCTTGATTCAGCAACTGTGAGCACATAAAGCCTAAAAAAAGGTTATACAGATTTTAAAAGTATTATATTAATGTTTTAATTTTTTTTATTTTTATGCATTTATAACAATACATACATAAAAGCAGCTTTGGTGCCATGTATCTAAATTGTCAGAAACATAAATTCTTCATATATCTACCTATGGAGATAATCACATTACAAATAAAGTGAACAGATATAGACTTGATAGTAATATGTTATTCTGAATCACTACAAAGAGCTAATTTTGGGATATTTGTGGTCAACGAACCTTAAATACAAGATGATGGAATTCGGAGTTTAAGCTGATGAATACACCAAACGGCATTCCAGATGAATTTCATGCGCAACAGAGTATTCCAAAGCAATTTGTACCATACAAAAGAGATTACCCTGGGCCTTAAAATATATCTACATATGTTAAATATTGATACTGAAGTTGCACATATTACATTTGTTACATGGTTATATCTGTCTTTAGATCTAGTGGAGTTTCCTCTTTTATAAATTTTTCTTTGTGTCTGTATAAACTGTTTTTTAATCTATTTCCCAAGATATTGCAAAACACTGGGTTTCTACTCTAAGGACTTGCAGAGAAAAAAAAAATCCCCATAGAGTTCTCAACAAATTGTATTATCTAGATACAGCATGTGCTGGGGAAAAAGGACACTACTTTAAGGACAGCATCAACTCAAAATACAATAATATTAATATCAATACCAATAATAATAAATCCTTTTTATTGAACTTTACAAATAAATGGTTACAAAATGCCTTATAAAAAATAAAATTTAAAAGTAAAATACAAGAATTAGGCATTAATTCAATTTAAAGCCCAGCTCCCTATCCTACTTGAAGCAGTCTGGCGGCGTCTTTTTTATAATGTTCCTTTGGTCTGGTCGCATGATGTTACTGGTTATCTGCCCTCTTTTCTTCCTCCAGTAGTGAATCAGTCCTGAATGCTGCAGAACAACACCACATCTTTGCACCCTCTGTAGCATTCTCCTCTGAATTCAGGGTGGCCTGATGACATGCCCCCAGGGGGTGGGTTTGTGGTACCCTTGTCCCACAGGAGGTGGTTTAAATCAGTGACTCAAAACTGCAGACCGCGGGACACATGTGTTCCTTTGCTTGCCTTTACCTGGCCCTTATGGCACTATTCCTCCCACTGATACAAGGCACTATTCTTCCCACTGACACAAAACAATTGGACACTATTCCTTCCACTGACAACAAAGATGGAGCACTATTCACCCCACTGACACCATGGATAGGACACTGTTCCTTCCACTGACAACAAAGATGGGCACAATTCCTTCCACTGACACCAAAGATGAAGCACTACTCATCCCACTGACACCATGGATAGAACACTGATGTGACTCTATTCCTTCGACTGACACTATAGATGCGACACTATTCATCCCACTGACACCATGGATAGGACACTGATGTGACTGTATTCCTTCGACTGACACTATAGATGCGACACTACTCATCCCACTGACACCAATGATGTGGCATTATTCCTTAATACCAATGATGGGGCACTATTCCTCCCACTGACACCATAGATGGGACACCATTCCTCCCACTGACACCAATGATGGAGAATAATTTTCCTATTAATGCCAATACCCCCTACTGCCCACAAGCATTGTTTAATTATTTTATCCCTTCTGACCACCAAGTCTGAGGCATTTTCTACTCCCACTGGCCACAATTTGGCCCTCCTGAAGTCTGAAGGACAGTAAACTGCTCTTTGCTTAGAAATCAAGCATAAAACTGAATCTGGGGGCACTAAAAACCGTCCAATCTTGTGAACTAAAGGTGCTGCATACCATACGGTCAATTATGGTATGCAGCAGCTCCCAAAGCTGCTGCATACCATACAGTCAATTATGACGGAGAGCCTAGGCAACCCAGGGAGCCAGGTACAAAAAATAGCAGCAGGGGTGCCACTAGGAGGGCCACCCCTGGAAATGGTTGCAAAAAAGGCTCTACTCAGCTTAAGATAGGCAAAAAACTTTATTAAAAAAATATTTTGTATTGGTTAACAGACTGTAAACCGAAGCTAAAAATCCACAGCTACTTGGTATTCAATTACTTGGACTTCCTGCTACAGATATTCCCACATGCACTCCCAAACACACATGTTCAGGCCCTAACAATCCCACCCTGACCCCTGAAAACCTGCCCTAAAAGACATCCTATGTAGACAACTGCAGGTGGTGATATCACAAATCATGTGGACATGAGTTGTATTAGATGTAGGCAGTGAAAGCTCAATTGCTGACTGACTATGCCTATAGTCCATGAATGCACAGATGACCCCGGAAGCTGTATTCTTAGATGGACATGGTGTATCTGCCCACAATTGCCTAAAATGCTGATGGACTATGCAAATATATTTGTGCACTCTGATTTCAAGACCATCAATGAATATAGTCTATATGATGAAAGGTTGAATGCACAGAGAGCAGATGATGTGACCAGATTCCTGGTAATTGTCAGACAGCTTAAATGGGGTAAACATTCACCAAGGTAACTGCGGGTCAAATCTGAGCATGGCCGTGGTTTGGGGACATCCCCTGCATAGTCCTCAATCAGTCAACTCTTGTGGCATCAGTGTACTCTAGGGTCAAGCTGGGTCACATGCAGGACATAAAGCGGACTTGTAGTGACTATAGTCCATAAATACCCTCCTGTGCAAGTCGGTTTGTTAAGCACAGCTAGTCAATAAGGGAGGTGTAGCTCTGTCAAGCAGAAAAGTCCAAAGTGCAATGCAAGTGCAAAATTTAAAGACTGGTAAATTTCAATATGTTATTATTTTTTTCTTTTTTTCTTGGGTTTAGGTATGCTTTAAGCACTAATCCCTTATCAGTAAGTCTTACCTCTTACACATAAACTGTGATGGTCTAAGTACTGAATAAAGATCAGTAAATTTGACCAGTCACAATTTATTTACAACCATATTGGATGAAATTACCGAATGCAGTGGCTTCCAAACATTTGCCTATGTGTCAATTCATGGCAAAAATTCCTGGACATTTTTTTTTTTTTGTCCCCGAGCCTGAGACTTGTGTATCCCATTCATGGACTAGTAAATAACTACTTAGAGGAAATAAGCAGGATATACAGGTCCTGCTGCTGTTGAGCTCCAGCACTTATCACATTTCTACTGGAAGACACTGGATAAACTGCCATCTTTTACTGGTCCTCCTACTCCACATTGCAGCTAAGTTGTGTATACGTATATGCTTTTTATATTCCAATTTTATATGAGAGCATTTTATACATTTCATCTTTTTTCAATTTTTTTCATTCAATCTATTGGCCTCCCCTTGCAATGATATTACTGGCTCCTTATTATCAGTTTCCTCAGACTGTGTCATTCTGTAATGACCAGTCTTTCTGTAACGGTAATACTAACTTTTGCATGTTTAAAGGTGTACAATTTGATACTTGTGGGTATCCCCACAAAGCACCTTTTATTTGTATTTGTATTCTGTATTTGTCTATTTGGTTTTCTTTGAGAATTTCCATGATATATTGCCCTCCTCTATCCCTAATAAGCTTCCTTGAAGACTTCTCTGCCTGGTTACCATACATTCTCTCCTCTGAAACTCCCACAACCACTCTCAGTGACTTTAAAATCCCTGTTAATTTTAACACTAGTTACTTCTAAAATTCCCAGCTCCACCTTCTTCAACCAGATTTATCCATTTTACTAAATGTTCATTGTCCATTACAGCTCTCTGCCAATCCCTCTATTGGCTTCTGTTCACCCAACAAGTAAAATTCAATATACCAATAACAACAAACAAAGCTATTCACAACTCTGCTCCCAGTTACATCACTACGCATATCTAAAAATACCAACCAAACCATTCCCTTCGCTCCTCCCAAAACCTCCTGCTCTCTAACTCCCTCTTCACCTCCTCTCTTTCTTGCCTCCAGGACATCTCCAGAACCTCTCCCATCCTCTGCAACCTCCTTACCCCAATCTGTCTATCTCCTACTCTATCCACCTTTAAGCAATCCCTAAAATCCCATAATTTCAGAGACGCCTATCTCATCTTTAACAAATAAACTGAACTCTTACTCCATCAGCTCATCCCCTGCAGTTATTACCTTTTGTATCACTTGACCCTTAATTTTAGATTGTAAGCTCTAATGAGCAGGGCCCTCTGATTCCACTTGCATTAAATTGTGTTGTAACTTTTTCCCTTCATTTTTTAAAACGCTGTTGGCACTACATAAATTATGTTTAATATTTATAAAAATTAAAGAGCTAAGGAAAAAACCCAGCCGAGGAAGGTGAGATAATCATGTGTGTGTGTGTGCGGGGGGGGGGGGGGGGGAGTGATAACTGGATTGTAAGAGAGGGAAACTTGAGTGTCTTTATTAGAGATGGGTGAAGTATTTGGGTTGGGCATCAAATCAGCCCCAAACAGTGCCTGTTCGGCTCTTCACCTAACACCCGAATTTGCGGGGCGCTCGGTGCGTTGTTTGACCACTGAGCGCCCCACAATGCACTGTGTGCTGCACAGTACATTCTGGGGCCTTGATTGGCTAAATCAATTCACCGGACCGCTGGTCAGGTGCAAGGCTTTGCCCATTTAGGGCACAGAGCACAGTGAATAGCTGGTTGGTAAGAAGCAGGCAGGGAAGCCGGCCACCACGTCCTTAACAACAGATGAGTCATCAGCTGTCAGTGGGTGTGGTTTCCCTCCAAATCCATACTAGGCCCTTCGGATCTGGTTTGGATTTTAAGGGGATTTTAAGGGGAACCCCAAAATCCATACCAGACCCCTCAGAGCTGGTGGTGGTGACATTGTACGGTGGTTTCTATAACTGACACCAATGACCCTGCATTAAAGGCACTGTGTATTGCTCTGGCACTACATAAACAAAGACTTTTGAAGAACTCTGTTCTTACTTAGTTGGATATTTTGGATTATATATGCAATTTATGTACTTTATTTATTTGCACTTTATGAAAGGAGGGTAACACCATCCCTGCGCTGCTGAAATTCTAAGAAAAATAATCAGTTTTTTTGTGATGAATTTTAATTTATGTATAGTTGTCACTGAGGCTTTATCAACTGTGCGATGTGAAAATCACCTGCAAAACGCACACTGCTATGCGACCCAAAGTTGTCGCTAAATAAAGCAGATGTGTGTGATGCAGAGTAGCAAAGCCTTTTGCAGTGGACTTAAGACTTACAACAAGAACAGCGTTAAGTTGTCACTGAGGCTTTGGCAACTCTGCGCGGTGAAATTCACCTGCAAAACGCACACTGCTTTGCGACCCAAAGTTGTCGCTAAATAAAGCAGATGTGTGTGATGCAGAGTAGCAAAGCCTTTTGCAGTGGACTTAAGGCTTACAACAAGAACAGCCGTTAAGTTGTCACTGAGGCTTTGGCAACTCTGCGCGGTGAAATTCACCTGCAAAACGCACACTGCTATGCAACCCAAAGTTGTCGCTAAATACAGCAGATGTGTGTATCGCTGAAATGTATTTTGCACAATAGCTGACTAGCAAGCACGTATACCTGCTGTAGATATATCAGCAGTGCAACGTGCTCACTAGACGGAACCCTGACACTTGAAAGTATCCCTACAAAAACTAGATTATTGAATCTAACTATAGTGGTATATAGTACCTTAACTACACTGCATATCCCTTTCCTCACACTAAAAGAACAGCTCCATACAGCAGAAGATAATTTCCAACTGACACTGTCCCTTTAAATTTTTTTTTTTTCTGACTCAAACAGCACAATCGCTGTATTTCTAACTACAATGACAATCTTTCTGTAAGCTGACTGCTCTTCTGCTGATCTGGAGCTTTACAAGCAATCTGCTATGCAGCAACGTTGTTTAACACAGCAGGAGAAACACAAATGCTTCCACTCTTTTCCAAAGTCTCTGTATTACAGTGCTAGAGGTTAGGCGGGGCTATGTTATATACTTTGGTCCCCGTAGTCACTCCAATCACGTTCCTAGCAGACTCCTGCCCCCTCATTGGCTTTTACTGACGTTTCTGGGCCAATCACGGGCTTTTAAAGCCCACTTCCTGTCCCATTGCATTTTGGGCGGTTCTGGTGACTGAATTCTGAACTTTTACCGCAAAAAGTTCGGAATTCGGCCGAATTTCGAACACCCAATGTTCGGGTCGAACCGATGGTCGACCCGAACCGTTCGATCATCCCTAGTGGTGGAAATTCCTTCATTGTTAAATCTTGAAAGCACCGATGACAAGGAATACACTTTTTATTTTCATTTATTAAATTGTAAGAGTGTTAAAATAAAAGTGGGTGCGCTAAAGGATTTGATGGGATGGCCAATTGGCGGATTCGGCGGGATAGCCAGTGGGCGGGCCCTGGGAAATGTTTGTGGTCAGTCCCGGGTAGGGGTGGCAGGCCTAAAGCTATGTAAGGGGCACCAACATTTCTAATGCAGCCCTGATTGCATGTTTTTTTGATGCTTAACCCCTTTATGAACAGATAAGGACAGATACCCAGATCAATTATAACAGTTTTGCTATGTGTTGCTTAATTTGACAACTCTATGACTAATCTGCCTACCTTAAGATTTTCATTATGTTTTTAAGGACATAAAAGGTTTTTATTTGTAACTCTGTTTAGATAGATAGATAGATAGATAGATAGATAGATAGATAGATAGATAGATAGATAGATAGATAGATAGATAGATAGATAGATAGATAGATAGATAGATAGATTTTAATTGATGTTACCATTACATTCTTCTTGGTGATGGTGTTTGTTTTGCTGCAGTTAATGAAACAATCTCAATCCCTTAACAATTTTTTGGCACATTTTATTCTTTAACCATTTCTGGACCAGAAGGATTTGCCCCCTTAATGACCAGACCGTTTTTTGCAATTCGGCACTGCGTTAGTTTAACTGACAACTGAGCAGTCATGGGATGCTGTGCCCACATAAAATTGATGTCCCTTTTTTCCCCCCACAAATAGAGCTTTCTTTTGGTGTATTTGATCACCTGTGCGATTTTTCTTTTTTACGCTATAAACAAAAATTCAGGAAAATTCTGAAAAAAAAAAAAAAACTATATTTTTCACTGCTATATAAAATTTCCAATAAAAAAAAATGTAAAAAATATTTTTTTTTCATAATTTTAGGCCAATATGTATTCTGCTACATATATTTGGTAAAAACAATCCCTATAAGAATATACTGATTGGTTTGCACAAAAGTTATCACATCTACAAAGTAGGGGAAAGATTTATGTCATTTTTATTTATTTATTTATTTTTACTAGTAATGGCGGCAATCAGCAATTTTTAAAGGGACTGCAACATTTTGGCGGATAGATCGGACAACTAACTGATATTTTTGACACTTTCGGGGGGACCAGTGACATTACTACAGTAATCAGTGCTAAAAAATATGCACTGTTACTGTACTAATGACACTGGCAGGGAAGGGGTTAACACTTGGGGCGATCAAAGGGTTAAATGTGTCCCTAGGGGGTGCTTTATAACTATGTGGGGGATGAGCTTGCTGCATGAACACAGAGACCTGTGTTCCTAAATAGGAGGAACACAGGATCCCTGTGTTCATAACTAACAGAACAGCGGTTTGCCGTGTTTACAAGGGCAAACTACCATTCTGTCTCCACAGGGAGTGATCAGCTTCCCCTGTGGCGAATAGGCACGAGCCCCCGCTAGCGGTCCCACAAAGCAACGTATAGTTGCTTTCTAATTGTGTGGAGGATGTACTTCTGGAATGAACACAGGGACCTGTGTTCCTAAATAGGAGGAGGCCTGTGTTCATTGCTGACAGAACAGCGGTCTGCTGTGTTTACAACGGCAGACCGCCATTCTGTCTCTCACGGGTCCCCGTCGGCAATCAGTCACGCCGTTTCGCAGTATATGTACTGCTGGCGGTCGGCACGTGGTTAATCTTTATTCCTCTCCAAAATTTCAGCTAGTTCCTGATTTGGGTCTGATAAAACAACAGCTGTCAGGAAGTTTATCCATAGTTAGGCTTGTTGTTTATTTCAAGACAACAACAAGAGAAGGGTGCACCGACCTAGTGCATTACCACTAAAAAGATTTATTAAAATTTTAAAAAGTAGGTAATATACTCACAAAACAATTGTAGGTATCACGCATATAAACATGATCAACATAAGATCTAGCAGCACCTTCTGGCTCTGAGGAAGAGGGTTCACCCTCGAAACACGTCAGCCTAGCCTTAGCAGACTAATGCGGATTACTGCATGCTATCCAGCACATCAAAGTGCCTTGGCTACCTTGGAGATCTTATGTTGATCATGTTTATATATGTGATGCCTACAGTTGTTTTGTGAGTATATTACATACTTTTTAAAATTGTAATACATTTTTTTAGTGGTAATGCACTAGGTCGGTGCGCCCTTCTCTTGTTGTTGTCTTTTAGTGTGTTTCGGATACCCTTGGTCCTGAGGGGGCAGCAAGACTGGAAGCAATACCAACTTAAGTCCACTTGAACGACTATAATACACTTTCTTCTATCATAAAACACTTGAGCGCAGGGAATTTGCTTTAAACTTTGTTGTTTATTTCAGCCTTACAAGTTACAATCTGCTGGTCATGTTTGTTTAGTTGCATTTATTGAAGCTATGGGAAAAACAAACTTAACACCTGAAATATTTTTTTTTGGGCGATTTTATTTAAATCTTGGCTGCTTCAAAATTTCAGATAGCCCCGGTTTTGAGTCTGATAAAATAAAAACTGTCAAACAGTTTATCCATAGTAGGTTTGTCACCTTAGCACAACCGTACACCGTCCCAAATATCCAAGAGCCTTTTGAACATCTTTATTTCTTAGGCTGTAGATTAAAGGGTTTAACATTGGTGTAAAAATTGTATAGAACATTGACACCATCTTGTCCGTCACTTCAGTATCTGAATACCTCGGTCTCATGTACATGAATATGGCCGTTCCATAGAAAATGGTCACCACGATAAGATGCGATACACACGTGGAGAAGGCTTTGTATCGGCTAGAAGGGAGTTTCACTATGACTAAGAAAATGTTAATGTATGAAAAGAGGATGAGGCACAAGGGAATTAAAAGTAATATGGACCCACCAACCAAAGTTACAATGTTGTCCACTGAGATATCCCCGCAAGACAGCTGATGTAAGGATGGAGCTTCACAAAAGAAGTGATTGATGGTGATATGTCCGCAGAACTTTAAATTACATACAAAATATATATCAAAGGAGGCTATGCTACCACCAGCCATCCAAGACAAGCCAATCATCCTGGTACAGGAGACTGTATTCATAATAACATTGTAACGTAGGGGATTGCAGATAGCTACATATCGGTCATACGCCATGAAAGCCAATAGTATGCACTCGGTCTCACCCATGAATAGATAAAAGTAAACTTGAAGAACACAACCAGTATATGAAATAGTTTTGGTTGACAAAACAATATTTAGTAGCATCTTGGGCACAATGATTGATGTGTAACAGATGTCCAAGAAGGACAGATTGGTAAGAAATAAATACATAGGGTTGTGTAAATGGTTGTCTGTTCTGACAGCCACTATAAGGAGAAGGTTCCCGGCCAGAGTGGTCATATAGACAAGAGAGAATAACTGTAACAGCCAAAGTTGTAAGTTGGGATTGTCTGTAAGTCCAAGAAGAATAAATTCTGTTACTGTACTTTGGTTCTCAGCTGTCATGGTCACACTCTTCTAATAATATTTGCTTGGCCTGCAGCTGAACACTTCATGGAATTGGATACAGAATAAGAAAGATCCATATGAGGGAAAATTTTAACAGAAAAATAAAATGCCGGTAAACTTATAAGCTTGTATTTTCTTGTTTTAAAAGTGAAAAGTGCTTAGGTTCCTGCCCTAATTGTAAGGACAAAAATATCTCTGATTCTCAGCTGCTATACAGACTGCTATCAATTAATTTGGGGGAGTCAAACCTCAGCTGAGATCACGCAATTTACAATAGCTAGTGAGTTCCTTATCATACTTTGTAACCTTAATATCACAAAATCCTTGGGGTTTTAACCTAATGCAAAGTTCATGATGTATTTGTTACTGAGTAATTTTGTCTGGAATTTTTTCCTAAATTTCTCTTTAGGATGGGCAATGCTAGACCCAAGGAAAATGTAATGTTGTAATTCCACAACTGGATACTGAATATTCGGCTTATTGATAACATCAAATAAACTCATTCAAGGTCCAAGGACCAATAATACACTGCAAAACACTGTACAATAAGTGATACTGGCACATTTTATTATGTTTTCCATCGATAAAAGATGAAGTTAAGTTAATGAAATAAAAAATTATTTCTTAGTCAAGTTTATTGATTCACTGAATGCTTTATAAGTCTTATCAGAAAATGTTGCTAAGCATTGTTAAGCGCTTTAATACTTCAGTCCAAGGATAGAATTTTTAAGTCCATTTGTAATAAAATAAATCATTTAAGTTGTAGGCGAATATGACATCAACTTATACTAAAAAAAGGGGAAACAAATTAGGTAAAAATATAGCACATACATAGGATAATAGTTAATTCATTTTATTTCAATACTTTTTTTTTTATTATAATTTTTATTAATTTCAATCAATTTTACAGAATACTTAAAAAAAGAAGACAGAAAAGTATTTTTAATCCCCCCTAATTTCCCACCCCCCCATCCCCTCTATTCCCTTTTTAATATCGCAAACTTCCACAATGCCCTACCCGACTTCTATATGACTCTGATATGTCCTACTTATAAGGATTTCCCTAATTTCCCCAAAGTCGTATGTGGTCTCTAGTTGTTTTAAATTCTTTACACTTTTTCCACTTTATTGAGAAATTGTAAAAACGTTCTTCATCTCTGCTACACATGAATTCCATATTGTATATGTACTCGACTCTCCCATACCATTCCTTAACAGTGGGGGCTTAAATTTCTAGCTATCTTTTTGGGATTGTCCCTATTGATTTTCTGTAAAATGTTTGTGATCTATTAGTTTTGTGAAATAAACACGCCCAGGGGTCATCCACAACTTCCTCACCTGTAATTTGGTTAATAAGAGGTTGTATCTTTTCCCAATATATGCAGATCTTGGGGCAATCCCACCATATATGAAATATTGATCCTTCAACCTGAAACCCCCTCCAACACCAGCTAGATTTCTCGGGCTGACAATGGAGCGCCCTGGCTGGTGTAATGTACCATCTTGAAAGGCACTTATAATTCAACTCAATGGTTTTCACATCTCTAGTGGTGCTGTCTGCGGCTCTTAATACAGTTTTCACCTCTTCAATTTCACCACCTCTATACAGTTCTTCTAATCTGATTCCTATTTCTCTTTTCCATTTTTTAATAAAAGGAAGTTTCCTCTTTCCCTCCAGATTGGTTAACATCTTATAGACTTGAGACAAACCATGTCTTACTTATGTTAACAAGTTACAGAGTTTTTCCATATTTATTTTAATACTTAACTGACTGTAAACTAACTAGATTAAAAAAGAAAAAAAAAGGAATATGGTTGAAATGTTGACAAATTGAATGGTTGGTACAAGGCTATGCCGAACCAGCCCAAAATCCCTTCCCCACTGAATTCATGAAAGAAACAACTATAGGTGTCCCTGGGGAATTTGAGTGGAAGGGCTGGAGATGGTAAGTGTAGTAATGAAAGGTATAGAAAAGAATATATAAAATTTCAACATTTATTGATTTATATTAAAATTCAACAAAATACAAGAAATAACATATTTAGACTTTAAAATAACATTCCATATACATATCCTGATAGGGATAATACATTAGGGGTTCATGAAGCAGGGAAGTGTATCCTCCAACATGTTTCGGAATTTTTGTTCATCTAATTCCTTCTTCAGGGAAGTTTATATACACATAACCGTGCATTCACCACCTGTGTATCTACGGATGTATAGAATGTAAGCAATATTATTTAGAACAAATACATGAGCATAGAGGCAAACAATATATCTTATCATCAATGAGGGATCCCCAAGTCCCATAAGGGTAGGGAATACCCATAATAGGTATGTGTCTGTATACACAAGTATATCCTTAAGAGTAAACAGTAACTATGAAGATATCAACTTACCCCTAGAGGGAGTATGGAGCAAAAAGCGTCCTTTTAGTTGTCTCCTCACAGAAGGTATACTGCAAACGTGGCTGTTTGTATGGCAAAGGATACCTTATATTCATGCAGTCTGACTGTGCAGCTCTGTAGTTTGAATGTGCAAATTAGATGAACAAAAATTCCGAAACATGTTGGAGGATACACTTCCCTGCTTCATGAACCCCTAATGTATTATCCCTATCAGGATATGTATATGGAATGTTATTTTAAAGTCTAAATATGTTATTTCTTGTATTTTATTGAATTTTAATATAAATCAATTAATGTTGAAATTTTATATATTCTTTTCTATACCTTTCATTACTACACTTACCATCTCCAGCCCTTTCACTCAAATTCCCCAGGGACACCTATAGTTGTTTCTTTCATGGTTGAAATGTTGCTTATCTTATATAAACAATTTCTATTTTACTTTAATAATCATTATGCAAAACATTAGCTACAAACAATGTATTGGATCTAAAATTTCACAAAAACATATACATTTCATTTTGCTTTTTGTTTTGCAAGTAGCTGCTGCCTTAATTTTTTATTCAATATTTTTTACTTTAGTTTTTGCCTTTTTTAATATAAGATTAAGATTATATTAAGTATAAGATTAGTATATAAAAAAAAGAAAAAATTATGTATCTTCAGTATGTAGAAAAATAAGGAATATGATATTGAATGAAAAAATAAAAGAAATGAGACAATATTTTCCTGCAAGTGGCAAATATATATGAATTATTTAAAAGGGCAATAACCACAACATAACAGCAGTGAGTATATATACAGTATCCCACAAAAGTGAGTACACCCCTCACATTTTTGTAAATATTTTATTATATATTTTCATGTGACAACACTGAAGAAATTACACTTTACTACAATGTAAAGTAGTGAGTGTACAGCTTGTATAACTGTGTCAATTTGCTGTCCCCTCAAAATAACTCAACACACAGCCATTAATGTCTAAACAAAAGTGAGTACACCCCTAAGTGAAAATGTCCAAATTGGACACAATTAGCCATTTTCCCTCCCCGGTGTCATGTGACTTGTTAGTGTTACAAGGCCTCAGGTGTGAATGGGGAGCAGGTGTGTTAAATTTGGTGTTATTACTCTCACGCTCTCATACTGGTCATTGGAAGTTCAACATGGCACCTCATGGCAAAGACCTCTCTGAGGACCTGAAAAAAAGAATTGTTGCTCTACATAAAGATGGCCTAGGCTATAAGAAGATTGCCAAGACCCTGAAACTGAGCTGCAGCATGGTGGCCAAGACCATACAGCAGCTTACCAGGACAGGTTCCAAACAGGCCTGGCCGTGGTCGACCAAAAAAGTTGAGTGCATGTGCTCAGCGTCATATCCAGAGTTTGTCTTTGGGAAATAGATGAATTAGATGTAATAGAGTGCTGTCAGCATTGCTGCAGAGGTTGAAGGGGTGGGGGGTCAGCCTGTCAGTGCTCAGATCATACGCAGCACACTGCATCAAATTGGTCTCCATGGCTGTCATCCTAGAAGGAAGCCTCTTCTAAAGATGTTTCACAAGTAAGCCTGCAAACAGTTTGCTTAAGACAAGCAGACTAAGGACATGGATTACTGGAGCCATGTCCTGTGGTCTAATGAGACCAAGATAAACGTATTTGGTTCAGATGGAGTCAAGCCTGTGTGGAGTACAAAGACAAATGTGTCTTGCCTACAGTAAAGAATGGGGGTGGGAGTGTCATGGTCTAGGGCTGCATGAGTGCTTCTGGCACTGGGGAGCTACAGTTCATTGATGGAACCATGAATGCTAAAATGTACTGTGATATACTGAAGCAGAGCATGATCCCTTCCTTTGAAGACTGGGCCGCAGGGCAGTATTCCAACATGATAACAACCCCAAACACACCTCCGAGAGGACCACTGCCTTGCTAAAGAAGCTGAGGGTAAAGGTGATGGACTAGCCAAGCATGTCTCAGGACCTAAACCCTATTGAGAATCTGCGGGGCATCCTCAAACAGAAGGTGGAGAAGTGCAAGGTCTCTAACATCCACCAGCTCCTTGATGTCGTCATAGAGGAGTGGAAGAGGACTCCAGTGGCAACCTGTGAAGCTCTGGTGAACTCCATGCCCAAGAGGGTTAAGGCAGTGCTGGAAAATAATGGTGGCCACACAAACTATTGACACTTTGGGCCCAATTTAGACGTTTTTCACTTGGGGGTGTACTCACTTCTGTTGCCAGCGGTTTAGACTTTAATGGCTGTGTGTTGAGTTATTATGAAGGGACAGTAAATTTCCACTGTTATACAAGCTGTACACTCACTACTTTACATTGTAGAAAGTATCATTCATTTCTTCAGTGTTGTCACATGAAAAGATATAATAAAATATCTACAAAAAATGTGAGGTGTGTACTCAATTTTGTGAGATACTGTGTATGTATAAGTAAGTTAGTGACTGAAAATCTATCTTCAGCTTTAAAAGGTTATTGTTATAAAAAAAACACATATATATATATATAGATATATATATATATATATATATATATATATAGATATATATATATATATATATATATATATATATATATATATATATATATATATATGCAGATGCAGAGAAGCTGTGCAGAACATGGCTTGACATATCAGTAATGGGGTTCTAATTGGTCTTTTGCCTTCTTATTTCTGGGGGCCAGCTTCCACAATAGATGTCTTCCTTTAACACACCAAATGAAACTTGAAGAGCTTTTCTTTTTCTTTTTTTGTTTAGGGATTAGGTAAAGGAGTTTACGGTCAACAAACTTTAAACACAAGAGCTGAAGTTCATGCTAATACATACACCAGACTGTGTACCTGATTAATTTAATGCTGCTACAGATTTTTCCAAAGCAACTTCTACCAAATGTATAATTTTATATGTACCTGAAAAATATTAATACAGAAGTTGCACATCTAAAAAATGTTGCAGGTTATGTCTGTCCATACATTTAGAGGCCTTTCCTCTTTTATACATTTTATTTCCTATCTATTTATTTCACAAGATGCAAAACACTGGGTTTCTACTCTAGGGACTTACAAAGAAATTTTCCCAATAGAGTTTCCAACAAGTTTTGTTATTTAAATATAGCAAACAGATTCAAGACACCTGTACTAGGAAAAAGTACATTACAGAATCAACTCCAAAATAATAGTAATAATAATACGCATAGTTACAATAATACAATAATAATAATAAAAAATAATCTTTTCTATAGAACATTACAAAACAAAGTTTACAACATGCTTTTTGGAAAACAAACATTTAAAAATAAAATGCATTAACCGGACATAAATAAATATAAACCCCAGCTTCCTCAGTCCCCCATGTTTATTGCCCTACCTCCCTAGAGCAGCCTGTCATCCTCATTTTTATTAGGTTCCTTTAGTTTGGTCATGTGATGTCTCTGATTCTTTACTTCCTTTTATTCTCCTGGCAGTGAATGGATTCTTAATGCTACAGAGCAACATCATTTGCAGAATTCTGCAGGATTTTCCTGAAAGTCTAGTATGGCTTGATGACATATGCCAGGTTGGTGGGTCCTTGGTCAATAGACACACAGAACAAAAGAGCGCCTAAAGACAAGCTTGTAGGTGAAGAAAAGGCCAATGGCCAGTAATCAGTGATAACTGTGCAAATACAGCAAGAGGCCCCACTGTGGTTAACATAAAAATCCAGTCTTTATTAATCAAATGTAAACAGGAATAAAAACCACAATTAAAAACCTTTAGATGGCCCCCAGATACTTCACCGTGGCTGCGTCTGCGTCCTTGTCAAAAACGGAGAGGGATGACTACGGGTGCCGATCACTAATAGAGATGTACAAATGTACAATGAGGGACAGGTAATTTACGAAGGCCAAAATGTTGAAGCCAATTATATTCAGAAAAGAGGTACCTGTGTTGGGTGCTATTGGTGGTGCCACATCCCTATAACAATTCAAGAAGAAGTTTTCCCCTATTGGTGGGACTTTTTAGGCACTCACATGTACACAAAATTTTTTATAAAAAATCTAAATTTTATTGAAAAATTACAATTTCATAGATATGCATAAAAAGCAAGTAAAGTAAGATACATCACATGTGCATTTAAGAAGTGACCACACAAGTACAGGGTGAAGGCTCAAAACCCGACTAGTTTCGGAGCTAAACAATTACTCCTTCTTCAGGGGGGAGACGAGACCCTGGGTGGTGGTCTGTAGATAATTAATTAGGTAGACATCAGTCAAATATAACAATAATGCAGTCATGTATACATTACAATAATTAGTAGAACAAGACATTTCCTCAAGATAAAGAAGAATTGTAACTTACATTCTATGCAGTGATGAATGGCACTATATACCTGCCGGGATGTATTAAAATCAGATGCTGTCTATGCTCCTCCAAACCTGCACTCTGGCTGAATCACAACATAAAAATGGGGTACTCAGACCTCATATACATATGTTGTGAAGGAAAAGATTATGCCATTCTCTCGTGGGTGGCTCTCAGGAGGCACCAGGTAAGGATAGCTGGATCCCAAATTAGTGGCTGATCAGCTGGAAGGAGGAAATGTGAAATTGTAAGGAACAAGTAACTTCAAAAATCCAGTGATTGGAGGTGGCTATTTAGAAAAAGAAAGTGGATAATGCATAGAGGCATAAAAAAGGATTAAACATTCTTGCTAGAATGTACATATTATATTTGGAGGCATAAGGTTTCATATTTCTCCAAAGCTTCAAAACAAAAAAGGGTAAATGGAGGGGTAAGTTTACTTGGTCTTACAGAGCAAGTTATTCTCTATACCACGTTCTAAAAGTTATTTGATTTATATCTCTTCATTTTAGTATAGCCAATAGTATAAGATAGTCACCTCCAAAACACAAGGATAGAAGGTAAAAAAAGGAAGTTTTTTTAAGTGTAAAAATCGAATATATCAGTTACCTTGTTCAGATGGTAAACGGCCTGGATCATGCCAGACAAACAACCCTCGGTATTCACAGCAAGCGAGCAATTGGCTCACTGCTATGATTCGGGGGTTTAAATGTGAAGTCAGATTGACTTCACAGCTGTATTTACTTAGCTGGATTGATTTGCGTTTTCCTTCCGTTGATTGCCTGGTGGGGTCCCTGGTGTGGGGGGGCCGGGCGCTCTCCCACATCCACTGCTCGGCTGTCGGGCATGGCGGAAGTGCGGTCGGCTCCTGCGCACCACCGGCACGTCACATGACCCGCTCGCGTGGAACGCAGGCGGGGCATAGTGTGAGTCATCGTCTGGACGTCTCGCAATTCGCGAGATTGGTGCAGAGCTGAAGACTCATGTTGCGGCTCGCCACTAGGTGGCGGCCGCTTACCGTGCCGGGCTATTTACCTGGAGCGAGCTGGATGGCCATACATTTACCCATTGTTTCGTCTGGCTGTGGGCAAAGAGAAATTAAATGAGGTATATATAAATTATGAGGTTCTTTCTCTGTTTTCTTGACAAAATATCATTCAACAAATAAAGAGGAATGGAGCAAAAAGGAAAAATGTGAAGAAAGAATTCCGCGCTAATGGATCTAATTGTGTGGTTGGCTGCAGCCTACCCCAAAAATATAGTAAAACTATATCTGAAAATGAAGAGGATATTAGGGTAATTGGCGCTGCCAGATAATAAAGTAAAATATAGAAGATGGCAAGATTGGATTTTTTGAAGTCAGCATATATTTGCAATATCTGCAGCTGCCGCATATATAGGTCCCCCTATATTTGCAAGGATCTTGTCTCTTTTCATCTTTAAATTCGCTCTGGACTAGTTTGTCCTTTAGCGCCGGTACCTTCCTATAAGTAAGTAAGTAAATTACTTATAGGAAGGTACCGGCGCTAAAGGACAAACTAGTCCAGAGCGAATTTAAAGATGAAAAGAGACAAGATCCTTGCAAATATAGGGGGACCTATATATGCGGCAGCTGCAGATATTGCAAATATATGCTGACTTCAAAAAATCCAATCTTGCCGAATGGCCAAACATTCAGGCCCAAGCATTTTGCCAACTGCCGCACTCACGGAGTGGTATATTTACTACTCTGTGAGTGTGGCTGCTTTTATGTCGGCAAGACAAAATTAGAATTTTTTAAACGTGCCAACAGACACATTAGAAGCATTGAGACATGTGACCCAGACTTGCCCCTTGGGCGACATGCAGGACTTGTTCACCAAAGAAAATGTCCAAAAATCAGATTTCTTATCCTAGATAGAATCCACCCTAGCCCCAGAGGGGGAGACTGGAACAAGGTTCTCTTGCAAATGGAGCTACGGTGGATATATCTTCTCAGGGCCACTGAACCCCCAGGATTGAATGAAATGATATCTTTTAAACCTTTTTTAGAAGGTTTTACTTCAGGAGGAATGGAAAAATAGAATTCTTTTCAATTTTTCCTCCTTTAAATGATCTCATTCTTTTCTAATTAAAAATAAACAATTTGCCTTTGCAGATCGTTAACAGTAGAGGTCTGCAACAATGTCACATTAACATTCAAGACCACAGATATATATATATATATGATACATGCAGGCAGGCTTTGATTCCTTTATCCCTTTTTCTTTTTTCCTTTTCCTTTCTTTTGTTCCCAATCTCCCAGCAGATGCCTATATGTCTCCCTGAACCACCTCTAGGCTATAGGAAATGCCTTTCTTCCCCTGGCAAGCAAATTGATATATATTAAAGGTCAAATGATCTCGTAATGAGCCACAAGGGGGCGTTCACTTAGAAAATCCTTTCTGGATTTTATCCCCATACATTTTTCCTTTTTGCTCCATTCCTCTTTATTTGTTGAATGATATTTTGTCAAGAAAACAGAGAAAGAACCTCATAATTTATATATACCTCATTTAATTTCTCTTTGCCCACAGCCAGACGAAACAATGGGTAAATGTATGGCCATCCAGCTCGCTCCAGGTAAATAGCCCGGCACGGTAAGCGGCCGCCACCTAGTGGCGAGCCGCAACATGAGTCTTCAGCTCTGCACCAATCTCGCGAATTGCGAGACGTCCAGACGATGACTCACACTATGCCCCGCCTGCGTTCCACGTGAGCGGGTCATGTGACGTGCCGGTGGTGCGCAGGAGCCGACCGCACTTCCGCCATGCCCGACAGCCGAGCAGTGGATGTGGGAGAGCGCCCGGCCCCCCCACACCAGGGACCCCACCAGGCAATCAACGGAAGGAAAACGCAAATCAATCCAGCTAAGTAAATACAGCTGTGAAGTCAATCTGACTTCACATTTAAACCCCCGAATCATAGCAGTGAGCCAATTGCTCGCTTGCTGTGAATACCGAGGGTTGTTTGTCTGGCATAATCCAGGCCGTTTACCATCTGAACAAGGTAACTGATATATTCGATTTTTACACTTAAAAAAACTTCCTTTTTTTACCTTCTATCCTTGTGTTTTGGAGGTGACTATCTTATACTATTGGCTATACTAAAATGAAGAGATATAAATCAAATAACTTTTAGAACGTGGTATAGAGAATAACTTGCTCTGTAAGACCAAGTAAACTTACCCCTCCTTTTACCCATTTTTGTTTTGAAGCTTTGGAGAAATATGAAACCTTATGCCTCCAAATATAATATGTACATTCTAGCAAGAATGTTTAATCCTTTTTTATGCCTCTATGCATTATCCACTTTCTTTTTCTAAATAGCCACCTCCAATCACTGGATTTTTGAAGTTACTTGTTCCTTACAATTTCACATTTCCTCCTTCCAGCTGATCAGCCACTAATTTGGGATCCAGCTATCCTTACCTGGTGCCTCCTGAGAGCCACCCACGAGAGAATGGCATAATCTTTTCCTTCACAACATATGTGTATGAGGTCTGAGTACCCCATTTTTATGTTGTGATTCAGCCAGAGTGCAGGTTTGGAGGAGCATAGACAGCATCTGATTTTAATACATCCCGGCAGGTATATAGTGCCATTCATCACTGCATAGAATGTAAGTTACAATTCTTCTTTATCTTGAGGAAATGTCTTGTTCTACTAATTATTGTAATGTATACATGACTGCATTATTGTTATATTTGACTGATGTCTACCTAATTAATTATCTACAGACCACCACCCAGGGTCTCGTCTCCCCCCTGAAGAAGGAGTAATTGTTTAGCTCCGAAACTAGTCGGGTTTTGAGCCTTCACCCTGTACTTGTGTGGTCACTTCTTAAATGCACATGTGATGTATCTTACTTTACTTGCTTTTTATGCATATCTATGAAATTGTAATTTTTCAATAAAATTTAGATTTTTTATAAAAAATTTTGTGTACATGTGAGTGCCTAAAAAGTCCCCCCAATAGGGGAAAACTTCTTCTCCAATTATATTCAGGGTCACCCTTAGGACAACAGAGTGTGTCATTGAAAAAAAAAATCAAGGGGTTGTTAAATTTGCTGTTTCCACCTTAATTCTGGGTTGGGCGGTGAATGGGGGGATAAGGGGTGCTGCTGAATCCTTGGGCTTTCAATCAGGATTTGCAAGCACCTCTAGGAAGGAAACTATGGGCTCTATGGGCCTGTGTTCAGATTCTTGGTGGCTGTGGAATGCTACTACTGCTAGTCCCCTCACCAGCTTGGACTGCACTTCTAGGACTCCCCACGTTACCGTAGGGGAAGTAGAAGTGGAGTAACTCATGTTTTGACCACCTAATCAATACAGTACAATCAGATTGTTAGAATCATTAAATGTTGCCTCAATATTCTGCATGCGGATAAGGCATAATATGATATTTTACAACAGGAAATGCAGATTTCTAGGTAGAAAAGCTCCTACTTTGGGTTCCTTTCTATCTACCTTTCTTTTTTGCTCCCATAATGCTCATTCCTCCAGTACATGGTTAGGAGCAGTGGGTAAGCATTTTAGAAGGGTTCATGGGGGAATCTTGACTATTTTTCTTTTTTTGGTCTTGAACAGATCAAAAGACGTATCAGAGGGGGTGATACACACTGCATCCTGCTCCAGCATGAGGTGTGGTGGATACATACAATTAATACTAGAATTCAATTTGGTATGGATAACAGGATAGATATTAACCTTTTTTTAAATAATTTATTTGTTTTCATTCAGTATATGTATTGTTTAATTCCTTAGCTCTTAAAGTCTGTCCAACTTATCACTCTCTTGCTTCAGCATTACCATCCCCATGTGTTTTTCATTGAGTTTTTAATCAAAATTGTCTTGCCCTTCAATTGCCAAAGGATGTGTATCACTATATAAGTTCGATTTTTTTGTTATTTCTATATGATATGAGTAAGGCATCAGCCGAAACATGTTAGCATTTTAATGATGTTGCAATTGCTATAGTGCCTTAAAAAAGTTTCACATCGAAGAAGCTATTGCGTTTCCAGCTTTTTGATTCTACCTGTATAGGACTGCATATTGGAAGAGTTGTCCCTGAAGTTGTTCTGAAGTCAAGTGGGCATCCCATAATTTCCAATCCCTATCCAAGATATTATCCCTCAATAAAACAAAAAGAAAACAAAGTCACGGACTGTTCTCTGATTCGGAGTGCCTGTGGAAATTCTGTGTGCCTGGCCCGACAGGGTGGGGAATCCTATTCTACTTGCGACTCTTTAGGGAGTATACACTGTCACTGTACTAATGACACTGGTTTGGAAGGGGTTAACATCACAGGGTATTCAAGGGGTTAAGTGAATGCTGTGATGACATCACCGGTGTGCTCGCGATGCGTTTTGGAGCATGCGCACTAGAGGGGCAATACCAGAATGCTCTTCTTCAAGCTGGTAAATTAGGGCCGGGAAGTGCCTTATATACATGGATATGCACTGCCATCTAGAGGGGAAAATTAGAATCTCTATTGCTATAATGAATTATTAATATGAATATAAAAAAATGTAAAAAAATATATATAAAAAACATATACAAAAAACTTGCCTTAGAGGACATCAATACATAATTGTATTTTGTTATATTCATATTACCAATTCATTATAGCCGTGGAGAGATTAGCATTCTTCCCTCTAGATAGCAGTGCATCTCCATGTATATAAGGCACTTCCCAACCCTAATCTAACAGCTTGAAGAAGGAGCGTGCTCTAGTGCGCATGCTCTGAAACGAGTGGCAAGCATGCTGGTGACGTCATCAATGACTACGCTGCAGTCCACCGTGCATTCCAGACTGTGGTCCAGCCCTCTTTCCTGCACACCCCCACTGCTGCCACTTCCTTCTGCCAAGAACAGCCCTGCACGCGGTGGATCCTTGTTCCCAGGACAGGCGGGGCAGCTCCGGGTCACTTATGTTACATATTGTGCCTACATACCTACCTGATATATTATTTGAGTTTTATCCCATTGTTTTATGATTAAAGCATAACAGTCTGCACTCAGAGGCGCCTGTCCCTCTTCTGTCTCTTATAGCAAGATGACTGCTCGCGCTGGACTTTCATCAATCTGGGTGGACGTCACATGACATCCTCCCGTATCACGCCTCTTGGATGACTGAACAGTGTACCGGCCCACTGCCGGTACCATGTAATCGTTGTAACCAATCACAGCAGATTACATGACAATTGTAAACAATGGATGGCCTCTTTTCATGCTATCCATTGTATAAGATTGTGTTGCTAACTGTGGTTTGTCACAGTGATCACATGGTACAGGCATGCCCAATCACAGCCAATCTGTACCATGTGATTAGCTGTGGTCAATCATGGCTAATCCCAGCAAAACACACTGATTGAATCAGTTTCATTCAGTAAAAATGATTGCCTATACCAGTGAAATGCACTGGTAGTGATGGACGAACATCGGACGGGGCGGTTCGCGAACGCGACCCGCAAATTTTCTCAAATGTTTGCGAACGGCAAGTTTGCGGCGGACCTCATTCACTTCAATGGCAGACGAACATTAAAAACCACCAGGTCATATTTGCAGCCACAAAATACTTACTAGCTGTGCACACATAGTCCCACAACATGGACACTGACATACCAGAAGTATTGCTATTGGAAAAATTGCCATATTTTTTTTTTTTCAGCCAAAAAATGTATTTATTTTTTTTTTAAATCAGCCAGAACTGACAGCAGCCGGTAAATACAGGTCAAATACATATAGGGTCCATTCACACGTCTGTAAAATGGGTCCGCATTCAATCCACAATTTAGCAGGACGTTTACAGATCCATTGATTTTCAATGTCAGTATGAAAAATTAGGCATTCACAGGATAAAGAAGTAAGTGTCGGCCAGTACAGGCCCCAAAAATTAGCCAACAGGCGTTCACCTGACAGCAAAGAACTTTGTATTCTGTGGCTGGAGGTACATTAGGCATTCACAGGATACAGAAGTAAGTGTCGGCCAGTACAGACCCCAAAAATTAGCCAACAGGCGTTCACCTGACAGCAAACAACTTCGTATTCTGTGGCTGGAGGTACATTAGGCATTCACAGGATACTGAAGTAAGTGTCGGCCAGTACAGGCCCCAGAAATTAGCCCACAGGCGTTCACTTGACAGCAAAGAACTTGGTATTCTGTGGCTGGAGGTACATTAGGCATTCACAGGATACAGAAGTAAGTGTCGGCCAGTACAGGCCCCAAAAATTAGCCAACAGGCGTTCACCTGACAGCCTTGTATTCTGTGGCTGGAGGTTGCTGTGTGGAGCAGGGACAGATTGTATAGTGGCACAAGTTGCTAGCTAAAAGGTCCACAAAAGTATTTTCTCAGTGTAGGGAGAGGTTGCTGTGTGGAGCTGGGATAGACTGTAGCAATTAGGCATTCAACGGACATAAAAGGCCTTTTATGCCGCTGTATTTACCTAAGACAGGGACCATGAATTGTTATGGGTGGTGACGGATATTTATGGGCTGTCATGAGGAATTTGAATCAAACATGGTCTACTGGTTACATGTGTTGTATTCCTCTGAGATCCATGCCTCATTCATTTTTAGAAATGTGAGGTAGTGAACACTGTTGTGAGCTAGGCGAGTGAGCTTATTGTTCACGATTCCCCCTGCTGCGCTGAACGTCCTTTCGGACAGGACACTGGACGGGGGGGGGGGCTAGCCAACAGTTCCATTGCAAATTCTGCAAGCTCTGGCCAGAGGTCAACCCTGCCCACCCAGTAGTCCAGGGGTTCATCACTCCTCAGAGGGTCCACATCGGCTATTAACCCAATGTAGTCGGACACATGTCGGTCTATGCGTTCCCTGATGCTGGAGCCTTTGCAGTCAATGCATAAGTCACGGTAAGCCCAACACTCACCTAGGGACGATCCACTGGACGGATGGAAAATAGGGTTTCCATCCGTCCAGATTTGACGGATCGGATGTCAGCGGACATGTCTCTGCTGACATCCGATGCCCCATAGACATGCATGGGGGGACCGTTCAGATCCATCAAAAAAACGGACAGGTGGATCTTAATGGTCTGCCTGTGTGAAAGGGGCCTAAGAAGGCACCTGGATTTCCATCACCGAGCCCAGTGGGAGCAATGCCGTCAGAACCCACAAAGCCACACTCCAGGCTCTCACCGTCCAGCCTCTTCTCCTTCTCCTCTCTCCTCACAAGGTGTCCTCCACTCCACCCTCCATCATGCCGCCCTCACGTTTTTCTAGAAAAAGGCAGGCTTCCATGGCCCAAATGTTCGAGCGTAAAAAAATGATGATGCCGGTTAATCCTCTTGCCCAACGGTTGACCGCTGGCTTGTCGGAACTGATAGCCCGCCAACTACTGCCATATAAACTGGTGGACTCGGAGGCCTTTCAGAAATTTGTGGCCATTAGAACACCACTATGGAAGGTCACAGGAAGGAAATATTTCCCGCAGAAGAGCATTCCAGAGCTATATGGCCGTGTTCAGCGGCAAGTGAATGTATCTCTGGCACGCAGTGTTGGTGCCAAGATACATCTGACCACAGACACGTGGTCTAGCAAACACAGGCAGGGAAGGTATATAACTTTTACCACCCACTGGGTGAACTTTCTGACGGCCGTCAAGCATGTAACCCGTGGCACCCGTGCAGATTTGGTTTTACCACCACGGATTGCATGCAGGCCTGCCTCTTCTTCTCCTCCTCCTACTCCATCCTCCCTCTCCTCCTCGGCTGACTCCTCCTTTTCCGCTGCTACCGTCTCTTCTGCTGCGCCGCCCAAGATCCCCAGAACCTATTCGACATGCCAGGTGAGACGTTGCCATGCTGTGCTGCGTCAGTTGTGCCTGGAAGCCAAGAGCCACACTGATCCTGCACTCCTTTCAGCTTTGCTTTCACAGGCAGATCAGTGGCTAACACCGCTCAATTTGTCAGTTGGTAAAGTGGTGTGCACGCTGAAACAGGGCAAAATTACACACGTGCCATGCATGGCACACATCCTGAACTTGGTCATGCAGCATTTCGTTGTCAAATATCCTGGGGTCCAGGACATCTTGCGGCAGACCAGGAAAATATTGGACTATTTCAGAAGATCTTACACAGCAATGGCTCGCCTAGCTGACATTCAGCGGTGACATAACCTGCCCATCAGATGTCTTATTTGTGACTGCTGGACGCGATGGAACTCAACCTTGTATATACTTGATATGCTGCTCCAGCAGAAACGTGCAGTTAACGACTACCTGTACGAACTCTGCGGCAGGACAGGTTCTGGGGAGCTGGGTTTTTTTTTCACCACGCCAGTGGCTGCTCATGTGCATCGCAGACTTCTGCGGCCATTTAATTAGATCACCAAACTGGAAGTCGCAATGCTGGATGAATATAGAAAGCATATTATAGTTGATTTGTATTGTGCAGCATTGTGACTGGTGAGCAGTTCTGCAGTGATACTACAATGACAAAGAGTGACAAAAAGTATTATAACTGGTGTGATAGACCAGTGGCCCCCCAAAACAACAGATTGAAGCGGGGGTGTTTTATAACAATATACTTTCATAATAGTGTATTTGGGTACTGCAGAAATTTTGCCTCTGCATCATCAACGTCACCTTCACCACCACTAACATTAGAGATCTCGGAGTAGGCAGCAACAGCGGGGACCAACCTCTTTGGGCTGATCTGGGTACTGTCGTCAGACTGCTGAGTGGCGGCTGTTGCTACCTCCTCTTCCTGATCCGATGCCAAGAATGGCTGGGTATCGTAAATGTCTTGTGATGGATCGGAAAATAATGCCTGTGACTCAAGCGGAGGGTACATGGTGGTGGTGTTGGTGTTGGTGTCTTTGAGGGTGCACACAGCAGAGAGTGAAGAGGGTGCAGATAGAGAGGATGAGGAGGGTGCAGAAGAGGAAGGCTGAGTGAGCCACTCAACCAAGTCTGGTGCGTCCTTTGACGTAATCGAACGTACCTTCTGCAACTTCCCACTTTGGCTCCGGCCTGGTGCTCCTGACCTACCCCTACCACCCCTGCGGAAGGGCCTGCCTCTTCCTCTGCCTGTCATATTTAAATGATCCTGTGACAAAAGTCTCTAGAGAAGCGCAGTATATGTGGAAGAAGGTATATAACACCCCGCTTCAATCTTTCGTTTTGGGGGGCTACTGGTATATCACACCAGTTATAAAAAAAAAAATTCCCATTAACTTTTGTCACTGTGTGTAGCACAGTTAACGCAGCGAAAGAGGCAAAATTTCTGCAGTACCCAAATACACTATTATGAAAGTATAACACCCCACTTCAATCTGTCGTTTTAGGGGGCCACTGGTTTATCACGTCAGTTATGAAAAATATTTTCTAGTAACTTTTGTCACTGTGTGTAGCAGAGTTAACGCAGCGAAAGAGGCAAAATTTCTGCAGTACCCAAAAACACTATTATGAAAGTATAACACCCCGCTTCAATCTGTCGTTTTGGGGGCCACTGGTTTTTCACACCAGTTATGAAAAATATTTTCTGGTAACTTTTGTCACTGTGTGTAGCAAAGTTAACACAGTGAAAGAGGCAACATTTCTGCAGTACCCAAATACACTATAATATGCTTTCTATATTATAAAGTATTTTATAAGTGTATTACACCCCTATATACTGCACACCAAACAATAAAACACCTATACCAAATACCAGTCATTTAAAGGACTTTTGTGGACCTATTACCAAACGATTTGTGACACTGACAATCTGTCCCTGCTCCACACAGCAAACCTCTCCCTACACTGACAAAAGACAGAATATAGACACTTAGACAGTACACCTATACCAAATACCAGTCCTTAACTACCTCCCACCCGGGCCATAGTACATATACGGCCGGGCGGGAGTCTCGTCCTTCTGAATGGACGTTCCGGAACGTCCTTCAGAAGGAGAGAGATCGCGCCGCCGCGGGCACGCGCAGCGGCGCAATCTCGATGTGCCTGTGTCCCTCGGACACACGGCAACAACATTCGGCAGGAGGGCCCTGTGATTGGCCCTCCTGATCACATGACGGCTGTGTCCAATCACAGCCGTCATGTAATGTAAATAGAGCCGTTGTAACGGCTTCGATCTCTTCTCCTCCTGACAGATCCTGTCAGTGAGGAGAAGATCAGAGGATCGGTGCTGCTGCGGGGGTGATCAGTGAGTATTTCTAATTACTCACTGATCACAGGGGGGGTCTGTGCTGGTAATCAGAACATTGATTACCAGTGCAGCCCTGGGGGGTGCCACTAAGCCACCAGGGATGCCCACCCATGACCACCAGGGATGCCCACTATGGCCACCAGGGATGGCAAGCAGGGCTCAGAGAGCCCCCCAGTGCCCTCCCTATCAGTGTTGCCCATCAATGGCATCTATCAGTGCTGCCCATCAGTGCCATTATTGCCATCTATCAGTGCCGCCCACCAGTGCCCATTATTGCCCACCAGTGCTGCCTATCAGTGCCCATCAGTGCCCCCCATCAGTGCCGATCATTGCCGCCCAACAGTGCCACTATCAGTGCCCATCAGTGCCGCCAATAAGTGCCCATCAGTGCTGCCTATCAGTGCCCATCAGCGCTGCCTATCAGTGCCCACCAATGCTGCATATCAGTGCTATCTATCAGTGCCACATATCAGTGCCCATCAGTGCTGCATATCAGTGCTACCTATCAGTGCCCATCAGTGCTGCATATCAGTGCCACCCCATCAGTGCCACCCCATCAGTGCCACCCCATCAGTGTCTCCTCATCAGTGCCTGTCAGTGCGGCATCATCAGTGCTCATCAGTGCAGGAAAAAACATATCTATTTACAAAATTTTATAACCTAAACAAGAAACTTTTTTTTTTTTTTCAAATTTTTCAGTCTTTTTTTATTTGTGCACCAAAAAAGAAAAAACCTGACGGTGATCAAATACCACCAAAAGAAAGCTCTATTTGTGGGGAAAAAATGACACAAATTTGGTTTAGGTACAGTGTTGCATGACCGCGCAATTGTCATTCAAATTGCAACAGCGCTAAAAGCTGAAAATTGGTCTGGGAAGGAAGGGGGTTTAAGTGCCCAGTATTGAGGTGGTTAAAAGGACTTTTGTGGACCTATTACCGAGCGATTTGTGTCACTGACAATCTGTCCCTGCTCCACACAGCAAACTTCTCCCTACACTGACAAAAAGCAGAATGTAAAATGGCAGCCAGATCAGGTCTATTAATAAGGTAGGCGGTATGTCCATGTGCTGAAATGTCTCAATTGGCTGTCCTGTACCACCTGATGGATGTGTCATGGGTCAAAGTTTTTCACAATGTAAAAGAATATGGCGGCCGCGAGCATCGCCATGTGTTCGCATGATCAGCGGACAGCGAACGAGCAAAGTTCACTGCGAACCGACCGCCGGGTGAACCGCAAGGCCATCTCTATTCACTGGTATAAACAATCATAATGTTTAAAAAAAAAATCTGATCACTTCCTCAGAGTAGTACAGTGTTACTATGGTAACACTGTATTGCTCTGGTTGCAGTGTGTAAAAAAAAAAAAATGGTAAAAAACAGAAAAATGTATTACAAAAATAGGAAAAAAAATATTATTATTATTATTTTTTTTTTTTTTTCAATGGTTTTTATTGAATTTTTTCAACAAAGGAAAAGAAAAGGTTACAAACAATAACAGCAGTGCAGCATTAATTTTAACATTCCACTTAGAGTAAATGACAAGGAGAGGCGTCAATAGACTTAGTGAACTAGTAAGGCAGATCCACGTCTCAGGCATTTCATGGAATTAACGACAGGACAGGTATCCGACATTCCCCCATCCCTCTCGGGACACCCCAGTGGGAGCAAAAACTGCATCCCGGGGGGAATGGTAATCTACTTACAATGAATGGTTATTGAGAAAAGAAGATACTTCCTCAGGAGTTCAATACATTAGCATGAAGGATGCTACAACAGTGGGAGAATGGTACAAATCAGCTGTGAAGCGTATGCATCCCATTTGCAGAACTAAAGCTTACTTTAGGAGAAGAGGGAGATGGTTTCCATATCCCTTACTAAACATGAGTACTGTAGTGAAGTCCATAACCCAGTATAAAGAGCCTCATTGGCATATAACTTCCTGGTCCTGATCCCCATAGCCCTATTGGGAAGGGAGGTAATAACAGTATCTAGGTGGCAGAGAGGTCAGGACCAGCCACAACATAATATCGACTAGATAACCCGGGGAGAGAGGAACTTCAAACCCATCTTCCCCATAAACTGTATTTAGCATATACCAAAAGGAATTCTACTAGCAACAAAAACAGAACCCCTCGTCGTGTGGTTCATTGTGAAAAGTGAAAGTTATCTCAATGAAGTCAGGCAAAAAGGCCCACTGGCCTAAAATAGAAGAAAGAAAGAGGCCAGGGGGAAATGGAGAAAAGGAGAAGAGGGGAAAAGAAAAGCAGTAGAAACGCTGAAGAACAGCCGGTCTCCAGGGCCGCAGATGGTTATCATTTAGTTCGGGTGCACGCCGGGAACCAATGAGATTCCCACCACATATGTGGCCCAAGGTTCCCAGATTCTTTCAAATTTCGACACAGTGTCCGTGAGCACACTCACCAATCTCTCCTGGGTCATAACCCATGTGATCTTATTGTGAATCTTCCGGATAAAGACAGTAGATTTCTTCCAAGCTCCTGCAATAGAGAGCCTAGTACCGAGTAAAATGTATAGAATCAGCTTTTGGGTGTGTTTCGGCACCCCAGGAATTAGTGTATTTAGTAGGGCTATTTGGGCCGATTTAGGAATTCTATGGTTAGTGACCTTGTAGATCATATGAAAGATCCGATCCCAGGTGCCTCTTATACGTGGACATTCCCACCATACATGGATCATGGACCCTGAGAGCTGACATCCCCTGAAACACAGGGGTGAGGAGGAAGGATACATTCTGTGCAACCTCGTTAGCACCAAGTACCAGCGGGTTATGACTTTTAAGCTAGCTTCCATTAAAGATACGCTGCCTATCCCTTGAAAAGAACGGAAGCATGCCCTGCCCCATTCCTCCACATCCCAAGATTCCGCCAACTCCAATTCCCAGGCCTTCATATAAGGCAATTTGTCCCCTATGGAAGCAAGTGACAGGTATATCAGAGAGATGCCCCCTCTCTGCTCCCTGGAGTTGCAACACCATACCTCGTATTCCGTAAAGGATAGGGGGGGAGTCTCTTTCGCTGAGATTGATGAGAGGAAATGGGAGATTTGATAGAAACGGTATGTTTCAGATTTTGGCATTTTAAGCTTGTCAGTACAATGTGCAAGAGAGAAGGGTCCGCTTTGCGTAAAAAAGTGTCCGATACGATAGAGGCCCTTGTCTAGCCACCACTGGAACGCCTTGATGTCCATTCCTGGGTGAAAGGCCGGGTTGTGGAATAGATGAGATAATGGACACATGCTAGAGGTGAGGGATGGCAGACATCGTAGTTTGTCCCATAAAGCGAAGGAGGACGACAGGACTGGGGATAGAATGGGAGGTCTGTTTTTAGGGGGGCACCAGAGAAGGAAATCCAGTGTGTAAGAGGGTACTGCCTGTTTTTCTATTTGAACCCAATCCGGCTTTTCGTAGCGGGAGTATATTATGGATAGTTGAGACAACCTGGCGGCTTGATAGTAGAGCCAGAAATTGGGGACTCCTAGCCCTCCTTGTTTCCTTGGGCAGTACAGAGTCTTGCGAGACAATCTGTATCCCTTGCCGCCCCAGATAAATTTTATGACAGAGTTTTGGAAAGAGCGTAACGGGGCTTTGAGAAGGGGGATCGGCAATGCTCTGAACAGGTAAAGGAGTCTCGGGAGCAGATTCATCTTTATAGCATTGATTCTACCCAACCATGATAAATGATGAAGCAACCAACCCTGCATCTCTTTACCCAAGACTTGGTAGATACTTGTGTAATTCGCTTTATGGAGATCTTCCAATTTGGCCGTGAGGTTAATCCCCAAGTATTTAATTTGCTTGTCTTTCCAGGTAAAAGCAAATGAAGATTTTAAACGTTGAGCCTCCACAGCATTAACGGAGATATTCAGAACCGATGATTTTGCCAGGTTAACTTTAAGGCCAGAGAATTTCGCAAAGTCTTCCAGCACCTTGCAAATGTTTGGCAGGGAGGTGGAAGGGGAAGTTACAAACATGAGTACATCATCCGCAAATAATGCACATTTATGTTCCTGTGGTCCGCACAACACCCCTCTTATATCCGGGTTGGTGCGGAGTGCAAGGGCCAGCGTTTCTATCGCTATGGCGAATATAAGGGGGGATAGGGGACAACCCTGCCTTGTTCCTTTCGAAATCGGGAATGCCCTCGAATAAAAGCCCTGGTATCTGATTTGTGCTGTCGGGTAGGAGTATAGAGACCTAATTATTCCCATGAAGTTATCCCCAAAGCCCCAGCGTTCCAGGATCGTGAATAAATACGGCCATTCGACCGAATTGAAGGCCTTTTGCAGATCTAAAGAAAGAAGAATACCTTCCTGTGGACCTCTACCATCCCACCCAGTTTGCAATATGGAGATTATGTCAATAGCGCCTCACACCTGGTCAGGACCCTGCCTCCCCGGGATGAAGCCTACTTGGTCCTTATGAATATAATGGTTGATGAAAGACGCTAATCTATTGGCCAGAATTTTAGTGAGGATTTTTAAATCATTATTGATTAATGAGATAGGTCTGTAATTACCCACCTCACCTGGGTCCTTGTCCGGTTTTGGAATGGCGGAGATAAAGGCTAGGTTGCTTTGCTTATCTATGGGAGTCCCACCTTTGAGAGTATTAATAAACCTCGCTAGATAGGGGGAAAGTATCTCCGAGAAGGTTTTATAGTAAATATTAGAGAAGCCATCCGGGCCAGGGCAAGAGCCCACCTTAAGGTCCTTGATTACCATTTTGATTTCTGCTACAGTGAAGTTTGCTTCCAGGATATCCCTATGTTTTGTGGAAATGCTAGGTATGGGCAATTCCCGTAAAAAGTCATGCATATTAAGAGCATTCCCGGAAGAATCAGACTTGTATAGCCTTTCAAAATAAGTTGAAAACTCCTCCATAATACGTTGTGGGTTTTGGGTCCTGCGACCCCCTTGTACTGAGATCTTAGGGAGAGCCTGGAGTCTAGGTCTAGGTCTAAGGTTGAGAGCCAGCATTGAGCCCGTCTTGTCCCTGAGGTGGTAGAACCTGGCGCTTTGCCAGCGGAGGTGCTTTTCCGCCGAGTTGGTCAGAGCCAGATTAAGTTCGGCCCTGGCTGCATCCAGAGTCCTCGCAGACTTTGCAGTAGGATTCTGTTTGTGACAGGAGCACAGGTTGGTAAACTGTTTTTCAAGGCGGTCTATATGAGATCGCCTGTCTCGTTTAATGTTTGACGCAATTTGGAGAAGCTTCCCTCTGATTGTCGTTTTATGGGCCGCCCATAGTGTTGTGGGAGATATCTCACCCTTATCGTTCAGGGAAAAGTATTCCGAGATTGCACTTTCGAGCTCAGTTACCCTGCATGGGTCACTCAGTATTGATTCGTTCAGTCTCCACTGGAAAGGTCCCCTAGGAGCGTGGAAGCGAGACACCCTGACGGTCACCAATGAGTGGTCTGACCAGACCACATCCTTGATATCCGCTGAAGTCAGGGACGGGATTAAAGCCTGAGAAACTAACAGATGATCGATGCGGGCGAAAGTCTGGTGAGGATGAGAAAAATGGGTATAATCTTTTGCGGTTGGGTGCAATTCCCTCCAGCTATCTACCAATCCCATCTGGTTTATCAGTTTAGCAATTTGTGAGCTATGTTTCGGTGGTTTAATCCCTCGGGAGCCCGGTGGTTTAGATTTGTCCAATCCGTAATCAAAAGCAGTGTTGGAATCTCCTCCAAACACAATATGGCCCTCCAAATGTGGCAATAGCTTTTTAAACATTTTACGGAAGAAAGCGGTTTGATTTTGATTAGGCGCATAGTATGAGACGAAGGAATATAGTTGCTCATCAATAGTGCCCTTAACCAAGATGAATCTGCCCCCGGGATCCCCCAGCTCAGAGTGAAGAGAAAACTGGCAGGATTTGGCAAGCAAAATAGCCACCCCGCGTTTTTTGTCATCCGCGTTAGCCAAATAGAACGTGGGGTATTTAGCATGTAAAAACCGAGGTTTGTAAGATTTCGGAAAGTGAGTTTCCTGAAGCATCAAGACCTCCACCCTCCTATGGTGAAAGTCCTGAAGTGCCTTCCTTCGCTTCACGGGAGAGTTTAGACCCTGCACATTGTGAGTCGCCATCCTGAGGTATGGTACTGAACATTTAGAACTAGCCATGGGGCAGAGAGTGTGAGTGCATCTGGAACACCATGTCACTTACCTGAACCCGTGGTGAGGAATCCTGCAGGGAGACCGGACTGCTTGGGGGGGCTTGCGTGTAAATATATGTCTGAAAAGCTTGATCCTGGAGACCAACTGTAGAAGGGTAAGAAGAGAAGGGGTGAATAGAACTCAGAAAAGGTAAAGAGGAGGCAGACCTACATCCAAAAAGGATGACAGTTGCCGGGTCGAGGTCTGCTGCGACCCGGCAAATGGTATCGCACAGTTCCTGCCCCCCAAATTGGGGAGGCTGGAAAAGATCACGAGAGAGAACCGAGATTTTCTCTCGTGATCAAAGGAGGCGCCATCCGGCCACCCCGGCTGGGCTCCCGCCCATATTATATATCAAAAATGAAGAATAACAATGAAAGAACAGCCATATACATTATATAACGTAACACATCCCGTTTCCCAATGAAAGATTGAAAAGCAAATGACCGGAGTCATTGGACCATACTAGGTAGCCTAGCCCGAGCGTATGATGTTTGCATCGATCAGGTGTATGGGAAACAGTCAAATCCAGGGGATATAATTCAAAACCCAAAAAAAAAAAAAAAAAAAAAAGGGGGGGGGGGGGGTTGTTCAAAATGTAAATGTAAAGCAGTCAGTTGGTTGACAACAAAAATAACTTAGCAACTCGCCAGACTCAGGACATGAGGAGGAAGTCACTAATGGGGGCAAAAATACCCCAGGTATGAAAATGGTAGGAGAGTCAGCTAGAGATGATCAGGGAGGCTTTCCGTCCTTGGAGCGCTTGAAGTTCGACTTGTGCCACAGGGGAGCAATAGGGCTAGATGGGTTAGGGCGTTTGGCGGATCCAGAGCTCGAAGTGGAGGGGATTGGGTCCGATGTTTGAGGAAGCAAATGAAGGTGATGAAGTAGTTTTTCACCGTCTGAGAAGCTTGAAAAAGAGTATGTCTTGTTCTTGTAAGTAAACTTGAGTGCAAAGGGGAATGACCACCAGTATTTCAGTTCTTTCTGTGATAGAATGGACAATAACGGTTTTAGGGTTTATTATTTTTTTTTACATACTGTCACCAGTCGGTGTCTCTGATCACCAGCACACCTGTTCAATGATAATGCTGTACTGCGCTGGTGACAGTATGTAAAAAAAAAAAAAATTGTGATTTTTTTTTTTCATTTCCTAATTTTTTTTCCAAAAAAATGACACAAAAAATTACAACTTCCAAAAACTCACCATGCCTCTTACTAAATATCAAAGACATTATACTTTCCAAAACTTTGGGGGATATTTGTGCTGTTCTGGTGTTTTTGGGTCTCAAGAAATAGAAGGCTGTAAGTACATCAGGATTGATCGATTTTCAGATATATTTACCATAGTTTGTGGACTCTATACCTTTCCTACAGACTAAATAATAAACACTGATTTTAGTTTTTTTCACCAAAAAAAATGTAGCAGAATGCATTTTGGCCAACATTTATGAAGAAAGATTATTTATTTGCAAATTTGTATATCAGAAACAAATAAAAACGCATTGTTTTTCAAAGTTTTCAATATTTTTTAAATTTTTTTAGCAAAAAATCAAAACCCAGTGGTGATTAAATACCACCAAAAGAAAGCTCTATGTGTGTGAGGAAAATAGCGTTAACTAGAGCCTGTCAGTGATGAAGATAGGTAGATAAATAGACGATGATAGATAGAGATAGGTAGATAAATAGACGATGATAGATAGAGATAGGTAGATAAATAGATGATGATAGATAGAGATAGTAGATAATAGGGATAAGCTTCAAGTTCGAGTCAAACATTGAATGACAAACAAATTAGGCTTCTTCGTGGGAACTTCGAGTTCCCGCATTATTATGGACTCTGACCTCTGATTCCAATTCAGCTGGCCAAGGGATTTGAACCCACAACCATCTCAATTGCAAGCCTGGTATTCTACCACCTATGCCACTGTCAAGCCTGCTTAGGCTGAATACACAAGTTCCTGGGCAGTGTGGTCATATACCTATATCTCTATCTATCTATCTATCTATCTATCTATCTATCTATCTATCTATCTATCTATCTATCTAAAAAAAATGGTGTGGGGTCCCCCCCAAGATCCATACCAGGCCCCTCGGTTCTGGTATGGATTTTAAATGGAACCCCACATCAAAATAAAAAAAAATGGCGTGGGGTTCCCCCTAAAATCCATACCAGACCCTTATCTGAGCACACAGCCTGGCTGGCCAGGATGGGGGTGGGGGCAAGCTAGCGCCCCCCCTCCTGAACCATACCAGGCCACATGCCCTCAACATGTGGGGAGTTGGGTGCTTTGGGACAGGGGGGGCTCTGCCCCCCCACCCCAAAGCACCTTGCCCCCATGTTGATGGGGACAGGGATCTCTTCCTGACAATTCTGGGCTGTTGTTGTGGGGGTCTGCGGGGGGGAGGCTTATTGGAATCTGGAAACCCCCTTTAACTGGGGGGGCCCCCAGATCCCAGCTGCCCCCCCATGTGAATATCCCTACCCATTTACCAAAAAAGTGTACAAAAAAAATAAAGACAAAAGCCAGTTTTGGACAAGTTCTTTATTAAAAAATAAAAAAAATAGTGTCCCCTGATGATCAGTCGCCTGCCCACAACCAAAAAATAGAAAAAAAAAAGAAGCTCCTGCTTCTTCGAACGCTTCCCATGCTAATGAGCTGCTGGAGTTTGGCAGCTCTTTTATAGGGATCTGATGTCACAAGCCGCCCCACAATGCACTGCTCAGGTGCAGTGATTACTTGACATCAGTAATTTATTCACACATACATTGTACACAATGTACCCAATATAAATTAACATGGGGGGGCTGGGATCTGGGGGCCCCCTTGTTCAAGGGGGCTTCCAGATTCCGATAAGCCTCCCCCCACAGACCCCCACAACCACAGCCTAGGGATGTGGGGAAGAGACCCCTGTCCCCATCAACATGGGGGCAAGGTGCTTTGGGGATGGGGGGCAGAGCCCCCCTGCCCCAAAGCACCCACCCCCCCATGTTGATGGCATGTGGCCTGGTATGGTTCAGGGGGGCACTCACTCGGCCCCACCCCCATCCTGTGTGCTCGGATAAGGGTCTGGTATGGATTTTAGGGGGAACATCACACCCTTTTTTTTTATTTTGACGTGGGGTTCCATTTAAAATCCATACCAGAACCGAGGGGCCTGGTATGGATCTTGGGGGGGACCCCACACCATTTTTTTTAGATAGATAGATAGATAGATAGATAGATAGATAGATAGATAGATAGATAGATAGATAGATAGATAGATAGAATTTCGTTTATGCCAGCCTTACATTCTATATGCTGACGTTGTTTGATTCGAATATTCACTGAAGTTATGTGGAAAACAAACTCAACCAAATAACGATTTCATTGGACATAATACAATTCTTCAATTTTGGCCTCTTCAAAATGTCAGTTCCTGTTTTGGGTCTGTTCGGGTCTGATGAAAAAAAAACTGGTTTATCCATAAATAGGGCTTGTTACCTTAGAACAACCACGCACTTTCCCAACTGTCCAATAGCCTTTTGAACATCTTTATTTCTTAGGCTGTAGATTAAAGGGTTTAACATTGGTGTAACAATTGTATAGAAAACTGACACCATCTTGTCTGTCACTTTGGTATCTGAATACCTCGGTCTCATGTACATGAATATGGCTGTTCCATAGAAGATGGTCACCACGATAAGATGGGATATGCATGTGGAGAAGGCTTTGTAATGCCCAGAAGGTAGTTTCACAATGATTAGGAAAATGTGTATATATGAAAAGAGGATTAGGCACATGGGGATCAGAAGCAATATGGATGCACCAACCAAAGTTATGATGTTGTCCACTAAGATATCCCCACAAGATAGCTGGAGTAAGGATGGAGCTTCACAAAAGAAATGGTTGATGGTGATATGTCCACAAAATCTTAAATGGCATATAAAATATATATCTAAGGAGGCTATGCTACCACCCGCCATCCAAGACAAACCAATCATCCTCATACAAGAGACTATATTCATAATAACATTGTAACGTAGGGGATTGCAGATAGCCACATATCGGTCATAGGCCATGAAAGCCAACAGTATGCACTCTGTCTCAGCCATAAAAAGAAAGAAGAAAACTTGAAGAACACAACCAGTATATGAAATAGTTTTTTCAGACAAAACAATATTTAGTAGCATCTTGGGCACAATTATTGATGTATAACAGATGTCCAAGAAGGACAAATTAGTAAGAAATAAATACATAGGGTTGTGCAAATGGTTGTTTGTTCTGACGGCCACTATAAGGAGAAAGTTCCCGGCCAGTGTGGTAACGTAGAAAAGTGAGAATAACTGGAACAGCCATGGTTGTATGTTGGGATTGTCTGTAAGTCCAAGAAGAATGAATTCTATTATTTTACTTTGGTTTTCAGCTGCCATGGTCACACTCTTCTAATATTAGTTGATTGGTCTACAGCTGAACATTTTGTGAAATTAGGGACAAAATAAGAAAGAACTATATGAGGGAAAAACCTATGAAAATAAATAATTTTGTGGACATACAACACAAACCTATAAGAAGTTAAATTTGGTTTATGGATAACATAAAAAAGATGCATCCAGGTGATATACTGCACTGAACTGTACCCTAAAGGATAAGTTCACCTTTTAACAAAAATATAATAAATGTACATTTTTTTTCAGGCAAAAAAGTGTATTTATTTACTTTTTTTTGGTTTCTGGAGGCTCTAAAGATTTTCCTAGCGATTAGCAGATCACTGGTGCCATGCAGGTCTCCTTCAGACCTGTCAGTGTATCTGTGTGCCCGTACATCAAATGGCCGAGCAGATACAATCTGACAGGAAGACTCAATGAACTAACACAGTGCTACACAGAGCTCCACAGCACTCCATTGCACTCTGGTAGCTAATTAAAACCTACAAGCCGAAAGCAAAGAATTGTCGGGACCTGTAGTTTTTCATTGGCCGTGATATACATATGATATATGTTGGATATCATGCAACAAAACACGCTGGATATATGAATTGAATATGTCGGTACCAAAAGGGTTAAATATGGAAATAGATCTGAACTGTTTTATTATTATTTTTTAACCTGGTAGGATAAGTGCAATATTCTGACATTAGAGCATACACATTTTATAACTATGGTATAATTAGTACAAATAACTGGAATACAGTTACCTCATAATTATTTATTTATTGCATACTTTAGTTTACATGATTCGTTTTATAGGTTGGCAGTGTATATTAATTGTAAGCTGATTTAGATCATTGATATACTATATATATATAAATATATATATATATATATATATATATATATATATATATATATATATATATATATATATATATATACACAGTATACTGTATATATATATATATATTATAAACAACCATATAATAAATTAACACTAGAGGGCGCTATTTAGATAACAGAGTCTGCTGCATTGATAGTCTACTAATATAACGTCCATAACATTACAAACATATGGAATTCATTTAGCTTAGTCCAATACTTAAAATAAGAAACACATAGTATTTAATATCAAAAGTTTTATTGAGTTAACGAGAGGATTATTACATGAACATCGCACCACAGCAAAGTCAGGACGGAAGTGCCCTAAAAGGTATAGGTATGAAGCCCAAACACTCTAAGTGAGGTAGGAGAAAGTACCAATAAGGTGTAACCAAAGGTTTGGGTGTAGTAGGCAGAGCTGGGTGTATATATGGATGGAGGAAAACCAGAAATCTCAATCCCTAAAGACGCCTGATTGGCTGGTGAAATGCATTTGGCGGGAATATGCGGTGACATAATTTCCAGTCAGTGGAACGCACGACACGGTGGCGTTTCCTTGTGTTATTGCGATTTTATTGCTGTTCACAAGCAAATGTAATGGAAATGTTTTATTGGTTTATATTTGAATAAAAACGGTATTATACTATACCCATCTGTCCCTTTATATGGTATCTGAGGCTGAAGAGTTGATACAGAGGGTCTGAAGGAGAGTGGTGGAGGAGAGGAGCAATGAAGCAGAGGTGGAATTGATCATCCTTGCAAAGGCCTGGGAGGGTAATATCCACAAGCCTATGGAGACGTTGTAGCTGAAAAGTAGGACGTCAAAGACATCTGGTGAGTGTCGCAGAGCACTGAGTGTTGCATGAACCACAGAGAAGTCATAGGAGGTGTATTAAAGCACTTTTTGTATATGGAGCCCCTTATGAAGAATTTCTGAAGCACTTTAAACACACATTATTCATGGGAAGCACTTTTACAGATGAATGTTTTATTTGGGACTTACTATAACACTATATGTTGATTCACTTTCAGATGCATATAAATTGTGGAGAGGCAAGCCCGTGCCACTGTTTATTTTAGCAATTTGCACCAGATTTTTGGAGAGGCAGGCCTGCTGATTGCACAGGTGTGGGTAGGGTTCATAATAGACCTCAAGTTAGAGCTCAGGGCTCCACCCAATAGACAGGAAGTCTGTGCATGGGAGTCAGGAGGACGCCCATCCTCTCTAGAAGTCAGAGGCTGCATAGGGCAGCCAGAGCGTCCATGTCTGCAGGAAGCAGATGTAGTCCACGACTGAACAGCGGGGAGCTGATACTGAGCAAGCTATGAGAGAGCTTGACTGAAGGATAACTCTGTGTTGGTCTGAGGAGCAGACCTAGGGCCTAGGCATGAGGCCTGAAGCAGTCGTGTGGCAAGTGAGTAAGCCAGGAGGCTGTAGCATTGTGCAAGTTACAGTAATAGTGGAACCCCTGCATGGGAAATTGCTGTCTTCTGTGAATTTTTTGATTCCTTTAAATAAAAGTGGGCTGCCATGCCCTTAAAAATGCAGTTCTGGATTGCTATGTAACTGGATAAAACATTTCATCATGGGATGTATAGGATTTGAGGCCCGAGCAGAAAAGGGTATTGTGATGGGAGTCACTTTGGTTGGGGGGGCCTGTGGAACCCAGCTTACCTTAGAGAGGTTACGAAATCCCTCTTTCTCCCTCCTAGGCTCTGTCTATTAGGGGCACAGGGTGGCCAAGGAAATGATGGACTTAACGGACTCAGAATATGGTTTGGATTACTCAAGTGGGACAGTAGTAATTATCAACAATATATCTCAAGAACTATGAAGATTTAATCCCACTTTACACTGTGAGACCTATAGACTGTTGTAGACCATTGCCATGAAGTCTGTGACTCCTAAATAATGTGTATTCCATGTACTTCAATGTAGGAGACGGACAGACTGATACTGGGGTCTCTTGCCATTGTCTGTATAATAAGGTGTTCTGTTTTTATACTTGGGATAATGTGTAATTTTGTATTTTGTTTTAGCTTTGTTGCCGGGCAGTCTTGTCATCCCAGCTGGTTTAAGTTGAGTTAATTAGCATGTGAATGATAACCTTGTATAGATGGTATTAGCCATGAGTCAGCTGTACCTCGTTATCTAATCAATGTGTGGTATTTTGGGTAAATATTTGAGTCATTGTTCATGTAGTGACTGACATACTTCTCAAGTGTATAAAAGTCTGTTTCTTGTTCACTAAAGAGTTAGTTGATGTTTTCAGACACATACAAGCTAAGTTTTCAGGCTAGTTTTGTATGTAGGGCGGCTGGAATATCTATGTTCAAGACTGTAGGAAGCCCACAAGTACAGTGTGGGTCAGCGGTTCCATTACAGGTATCTAAACTAAGAATAAAACATGCAACATATTGCATATTACCAGTCTATACAGTAGATGCAGTGCCTGCATTTATTTTATTTTTTTTAAGTTTTAAGTTTTTACCTGGTGATTCTGCCTGTGACATGCTTCCTGTCTTAGGATGAGAACTAAAGGCTTGTCCTGGCTTCAAGCAGGGTTCTGAGAACTTCAAAGATGTTCAGATGCCTAGCTCAAGCCCCACTGAATTTATTGGGGACCAAATCTGTAAACAGTAAAATACCCATTTTCTTGGCTAATAGGTAAGGGGTGTGTCAAAAAAATAGAATGGGGGTGGTCAGTGACCTAGGAAACATGTACCAATGAAAAAAATGAATAAAATCTCCATCCTTCCAGAAGCAGTGATTTTTTTAAATGCTTAAAATGAAACCATAAAAACGCCTGAACATGCCTTGAGGAGTGCCCTAGTCCTGATTATGAAGGGGTGCATCTTTGTAATGTACAAAACGTGCTGCAGCACTGACATTTATAAAGGATAAAAATGTTTATAATTGCAAAATAACATTTCAATGCCAATTTTTTTTAACCTCTTCCAGACCACCCTACATATATATACTGTGGCAGAGCGGCCCACCTGGGTAAAAATCATGTATCTGTACGTGATTTCTAGTTCCGGGTCTTTGACGCGCACGTGTGCCGCAGGCGACCCGCTTCTGCTGTGTTTGAACATAGTGGGAGCCAATCGGCGGGTCCAGGGGAACCCAGTGTTCTCTGGCACACCACAATCGTTACCGAGAAAAGCAGAACAGCAGTCTGCCTATGTAAACAAGGCAGATCACCGTTCTATGAGAGGGGAAGATGGAGATCCTGTGCTTCTGCTAAGAAGGAACACGGATCTCTGTCTTCCCCCAGTATAAGCACCTCCCCCACAAAGTTAGAAAGCACTCCCCAGGATACACATTTAATCCTTTGATTGCCCTTGATGTTAACCCCTTCCCTGCCAGTGTCATTAGTACAGTGCTTTTTTTTTTAGCACTGATCACAGGTGTCACGGGTCTCCAAAAAGTGTCACTTAGTGTCAGATTTGTCCGCCGCAATGTCGCAGACCCACACAAAATCACTGATCGCCACCATTGCTAGTAAAAAAAAAAAAATCTATAAATCTATCCCATAGTTTGTAGACACTAGCTTTTGTGTAACCCAATCAATATACGCTTATTGGGAGTTTTTTTTACCAAAAATATGTAGCAGAATATATATTGGCCTAAATTGATGAAGACATTTTTTTAAAATCTTATTGGATGTATTTTATAGCATAAAGTGAATAATATTGTTTTTTTTTTCCAAATTGTCGGTATTTTTAAGTTTATAGTGCAAAAAAATGAAAGGATATCAAATACCACCAAAATAAATCTCTATTTTTAGGAAAAAAAGGACATTAATTTTATTTGGGTACAGCGTCACACGACCACGCAATTGTCAGTTAAAATAATGCAGTGCCGTATCGCAAAAAAATGGTCTGGCCATGAAGAGGGTAAAACCTTCCTCGGCTGTAGAGGTTAAACACACAGACCCTAATAAGGGTCTGCAATGTATTTTGATGGACCTTTAAAGGGGTCTGTGTGCTGTTTAAAAAAAAAAAAAGATGCAGAGTTCTAGTTTTAAAAAAAAAAGTCTTCCTTTCCCCTGAAGTCACCCGCCCCTATTGATATACTCTTCCTCTGTGGTGAGGGGTAAAAAAATGAAGGGGCAATGGCAGTCGCTTATGAAAAGTGCCAACTACTCCCACCTCTTCCAGTTCCTGCCTTCATAGAACCCTTTACTAGAGCTTATTTAAATGAAACAGGATCCATGAATAGAGGACAGACAGATGATTGAAAGGTCCTCCCCCAGGTGGGGGTCTGAAAGTAGGGGCTTGTTAATATCTGGAAGAAACCTTCCGTTAGTAACCCCCCTCTCCCTTCCATATGAATAGGTATTGGATACACAGGACCCCTAATCATTCACATTGTCTGGTAAAGAGTTTGTGTGTCATTGTGGTGTTGGAACACTGAAGTTTATACGGTCCGCACAGTGGGGTTTCAGCATTTGCTAATAAAGTGTTATCTCTTGTGTTTCACATGACACATGGACTACTTATAATGTTTTAGATATTGAGTTTTTAATGCACTTATTTACGTTTAAAGTTTTGTCATGTGGATATATATACCACTATAACTCTTTTCTTCCACTCCATGTTTCCTGGGACCATAATGTTGCTATGATCGAAGGGGGCATTGGGGACATCATTTAAAGCGACCTTGGGGTAAAGCAAGGAAGCTTAAACCCCTGCAGTATAGTAATGAGCTTTTGAACACTGAGGTAGTCATTCCCTGACTTGTTCAAGTGTTTGAGTGCTGATTCCTGGGTTTGTAGACAATTGTACTCTCTGTGCTGACAGGGGCGCTTGGGATTTGGTAAGTCTTAGTACATCCTCTACCACAGTGTAACGCTCCACCATCCACCTCAGTTGGTCCATCACTTGGGGCTCCCCATGACTGATCCAATGCTGAAGATCAACTGGAAGCACACTTAAATAATGGCCAGATGTAGCAGCCATGCATTTGGGACCAAAATGACATGCTACTGAGATACTTCCAATGATGCATCATGTGCTACCGGACAGCAAAAGTCAACCCAAGGTGAGCTAAGGTCTCCCCTTTTAGCTGGAGTCAACTGTCAGTAAATCATGCTAAGCCCTTTGTAATTACCTTGATAGAAATGGAGCAATAAGGCTAGCACACTGGTCCTGAGTCCATCCCTCTCTCTTGGCTGTGCGTTCAAAAGTGGTCAAGAAAGCTTTAACATAATTGTGGGGAGTTTTTGTAAGAAATGGCTGGCCCTCACCTTCCCTTGGTTACTAGGGATAATAATCCACTAGAGCAAACAACTGGGTCTGGCTCCTTTTAAACCTCCAGCTGCACTGCCTGAGACTGCTAAATCTTATTAAGAGAGCCATGGTCTGTTTTTGTCATGCCTGAACTTCACCATAGCAGTTGTTGGCTTCCACAGAGGCCTGAAACAAGGCTTTCATGAATTCCTCCTAGCCATCTTCAGTGGTTTGCCATACTCTTCTTTGGTGGTTTTCCATACTAGTGCTGTTCTGACCCATGACATATAAAGCAAGTATTGACCCTTTAAATGTTAGTCCTATTGTTTCAAAGGCTTTTTTGACCAGAATGCCTGCATTTTCCACCTACTGTGATATTTTGGCATCTGGATCACTAGCCAGCTATGTCTTTGAAAAAGCAAATAGTTTTCATTCCTTCAAAAGGGAAACAAAGCAGCTTATCTTTAAAATGTATACAAACAAACCAGGTCATAAATAGGGATGATTGAACGGTTCGGGTCGACCATCGGTTCGACCCGAACATTGACTGTTCGAAGTTTGCCCGAATTCCGAACTTTTTGCGGTAAAAGTTCATAATTTGGCACCAGAACCGCCCCAAAATGCAATGGGACAGGAACTGGGCTTTAAAAGCCTGTGATTGGACCAGAAACATGAGTAAAAGCCAATTGAGGGGGCAGGAGTCTGCTAGGAATGTGATTGGAGTGACTAGCAGGTCCAGAGGCCAATCAGTAGGGAATACGCCCCCCAGTATATAACATAGCCCCGCCAAATCTCTAGCACTGTAATAGAGAGGCTGTGGAAGAAAGTGGAAGCAGTTCTGTTACTCCTGCTGCTCCAGTGTCATTTAGCAATTATAAGTGTGAGGAAAGGGATATGCAGTGTAGTTAGGGTACTATATACCACTATAGTTAGATTCAATAATCTAGTTTCTGTAGGGAAAGTGTTAAGTGTCAGGGTGACCGTAGTGTAGTTTAGGGTGAACTGACTCTGACTGCTCTGCCAGGGTGAACAAACTCTTCCATGTCAGGGTGACCGCCAGAAGAAAAAGATAATTTTTCTTAAAATTATTAGTAGAGCAGGGATGGGATTCCGCTTCTTTCACACCTGGGCGTTTTTGTTTCAGGCGTTTATTGAGCTTTTTTGTGGACGTCTTTGGAGGCAGGCATGACATCTGAACTTCTGTGTAAGGGTATATATACACACACACATATATGTATATATACACATACACACATATAGATACACACATATAGGTGTGAAAGGAGCGGAACCCCATCCCTGCACTACTGAAATAATTTCAGTAGCGCAGGGATAGGGTTCCACTCCTTTCACACCTTGGCGTTTTTGTTTCAGGCGTTTATTGGGCATTTTTTGGGCGTCTTTGGAGGCAGGCATGACATCTGAACTTCTGTATAGGGGTATATATACACACACACACACACATATATATATATACACACATACACACATATAGGTGTGAAAGGAGGGTAACACCATCCCTGCAAATAATTTCAGTAGCGCAGGGATAAGGTTCCGCTCCTTTCACACCTATATGTGTGTATGTGTGTATATATATATATATATATATATATATATATATATATATATGTGTGTGTGTGTATATATACCTGCGCTAATAAAAATTCTAAGAAAAATTATCTTTTTTTCTGGTTATGGACATGCTACAGAGCTGAAACTTCACAGGTACACTTTTAGACCCCCCAGACACTAAATCCAAAGAAATCTCATTTTTTTTTTTTTTTCAATAATTGGCTCTCTATCAAAAACGACAATTTTTAAGAACTTTTTTTTGTATGATTAATAGTCCCTGGTGCATGACCCAGAACCTTAGTTATAATCGCTCACAGGCACAAATAATAATAGTGATTATTAGTGAACTCAATGAAGAGTTTCTTTGTTTCTTAGACACAGCATATATTATACCCCTTCTTCTTATTCTATATAATACATGCGCATCTAAATATATGTTTTTATATACAATATACTTTTAATATGTACACCTCTTTTTCATACATCTTTGAGATTACGTAGGTCTATTTTACTAATATCCATTATTTGTATTCATTTTTATTCCTATTTTACATTCTTCATTGAGTTCACTAATAATCACTATTATTATTTGTGCCTGTGAGCGATTATAACTATCCTTACAAAACAGCCACTATTTTAAGTATTTGAGGTCTTTTTTATAATTTCGTCCCCGGAATAAATAAATTATTTTATTTTATTATCTGATAAATCTATCATCATATTTTACCTTTGGAAGTACAACATTCCGATTTAATATTATGTTCGCACACCTGCTATATAATTCACCGTCAGTTTGAATATTAATATCCCTTTCAATCCATGAAGCACTTAATATTTTTCACTCTGCACTTTCCCAAACACACCACTCTTATACACTGATCCGGACATGTAATTTTTGGTAATTCTGCCCGGTTACAGATTACTCGTCCTTTTTTTCCTTTTTTCCATTGGCAGATGGTCCGGTGATTTTATTTTATTTATCACACACGTATCCGGATACTTAGCTCTTAAATAGATCTGCCCGGTTACAGCTTACTCCCCTTTCTTCTTGTTTTTAATTGGCTAAATGGTCCGGTCACCTGGCAACCAGCCTATACAAATAGGCAGCGGAGACGACGCTACTCAGGCACCTGATGACGTCAGCTCTGACGAAACGCGTCGTGCGCGATTACGTCATTTCCGCCCCACTGCAACGCAGATCCGGTCGCTGACCCGCACAGCGTCCTGGAAGCGGCCGCCAAAGAGGGACTCGCGGCCCCTACTGCTTGGATGCCCGTTACCATTGTATCTTATGTGAGTACCTGACTTTTATCTTTCGGAATAAAGTTATTTTGTAAACGGTACATCACTATATTAGTACTTCTTCCTTACATATCATCATCGACTACACCTAAGAGGAGATCCTATTACCTGGCACTAAAGGGGGACATCCCCTCCCCCTCCATCAGGAGCCTTACAAGACAATGCTGCAATAAGGCTTGTTACCCCTGTAGGGGTACATACCTCCTGTGAGTGCGGGAGCAATTGGAGGGGTGCACCTGTGTGTTTCACCCATCACCCACATCACCCCCAAAGCATTGGAAGCACTTTACTTACACCTGAATAGCCATTTTTTCACTGATTACTGCATATACTGTATGTTTCTTTTAATCATGGATTTACCCAGCAACAATACAGACTGCTGATCTGATTTTTTGGGACTATTTATTCACTGCATGAGCACTATTTATTATTGTATTTATCCGTTACGAGCACAGATGTGAATTTACTGTATTTTACCTATATTATTTTAGTGCACGGAACATTATATCAAGTGTGCTTTTATATATACCTTCTGTCATTGGCACATATATTATTTATGCACTGTTTGCACTAAAACACTTTATAAACACCCCAACTAAGGAGATTAATTTATGTACCAATTTTGATATTGTTTTTACACTGAGTTTTTTTTATCAATTTACACTATAGCACTTTAATTAACAACATCTATTTTTATCACTTATAATCAGGCAGCGCCACTTTACCTCACCTTGCCCACATACCCTGATATAGCCTTTTGGCCATATTTTGAGGTAGGCTGCAGCCTTCCCTTACCGTCCACAAGCGCGGAATTTCTTACCTCTACTGTTCCACACAACACCTTATCTACACCTGCTGGCTGCGTGTACTGCCTTTTATTCCAGACCCTTTTAGTCCTAAGGTAGTGGAAGTCAGCATTGGAGGCGCTTTTCCACACATGATCTCAGAGCCAGGACCCATATCAGGACTTAAAAATCTTGGGAAAACTGCAAATCAGTTTTCCATCTTTAACAGACTACCCTGGAACCCTTTAACCCCCCACCCTGCACAAGTGAAAATCCCTGAATACTCCAAATTGCTTATTTTGTCATCCCCTTAAAGAGACCACAGCTAAAATAATGGTGACATATCTACCATCCAGAACCCATTCGTGGCATCCCATACAATATACTGTATATATTGCACCATCACCAGAAATCTCATAAATCTGCTTACCATCTATTCCTAAATGGCTAGTTCATTTCTTGGAGCTGCATACATATATACATGATCAAGAAATGCCTATGTAGCAGCCCTTTAACACCCATGCAAATGCAGTACCATCAGTCAAAATGCATTTACACTATGTTAAACTAGACAAAATAGAGAGAGGGGCCTATGGGTACCACAACCTATACGCAACTAACACAGCAAAAGAAAAGAAAAAAAAAAGTAAAATTCTAGAAAAATGGCGGATTTTACTGGTACCAAAAAGGAGGACTATACACAGTTATACATATAAAAGTTACAAATTTATTGCACGACAACTTTATCTGTTTAAAAACGTTTAAAACCAAAAAGAAAGAGAGCCTTAGTTCTCATACAATATACCAAGTAATCTAACAATCACTGTTTCTATGCTGGTTGTCCTAAGAGGTCAACGCGTTTCACATTCAATTGCTTCATCAGGACCTATATAACTTGACAGCACAGATAATTGTCCTAGATAACATAGAAAAGACATAATATTTATGAACCTTAATATGCAGACAAAGAAAATGGATTGAGTACTTATATAACTGCATTGACTTACAATATACTTGGGAGCTCCAGCAGTAGCAGCTGGGTGATGGTACATGAGATAATCTTTTGGGAATATTTACGTATGTTTCCTAATCTGGGTGTACTGAAGATAAAACCATACGTAAAGTCAACCAAAGCACAACTGTATTACAAACCAACTATAAAGTCCACATCACTAAGGGCGATATTTAATTATATCCATTGGCTCTTTACTATTTACTTGATTTTAACTTACAATTTTCTGAAAAGGATAATGATAATCGGCCCACCACAGTATGGGTTATAATCCTCCCTACAATGTTTTCTTAACCTACAAGGTTATTAAATGATAAATAATATAACATACCCTTACAGTCAATCATAACTATCCCAAGTCAGAGGTATAGTTACCTATAAAAGCTGTTTTAGGCCCCTAAGTTTAGTGCAAACACCATCCAATAGATAATTGTTATGTCCAGCCAGTATTATCAAAGGAATTATTACAGCATTTAAAAATCTTCATCATTAGCGCCTATAAAGTAATCCACAATAGATAGAAACTCATTATTATAGCTATAGATCCATACTACAGTCATAGTGTGTTAAGTAAATTATTAGTCTTACCAGAGACGATTCACAGACACTCATCCACCAACAGCTTAATGTCTATGAATGGCTGTGTCTCCTTTATGCTCATTTTGGTGCCAAAAAGCATATGTTGTACTATATTAAACAATACAAAAAGGTGCGCTCAGCTGCAAATATGTGAAATAAAAAAACTGCAGCAATCAAACACTCCTTGAATAGAGAGGAGAAAAATATGTTGTAAAATAAATAAGATGTGCTGTTTTTGACAGAGATGTTATCCTAAAAATGATTAGGTAACAGATGCAATAAACAATGTGCAATAAGCATAATCAAACAATAGTGAATGTTCAAATGGCAAAAGTGTCATTAGAAAAGTGAAACTCTGTTACCTAGAACGGTGTAATTAAGTGAATTACATAAAAAAAAAAAATATATGTATATTTTTGTGAATAAGTAGCCACGATCTGTTCACAAAAAAAGACAAACAAAATGGTGCAAAAAGTTATAAAATAGTCCAGTGCTCCACAATTCAATGTGTTTAGTGAAAAGATGATGCTACAACTTTCCCACATGCAAATAAAACAAATTATTTGTAATGCAGCTTAAAAAATCCACAATGGAAAGTGTGTCATTGCTGTACTCTATATGTGAAAATTGTCTGCTTACCGAATCAAATTACCCCACCAAGAGACTCTGTGCAATCCAATTAAATTCCTCCACCCAAAACTCACTCATACATGTCTTTATGGATCTTGCTTTGTTCATTGGTGTGTAGTCATTTTGGAGCAGGAAGGGGCAATCCCCAAACTGTTCCCACAAAGTTGGGAGCATGAAATTGTCCAAAATGTGTGCTGAGGCCTTAAGCGTTTCCTTCACTGGAACTAAGGGGTCAAGCCCAACCTCTGAAAAACAACTCCACACCATAATCCCCCCTCCACCAAATGAGTTGGACCAGTGCACAAAGGAAGGTCCATGAAGACATGGGTGAGTCAGTTGGAGGAACTTGACTGGCCTGCATAGAGTCCTGACCTCAACCTGATAAAATACCTTTGCAATGAATTAGAGTGGAGACTTTGAGCCAGGCCTTCTCATACAACATCAGTGCCTGACCTCACAAATGTGCTTCTGGAAGAATGGTCAAACATTCCCATAGACACACTCCTAAACCTTGTGGACAGCCTTCCCAGAAGAGTCTAAGCTGTTATAGCTGCAAAGGGTGGGCCAACTCAATATTGAACCCTACGGACTTAGAGTGGGATGCAACTAAAGTTCATGTGCGTGTAAAGGCAGGCATCCCAATACTTTTGGTATATAGTATAGTGTATATAAATGATATATATATGTGTGTGTGTGTGTGTGTGTGTGTGTGTGTAAAAGAATGACTGAACACGTCATAGTTTTTCAAGCTAAATATATTTCTAAAGGTGCTATTGACATGAAATCTTCACCACATGTTGTTAACAACCCATGCAATACATACATACAAAGAAACCAAAACTATGGAACTAAGGGGCCAAGCCAAATCCCTGAAAAACAACTCCGCACTATAACCCCCCCCCCCCTCCACCACATGATTTATTTTGACCAGTGCACAAAGCAAGGTCCAAAAGGACATGGATGAGCAAGTTTGGGGTGGAGGAACTTGAGTGGACAGGCAGGTGTCCCAATACTTTCAACAATATAGTATATATATATATATATATATATATATATATATATATATATATGAGGTTTTGAAAAAGTTTTTGCACGTTCATATTTTCATTTGATAGGGTGAAGGCTGGAGGAGTAGTAATTGGTTGTGTCTGAGAGTGTCATGTCAATAGTCTGTTTGGCAAGCTGGCTGACTTGCAGCTTTATATAAGAGTTGTCACACTGTGGTAAAGATGGGTGCAAAACATATTAAAAAAGTGTGGAAACTTGTTGAAGAACCCTCATATATATATATATATATATACATATAACATAAAACGTACAACATCAGTGCCTGACCTCATAAATGCACTTTTGGAAGAATGGTCAAACATTCCCATAAACACACTCCTAAACCTTGTGGACAGCCTTTCCAGAAGAGTTGAAGTTTTTTTATAACTGCAAAGGGTGAGCCAACTCAATATTGAAGAAGTCCATGCCACCTAGTGGACGAAACACATCAGTGAATTTGCCCAAACTTACCCCCGTTGGTGTGTGTGACTCTCCATCATCAACTAGCATTCTTGCCTCGCCGTAGAAAACACGACACTGACAACTGAAATAGTGTGAGGATGAGGCTCTTTTTTCAGGAACTCGAGGCTCCAATATCCCTGTCACTCTTGACTGTACCTCTCGCATGCCCTACTCAGCTGATAATAAGAACCGCCAATAGCAGCAGTGGACGATTGATTGAAGGCGCAAGCAGCCACATCCCTGGACAACTGGGTTGTGAAGGAAGCATGGCTAGACATCCAGGAATTCAACAGAGACGGCCTTGCATCTCCTGGTGGCCCTCAGTGAACCTATAACCGTGAGTAATATCCCTAAGAGGGCAATCTGTCCAGATGGGATAAAGCACAACCAAGACTTATCTTGCACCTCAATTTCATGGAGCTCCAGTCCAGGAGGAATCATTGTCTTACCAGACACATTCCAATTACACCGTTGATATGTCCTTACTTTACCTGAAAACAAGCACCCCACGTGCACCTACAAGGTGTGGTTCTATAGACAGTGCATTTGTTTATCAGCTTCTGGAATAAACCCCTTTATAAAGTAATGTATTTTCATGGACGTCAATGACACCCCTATTTAAGCTAGGTTGCATACAGCTGAAATAGGGGCATCTCGTGTTCATATAATCACAATGTCCCTGGTGGAGAATCAATTATCTTATATCACTGTGAATTGAATTGTGATTACTGGTTGATCATTGGTTAAATAGAAAGAACGGATGTCAACAGTGTAACGTATAGATGTATAGCGGCTGACATCACTGATGTTCCCCGTTACTCACTGTAACCTGATTTCCAGCTTCACAGTGTGGTATTATACCAAATTGTACTGTGGTTAAAGATCTAGCACATGCGGTTTGACTGTGAGCCCGGGCGTATTTGATTGTTTTTAGTGGCAACGTTGTCCTCCTTTTAAACCCATTGTCTGTAACTTTCCGTTATTATTCTGTCCTTTTGAATTTTGATTTGTAATACCCAATAAAGTTTACCCAAGGTAGGACAGCAGTTGCCTTATTCCCCTCCTTTCCTCTAGAACTCCTGTGGGTTCCTTCCCAACCATTTTGTTCAACTCACAATTGAATATTACGGACTAAGACTGGGATGCCAGTAAAGTTCATTTGTGTGTAAATGCAGATGTCCAAATACTTTTGAAAATATAGTATATATATATATATATATATATATATATATATATATATATATATATATATAACTCCGCAGCAACAGCACAAATAAAAAATGTACAAATAAATAAATACTATATATATATATATATATATATATATATATATATATATATATAAAAATATATATATATAGAGTATTTATTTATTTGTACATTTTTTATTTGTGCTGTTGCTGCAGAGTTCTCATCTGTAAAAAAAGGTAAAAGACAAATTTTGGTGTTCTGCATTTACTGTAAAATGTTGTTCTGTATTTTAAATGCTTTATATAAATCAGAGCTCTGGACAATGCTCACTGCCTCCGAATATTATTTTACAAAACAATCATGCTAACATTAAATCACATTATTAAAAAAAAAAGTCTGAACTGCTATAGCATTAGCAGTAATATTTTCTTTTGTAGTTATTTAAATGCTACAAATAGCTCATTTTCAGAGATAATGTGAAGAGGTTTAAATTGTTTATGGTCAACAAACCTTAAATAGATGATAGCATTTGACGTTTTTGTTAATGGATACATCAAACTGTTTACATGAAAAATAAAAGGCTGCCACAGAGTATTCCAAAGCAACTTGTGCCAACTTTTTACTAGATAAAATAAACTTCCATAAATCTCGAACACATAGTCGTACATACATGTGATAACTTAATACAGAAGTTGCACAGGTTTAAAAATTGCGCATAGTTATGTCTGTCTGTAGATCTTCTTTTATATACTTTATTAAATGTCAAAGATGTTTTTATTCGAAATTCCCAAGATATTAAAGATATTACAAACAACTAAGTTTCTACGCTAAGGACTTTCAATAAAAAACATCCCCACAGAGTTCACAACAAACTTTGTAATCTAAAAAAAATCTCAATGCCATTTCAAACCTAATTCAGGAGTTTTCCTTGGCATGCATGATTGCATATCAAACCGGCCAAATAAATAAATTCCAGTGAAAACTTTGTATTAATGTTTATGTCCCAACTTATGCTTTTTAAAACTCTTATTCTTTATTTTGTAAAGAAGAAAAGGTGAACAGAAAATGAATATTTATCACAGTAGAGATATGTAGAGTTACATAAAGCATAACAACACGTAGTGGCGACATTTAACATATCATCATTGGTTGACAACATAGATGATTACAATGTCATAAACAATAAAACTTGATGAGCTAGAATTTGTCATAAGATTGTGAGCTAGGCAGGCTGGTTTGGAGAAATTTATGGGAAATGATGATGTCAAAAATTAGATCTAAAGGGTGGGCCGATCTGGAAGAATGAAGAACTCAAGTGGAGAATCTGCAGATCAGAACTCTTTTATTTCAGGACTATGCTTCTCCGGTCAGCAATACAAGCTGCCTAATTCTTTTAAAAGGATGAGGTGGTCATCTTGGCTTCGCCAAAAGAAAACTCCAGTTGGAAGTGTGTTTTCAGAAAGGCGGATAGCGTCCATTAGAATGGGTAGTTGTGATGATTTCCATTGTTTTGAAAGTGCTAGTCGGGCGGCCATCAAGATATGGGTCACCAACACTTTAGAATGCCCAGGCCATGCAGGGATCAATAATCTCAGCAGAAGATCCAATGGGGTCATGGGGAAAGAGACTGTGCATGTGGAGGAAATGAGGGTAGACACCTCTTGCCAGTAATTTTTGATGTTAGGACAGTCCCATCAGATGTGGCGTAGGGTTCCCACCTCAGTGCATCCTCTCCAACTTTTGGGTGATGCTAAAGGGCATAGGTAGGCAACCTTGGCCCTCTAGCTGTGCTGAAACTACAAATCCCATCATGCCTCCTGCCTTGGAGAGACATGCCTGTGACTGTCAGAGTCTTGCAGTGCCTCATGGGACTTGCAGTTCCACAACAGCTGGAGTGCCAATGTTACCTACCCCTGCTGTAGGGTATATGGAAGCAAGCCTAGTTGGCGTAAATTACCACTTATGAAAAAGATTTTGCAAGGCTTTCCAGTGGGAAATGCAGTGGGACAGGCAAAGGGGTAAGGTTAGGGCTTGATGCCAAAGTTTAGGCGGGGGATGAAGTTTCTATATCTTGCTTATGTTTTATGACTACGTAGATGCATATGCACATATTACCCTGTATTTTATAACTTGTTTAAAACTCAACATACACATTAAAATTTAAAAAAGTACTTTAGGAATAGCATCAACTCAAACATATAATAATAAGTGTAATATTATTAATAATAACAACTTTCAGCAGAGCTTTACAAAACAAAAAGTATGCAACATGCTTCATGAGAAACAAAAATTTACAAGGTAAAAAATGCATTAATTAAATATAAATTAAATTTAAAGTCAATCCTTCACTATCTCCCACATTTATTGCCTTCTTCCTTAATTGGAGCACTTATTTTTTAAAGATTTTGTTTTTGGTTTAGTCATGTGATATCATCACAGTGCTATCCACCTACGTCAAACTCATGTGTTAATTCCATACTGTGAAAAACTTTAACTTGCAAACACTCTACCAGTGCAAAAAAAAAAATCACAGAAATTGTTGAATAAACTCAAAATACAAATAAATTCAAATTTAAATACATTTTTAGAAAGCCTATGCTTTAGGTGACCAGTGTTGCATGCTGATAATCACACCATGTGCATACAAATATGCATGCAGATAATACTCCATATCTGTGTGTGGTGCTCACTTCCAAGTGATCCCCTCAACTTCTCCAAACACTCACCAGAGAGACTAGACCCCCCTGCATGAATGAGTCAGCAGCATGTTTGTATCTCACAGGGATGGATGATCTTTCAGATCCAGTATCCTAAAATGCGGTCTCTACAGTGGCTCCAATGTGCCCATATATTAAAGCGGAGTTCCGGGCAGAGAAACAATTTTTTCCTGAACATACCCCCGGGACAGTCAGGGCTAGCACATTCCACAATGGCTAGCCTCTGATCTGTCCCGGTTTGCACTTACCTTTTAGAAGAAATACTTACTTAGAAATTTTCTTCCACAGCGTTTCCATCTCGGTTGTGGGCAGCTGAAGCCGGCGCGGTCCTCTTCTCTGTCTTCTTACGCGTCTTCGTGTCCCAGAATGCACTGCACCAGCCCCTCTCGTCACTTCGGGTGCGGCGCCGCATTCCCAGCATGCCCAGAAGCTGTTTAGCAGGGGAATGCGGCGTCGCCCGGAAATGACGAGCGGGGCCGGTGCGGCGCATTGATTCCTGGGAGCTATGACGTTTAGCTCCCAGGAATCATCGCGAGGCAGGAAGTGACGGGGTGAGCCTCTGCGCTGGAGGAGGAAGCTGTCATAGGTGAGTATTTACGATCTTCAATAAAAAGGTGAGTAAACAAAAAAAAAAAATAACTATCCAATTCCTTTTCAGGTGAGGCATACCTAGCGGAGGGGCACAAAAAAAAATCTTTTTTGTGCCCGGAACTCCGCTTTAATCAAAAGTATATGTAAAAGACTCAAAGGGAAAACATGGGATATCTTTCCATGGTGGAACATAGTATATTAGTAATAAAATGATACAATGATAGTGGTAAAGATCATCTGTAACCAGGAAGCACTGCAACAGTGTGCACTCCAAATACTGGAAATGAAGTCACTAGAAACAATTCACAGCGCATTTCCTCATTATTAGTGGGCATCTTCAGGATCAGGTGTTCACATGAAAATAAACATATGAAAATTCAATATATACCTATCACAATAAAGTGCAAGAAAATTAAAACAGATAATATCTTTCTGGTGAGTGTGGGATAAGTGGGAGGGGATCACTTGGAAGTGAGCACCACACACAGGTAGGGAGTATTATTACCATGTATTACCATGTATATTTGTATGCACGCACTCTGATTATCAGAACGCAACACTGATAACTGCAAGCTCATACTTCCTAAGAATGTAATTTCAGTTTTAAATTATATGGACATTGAGTTTATTCAACAATAATTTCTATGTGTCTGGGTGGCAAGGAATAGAGCAGGAACAGGAACCTGACTCATGCTGCTGACAATCAACTATCTTTATCATCTATCTATTTTGGATATGACCTTATTCAATCATTGATGCTACAGGGATCTACATGATATCATTTACTATGGTCAATATGGCCACCCTGGAGACTCCGCTCCTTTGTTTACATTGCATTGGGTGGGACCAGGAGATGTCATTTGGAGGGAGTTAAGCAACAGGTTTGGAAGTGTAGGTGGGCAACAGGTTTTTTTTTTTCCTTCAATTGACATGGATCTGCATTACTGGACAACATGATTGATAGTGGGTTTGCAACATGCGGCATGTTTTTTAATTAAAGGACTTGTCCAAAACTGTTTGTGTTTATTTACTATTGACATTGTTTTTGCCATTGAGTAAGCATGCTATGTACTGTTTACTGATTTACATAGGGGGTGGTATCTGGGAGTCCCCCTTATTTTGAAAGGTGGATCCAAATTCAAATAAGCCCCCCACCAACAGACCCCCACAACCAATGAGCCAAGGTTGTGGGGAAGAGACCCTTGTGCTCATCTTCTGGCAAATCCTTATGTTGAGGGTTTGTGGCCTACTATGATTCTAGAGGAGAGCGCACACTCGCACCCCTGTTTCCTGGCCAGCTAGGCTGCATACTCAGAAAATGATCTGGTATTTTGTGGAGAACCCCATGCTTTTTTTTTTTCATGTTTTTGTTGGGGTTTTTTTTGGAACGTTCCTTCATAAAATCTATACAAGAACCGTAGGGTCTGGTATGGAGTGTGGACATCCCATGCCATTTTCTAGCCTTTTTTTATGGGGTCCCGCAAAATAATCCTGCAAGACCTAAAGAACTTGGAAAGAATTTTGGGGGAACCCCATGCCATTTTTTAGCCTTTTTTCATGGGGGTCTTTCTAAAAATCCAGATCTGAAGAACCTTGTTTAAATTTTGGGGGGACCTTATGTCATTTTTTGTGGTATCCCCATTATTTGTTTGCATTCAACTGTCAGCTGAGAATGCTCAGCAGACAACTGAATGTGCTGGGCTGGTTGTTAGGAAGCTAGCAGGTGCTACATCCCTAACTCCCAGAAGCCACACAAGCATTTGTAATATTGCATTGGTTTAGCATTGGTAATATTACATATTTCATTTCACACTACAGCTGGAGGTTCGCTTGGCCGAACACCCATTCCTTCAATTGTTCGCAGAGGAATCTCCAAGGACCATGTACTCACCACAAAATGATCCTTACTATTATTTCACTTTTTCTCTATTAGTGAATTTTCTTTAACTTTTATGGTTGAATGTTCTTATGGCTATTTCTCTCAGGATTGAATGATAAGAGAAAGTTACGTTTGCCTGGCAAAAGACAACAACTAAAAATGGACATTTCAAGCATATTACAAATATTACAGGTATTATTTGTTACTTTGCACGAATGATGAAACATTCACAAAGCAAATGTTTTATAAATAGACCCCTACGTATTTTTGATTTTGGGTTAGGGTTTGCGGTATGTCTTTAATGTCAGTATATTAAACAATCCAGCAGTGTGACTATTTACCTTGAGGTAAAAATGTTGGGTATATTGATGTTCCTCTATATCTAAAATTCTCAGCTTGTCACAAAGACCATGACTGTTTAACCACTTCTGGACCGGAAGATTTTCCCCCTAATGACCGTGCCATTTTTTGCGATTCAGCACTGCATTACTTTTTACATGAAAAATTATATACAAAGCATATTCCACGCGCCAAGGAATGATTTTAAAATTATTAGGTATAAAAAAGACTCTAGTTTATTAAAATTAAGATAGCAGCCGCTATATATAAAAGAAGTGATAAAAAAATGTGTATGATCTCAGATGGAGATCAAATATAGCGCTTGCTTGAAACTCTGATTTCTAAATAAATATATTAAAGCATCAGATACCCATAAAAATCCTCTCATTAGTGTTGTAAATCAGTGCAAAGTGTGCAAAACAGTGCAAATAAATACGGCATCAATGTATATATTCAAATTCATATAATGTGTAGAAAGTATAAAAGATATATATATAACGGAAGACCTCTCTGTAAGGTTATATAAGATTAGTGTTGAGCGAACACTGTATTATTTGTGTTCGTACCGAATAATTGGATTTTTGTTACCCGAACATGGACACGGACACTTTACTGTATGTTCGGGTAAAAATCCATGTTCGGTCGTTTTATTTCCGGGTTTTGCATGTTTTGGCGCTCTTTTCATGGCGGGCTTTCAACAGCCAATCAACAATCGTTTAACTGGTGTGCCTTAAGCCATCCCAGCCATGCCTGCAAATGTATGAGTAGCTGTGATTGGCCGTCTGAAGCATGTGACCAAGTCTTTATAAGTTCGAGGCAGCCGCAGCGGCGTCATTCTGCTGCTTAGCTCAGGGACAGAGCACACATACGTGCTGGCTGCTGATTAGGGAAAGACAGGCAGGGAAAACAAATTGGTGTCCGGATAGAATTGAGGGACAGGTCGGAGTGTTTAGGCAGGGCGAGTTGTAGGCATTTTAGGGATAGAGTCTGCTGAATTATAGTGTCAGTGTGTTCTACAAACTACAATCAATATTGCTGTGTGGGGTGGGGTCTGCACTTAATCCTGATCTACGATCTCTTCTCAATCCTGTTAGGGAGAGGCTGCTGCTGAATTTTAGGGAAAGTGTGTTCTACAAACTACAATCGATATTGCTGTGTGGGGTCTGCACTTAGTCCCGATCTACGATCTCTTCTCAATCCTGTTAGGGAGAGGCTGCTGCTGAATTTTAGGGAAACTGTGTTCTACAAACTACAATCGATATTGCTGTGTGGTGTGGGATAGGAGATAGGCAGGTGTCAGTGATCCACATCCATTTTTCCGTGTGTGGGCTGCAGTGAACACAATCTTTTTGGGGTGCAGTGAACACAATCTTTTTGGGGTGCAGTGAACAAAATCCTTTTAGGGTGCAGTGAACACAATCTTTTTGGGGTGCAGTGAACAAAATCCTTTTTGGGGTGCAGTGAGCACAATCTTTTTGGGGTGCAGTGAACAAAATCCTTTGTGGGGTGCAGTGAACACAATCTTTGTGGGGTGCAGTGAACAACATCCTTTTTGGGGTGCAGTGAACAACATCCTTTTTGGGGTGCAGTGAACAACATCCTTTTAGGGTGCAGTGAACACAATCTTTGTGGGGTACAGTGAACACAATCTTTTTGGGGTGCAGTGAACAAAATCCTTTTGGGGCGCAGTGAACACAATCTTTGTGGGGTTCAGTGAAGACAATCCTTTTGGGGTGCAGTGAACAAAATCCTTTTGGGGTGCAGTGAACACAAGCTTTGTGGGGGTGCAGTGAACACAATCTTTGTGGGGTGCAGTGAACAAAATCTTTGTGGGGTTCAGTGAACACAATCTTTGTGGGGTGCAGTGAACAAAATCCTTTTGGGGTGCAGTGAACAAAATCTTTGTGGGGTGCAGTGCAGACAATCCTTTTGGGGTGCAGTGAACACAATCTTTGTGGGGTGCAGTGAACACAATCTTTGTGGGGTGCAGTGAACAAAATCCTTTTGGGGTGCAGTGAACAAAATCTTTGTGGGGGTGCAGTGAACACAATCTTTGTGGGGTGCAGTGAACAAAATCCTTTTGGGGTGCAGTGAACACAATCTTTGTGGGGTGCAGTGAAGACAATCCTTTTGGGGTGCAGTGAACAAAATCCTTTTGGGGTGCAGTGAACACAAGCTTTGTGGGGGTGCAGTGAACACAATCTTTGTGGGGTGCAGTGAACAAAATCTTTGTGGGGTACAGTGAACACAATCTTTGTGGGGTGCAGTGAACAAAATCTTTGTGGGGTACAGTGAACACAATCTTTGTGGGGTGCAGTGAACACAATCTTTGTGGGGTGCAGTGAACAAAATCCTTTTGGGTTGCAGTGAACACAATCTTTGTGGGGTGCAGTGAATACAATCTTTGTGGGGTACAGTGAACACAATCTCATACTTCTGAAGATTTGAGGGTGCTGCCTGTTTCATCCTCCTCCTCCTCATCCATCCTTTTAGGGGTACAAACAATAGTAATTGGGGCCTAGTGTGGTTGTGTACGTGTGAGATACATACACTTTTTTTGATCATATTTCCTATTCCGCTATTCAATAAAAACCTTTGGGGATCAATTAAATTGCGGGATAGTCTGTGTCGGTACGTGTGAGATCCACCTTTCCAAGTTTTTGGGGTTCATCTCATACTTCTGAAGCTTTGAGGGTGCTGCCTGTTCCATACTCCTCCTCCTCCTCATCCATCCTTTTAGGGGTACAAACAATAGTAATTGGGGACTAGTGTGGTTGTGTACGTGTGAGATACATACACTTTTTTTGATCATATTTCCTATTCCGCTATTCAATAAAAACCTTTGGGGATCAATTAAATTGTGGAATAGTCTGTGTCGGTACGTGTGAGATCCACCTTTCCAAGTTTTTGGGGTTCATCTCATACTTCTGAAGCTTTGAGGGTGCTGCCTGTTCCATACTCCTCCTCCTCCTCATCCATCCTTTTAGGGGTACAAACAATAGTAATTGGGGCCTAGTGTGCTTCTGTACGTGTGAGATACATACACTTTTTTTGATCATATTTCCTATTCCGCTATTCAATAAAAACCTTTGGGGATCAATTAAATTGCGGAATAGTCTGTGTCGGTACATGTGAGATCCACCTTTCCAAGTTTTTGGGGTTCATCTCATACTTCTGAAGCTTTGAGGGTGCTGCCTGTTCCATACTCCTCCTCATCCATCCTTTTAGGGGTACAAACAATAGTAATTGGGGCCTAGTGTGCTTCTGTACGTGTGAGATACATACACTTTTTTTTGATCATATTTCCTATTCCGCTATTCAATAAAAACCTTTGGGGATCAATTAAATTGCGGAATAGTCTGTGTCGGTACGTGTGAGATCCACCTTTCCAAGTTTTTGGGGTTCATCTCATACTTCTGAAGATTTGAGGGTGCTGCCTGTTCCATACTCCTCCTCCTCCTCATCCATCCTTTTAGGGGTACAAACAATAGTAATTGGGGCCTAGTGTGCTTCTGTACGTGTGAGATACATACACTTTTTTTTATCATATTTCCTATTCCGCTATTCAATAAAAACCTTTGGGGATCAATTAAATTGCGGAATAGTCTGTGTCGGTACGTGTGAGATCCACCTTTCCAAGTTTTTGAGGTTCATCTCATACTTCTGAAGATTTGAGGGTGCTGCCTGTTCCATACTCCTCTTCCTCATCCTCCCTTTAGGGTAGGAAAAAATTTAATCGGGCCTAGTCTGTGTTTGTACGTGTGAGATACACAGTTTTTTATCCTATTCCGCTATTCAATACACACCCTTTTGGTGTAAAAAACATAAAATTGCGGCATAGTTTGCATATTTGACTGTGCGATACTGTTGTTCTTTTGTTCCGCTATTCAATAAACACCTTTCTAGGGCAAGATCTTAAATTACAGAAAAATGAGGAGAGAGTCAAATAGGGGCCGTGGCCTGGGTCGTGGTGCTGCTGGTAGAGCTCCTGTTGCAAGGAGAGGACGTGGTCGATCTGTGCCAGCTACACGCACAAGTGAAACACCTTCCTCAAGTGTGAGTAGGCGACCTGCAGCAGTATTTGGTAGGGCATCATACGCCTCTAGAAGTGATGAGGCCAGAACACGTAGAGGCGATAGTAGATTGGTTTGCTGCTGACAGTGCCTCCAGTTCCTTCACATTGTCTCCCACCCAGTCTACTGCAGAAAGGTCAGAGTTGGCACCTGCAGCCAACGTCCAACCGTCTTTCACCTCACCCCTCTTGCAAATCAGGCAAGCAGTCTGAGCCCCAAGCCATACAGCAGTCTCTTATTCTTTTTGAGGACTCTGTCAGCAGGGTTTCCCAGGGCCATCCACCTAGCCCTGCCCCAGAAGTGGAAGATATTGAGTGCAGCGATGCCCAACCACTTATTTCTCAAGATGAGTACATGGAAGGACCATCACAGCACTTCTCCGATGATGACGAAACGCAGGTGCCAACTGCTGCGGCGTTCAGCATTGTGGAGACCGACAGGGAGGGCAGGGGTGAAGACTGGGTGAAAGATGATGTGGAGGACGATGAGGTCCTCGACCCCACATGGAATGAAGGTCATGCAGGTGACCTGAGTAGTTTGGAGGAAGAGGCGGTGGTCGCACAGAGCCACCAGCACAGCAGAAGAGGGAGCAGGGTGCAGAAGCGGAGCGGCCCTGCCCTAGACACTACGCCTGCTACTGCCCAACGCAGCAAGGGAACGAGTGCACCAAAGTCAGCTCAAAAGATTTCTCTAGCGTGGAAGTTCTTTATAAAATGTGCTGATGACAGGACACGAGTGGTTTGCACCCTGTGCAATCAGAGCCTGAAGCGAGGCATAAACCTTCTCAACCTGAGCACAACCTGCATGATCAGGCATCTAAGTGCAAAGCATAAGCTGCAGTGGAGTACACACCTTCAAAACCAAGAAACGTCTCTGGCTCATCCTGCTTCCTCTTCTGCTGCAGTCTCAGGCGCTCCAGCCACATCTGTAGTCATACCGGCTCCTGCCACCCCGCAAACAGACGATCTGTCAGCAACACCACCACCTGGGTCACCAACAACCATCTCCACAATGTTCCGTGGAAGCGTTCAGCTTTCCATCTCCCAAACACTTGAGAGGAAGAGGAAGTACCCCCCTACCCACCCGCGATCCCTGGCCCTGAATGCCAGCATTTCACAATTATTGGCCTTTGAAATGCTGTCATTCCGTCTGGTGGAGATGCCCAGTTTTAAAAAGCTTATGTCGGTGGCTGTCCCACAGTACGTCGTGCCCAGCCGCCACTACTTTTCCAGGCAAGCCATCCCTTCCCTGCACAACCAAGTGGGGGAAAAAATCAGGTGTGCACTGCGCAACGCCATCTGTGCCAAGGTCCACCTAACAACCGATACGTGGACCAGTAAGCACGGTCAGGGGCGTTATATCTCCCTAACGGCACACTGGGTAAATGCAGTGGCGGATGGGCCTGAGGCGGATAGCAATTTGGCGCATGTCCTTCCACCACCGAGGATTGCAGGGCGCTTCAGTTTGCCTCCTGTTCCTAACTCATCCTACTCCGCTACCTCATCCTCTACCGCCTCCTCATCCGGACAGCGTAATACCTTCACCACCAACTTCAGAACGGCCAGGGCTAAATGACAGCAGGCAGTTTTACAACTTGCCTGTTTGGGGGACAAACCACACACCGCGCAGGGTTGTGGAGGAGCATGGAACAGCAGACAAATGAGTGGTTGCTGCCAGCGAGCCTCAAGCCCGGCCTGGTGGTGTGCGATAACGGGCGAAATCTCGTAGTAGCTCTGGGCCTAGCCGGTTTGACGCACATCCCTTGCCTGGCGCATGTGCTGAATTTGGTGCTGCAGAGGTTCCTTAAAAACTACCCCGATATGTCAGAGCTGCTGCAGAAAGTGCGGGCCGTCTGTGCGCACTTTCGGCGTTCTCACCCTGCTGCTGCTCGCCTGGCAGCGCTGCAGCGTAACTTCGGCCTTCCCGCTCACCGCCTCATATGTGACATGCCCACAAGGTGGAACTCCACCTTGCACATGCTGCAAAGACTGTGCGAGCAGCAGCAGGCCATAGTGGAGTTTCAGCTGCAGCACGCAAGCGTGAGTCGCTCTGCGGAACAGCACCACTTCACCACCAATAACTGGGCCTCCATGCAAGACCTGTGTGCCTTGTTGCGCTGTTTTGAGTACTCCACCAACATGGCCAGTGGCAATGACGCCGTTCTCAGCTTAACTATCCCACTTCTATGCCTCCTTGAAAAAACAATTCGGGCGATGATGGAAGAGGATGTGGCACAGGATGAGGAGGAGGAGGAGGAGGATGAAGAGGTAACATTTCAAAGGCTTTCAGGGCAGTCATTCGCCAGGGACACAATTGTCCAGCAGGGGCACAGTTCTGGAGGATGAGGAGGATGAGGAGGAGGAGGAGCTGGAGGAGGAGATGGAACCATGTTCACAGCAGGGTGGCACCAAGGCCAGCTCATGGCCATCACTGGTGCGTGGCTGGGGGGATACAGAGGACACGGACGATACACCTCCCACAGAGGACAGCCTTTCGTCGCCTCTGGGCAGCCTGGCACACATGAGCGATTACATGCTGCAGTGTCTCCACAACGACCGCCGAGTTGCCCACATTCTAACTTGTGCTGATTACTGGGTGGCCACGCTGCTGGATCCCCGTTACAAGGACAACGTACCGTCCTTAATTCACTCACTGGAGCGCGATCGCAAGATGCGCGAGTACAAGCGCACGCTGGTAGATGCGATGCTGCTGGCATTCCCATCTGACAGCGGGGCCACAGTGGAAGCACAAGCTAGAGGAGGAGGAGGAGGAGGTCGCCAACGCAACCAGGGCACCGCCAGCACCTCAGAAGGCAGGGTTAGCATGGCCCAAATGTGGAAAAGCTTTGTCAGCACGCCACAACAAACAGCAGCACCAGCAGCTCAGATGGAACGTCTTAGCAGGAGGCAGCATTTTACCAACATGGTGGAGCAGTATGTGTGCACACGCCTACATGTAGTGAATGAGGGGTCTGCCCCCTTCAACTTCTGGGTCTCCAAATTGGGCACATGGCCTGAGCTTGCCCTTTACGCCTTGGAGGTGCTGGCGTGCCCTGCAGCCAGTGTATTATCTGAACGGGTATTTAGCACGGCTGGGGGCGTTATAACAGACAAGCGCAGCCGCCTGTCCAGAGACAATGTGGACAAGCTCACGTTCATTAAAACGAACCAGGCATGGATCCCACGGGACTTTTCCGTACCTTATGCAAAATAGCAATGGATACCGACCTTACCCACCCATTGTTCCATTTTTGCTCTTTCTCACTCTTTTGGGGTGTACCCTCATTTAAAATTTGTGAAAAGAAGCAGTGTTGGCTACCTCGTCCTCCTCCTCAGGGCCAGATTAACGTAGGGGCTATTGGAGCTGCAGCTCCAGGCCCCTACCTGTTATATAGGCCCCGGGTTGGCCATATTCACTGTTACCGCTCTTCTGTCACTTGTAAACACAGAAGTCTGGCTTCTATGCTCGCTTCCCCAGGCAGCACCCTCAGAACCTCCCCACACAGCGCGAAGGCCGGACAAGGAGGGACAGTTGCCGATGCATGGATGTGTTTATGGGCTTCAGAGACAGCATCCCATGTTGAATTAGGCATGCATGGCTGCACCCTTCCTCCTCTGGGTGCATGCCAAGGCACGGCCCTTAAGGCCCTTCAAAATCCTCAGCACCAAGACCATGATGCTCTTAATCCGGCCCTGGTCCTTCTCCACCGCCGCTTCCACCTACACCGCCCATAGGTGTGCGCAGCCTATTGCATTAGGGTGTGCACCCCAAAGTTTAAATACACATGCATGTGTTTGCCTACATGTACATGGCCCCGATACATTACTGTCCCTGCTGGCAAAGAGAAATAGAGCAGAGCAGGTCCGAGGGAGATCTTTCCCATCTCCTCACTGGCAAACAGAGCGATAATGCTATGTGCCCTAGGTGATTAGGGTGTGCCCAGGTACACCCAGCACACCCTGTGCGCATGCCTATGACACCGCCACATCCACCACCACCTCAACCTCCCTCCTACTCCATATGGGCCTCGTCCTTCAGAGATGAAGAACATTGTTTTATTTTTCTGTTTTTTTTTTGTTGTTTTAAGTTATTTCCCTATCCACACGTTTGCAGAGCACTTGCCATGCTCTTAACTACGTTTTGCTGCCATTTGCAGCACTCTAGCCCTTTCCATTGGTGTTTTAGAGCCATTTTAGTGCCTGAAAGTTCGGGTCCCCAGTGACTTCAATGGGGTTCGGTGTCCGGGAAAAGTTCGGTAAAAGTCCGGGACACGGACCTGGACTTTTTTTTAAAGTTCGGCCGAACCCATTGAACACGGACATCTAGGTGTACGCTCAACCCTATATAAGATACCAATTAAAAATAAATAATCCTAAGTGAAAAATGACTTCTGTGTTGCAAAATTACACAAACTTTAAATTATTATTAAATATATAATCATAAAAAAAGTCCATTCGGTGTAAAGTGACTGATCTGCTTCAAATTAATCCACAAATATAAGGTGACTCCTGTGCTAATATACGTGATAATGTCCTTGGTGGCAGATGTATCCTCAATTTCAAAATATAAATAATTTATCCATCAGGCAAAATCCCTTAGTCAATGAGTGAATTAAATCACTTACCGGAAAGAATGGGTTCTGTATGCCGTATGGCACCAGAACCTTTCAAGCTTGACCCTCTGGAGTGTTGACCCTCTGGATAATCCTCCGGAGTCCTGGGATTCCTCTCTGCTCACTTCCAAACCATGTTAGGGAAAAAGAAAAAAAGGGCTCCAAATGGTGTGATATCGTTTAAAGAGTCTTTATTTCTCCAAATATAGATTATAATTAAAAAAGAAGCATCACTGGTGGTCTAGCGGTGCGGGTTGCTCGGTCCTCCTCGCGGATTACACGCTGAAAACAACCCACTTACGGCTTGCGCTCCACCTGCCGTGACGCAATGACGTTGTGCGGTTCAAAGGCTCTGAGGACGTCACCGGAAGTGACGAAACGCGTCAGCTCGAACCGCACAACGTCATTGCGTCACGGCAGGTGGAGCGCAAGCCGGAAGTGGGTTGTTTTCAGCGTGTAATCCGCGAGGAGGACCGAGCAACCCACACCGCTAGACCACCAGTGATGCTGCTTTTTTAATTATAATCTATATTTGGAGAAATAAAGACTCTTTAAACGATATCACACCATTTGGAGCCCTTTTTTTCTTTTTCCCTAACATGGTTTCTAAGTGAGCAGAGAGGTATCCCAGGATTCCGGAGGATTATCCAGAGGTTCAACACTCACCAAGCCCAGAGGGCTTTTACAAGCTTGAAAGGTTCTGGTGCCATACGGCATACAGAACCCATTCTTTCTGGTAAGTGATTTAATTCACTCATTTACTAAAGGATTTTGCCTGATGGATAATTTATTTATATTTTGAAATTGAGGATACATCTGCCACCAAGGACATTATCACGTATATTAGCACAGGAGTCACCTTATATTTGTGGATTAATTTGAAGCAGATCAGTCACTTTACACCGAATGGACTTTTTTTATGATTATATATTTAATAATAATTTAAAGTTTGTGTAATTTTGCAACACAGAAGTCATTTTTCACTTAGGATTATTTATTTTTAATTGGTATCTTATATAACCTTACAGAGAGGTCTTCCGTTATATATATCTTTTATACTTTCTACACATTATATGAATTTGAATATATACATTGATGCCGTATTTATTTGCACTGTTTTGCACACTTTGCACTGATTTACAACACGAATGAGAGGATTTTTATGGGTATCTGATGCTTTAATATATTTATTTAGAAATCAGAGTTTCAAGCAAGCACTATATTTGATCTCCATCTGAGATCATACACATTTTTATTACTTTTTACATACAATTGTGCGGTCATGCGATGCTGTATCCAAATAAAATTTCCTTTTTTTCCTACAAATAGAGCTTTCTTTTAGTGGTATTTGATCACCTGTGCGATTTTTATTTTTTGCGCTATAAACAAAAAAGAGCGACAATTCTGGAAAAAAAAAACAATATTTTTTCACTTTCTGCTATATAACATTCCCAATAAAAAAAAAAAAAAAATGAAATCTAATTTTTTCATCAATTTTGGCCAATTTGTATTCTACTACATATTTTTGGTAAAAAAAAAAATCCCAATAAGCATATTTTGATTGGTTTGCGCAAAAGTTGTCAAGTCCACAAACTAGCGGAAAGATTTATGTCATTTTTATTAATTTATTTTTTACTAGTCATGTTGGCCATCAGCGATTATTAGCGGGACTGCGACATTGCGGCGGAAAGATCGAACCCCAACTGACATTTGACACTTTTGGGGGGACAACTGACATTACTACATTAATCAGTGCTAAAAATATGCACTGTTTCTGTAATAATGACACTGGCAGGGTAGGGGTTAACCCAGGGGTGATCAAAGGGTTAAATGTGAGCCTAGGGGGTGTTTTCTAACTGTGTGTGTGTGTGAGGGGGGGGGAGTGTGAGCTAATGGAATCAACACAGAGACCTGTGTTCCTAAATAGGAGGATCACAGGGGGGGCGTGGCTTGCGCGCATTGCTGAATGGCTGCTTGAGCCGATAGCTCTCTGGGACCGGCCGGGAATTCGTTAAAAAACGGGGAGTTATCGATCGCCACAGCGCTACCACTTACCTCTTCTGATACCCCGAAGCCCTGGGACAATGTCCACCAGGAAGAGGAAAGAAAATCGGGGCCCCACGAAGCTCACGGCCTTCTTCTCCAGGCCGCCCTCACAGGCAGGAAGGATCCAAGATGGCGCCGCCGCGCCAGCAGGCCGCAGCGATCCGGCGGCGTACACAGATCTCCCTGATGCTGACCCCGCTTCATCGGCAGATGGACCCCCACCTCCTTCCCCTCCGGATTCCGCCACAGCGACGCCGATCTCGGGGAGTCCTGCCAAAATGAGGATGAGGATGGATGATCATGGCAGCTCAGGATCCACAGTGAGTAACAGCCTTTACTCCATTCACTCCCTGTCATCCCTGCAGTCCTCCATATCAGCTTTCCCTACTACAGGGCAACCTGTCATGGACACTACCCTAAAGAGCATGCTTATCTCTTTTCAATCCTCAATGATGACTAACCTATCCTCTATCATGGATAGATTTACACTGGAAATGAAGAGTGTGGGGAGCAGGGTGCACTACATGGAACAGAGAATGGAGGACTGTACAGATACTATTAACGATCTTGTGGACGCTTATACTGAACAGAAAGATGACAATATATGGATCAAAAACAAGCTGGCAGATCTAGAAGATCGCTCTCGCCGCAATAATGTTAAAATACGGGGAGTTCCTGAAGATATTCCCCCTGCAGAGTTGCAGCAATATGCTACCGCCCTGTTCTCCTCTCTAGTGCCTGCACTAACCCCTATTGAGCTCACTATTGACAGGATACATAGACTGCCTAAACCCAAGTTTCTGGAAGCCTCAGTTCCCAGGGATGTCCTCTTAAGAGTTCATTTCTATCCTGCAAAAGAGCAAATCCTGCAAGCGTCCCGAGCACTGGGCACTCTTCCAGCCCCCTACTCGCAAATACAGCTATTCGCCGATTTATCCCAGCACACGCTGCAACAACGCAGGCAGCTTAAAACACTTACCAAGGCCCTGGCGAACCACAAAGTTACTTATAAATGGCGCCACCCAGCTACCCTTCTGGTCACGTACAATGGGATACCTCACACTATTTCTACGATGGAAGGAGGGATGAAACTGCTCCATTCCTGGGGTATTATCCCCGACCCTCCGAGGGGCCCTCCGGATTTCCCACATCGTACCCCGCCTCCATCCCAGGGGCATCATCATAGCAGCTCCAGGCAAAGGTTCACACCGTGACTCTACTGAGTTCCCCATACTGAGCAACACATGGCCCGGCCGGCCCACTTTTGAATGATTTCTGTGCACCTTTGTTTCCACCAGAGGTGGATTTACCCCCTGTTTATATCAGCAAGCCTGACCCAGGATACCACTTGCTGATTCTCACCTGTTACCAGTTTGTCATTTTTGAACGCAAGCTCACATTTTTTCCACTTGTTCTGTTGTTTTCTCTCCCTACGTGTTTTATTGCAGAGTAGAGACATCTTCCATCCTCATCTGAACATATCGGAAGTTCCTGCTGGTCGTTACATCTGAGACATTTTCTATCATCACCAGATAACCCAGAGATACCGAACCTCTGTGAAACCCGCCAGTGTCTGCTTTTTTCCTGGACCGCAAAAAGTTCACATCCAAATAGCTTGCCGCCTCTACATGAGCACTGGACCTTCAGGTACTGTCAACTCTTTGGAGATCACCCTCTCCACATAACGTGCTCACTGGTGCCTTTCTCACACTGAAGTCTTATTGCAACCTCATCACTTACCATGTCCATTAACATAGTATCACTGAATGTGCGTGGTCTGAACCACCCTACCAAGAGGTCATCTCTATGGGCTACGGCCTCATCTCTGAAGGGAGACATACTTTGTATTCAAGAAACACATTTTGCACAGGATGCTACACCGAAGTGCACCCATAAAAATTATCCATACATGTACCTAGCATCTTGCAAGAAGAAGCGGAAGGGAGTTCTTATTGCGGTCAAAGACTCCATAGACTTTCACCACCATGCCGATATTCTTGACCCCAAGGGGAGATACATCATACTTCAGTGCACGATCTTGGGTAAACGTTTTACCATCGTGAACTTATATGCCCCGAATCAACACCAACTTTCGTTCATTAGATCAGTAGTGGCCAAAGCTAAGGCCCTTGATTTTGGGAATCTCCTTATATGTGGTGATTTTAATCTCACTCCTGACAGTAACATGGACTCAACGGCCAAACCTAAACGTCTCTGTCGAAATATCTTTGGTCTCAGGAAATGTATGACGTGTGGAGGTGCTGTCATGCGTCGGAGAGGGACTTTTCGTTCCTGTCCCCGCGTCACGGCACATACTCACGTATAGATTTGTGTATAGCAGACAGAAAAATGTTGGAATATGTGTCCTCGGTGGAACTTCACACTGCTACCTGGTCTGACCACTCACCTTTGACTACCACGCTGACCCTAGGTCAGCATGCCCAATCTCCATTTGTTTGGAGGCTGCATAATCATCTACTAAAAAACCCCACCTACTTGTCAGAAGTGCAGCAACACTTGCAGAATTACCTATCAGATAATTTACTGGATGACTCAGACCCGCTGGTAGTGTGGAATGCCCACAAGGCAGTTTTGAGGGGGGTGCTTATGCAAATAGGTGCTAGAGAGAGGAGAAGGAGGTCGCAGCGTATGGACGAGTTGACAAAACAACTCTCTTCTCTTGATTCCCAAAACCAGCAAAACCCTTCAGGATACCTCACCAATAAAATCTTCTCACTTAGACAGGAAATAAGAACCATGCTTTTAGAAAAATATAGCGACTCCCTTAAGAAATGGAAAACGACTTCTTACTCCACTGGGCAAAAGGCTTCTAAAGCCATGGCCCTTCGGATTAAGGGACAGAGGATTAAAGCTAGAATACCATTCGTTTACCATCCCCACACTAAAGAAAAGCTTCTTAAGCCCAATCTTATCGCTAACGCATTTAGCGCGTACTATGAATCCCTCTACAATATCCAGGCTGATCCGGGTAGTCACCAACCTTGTCCGGCAGATATTGCCGCCTTTCTTGGTACTATAAATCTTCCCACAGTTCCCCCCGACAAATTGGAGGTCCTTAATCAGCCATTCACTGAGCTGGAAATTGGTACAGCAATTTCATCCCTTCCCAACCTGAAATCCCCTGGCCCGGACGGGTACACGGCGGAATATTACAAACAATTCTCTCATCTACTCACGCCACTTTTGACTAAAGTATTCAACTCTGCTGCTACCTCCTCCTCCTTCCCAAAGGAAATGCTTAGCGCCATGATAGTGACTTTACCTAAACCTGGGAAAGAACCCACTCAGACACAAAATTTTAGGCCAATCTCACTCCTGAACATGGATGCAAAATTGTACGCTAAAATTATTGCTACCAGGTTACTTCATATCCTCCCGACAATTATTCACAAGGACCAATCAGGTTTTACTAAAGGTCGCCAAGCTTCTGACGCAACACGGAGGGTTATCAATGCCATTCACCACGCTCGGAACAACGGAACGCCTTCTCTGCTCCTGTCTTTGGATGCAGAGAAGGCGTTCGACAGGGTCCACTGGGGCTTTTTATCAGCAGTCCTGCGCAAATTTGGATTTCATGGCTTCCTGTATGGCGCCATAATGGCCTTATACTCGAATCCTTCGGCAATGGTCCGCACTCCGGATGCGATCTCCACCCCTTTTACAATCACCAACGGCACCAGGCAAGGGTGCCCGCTATCGCCCCTAATATTTAATATGGTTATGGAACCCTTAGCTGAACACATTCGATCAAACTCTCGTATATCGGGGATTGAGGTAGCGGGTGTTCAACATAAAATAAGTCTATTTGCAGACGATGTTATCCTCATGATCGCTAATCCTACTGGTTCCCTGCCTGAAATCCAAAAGATCCTTCAATGGTTTGGGGAAGTATCCTTGTATAAGGTCAACGAAACCAAGTCGCATATTCTTAATGTTGGTGTGGATGCTTCTACTAGTGCACTGTTGCAACTTCAGTTCCCTTACTTGTGGGCAGAACACACTATCACATACCTCGGCATTAAACTAACAGCGAACCCGAAAACACTCTTCCTACATAACTACATCCCTGCTCGTGACCGACTTCAAGCTGACCTTAAACACTTGCAATCTCATTGTTTCTCGTGGCTAGGGAGGCTAGCAGCGTTTAAGATGATGTACCTCCCACAACTCCTTTACATTTTCAGGACCGTGGCGATCCCAGTCCCAAAAACGTTCTTTCGCTCAGTTCAATCACTTATCTCCTCCTATATTTGGCAGAGTAGGAGACCTAGATGCGCTCATGTTAGACTCGTTAAACATCGATCTCAGGGGGGGGCTGCAATGGTGGATATTTACGACTACTATTTAGCCTCTATCCTGACTCAGCTCCATGAATGGTTTGATCCCTCATCTCATACTTTATGGCGGACTATGGAGGCCTCTTACTGTAGCAGATCGGACCTCCCGGCGTGGCTGATGGCTACGTCCTTAGGGACAAAAATTCCTTCCCATTTTCCTCCCCCTATGGTGGCTTCGGCTACCGCTTGGAAAATATTGGTATCCCAAAACGAAGTAGGCCTAGATACTGTAGACCTTCCAATACCTATATCGGCCCTCCATTCATTAATACCGGATTCCTGTTTCAAATCTTGGCAATCCCGAGGCATAAACAGTATCAATGATCTCCAGAGATGTATAGTAACGAAGTAGAACTACTTAAGTACTGTACTTAAGTACCGAAATGCGGTATCTGTACTTTCCTAGAGTAGAATCTTTTTCTCCTACTTCTACTTTTACTTCACTACATTTTTTCGATGATTTCAATACTTCTACTCAAGTATTTTTTTTTGTGCTGCATAGTTACTCGTTACTTTTAAAAAAATTACCACTGCCAGAACAGTAGATGGCAGGTTGCATAAAGCTCAAAAAAATGTGTATAATGTCATTTGTAAATCAGCGCATACGAAAATAAAGGCTGTGTATAATAAAAGCTGCTATACCAAATCTTTCCAATAAAAATAAAATATGAAACAAACAAATAAATGGTGCTACAGTGCTTAAAGTGCATCAAGAAACTACTAACAAACACAGGTTAATCATTTGAATAAATCATTTGAAATAATAAAAAACAATATGATGTTCAAACTTTTGACTTCTTTCTTTAATAACTACATAACACAGTACTTCTACTTCTACTTTCAGTACTTGAGTAGAAATTTTTTTTCAAAACTACTGGTACTTTTTACTTTTAGTACTTAAGTAGCAAATTTTTTGAAAAAACTACTTGCAATACTTAAGTAAAAAAAATGTTGAATACTTTAGTACTTCTACTTAAGTAACTTTTTCTGTGAGCACTTCCACTTCTACTCAAGTCACTTTTTGATCGAGCACCTGTACTTTTACTCAAGTAGAAATTTCGAGTACTTTATACAAGTCTGATGATCTCTATGACAACGGTATAGCTCTCCCTTTCCATATCCTGCAAGCTAGATATCACCTCCCCGATGCTGACTTCTTCCTACACCTTAGAACACGCCATTTCTTGTCTTCTATTCCACAATGGCCATTGAAAATCCAGACTCAGGCTTGGAACTTTCTTTCCTCTGTCTCACCCCCCAGGGTCAGGGGCATCACTACTTTCTACAATATTCTACAACAAAAATCGGTTTTCTCCAGGTCACTCCCCCATGTTCAATGGGAGAGGGACTTGGGGATGGAATTCACGGACAAACAATGGACAGAGGCACTGAGATTAATATATTCATCGACTTGTAACTCCAACCTGTGGGAACTGACTCTGAAACTCTCGCTTCGTTGGTATCTCACACCAGACAGGCTTCATAAATTTGACGTGAATAATGACGGTAAATGTTGGCGAGCATGTGGAGGAGTAGGTACTCTCTTCCACATCTTCTGGCAATGTCCCCATATACAACCATTTTGGCAGGCCACCTTCTCATTAATCTCAGACGTGACTAACACTCGTATCAACCCAGACCCGGGTATGGCCCTCCTATCCATAGGAGGTGAGCACCTTCACTATGATTTGCGACATACTGTGACCCACTGCTTACTGGCGGCAAGACTACTAATAGCTCGATCTTGGAGACTGGCAGAGACGCCACCAATCAAGGGAGTGATTGACACGGTTTCTACCAATTTCTCCTACGAGAGATCTCTATCCCTGAAAAATCAATCCACTGCCCGTATGACTAAGCTCTGGCAACCTTGGATTTCTTGGCTTAATAGATCATAAACCCGCCCCGAATCTACTGAAGAATTTCAAGTCTAGCAGGCCGGGCCCTGGCGGCCCAGGCTTGGACACAGTATGGATCCCAATGGGGGTGTCCTTTCCTGGGTCGTGGGGGTATCGGAAGTGTTTAATCTAACAAAGGGGTATACTTTTACTGTGATATGCTTTTGACGACATATAGTGGCAGCTAGGATGATTTTTACTTTGTGTGTTATCTGGTTCCCTTGAAAGAAGTCCTATGACTACAGGTTCATGAATATAGTTACGTTTCTACTCATTGTTATTAATTCAACTAATGCTATGTTTGCATCTGTTATGTGATACAGTATTACTTGCATTCCTTGTTTACCTTGGGAATTGTATTCCCCTGTTGTCAATATTTCTGTGATGAAAATTTAATAAAAAGATTTATATAAAAAAATATATGAGTGTCACAGCAAAGGGTCTGAATACTTAGGACCATGTGATATTTCAGTTTTTCTTTTTTAATAAATCTGCAACAATGTCAAAAAAAAAAAAAAAAAAATAGGAGGATCACAGAAGCTCTGCATTGATTCCTGAGGGAACAACGGTCTGCTATGTTTACAACAGCAGACCGCCATTCTCTCTTCACGGGGAGCCATCGCGGGTGCTCGGCGGCAATTAAAGCCCCCCGGCCTAGTGAATCATCTTCCCCGCTGGCGAGTGGGTCACCTCTGTGATTTTCATTTTTTGCACTATAAACAAAAAAAGAGCAACAATTCTGTAAAAAAACACAATATTTTTCACATTCTGCTATATAACATTCCCAAAAAAAAATGTAAAAATCTAATTTTTTTAACATTTTAGGCCAATTTTTTTTCTGCTACATATTTTTGGTAAAAAAAAAAAAATCGCAATAAGCGCATTTTGATTGGTTTTCGCAAAAGTTATCGCGTCTACTAACTACAGTAAAGATTTTTTTTACTAGTAATGGCGTCTATCTGCGATCTGCGATTTTTAGCGGGACTGTGACATTGCCGCGGGCAGATCGGACCCCTAACTGACTTTTTTGACACTTTCGGGGGGATCAGTGACATTACTACAGTAATCAGTGCTAAAAATATGCACTGTTACTGTAATAATGACACTGGCAGGGAAGGGGTTAACCCTGTGGGTGATCAAGGGGTTAAATGTGCACCTAGGGGCGTGTTTCTAACTGTATGGGGGTTGGGCTTGTGAAATGATCACAGAGACCTGTGATCCTATATAGAAGGGCTCTGTGATCATTCCAGAGAGAAGAACGGTCAGATGTGTTTACAGCAGCTGACCGCTCTTCTCTCTCAGCGGGGAACGATCGCGGGTGTCAGGCGGCAATTAGAGCCGCCTGCCCCGTGCATCGGAGTCCTCGCTGCTGAGTGGGGGTGGGCGCGTGCTCGACCCCTAGCTGCTGGCCCGCGACCAGCGTAGACCTACAGTACGTCGTTTCATTGCGGAGGGCTGCCCTGCCACAGTAAATCGGCGGTGGGCGGTTTGGAAGCGGTTAAAGACAATTTACGAACGCTAAGAAGCCATTAAGAAAAACACCTTCATTTTGCCTTTGCCATTGAACTTAATGCTGATAAAATATTTTGGCCCACATTTTGCTACTGTTTGTGGCAAATCAGTCATTTTTGCTTATCTCTGCTAATTAACTGAACTTACAACACACTTTTATTGACTTTTGAGTCATTTTGAACATTATCATCAATGCACACAGATTATTGTATGGCTTATCAATGCCTAACCTTTTCATGAGCAGAGATACAGTAAGTGATAGCCCTGGTGCCCATATAAATGTTAGCAGTGTCAGTATGAATTTGACAACTTCATATATAAGAAAATGTGCAGTACTATAAATTATTACATAATATTTAACCGCTTGCTGCCCACCAACAGTATTTTTACTCCTGGTGGGCGGCAGCTCCAGGCTCAGTGCTATACCCATACGTTGCAACTTACTTCCCTGCCGATCTGTGCTTTGATTGGATACAGCACAAATTTGTCAGCAGGTTACAGCCAATGCCTGTAGACCTGCTAATTAGCTGTGTCCAATCCCAGCATGGAGTTCTGTGTTTACAAACACCCAGGATACAGAAATACTGAACACAAAACAGCAATCTGATATCAGGGAGTAAAGACAGCCAGATCCTGTGATCACCTTATCACCACCACCATTACTAGTATTGCATTTATAGCTATAGACAATATTCCAACCCTAAGAAACCATTAAAAAAAAAAACACCTTCATTTTGCCATCCCTTCTGAATTTAATGTTGATAAATTATTTTGGCCCAAATGTCACCACACATTTGGCAAATCAGGTGACTTTCCTAATCACTGCTTATCAGCTAAGCTTACAACAAATATTTATTGATTGTTAAAGCATTTTTACCATAAAAGTCAATGAGCACAGAATATTGCATGGCTTATTGAGCCTAAAGCCAGCCATAGATGGAGTGATTTTTTTCCCTACAGCCACGGGTTTGATCCCCCCATTGATTCCCCCATTAACACAGTCAGTGTTAATGGGGTAATCCTTCCTTTGGAGCTATTGTTTTCTCCCGGGGGGGGGGGGGGACATCCCAGCGTAAGAGCACGCAGTGATTATTGCTAGTGGCTTTAATAGCCACTGTTAATATTCGCATGAAAGACCCAACAGACTGGTTGTACCCAAGTTGACCAATCAGCCTGCCTATACATGGTTCAAATCTTGGCCGGTCCCTGCTGAACCAGCTGAGATTCAAACTGTCCAATGCCTGCTAAACCCTTTTATGAGCAGAGATACAGTAATTGATAGCCCAGATGCCCAAATTAAAGTTAGCATTGTCAGTATGTGTTGGGCAATTTGACACATACATAGCTAATTTGCATTTTTTCAAAGGACATACAAGGTTTTCATTTGGAACTCTTTTTGGATGAAAAAAAAAAAAAAAACAGGTCTTAGCATTTTACACATACAATTTTATTTTAAAAAGGTTTACTTTTACACACATTGTTTTACACTGTGACAGATATCCTGCTATCTTCAGTTGTCACGATGCTTTTCTCTTTGGGTCTCTGAGACACAGTGATAGTTGAAGTAATGGAGCTTGTATGTAAAGAAACCTCATGTGATCAACAGTTAGATAGATAGATAGATAGATAGATAGATAGATACAGTTGTATTCAAAATTATTCAACCCCCACTGAAATTGATTGTTTTGGCCAGTTTGACATTGATTTTGATCATTCAGTCATCCTGCTTACAATTAAATCAAAGAGGCACGTGTAGGTCAGACAAATATAACATAACATTTATAATGAAATAACCACAAATGTCTTTTCTGTGCTCACATCATTATCAGTTTTATTCAACCCCCAAGTGACATTCAATCTTAGTACTTAGTAAAACATCCTTTTACAGTTATAACAGCTTTTAAATGTGAAGCATAGCTTGACACAAGTGTCTTGCAGCGATCTACGGGTATCTTCGCCCTTTCTTAATGGGCAAAAGCCTCCAGTTCAGTCACATTCTTAGGCTTGTGCACTGCAACTGCTTTCTTTAAGTCCCACCAGAGGTTCTCAATCAGATTTAAGTCTGGTGACTGTGATGGCCACTCCAAAATGTTCCAGCCTTTAATTTGCAACCATGCTCTAGTGGACTTGGAGGTATGCTTGGGATCATTGTCCTGTTGAAAGGTCCAACTTCTCCCAAGCCTCACTTTTGTGACGGACTGCATCACATTGTCATCCAATATCTCCTGGTACTGAAGAGAATTCATGGTACCTTGCACACGCTGAAGCTTCCCTGTACCTGCAGAAGCAAAACAGCCCCAAAGCATGATTGACCCCCCACCATGCTTCACAGTAGGCAAGGTGTTCTTTTCTTCATAGGCCTTGTTCTTCCTCCTCCAAACATAGCGTTGATCCATGGGCCCAAACAGTTCTAATTTTGTTTCATCAGTCCACAGAACACTATCCCAAAACTTCTGTGGTTTGTCCACATGACTTTTGGCATACTGGAGTCGACTCTTCTTATTCTTTGGAGACAGCAAGGGGGTGCGCCTGGGAGTTCTGGCATGGAGGCCTTCATTACGCAGTGTGCGCCGTATTGTCTGAGCAGAAACTTCAGTACCCACATCTGACAAATCTTTTCTCAGTTCCTCAGCAGTCACACGGGGACTTTTCTCCACTCTACGCTTCAGGTAGCGTACAGCAGTCGAAGTCAGCATCTTCTTTCTGCCACGACCGGGTAGCGTTTCAACAGTGCCCTTTGCCTTGAATTTGCGAATGATGCTTCCTATGGTGTCTCTTGCTTTGTTTAACATCTTTGCAATCTTCTTATAGCCATTGCCCTTCCTGTGAAGAGTAATCACCTCTTCTCTTGTCTTCCTGGACCATTCTCTTGACTTCACCATGTTTGTAACCACACCAGTAAATGTCTAGAAGGAGCTGAGTATCACAGTCATTTTAAAGCTGCCTAATTGGTGCTTATTAGGCTTTATTGCTGCTCCCTGACATCCACAGGTGTTTTCAATACCTGATTGAAAACATTTCAATGAACCTCTGTTCTTCAGAGTGGTAGTCTTTAAGGGGTTGAATAATTGTGTCAATGAAAAATTCACAAAATAAACATTTACTACTGTATTACAAAACCAATTGATGTCATTTTAGTTGCATATGGTTCTTTAAGAAGTCCTTGTAGGATTTCATTCTGAATACAATTACAAATGTACACTAAATTCCCTAAAACCCTTTACAGCATTGGGGGGGTTGAATCATTTTGAATACAACTGTAGATAGATAGATAGATAGATAGATAGATAGATAGATAGATAGATAGATAGATAGATAGATAGATAGATAGATAGATAGATAGATAGATAGATAGATAGATAGATCATCTTGGCTTGAGATAGTTCTTATTTTTTCGTCTTATCAATGAACAGCTGTCAAATGGTTTATCCAGTTCAGTTTGTCACCTTAGAACAATTGTACACTTTCCCAACTGTCCAAGAGACCTTTGAACATCTTTATTTCTTAGGCTGTAGATGAAAGGGTTTAACATTGGTGTAAAAATTGTATAGAACACTGACACTATCTTGTCTGTCACTCCGGTATCTGAATTTCTTGGTCTCATGTACATGAATATGGATGTGCCATAGAAGATGGTCACCACAATAACATGGGATATGCATGTAGAGAAGGCTTTGCATCGCCCAGAAGGGAGTTTCACAATGACTAAGAAAATGTGTATATATGAAAAGAGGATGAGGCACAAGGGAATAAGAAGCAACATGAACCCACAAACCAAACTTATGATGTTGTCCACTGAGATATCCCCACAAGATAGTTGAAGTAATAATGGAGCTTCACAAAAGAAGTGGTTAATGGTGACATGTCCGCAGAACTTTAAATGGCATACAAAATATGTTTCAAAGCAGGCTATGCTACCAGCAGCCATCCAAGACAAGCCAATCATCCTGGTACAGAAAACGGTGTTCATAATAACATTGTAACGTAAGGGATTACAGATAGCTACATATCGGTCATAGGCCATTAAAGCCAATAGTATGCACTCGGTCTCACCTACAAAAAGATAGAAGTAAACTTGAAGAACACAACCAGTATATGAAATAGTTTTTGCTGACAAAACAATATTTAGTAGCATCCTGGGCACAACGATTGTTGTATAGCAGATGTCCAAAATAGACAGATTAATAAGAAATAAATACATAGGGTTGTGTAAATGGTAGTCTGTTTTGACGGCCACTATAAGCAGAATGTTCCCGGTCAGTGTGGTCATGTAGACAAGTGAGAATAACTGGAACAGCCATGGTTGTATGTTGGGATTGTCTGAAAATCCAAGTAGAATAAATTCTATTTCTGTACTTTGGTTCTCAGCTGCCATGGTCACACTCTTCTAATAATAGTTGATTCACCTACAGCTGACCACTTTGTGGAATTAGGGACAACATAAAAAGATCTAAATGAGGGAAAACCTCATTCTGAAAATAAATCACCAGTAAACTTACAGACTATCAGGTTATGTCCATTTTGTGGACACAAAACACAAACATGTAAGCAGTTAGGCTCCGTTCACATGTAGGCGTTTTGGGGCGTTTTTGGGGCGTTTTTCTGCTCTAGGATCAGCTCTCAAAACGCCCAACAAGACAAATCCTATTCATTTCAATGGCCCCTGTTCACATCTGAGCGTTTTGAAGCTGTATACAAAACGCCCAACGCTCAAAAAAGTACATGAGCTTCTTTTTGGGCAGATTACAGGCGTTTTCCATTGATCTCTATTCAATCTAAAAACGCCTGCACAAAAATCGCGGTAAAAATCGCGGTAAAAAACGCCGCAAAAATCGCGGTAAAATCGCGGTAAAAAACGCGCGAAAAACGCTACGCTCAGGTGTGAATGTAGCCTTATTCTCATGACATAGTTGCCATAAATAAAAAAATGAGACTTTATGCATAACCCCCAGTAGACCAAATATTACATAGAACTCACACAAGTAAATATAACAATAAATGCATAAATGTATTGTTAAAAACTTTAAAAAAAAAGGAAAAAAAACCTCAAACATATCATAAGAATGCATATAGAAGAAGATTGCAAATAAGACTCCTTAACTACTTAAGCCCCGGAAGATTTTACCCCCTTCCTGACCAGGGGGTATTTTGCGATTCGGCACTGTGTGACTTTAACGGACGTACGATGCTGTACCCAAATGAATTTGACGTCCTTTTTTCCCCACAAACAGAGCTTTCTTTTGGTGGTATTTGATCACCTGTGCAATTTTTTTGATCATGCTCTATAAACAAAAAAAGAGCGACAATTTTGCAAAAATAACAATATTTTTCACATTTTTTTTATATGAAATTCCCCCAAAAAAATGTAAAAAATCAAATTTTTTTTTAAATTTTTGGCCAATTTGTTTTCTGCTACCTATGTTTGGTAAAAAAAAATCACAATAAGCGTATTTTGATTGGTTTGCACAAAAGCTATTGCGTTTACTAACTAAGGGAAAGATTTTTGTCATTTTTGTTGTTTTTTTTTAACGAGTAATGGCAGCGATCTGTGATTTTTTTTTTGCCTTACTGCGACATTGCGGCGGACAGAACGGACCCTTTACTGACATTTTTGACACTTTTGGGGGTACCAGTGACATTACTACAATAATCAATGCTATACATATGCACTGTTACTGTAAAAATGACACTGGGAGGGAAGGGGTTAACTTTATTGGAGAGGGGGGGGTTAAGTGTGTCTCTAGGGGCGTGTTTCTTACTGTCATTGGATGTGGCTGTGTGTGTAACAGCACAAATCAACGGTCCTACATAGCAGGATTGAGTGATCTGTGCTTTTACACAGGGTAGAATGACAGGCGGCTTTGTTTACATTAGCCGCCTTCCTTTCTCCCTCTCTACCCGACGATCGCGAGTGACCGGCGGACATCGGGTCCGCCGGTCACACGCCCTGGCTTCTTCGGGTACGAGCGGGGGCAGGAGCACACCCCCTATTGGCTCACAGGCTAGTGACGTACCGGTACGTCACTTTGCCTGGGAGGGGCTGACCGCCGCTCGACTATATAGTCGGGCGGCGGTCGGCAAGTGGTTAAAAGATTTTGTTAATATGTTTTGCGATAATGGCTTTATCAAGACATAGAAGCTAATCTGAATTGGACTATACGTAATACTGGAATGTTTTATTACGACAGCATCTAGAAAAAAACTGCAAGGTAAGTAATACCATGTAAAATATAAAATTATATTTGTAGACAATAACTCCAAATTTGTAGAAGATAACACAATCTCTGATTAAAATTTGCATATAAAATCTATTAAAATAAAGCAAATTCTACTTAGAATAATACAAGAATAGTGTAAGTAACTTTTATATAAATTATTGTCTTATATTTTGTATTTTTCTTCAATAATCATTAGACAAAACATTAGAGATAAAAAATATATTAGATTTAAAATGTTATCAAAACATTTGCAAATCATCTTGCCTTTTGCTTTGTGAGCAGATAAAATATTTCATCATCGGATGTCTAGGGTTTGAGGCGTAAGTGTATCTAAACCCAAGAACAAACCTGTAATATATAGAGATGTCGCGAACATAAATGTTCGCGAATGGGTGAACCGCCATAGACTTCACTAGGCAGGCGAATTTTAAAACCCACAGGGACTCTTTCTGGCCACAATAGTGATGGAAAAGTTGTTTCAAGGGGACTAACACCTGGACTGTGGCATGCCGGAGGTGGATCCATGGCAAAACTCCCATGGAAAATTACGTAGTTGATGCAGAGTCAGGTTTTAATCCATAAAGGGAATAAATCACCTAACATTCCTAAATTGTTTGGAATAACGTGCTTTAAATCATCCAGTGTGTGTATACGATCAGGTATGATGTTGTATCGATCAGGTAGTGTAAGGGTTACGCCCGCTTCACAGTGACAGACCAAACTCTGACAGACCAAACTCCCCGTTTAACGCACCGCAAACAACCGCAAACAGTCCATTTGCAGTGGGCGCAGTACAGTCTGTGGACCTGACACTCACTGGCAGGCAACTGCAATTATATTACAGAGGTAAAATTAAATACATTTTTTATCTGCAAGGTGCTGTGCCACCCTATATGAGTGGTGGGCAGTGGGCAAAGTACAGTCTGTGGGCCTGACACTCACTGGCAGGCAACTGCAATTATATTACAGAGAAAAAATTAAATATTTAAATATTACTACTTGTACTAAATTAATAGACGATGTTGTAATCCACTGCACTTTAGGAAATACAGGTGACACAAACATGACAGAATAACACAAATAACAAAAATTGCTGCTACTTAAATTAGTAAATATAAAAAAAAATAAAATTCATCCAGAAAAAACAGGAACTGGCTTTTTCATTCGAATTTCAGTAGCGCAGGGATGGTGATAACCTCTTACCAAATGAATAGGATGATAACATATACCAAAATATATGAATCAGATGTGATAAATATAAGCATAAAATCATAAATACATAAAAGCATGAAATCACATCAATAGGAGTCCATAAAGTCCTTAGGTATAAAGTGCATAGAGCAATGAAAGTGCAAACATGAAGGATCACAGGTGCGACTTATGGGGACCACCCTTGCTTGCCACCACCACACAGTGCTGGGAGAAGTATCTGAAATTCAGACTCACCAGACGCCTATGCCTAACCACTCTCATGGACTAGCCAACAACAGAATATAGTAAAATCAGATTTCCTCCAGATCTCTGATTTGTGCTGCAAAGACTCCTCTGGAAGATTTCCTGGTAATTTTTTTTTTTTTTTTTTTTTCAGGGGAAAGCTTCCTGGTAAATTTATAGTGAGTCTGAATTTCAGATACTTCTCCCGGCACTGTGTGGTGGTGGCAAGCAAGGGTGGTCCCCATAAGTCGCACCTGTGATCCTTCATGTTTGCACTTTCATTGCTCTATGCACTTTATACCTATGGACTTTATGGACTCCTATTGATGTGATTTCATGCTTTTATGTATCACATCTGATTCATATATTTTGGTATATGTTATCATCCTATTTATTTGGTAAGAGGTTATCACCATCCCTGCGCTACTGAAATTCGAATGAAAAAGCCAGTTCCTGTTTTTTCTGGATGAATTTTATTTTTTTATTATAGGAAAAATGAAATTAAGTTTTTATCTGCAAGGTGCTGTGCCACCCTATATGAGTGGTGGGCAGTGGGCACAGTACAGTCTGTGGACCTGACATTCACTGGAAGGCAACTGCAATTATAATACAGAGGAAAAATTAAATGAATGTTTTATCTGCAAGGTTCTGTGCCACCCTACATGAGTGGTGGGCAGTGGGCACAGTACAGTCTGTGGACCTGACACTCATTGGCAGGCAACTGCAATTATATTACAGAGAAAAAATTAAATGACTTTTTTTATCTGCAAGGTGCTGTGCCACCCTATATGAGTGGTGGGCAGTGGGCACAGTACAGTCTGTGGACCTGACACTCATTGGCAGGCAACTACAATTATATTACAGAGGAAAAATTAAATTCATTTTTTATCTGCAAGGTGCTGTGCCACCCTATATGAGTGGTGGGCACTGGCAGTGGGCACAGTTCAGTCAGTGGGCCTGACACACACTGGCAGGCAACTGCAATTATATTAAAGGGTAAAAATTAAATGACTTTTTATCTGCAAGGTACTGTGCCACCCGATATGAGTGGTTTGCACACAGTACAGTCTGTATATATATAGAAAAAAATAAATAAAAGCAGAATGATATACCAGCCCTAAAAAGGGCTTTTTTGGGGTGCTGTCAGGATGCTGTCCTTACAGCAGGAGTGGACACAAAACACTGGCCTAGCTAATGATTTCCCTATTAATTCAGCAGCAGCAGCAGCCCTCCCCCTGCTCTAACTAACTCTGCAGCTTCAGAATGAATCTAAGATGGATGCTGTCCTTGCTTTTTCATAGGAGGTGGGAGGGTCTGGGAGGGATGGTATGCTGATTGGCTGGAATGTGTCTGCTGACTGTGAGGTACAGGGTCAAAGTTTGCTCAATGATGATGTATAGGGGGCGGACCGAACATCGCATATGTTCGCCCGCTGAGTAGAACGCGAACAAGCGATGTTCGCCGGCGAATAGTTTGGGACATCTCTATTAATATATCGCATCTTGCTAATCTATAGATATGGTGGCTGCATTCATAAGAAATGTTGATGTTACGTATTATGCATTACCATGGTTTTTGTTTGCATGTATATAGGGTTTAAAGCCTTTTTAGAGCCTTTTTATGAACATTGGCCCTTTACCAATGCATAATCATATTACTTAATTCTTGTGTGAAATCATTCAAGAACATGCTCCAGTCTAAAATTATAATTGAAGGTGGACCTGAAAACACAAAGGCGAAAACATACTTTCTTAAAAAAAAAAAAAATAGAAATGTTACCAGTGCCTAATCCATACCCAAAAGATGTAACTTTTGTCTTAATTTCCTCAAGAAAATAGGCACACTTCCTGTGCTTAGGCACTCCAGTTCTGTAGCCTCAGAGATTAGGTGATGCAACTACCGTGCAACTCACTGTTCTCCTTTCTGGAAAGGAAGCTTTACCTGAGGACCTGCAGGGAAAGAATCTCCCTGCCTCTGCTTCATTCACTCTGTGGATGTGTTCTGGGATGATACAGAGGCTTAGGTGGTGCTGGGTCAGGGGTTCAGTATCCAGGTGCAGGCTTAGATTGTAAGCAACCACCTCTGTAGCTCAGGGGTTATTTGACAATATGGTTGAGCAGTGAGAGCAATCCCAGCTAAGTGTAAATAAATGAATCAGTCACACGATGCATCATGTGATGCATTACATATCATGCCTGCAACACAGAGTACAAATCATGGAGTGCCAGCTACAATGAAAAATTGAGAAGGTTTAAATGCTGGAACATGGAAAGTAACACAACATGAAGACAATTTCCCATCTTAGAAATCTGGCACTGGAACAGGTGTCCCTACCAAAGATTTCCCCCATCTCTTGTATTGGTGACAACTGTAGCATTTTTGCATTTTCCATCACTTTCTGCCTCAGTAATAAGTGGAAAGGATCAATTTCATTAGCAGGGAGACAGACAATAATTAAAACCTAATAAAGGCTTTAACCCTCCACTCCATCTATAACTAAAACATGGTTTGGTTATACATACACGGAAGCACACAGAATCTGTTTTAATAATTTTCATGACCAATATATATATATATATATATATATATATATATATATATATATATATATATATATATATATATATACACACCACACATACTGTACATATACATATTTACTATATTGTCAAAAGTATTGGGACACGGGGGAGGGGGGGGGGAGTAGTGTCAAACTACACCCCGAAAGAATAGAGCGCTGCCGCAGCCCCGTAAGTTGTCAGGTTTCTTCCCGGCAATGTCCAGAGGGATACAACAGAATAGTGGCCAGTCCTGCAACTCACAATCAGCTGCCAAACCTCTAGGGGCCGCACCAGCACCATCTTCCTTTTGCCCAAACAAAGAAAACAACACAGCATCTGGCTCAGGGGCTTCCACTCCTTTCCTAAATAGCCCAGCCAAATCAAAGCCCCGCAGGGTGCCCCCACAGCAATGTGAAGAAGAAGTGCAGGGAGAAGTCAGCTCAGTGGCATACTCACCTCCATTGATTCCCACTGTAGACGCAATTGTGGCATTCCCTACTACTGGTCAGCCAGTATCAGACACAACACTCAAGGACATGCTCCTCTCACGTAGAGCCTCACTGTATGCTGATATAGTGACATACATCAATCAACACATAGCAGAGATCCAAGAGCTAGGGGATCGGGTAGATCATGTGGAAAATTCATTATGCGAGTTTAATGACAACTATAACACCCTCGTAGACTCACACACAGCACAGATAGAAGATATTACAAAAATAGAGGACCTAGAAGATAGATCACGCCAAACAACCTGAAAATTCGTGGTATTCTGGAATCGGTCCAGACAACACAATTACCTCACTTTGTAAAAGATGCGTTAATAGCAGTTATACTGAATCTCATTTCTGCAGATTTTTTACAAGTCATCATCCCAAAACTAAAAGCATTTCAGTGTTCTACTCCACTCTCCAAAAAAAAAAAATTTTTTTGCAAGACCCCTCCTATGGTCCAGTGGGAATCTGACCTCCAACAAACTTTTAGTGATGCCCAGTGGAAAAACAGCTATTTGCTATCCCCAGACTGTTAATCATTGTATTAACCATTGGGAAATGTCTCAAAAGATTCTATTCTGCTGGTACTTAACTCCATACCATTTAGCAAAGTTTTCTCCTGAAAACTCCTCCCTTTTCTGGAGGGGTTGTGGACACACTGGCACTCTTCCCACATACTCTGGGCTTGTAAAAGTCGTACTGGCTACTGGAATAAAGTCTTCCAACTTATTTCCTAAATTACTGGGATTTTCACTAAGCCTAACCCAGCACTAGCTTTACTATACTTAGGAATCGAGAACCTACCCACAAAGTATTGTAATTCATATCCTCATGTCTGCTAAGACACTCATCACCAGACTCTGGAAATCTGCACAAGCACCCAATGTATCTGAGCTAGTAGCTCTGGTAAAGCTGACCTACAACTATGAAAAAGTTATAGCTCTTAGAACAAGTTCTATCTTCAATTTCAATCAGATGCAGAGTCCCTGGACCCCAATGGCATCTCTTCATAGTGCTTGACGCACTTTATGAATATGGTATATGGTATGTTGTTTACTTACTATGCCACTTATGTTTGCCTTAATGACATGTTAGATATCATGCCTTGTTAAATATTCTGTTAATAACCTTATTGCTCTATGTCCCTTACTATGGGCAAACATGTATAATTTAAAAAAAAACATGGAAAAAACATTTAAACCAAAAACATGGAATGTTGAAAAAAAAAAAAAGTATTGGGACACCTGCATTTAAACTGTAACTTTCATTAAAAATTGGAAAAATTATGGTGCTCTTAATCTTTTGACCGGTAGTGTGTGTATATGTAAAATCTGGTGTAGTTGTGCATGGTAGCAAATCAGATTCTAACTTCAGCTTGTCTGGTTAAGCCTTGACACAAAAAACAAAACACAAAAACTGGAAGCCGATTGGTTTCTATAGAGAGCTGCATCAGATTTTGCACTCTCCATGTTTCAAATAGTTAATTTTCAGAGATATTGTGATGGTGTTTAAATTGCTTATGATAAACTTTAAATATGAGATGATGGAATTTTAGGGGTGCCTTAATAATAGGAGGCTGCCATAGGTTATTCCAAAGCAACTTGTGCCAACCTTTTACCAGACAAAAGAGACTTCCCTGACTCCTAAATTATATGTACATCCGATCAATTTTGATAGAGAAGTTTCACAGGTTTAAAAATTGTACATAGTTTTGTCTGTCTGTCAGTAGATCCTCTTTTATATCTTTTATTATATACAGTGCAATGTTTTTTAAACAAATTCCCAGGATATTGCAAATCACTAGGTTTCTACATCCCCACAGAGTTCACAACAAATTGTGTTATCTAGATGAAAAAAAAACCTCTCAATGCCATTCCATACTAATTAACCCACTAAATACAGTAAATTCCAATAAAAACTGTCAGACTTTATTCTGCTGGTGGCCAATCAAACTATTACCCTTTCATAGAAAAAGACAGACATACCTTCTGGAAATAAATAAAAAATAAATAAATACTGAATGAGTTCCTAGTAAATGAAAACACTCGCTAGCCACTTGACCTCTGGAAGATTTACCACCTTCATGACCAGGCCACTTTTTGCGATACAGCACTGCCTTACTTTAACTTACAAATGCTGTACCCAAAAGAAAATAAAGTAATTTTTTTCCCAAAAAATAAAGCTTTCTTTTGGTGGGATTTGATCACCACTTTTCTTTTTATTTATTTATTTATACACTATATCTTACTTATGTTTTATGACTACATAGATGGATATGCACATATTACCCTGTATTTTATAACTTGTTTAAAACTCAACACACACATTAAAATTTAAAAAAATTTACTTTAAGAATAGCATCAACTCAAACATATAATAATAATAATAATAATAAGGCCCCGTTCACACTGGGGCGACGCTACTTTGCCGGGCGACCTCACAGGTCGCGGCGCGCTGCTCGCACCGCGACCTCTGAGTGACCGGCATGGACTTCATAACATTGAAGTCTATGCAGGTCGCTCCGGGTCGCTCCAAAGAAGCTCCGGACCCTTTTTCTAAGTCGGAGCGACTTGTGTCGCTCCTATTAGAACAGGTCCGCAGCTTCTCTATGGAAGGCGACGTGTCAGGCGACCAGGTCGCCCCAGTGTGAACGGGGGCTAAGTGTAATATTATTAATAATACAACTTTCAGCAGAGCTTTACAAAACAAAAAGTATACAACATGCTTTATGAGAAACAAACATTTACAAGGTAAAAATGCATTAATTAAATATAAATTCAATTTAATGTCAATCCTTCACTATCTCCCACATTTATTGCCTTCTTCCTTAACCGGTTGCCGACTGCTCACAGTATCTTTACTGCGGCAGTCAGCCCCGGCCAGGCAGAGTGACGTAGGTCTACGTTGCTCGCCTGTCACTCCTTTTAGAGCCAATAGCGCGCGGGCACGCGCTCACGCGCTCACCGAGGCGCGCGCCCGCCTCGGCTCGTTCACAATGGAGTGTGGGCGTGTGACCGGCGGACCCGATGTCCGCCGGTCACACTACGATCGCCGGTACAGCGGGAGAAAGACAGAGCGGCTTATGTAAACAAAGCCGCCTGTCATTCTCCCCTGTGTAAAAATGAAGATCAGACGGTTCTACTATGTAGAACCGTTGATCTTTGTTTTTACACTAGGAGACCTGTCCCCCTACAGTTAGAATCACGCCCCTAGGACACACTTAACCCTTCCCTGTCCAATACAGTTAACCCCTTCCCTGCTAGTGTCATTTTTGCAGTAACAGTGCATATATATAGCACTGATTACTGCAGTAATGTCACTGGTACCCCCAAAAGTGTCAAAAATGTCAGTCAAGGGTCCGATCTGTCCGCCGCAATGTCGCAGTACCGCAAAAAAATCGCAGATCGCCGCCATTACTCGTTAAAAAAAAAACACCAAAAATGACAAAAATCTTTCCCTTTGTTAGTAAACGCGATAACTTTTGCGCAAACCAATCAAAATACGCTTTTTGCGATTTTTTTTACCAAACATATGTAGCGTAAAACAATTTGGCCGAAAATGTTAAAAAATTTTGATTTTTACATTTTTTTGGGGGGAATTTCATATAAAAATAAGTGAAAAATATTGTTATTTTTGCAAAAATGACGCTCTTTTTTTGTTTATAGCGCATGATCAAAAAAATCGCACAGGTGATCAAATACCACCAAAAGAAATCTCTGTTTGTGGGAAAAAAAGGACGTGAAATTCGTTTAGGTACAGCGTCGCACGACCGCGCAATTGTCCGTCAAAGTCACGCAGTAAAAAATCGCAAAAAAACCCCTGGTCAGGAAGGGGGTAAAATGTTCCGGGGCTTAAGTGGTTAATTGGAGCACTTATTTTTTTAAAGATTTTGTTTTTGGTTTAGTCATGTGATATCATCACAGCGCTATCCACTTACTTCAAACTCATGTGTTAATTCAATACTGTGAAAAACATTAACTTGCAAACACTCTACCAGTGCAAAAAAAAAAAAAAATCACAGAAATTGTTGAATAAACTCAAAATACACATAAATAAAATTTAAATACATTTTTAGAAAGCGTATGCTTTAGGTGATCAGTGTTGCATGCTGATAATCACACCACGTGCATACATGCTGCTGACAATCAGCTATCTTTATCATCTATCTATTTTGGATATGACCTTATTCAATCATTGATGCAACAGGGATCTACATGATATCATTTACTATGGTCAATATGGCCACCCTGGAGACTCCGCTCCTTTGTTTACATTGCTTTGGCAGATGTCATTTGGAGGGAGTTAAGCAACAGTTTTGGAAGATGGAACAGTTTTGGAAGAGGAGATGTCATTTGGAGGGAGTTAAGCAACAATTTTGGAAGTGTAGGTGGGCAACTGTTTTTTTTTTTTCTTCAATTGACATGGATCTGCATTACTGGACAACATGATTGATAGTAGGTTTGCAACATGCGCCATGTTTTTTAATTAAAGGACCTGTCCAAAACTGTTTGTGTTTATTTACTATTGGCATTTTTTTTGTGAGTGAGTAAGCATGCTATGTACTGTTTACTGATTTACATAGGGGGTGGTATCTGGGAGTCCTCCTTATTTTGAAAGGTGGATCCAAATTCAAATAAGCCCCCCACCAACAGACCCCCACAACCACTGAGCCAAGGTTGTGGGGAAGAGGCCCTTGTCCTTATCCTCTGGCAAATCCTTATGTTGAGGGTTTGTGGCCTACTATGATTCAAGAGGAGAGCATACACTTGCACCCCTGTGTCCTGGCCAGCCAGGCTGCATACTCAGAAAATGATCTGGTATGGATTTTGTGGAGAACCCCATGCTTTTTTTTTTCATGTTTTTTGTTGGGGGGTTTTTGGGACGTTTTTTCATAAAATCTATACTAGAACCGTAGGGTCTGGTATGGAGTGTGGACATCTCATGCCATTTTTTAGCTTTTTTTCATGGGGTCCCGCAAAATAACCCTACAAGACCTGAAGAACTTGGAAAGAATTTTGGGCGGAACCCCATTCCATTTATTAGCCTTTTTAAATGGGGTTCTTCTTAAAATTCATACCAGATCTGAAGAACCTTGTTTGAATTTTGGGGGGATCTTATGTAATTTTTTGAGGTATCCCCATTATTTGTTTACATTCAACTGTCAGCCAAGAATACTCAGCTGACAACTGAATGTGCTGGGCTGGTTGTAAGGAAGCTGGCAGGTGCTAGATCTCTAACACCCAGGAGCCCTGCACAAGCATTTGTAATATTGCTTTAGTTTAGCATTGGTAATATTACTAATATTAGTAATATTATTATTCATTTCACACTACAGCTGGAGGTTTGCTTGGCTGAACACCCATTCCTTCGTTTGTTCGCAGAGGAATCTCCAAGGACCATGTACTCACCACAAAATGATCCTTACTATTATTTCACTTTTTCTCTATTAGTGAATTTTCTATAACGTTTATGGTTGAATGTTCTTATGGCTATTTCTCTCAGGATTGAATGATAAGGATTGAATGATAATGCCTTGCAAAAGACAACAAATAGAAACTGACATTTTAAACATGTTACAAATATTGCAGGTATTATTTGTTACTTTGCAGAATGATGAAACATTCACAAAGCAAATGTTTCATAAATGCTGTAGACCCCTAAGTGTTTTTTTTTTTTTTGGTTTAAGTTGCGGTATGTCTTTAATGTTAGTATATTAAACAAACCAGCAGGGTGACAATTTACCTTGAGAAGAAACAGTTGGGTATATTGATGTTCCTCAATATCTAACATTTTCAGCTTGTCACAAAGTCCATGACTGTTTAACCACTTCAATACAGTGTCCTTTCACCCCCTTCCTGCCCAAGCCAATTTTCAGCTTTCAGCGCTGTCACATTTTGAATGACAATTGCGCGGTCATGCTACACTGTACCCATATGAAATTTGTATCATTTTGTTTCACACAAATAGAGCTTTCTTTTGGTGCTATTTAATCACCGCTGGTTTTTTTTATTTCTTACAAAAAAAAGAAAAAACTCAAAAAAAATTTGAAAAAAATTATTTTCTGTAAGTAGATTTTGAAAATAAGTAATTTTTCTCCTTCGCTGATGTGCGCTAATGAGGTGGCATAGATGGGCACTAATACGCTGCACTGATGGGAACTGATGAGGTGGCACTTATGGGCACTGATGAGTAGGTACTAATATGCTGCACTGATGGACACTGATAGGTGGCACTGATAGGCGGCACTGACGAGCACTGATAGGCGGCACTGATGGGCACTGAAAGGCGGCACTGATAGGTGGCACTGATGGGCACTGATAGTCGGCACTGATGGGCGGCACTGATGAGCATTGACAGGCGGCACTGATGGGCAGCACAGATGAGCGGGCACTGATGGGCAATAACTGACAGCACTATGGACACTGACTGTGGGCACTGATGGTGGGCACTGTGGGCACTGGTTGGGGGGACTTATGGGCTTGTTTTTTACTTTACAGTAATCAGTGCCCTGATTATCTGTCCTAGTCTCCCCTTTGAGGAGGAGCCGCTGATCGGCTCTCCTCGCCACACACTCTGACAGTGTGAAACAAGAAGCACTGATAAACGGCTCTAAGGAAGAGGCGATGCCTCAAAACGCATAAGCCTGCACAGCTTCAGGGAACGATTCAATCCCGATCTTGTTGCTGAGGATTTTATTCTATTTGATGTGCTTTTTATCAGGAAACTTGTTTGGCTGTCCTGTGTCAGGGGACCGGCAGGTGGTGCTGTGGAGCAGAGCAGAGAGCGCGGGATCAGTGGTGGCGTGCGTGTGAGAGGAGCGAGTGTGTGACAGATTGTGCGTGTGTGAGCACCCCCCCAGTAGAGCGTCGGCGGCGTCCGGTGCTTGAACCCCCCTCCCCCCCAAAGTAAAGCGGGCGGCGAGCGGTGCGGTAACCCCCCTCCCTTGTTGCGGCGGCGTCCGGTGCTGAAACCCCCCCCCCGAAGTAAAAGCGGGCGGTGAGCGGTGCGGTAACCCCCCCCCTCCCTTGTTGCGGGCAGCGTGCAGCAAACCCTCCCTTGCGGCGAGCGGTGCGGGAACCCCCCCCCCCCCCACAGAGAGGAGCAGAGGAGACTAGCTGACCGGCGGGAAGTGACCGAGAGAGGCGGGTGCAGAGAGGAGACTGACCGACTGAGGGAGGAGGGAGGAATCACCGTCAGGAACTGCAAGTGACAGGCTTAAAGGGACACACACTAGGTAAGTAAGACTGGTGACTGAGATTGAACACCAACTGAGGGTGTAGTGTAGTACCTGAGTATCTGTGAGTACCTATTACTACCTGAGTGTTGGGAGTACCTATTACTACCTGAGTGTCTGGGAGTACCTATTAGTACCTGAGTGTCTGGGAGTACGTATTACTACCTGAGTATCTGTGAGTACCTATTACTAGGTGAGTGTCTGGGAGTACCTATTACTACCTGAGTATCTGTGAGTACCTATTACTAGGTGAGTGTCTGGGAGTACCTATTACTACCTGAGTATCTGTGAGTACCTATTACTACCTGAGTGTCTGGGAGTACCTATTACTACCTGAGTGTCTGGGAGTACCTATTACTACCTGAGTGTCTGGGAGTACCTATTACTGCCTGAGTGTCTGGGAGTACCTATTACTACCTGAGTGTCTGGGAGTACCTATTACTACCTGAGTGTCTGGGAGTACCTATTACTACCTGAGTGCCTGGGAGTACCTATTACTACCTGAGTGCCTGGGAGTACCTATTACTACCTGAGTGTTGGGACTACCTATTACTGCCTGAGTGTCTGGGAGTACCTATTACTACCTGAGTGTCTGGGAGTACCTATTACTACCTGAGTGTCTGGGAGTACCTATTTCTACCTAAGTGTCTGGGAGTACCTATTACTACCTGTGCGACTGACCGGGCTGTGTGTCTGTGAGTGTTGTGCGACTGATCAGGCTGTGCGACTGAGAGTGTTGTGCAACTGACCAGGCTGTGCGACTGAGAGTGTTGTGCGACTGACCAGGCTGTGCGACTGAGAGTATTGTGCGACTGACCGGGCTGTGCGACTGAGAGTGTTGGGCAACTGAGTGTTGTGCGACTGTGAGTGTTGCGACTGACCAGGCTGTGCGACTGAGTGTTGTGCGACTGACCAGGCTGTGCGACTGAGAGTGTTGTGCGACTGACCGGGCTGTGCGACTGAGAGTGTGGTGCGACTGACCGGGCTGTGCGACTGAGAGTGTGGTGCGACTGACCGGGCTGTGCGACTGAGAGTGTTGGGCAACTGAGAGTGTTGTGCGACTGACCGGGCTGTGCGACGGTGAGTGTTGTGCGTCTGACCGGGCTGTGCGACTGTGAGTGTTGTGCGACTGACCGGGTGGTGCGACTGGGAGTGTTGTGCAACTGAGTGTCAAGTGAGGGTAGCGGAGTACCAGAGGGTGAGAAGGTAGAGTTAGGAAGCCAGGAAATAGCCACATAGGATAGACTTAAATCGCTGAATCCCCGTTAGATTAGATTAGTAGGTACAATGCCCGGCGGGTGTGGAGATGCGACTCGGTGTACATCTTGTGATATGTATGCGTTCCTTGGTCATGCGATCGAGGGCGAATACAAATGCGCAAAATGTAAGCACGTTGCTTCCCTGAAAGCTCAGGTCCTGAATCTAGGGAAGCAGCTGGCAACACTGAGACGAATGTCCATATCGGAGGAGAGCCAGGATCCTACCAGTCAGGCGCAGGCAGGGGCCTGCACAGAGGTGGGCGGAGTATTGGAGGTGCAGGCATCAGAGCAGAATAGAGGGGTGACAGTTAGAAGGGGTAGAAGGGGACAAGGCAAGGAGGCTGATCCTGGGCTGGAGCACCCCAATAGATACGCCCGTTGCGTGGTGTTGGGGAAACCAGTCAGGGACCAGCATTGCTGGAGCAGAGCGACATCCCTAGCTGCCAGGGGAAGAACTCCTCCAGTGAAGCCGGGAGAAAGGGAAAGGAAAGACAGGTGCTGGTGGTAGGGGACTCAATTATTAGAAGGACAGACAGTGTAATCTGTGACAAAGACTGTGTGCGCCGAACAGTCTGTTGTTTGCCGGGCGCTCGGGTTCGGCACATCACGGATCGGGTGGACAGATTATTGGGTGGGGCTGGGGAAGACCTAGTTGTCATGGTACACGTGCAGGGCCAGATTAACGTAAGGGCTATTGGAGCTGCAGCTCCAGGCCCCTACCTTTTATATAGGCCCCGGGTTGGCCATATTCACTGTTACCGCTCTTCTGTCACTTGTAAACACAGAAGTCTGGCTTCTATGCTCGCTTCCCCAGGCAGCACCCTCAGAACCTCCCCACACAGCGCGAAGGCCGGACAAGGAGGGACAGTTGCCGATGCATGGATGTGTTTATGGGCTTCAGAGACAGCATCCCATGTTGAATTAGGCATGCATGGCTGCACCCTTCCTCCTCTGGGTGCATGGCAAGGCACGGCCCTTAAGGCCCTTCAAAATCCTCAGCACCAAGCCCATGATGCTCTTAATCCGGCCCTGTACACGTGGGTACCAATGACATAGGCAGAGGAAGATGGAGAGTCCTAAACGATTTCAGGGACTTAGGAGCTAAGTTGAAGAGTAGGACCTCCAAGGTAGTATTTTCCGAAATACTACCTGTACCTCGAGCCACACCAGAGAGGCAGCGGGAGATTAAGGAAGTAAACAAGTGGCTGAGGAGCTGGTGTAGTAAGGAGGGTTTCGGGTTCCTGGAGAACTGGGACGACTTCTCAGTCGGCCACTGGCTCTTTGGTAGGGACGGATTGCACCTAAATGGGGAGGTTGCAGCCATACTGGGTGAGAGGATGGCCACAAAGTTAGAGGGGCTTTTAAACTAGTTGACGGGGGGGAGGGTACAGATGTAGAATTAGCCAGTGGAAAGCAAGTTTCAGAGGTCAGTAATGGGGGCATTAGCGGTAGGGTGTTCGGAGCTCCTAAACCCAGGGTGGGTATGGGGAAAAATCAAGAGAGCAACCTAAAAACATCAAATGAGGATATATGTAGCCGATCAAAATTACGAGGTTTGTATACCAATGCCAGAAGCCTGGCCAACAAGATGGGAGAGCTGGAGCTACTGATGTTTGAGGAGGACTTAGATTTTGTGGGGATAACTGAGACTTGGTTTGATAGCTCTCATGACTGGATGGCGACCATTCAGGGGTACTCCCTTTATCGCAGGGATAGAGAAGGTAAAATAGGGGGAGGGGTATGTCTGTATATTAAGAACAATATACAGCTAAATATGAGTGACGATATTAAAAATGGAGCTATGGATGAGGCAGAATCCCTATGGGTAGAGCTTCAAAGGGAAGGCACGGTGGGGAAGGTAATATTGGGCGTATGCTATAGGCCCCCCAACCAGAGGGAAGAAGGGGAGGCGGACCTCATGTTACAGATAGGATTGGCAGCAAGGATGGGAAATGCCATTATAATGGGGGACTTTAATTATCCAGATATAGACTGGGCAGAAGGAACCGCGCACTCAGCCAAGGCTAGGCAGTTCCTAAATGTTTTGCAGGACAATTTCATGGGTCAGATGGTGAATGCACCGACAAGAAACAATGTGGTACTTGACCTACTGATTACCAACAATACAGACCTGCTCACAGATATAGAAATATGGGACAACTTAGGAAATAGGTCAATAAGTTTCAGTATTAATTACAGTAATAGGAAACACAAGGGTAATATAAGGACACTGAATTTCAAAAGAGCCAATTTCCCTAAACTGCGCTCGCTGCTAGAAAATATCAAATAGGATAGAACCCTGGGAACAAAGAACACGGAGGAAAAATGGGAGTGCTTCAAGAGCATACTTAACAAAGGGATTGACCAGTGCATTCCAAAGGGAAATAAATTTAAAAGAGCAAAACTAAACCCTGGGTGGCTAAACTCCAACTTAAAAATGCATATTAGTGCTAAAGAAAAGGCCTTCAAAAAATGCAAGACTGAGGGGTCATTGGCAGCATTTAAGCATTACAAAGAGTGTAATAAGAAATGTAAAGATGAAATCAGGGCGGCTAAAATAGAACACGAGAGACATATAGCGGAGTAGAGTAAAAAGAACCCCAAGAAGTTCTTTAAGTATATAAACAGTAAGAAAGCGAGGCCAGAACACATTGGCCCCATAAAAGATGACAAAGGAAATATGGCCACTGAGGACAGAGAAAAGGCGGAAGTGTTAAATAATTTCTTCTCTTCAGTCTTTACAAAAGAATCGGGGGGCTACACGAACCTAGCTTTTAAGGCCGAACTAAACAACACACCTCAGGAAGTGCCACCATGGCTAACAGAAGATAGACTTAGAACTAAACTAGAGAAACTTAAATCCCCGGGACTGGATGGCTTGCACCCGAGGGTTCTCAAAGAGCTCAGCCAGGTGATTGCCAGACCATTATTCTTGATCTTTAAGGATAGTTTACAGACGGGTATGGTGCCAGCTGATTGGAAAAAAGCCAACGTGGTACCAATATTTAAAAAGGGGCCGAGATGTATCCCGGGTAACTATAGGCCGGTCAGCCTAACATCTGTAGTCTGCAAGATTTTGGAGGGGATGTTAAGGGACCACATACAAGACTTTAGTAATGAAAACTGTATTATTAGTAGTAATCAGCATGGATTCATGAAAAATAATTCTTGCCAAACCAATCTATTAACCTTCTATGATGAAGTGAGCTGCCACCTAGATAAAGGAAAGCCTGTGGATGTGGTGTATTTGGACTTTGCAAAGGCCTTTGACACCGTTCCCCACAAACGCTTACTGTACAAACTAAGGAAGGTAGGTATGGACCATAGGGTGAGTACCTGGATAGAGAACTGGCTCCAGGGGAGAGTCCAGAGGGTGATGATTAATGGGGAGTACTCGGATTGGGCGGGTGTGGAAAGTGGGGTCCCCCAGGGTTCTGTCCTGGGACCAATCCTGTTTAATTTATTCATAAATGATCTAGAGGAGGGGATATCTAGCACAATCTCAGTATTTGCAGATGATACTAAACTAGGCTTGCCAATATCTTCTATGCAGGATGTGGAAACCTTACAAGCGGACCTGAACAAAATAACGGGGTGGGCAACTACATGGCAGAAGAGGTTTAATGTTGAAAAATGTAAAGTAATGCACTTGGGGGCCAGAAACCAGAAAGCAAGCTACTCACTAGGGGGGGAACCTCTGGGTGAGTCTAGGATGGAAAAGGACTTGGGGGTACTGGTAGACAACAGGCTTGGCAGTGGCATGCAATGCCAAGCCGCTGCAAGTAAAGCCAACAGAATACTGGGATGTATAAAAAAGGGGATTCACTCCAGAAATAAAGAGATTATTCTCCCTCTCTACAAGACTCTGGTCCGGCCACATCTGGAGTATGCTGTCCAGTTCTGGGCACCAGTCCTCAGGAAGGATGTTCTGGAACTGGAAAGAGTCCAGAGAAAGGCAACAAAAATAATTAGGGGAATGGAGGACATCAGCTATGAGGAAAGACTACAAGCACTGAACCTATTCTCTCTGGAGAAGAGACGATTGAGGGGGGATATGATATCAATGTACAAATATTGTACTGGCAACCCTAGCATAAGGAACAAACTATTCAGAGAAAGGGAATACAATAAGACACGTGGCCACTCACTAAAACTAGAGGAAAGGCGGTTTAACCTTAAAGTGCGTAAGGGGTTCTTCACTGTAAGAGCGGTAAGGATGTGGAATTCTCTTCCACAAGCAGTCGTAACAGCAGGGAGCATTGATAAACAGTAACTCACCCTAGCTCCACCGCACTGTAGGAAAATAAAGAGCTAAGTGTCGGTGCTCAGGCTGAACGTCCAAACCAAATGTTATATGAATATAGCCGGCACACGAAAAGTCTTCTTCCAAGTAAAATGCTTTATTCCAACATGGATAGCGGTGACAACATGACAGATGCTGACGCGTTTCGGCTTTACGCCTTCCTCATAGCATGTCATGCTATGAGGAAGGCGTAAAGCCGAAACGCGTCAGCATCTGTCATGTTGTCACCGCTATCCATGTTGGAATAAAGCATTTTACTTGGAAGAAGACTTTTCGTGTGCCGGCTATATTCATATAACAGGGAGCATTGATAGTTTCAAAAAACTATTAGATGGGCACCTTAGAGAGCACAACATACAGGGGTATACAATGTACGATTAAAAACAAACACACACACGCATCATAGGTTGAACTGGATGGACTGATGTCTTTTTTCAACCTCACTAACTATGTAACTATATGTAACTATGTAATCTATTATTTTAATAAACCTGTCTAAGAGATAATGCACTAGGCCGGTGCGCCCTTGTTTTGTTGTCGTTTATAGTGTTTTCCGGACCACCCTGGTCCAGCGAGGGGCTGCAAGGCTGAAGTATTATCAAGTTGCCGTGTCATCTGTTCTCATCTACAAGCCTACAGTCAGGTTGGACAAGAGGATTGCACCACTCAGAGCGCAGGGAATAGGTGCTGCATCGACAGTACATTTGCTTGTTTGTTTTTGGCTGTGTCTAATCACATGGGTAAAGAGCCATGTCATTGGGAGAGAAAATGGCTAATTGGGTCCAATTTGGGCATTTTCACTTAGGGGTGTACTCACTTTTGTTGCCAGCAGTTTAGACATTAATGGCTTTGTGTTGAGTTATTTTGAGGGGACAGCAAATTTACACTGTTATACAAGCTGTACACTCACTATTGTACATTGTAGCAAAGTGTCATTTCTTTAGTGTATAAAATATTTACAACAATATGAGGGGTGTACTCGTTTTTGTGAGATACTGTATATTTTTTTGTCAGCAGGTTACAGCCAATGCCTGTAGACCTGCTAATCAGCTGTGTCCAATCCTAGAACAGAGTTATATGTTTACAAACACCCAGGACACAGAATACTGAACACAAAACAGCAATCTGGCTGTTATGCCTCCCTGAAATGAACTCTGATATCAGGGAGAAAAGACCGCCAGATCCTGTGAGTAAAAGCAGCACACATACACTTGTTAGCCACACAGTTAACCCCTTGATTTCCCTTCCTGTCACCCCATCACCCAACCAGTGTCATTAGTACAGTGTACAGTATTTACACTGATCACCGTATTAGTGTCACTAGCAATGTCAGTGTCAGTGAGTTAATGTTCCTAGCAGCCAGTATCAGTTAGTGCCAGATTTTCCGCCACACTAGAGGTCACCCTATCACCACCATTACTAGTATTGCATCTATAGCTATAGACAATTTTCTAACCCTAAGAAGCCATTTAAAAACACCTTAATTTTGCCATCCCTTCTGAATTTAATCACTTCAATACCGAGCACTTTTCCCCCCTTCCTGCCCAGGCCAATTTTCAGCTTTTAGCGCTGTTGCATTTTTGAATGACAATTGCGCTGTCATGCAACACTGTACCTAAACCAAATTTATGTCATTTTTTACCACAAATTGAGCTTTCTTTTGGCGGTATTTGATCACCGCAAGGTTTTTTCTTTTATCACCGCAAGGTTTTTTTCTTTTTTGCTACACAAATTAAAAAAGACCAAAAAGTTTGAAAAAAAAAAAGTTTTTTTATGTTATAAAATTTTGTGAATAAATATGTTTTTTCCTGCACTGATGAGCACTGATGAGGCTGCCCTGACAGGCACTGATGAGGAGGCACTGATGGGGTGGCACTAATATGCAGCACTGATGGGCACTGGTAGGTGGCACTGATATGCAGCACTGATGGGCACTGATATGTGGCATTTATAGATAGCACTGATATGCAGCATTGGTGGGCACCAATAGGTGACACTGATGGGCACTGATAGGTGGCACTGATACGCGGCACTGATCGGCACTGATAGGTGGCACTGGTGGGCAATAATGGGCACTGGTGGGCGTCACTGATAGATGGCAATGATAGGCAGTGGTGGGCAGCACTGATGGGGAGGGCACTGGTGGGCAGCACTGATGGGGAGGGCAATGGGGGGCTCCCTAAGCCCTGATTGCCATCCCTGGTGGCCATAGTGGACATCCCTGGGGTCATGGGTGGGCATCCCTGGTGGCTCTAGTGGCACCCCCCCAAGGGTCTGCACTGGTAATTAATGCTCTGATTACCAGCACAGACCCCCCCCCCTCCTCTACTGGTGCCTGTCATGCACGAACTGAGGAAAGCCGATCAACGGCTTTTCCTATTTACTATGTGACCAGCTGTGATTGGACACAGCTGGTCACATGGTAAAGAGCCTACATTAGGATTGGAGATGCGGTGTGTGAGAGTGACACACCACAGCACCGATCGCTGCTCTACGTGCCCCCCGGGGGCGTGCAGAGTACATTATCCTGCCTCATATGACGGCATGTCAGGATAATACAACCACCTTCCCGCCATCAATCGCCTATAGGGCGGGTGGGAAGTGGTTAATGATGATAAATTATTTTGGCCCAAATGTCACCACACGTTTGGCAAATCAGTTGATTTTCCTAATCTCTGCTTATCAGCTAAGCTTACAACAAACATTTATTGATTTTTAAAGCCAAAGAACACAGATTATTGCATGGCTTATTGATGTCTAAAGCCAGCCATAGATGGAGCGATTTTCTTTCCTGCAACCACGGGTTGCAGGAAAGAAAATTGTTTGATTTCCCCATCAACACAGTCAGTGTTAATATGGAAATCCCTCCTGTGGAGCTATTGTTTTCTCTCGGGGTGGGGGAGGGGGGGGGGGAGAGGATACGCAGTGATTATTGCTAGCGGCTATAATAGCCACTGTTAATATTCGCATGAAAGACCCAACAGACTGGTTGTACCCAAGTTGACCAATCAGCCTGCTTATACATGGTTTAAATCTTGGCCAGTCCCTGCTGAACCAGCTGAGATTCAAACTGTCCATTGTCCAATGTCTGCTAAACCCTTTTATGAGCAGGGATACAGTGATTGATAGCCCAGATGCCCAAATGAAAGTTAGCATTGTCAGTATGTGTTGGGCAATTTGACACATACATAGCTAATTTGCATTTTTTCAAAGGACATACAAGGTTTTCATTTGGAACTCTTTCTGGATGAAAAAATATAGGTCTTAGCATTTTACACATACAATTTTATTTTAAAAAGGTTTACTTTTACATACATTGTTTTACACTGTGACAGATATCCTGCTATCTTCAGTTGTCCCAATGCTTTTCTCTTTGGGTCTCTGAGACACAGTGATAGTTGAAGTAATGGAGGTTGTATGTAAATAAACCTCATGTGATCAATAGATAGATAGATAGATAGATAGATAGATAGATAGCTAGATAGATAGATAGATAGATAGATAGATAGATAGATAGATAGATAGATAGATAGATAGATAGATAGATAGATAGATAGATAGATAGATAGATAGATAGATAGATCATCCTGGCTTGAGATAGTTCTTGTTTTTTCGTCTTATGAATGAACAGCTGTCAAATGGTTTATCCAGTTCATTTTGTCACCTTAGCACAATTGTACACTTTCCCAACTGTCCAAGAGACCTTTGAACATCTTTATTTCTTAGGCTGTAGATGAAAGGGTTTAACATTGGCGTAACAATTGTATAGAACACTGACACTATCTTGTCTGTCACTCCGGTATCTGAATTTCTTGGTCTCATGTACATGAATATGGATGTGCCATAGAAGATGGTCACCACAATAACATGGGATATGCATGTAGAGAAGGCTTTGCATCGCCCAGAAGGGAGTTTCACAATGATTAAGAAAATGTTTATGTATGAAAAGAGGATGAGGCACAAGGGAATTAGAAGCAACATGAACCCACCAACCAAAGTTATGATGTTGTCCACTGAGATATCCCCACAAGATAGTTGAAGTAAAGATGGAGCTTCACAAAAGAAGTGATTGATGGTGACATTCCCGCAGAACTTTAAATGGCATACAAAATATGTATCAAAGCAGGCTATGCTACCAGCAGCCATCCAAGACAAGCCAATCATCCTGGTACAGAAAACGGTGTTCATAATAACATTGTAACGTAAGGGATTACAGATAGCCACATATCGGTCATAGGCCATTAAAGCCAATAGTATGCACTCTGTCTCGCCTACAAAAAGATAGAAGTAAACTTGAAGAACACAACCAGTATATGAAATAGTTTTTGCTGACAAAACAATATTTAGTAGCATCCTGGGCACAACGATTGTTGTATAGCAGATGTCCAAAATAGACAGATTAATAAGAAATAAATACATAGGGTTGTGTAAATGGTAGTCTGTTTTGACGGCCACTATAAGGAGAATGTTCCCGGTCAGTGTGGTCATGTAGACAAGTGAGAATAACTGGAACAGCCAAAGTTGTATGTTGGGATTGTCTGAAAATCCAAGTAGAATGAATTCTATTTCTGTACTTTGGTTCTCAGCTGCCATGGTTACACTCTTCTAATAATAGTTGATTCACCTACAGCTGACCATTTTGCGGAATTAGGGACAACATAAGAAAGATCTAAATGAGGGAAAACCTCATTCTGAAAATAAATCACCAGTAAACTTACAGACTATCAGGTTATGTCCATTTTGTGGACACAAAACACAAACATGTAAGCAGTTATTCTTATGACAAAGTTACTATAAATAAAAAAATGAGACTTTATGCATAACCCCCAGTAGACCAAATATTACATAGAACTCACACAAGTAAATATAACAATAAATGCATAAATGTATTGTTACAGACTTTAAAAAAAAGGGAAAAAAACTCAAACATATCATAAAAGAATGCATATAGAAGAAGATTGTAAATAAGACTCCTTAAAAGATTCTGTTAACATGTTTCGCGGCAATGGCTTCACCAAGACATAGAAGCTAATCTGAACAGGATTGGACTATACGTAATACTGGAATGTTTTATTACTACAGCATCTAGAAAAAAACTGCAAGGTAAGTAATACCATGTAAAATATAAAATTATATTTGTAGACAATAACTCCAAATTTGTAGAAGATAACACAATCTCTGATTAAAATTTGCATGTAAAATCTATTAAAATAAAGCAAATTCTACTTAAAATAATACAAGAACAGTGTAAGTAACTTTTATATCAATCATTGTCTTATATTTTGTATTTTTCTTCAATAATCATTAAACAAAACATTAGAGATAAACAATATATTGGATTTAAAATGTTATCAAAACATTTGCAAATCATCTTGCATTTTGCTTTGTGAGCAGATAAAATATTTCATCATCGGATGTCTAGGGTTTGAGGCCTAAGTGTATCTAAACCCAAGAAAAAACATGTAATATATTGCATCTTGCTAATCTATAGATACAGTATGATGGCTGTGTGACGAGACCAATCTCGCCACTGGGCATTGGAGAAGCCTGGTTGCTCGCCTCCTGCAATGTGACTATGGGCCCTCTCATCAGCCCATGCTAAACGTAAACCCCATGGCGATTTGACTGTGTTTGTGGCATCTGAGCGCTGTTTGGATATGTTGAGCGCTCAGATCCAGGCTATCTGGGGATGGGTTGAATGTGGGGTTTATGTTCAGTAGACTGGGAGTTATGCATTTTTGTGTCTTTTTGTGTTTCTTTAACCATGTGGCTAATGGAGTCTTGCCTCTATCCTGGAAGCTAAACCTTATTCCTGTAAACTGTAAGGCACAGGAAGTGCACTCCTAATATGGTCATTCCAGGAAGTCCAATGAGGAGACGGACTGTCTGAGGTGGCTCTCCATTCACCTATTTTCGGGTGTGCTAATGAACTTGCCTGTTGTCTGCTAAGAGATGTATTGACACTCAGAGTAATGTGTATTGAGGGCTCATTAGGGAACCATTGTTCTGTGTCTGGCTATTGTGTACATTGATTACCCCCTGGGGGCTTCTGTCTCCTTTCACATGGCAGTCCTTCTGGTCAAGCTATCTGACCAATCACTGCGGACTCATTTTCACGCCCTCATTTGCATGGCTGGAGAGGACCTTATGGGGAACTGCAGGTACTGTGCAATTGACCAATGGGAAAGCGGTTGTTGGGGGAAGGATGTTCCAAATTCTGTTTAAAAGTGTGCTGTGTTCTTCCAATAAATGTTGTTGTTCCTGTTTTAACCTCAACGCGGAGCCTTGTCTCGTTATTGGGGGGATTTATTGTATGCTGTTTCAGTTTGACTGCTAGGAGTGTAAACCCTTCATATGGTTTTTCCTATTCAGCTGTATGCAGCATTCATAAGGTTCCAGCTACACTGTTTGCATCATTCCTTGGTTTCCAGTTCGGGAGTTTGGTGTCCTGCAAGTAGCTGTGCCTGTAGCTCTGGAAGGGGAAGATCTCCTAAACGGTTTTAACCCTTTTGTGTCCGGGGTGCCGTTACAGGCTGCATTCATAAGAAATGTTGATGTTACGTATTATGCATAAACATGATTTTTGTTTGCATGCATATAGGGTTTAAAGCCTTTTGAGAGCCATTTTATGAACATTGGCCCTTTACCAATGCATAATCATATTACTTAATTTTTGTGTGAAATCATGCAAGAATATGCTCCAGTCTAAAATTATAATTGAAGGTGGACCTGAAAACACAAAGGTGAAAACGTACTTTCTTAAAAAAAAAAAAACTAGAAATGTTACCAGTGCCTAATCCATACCCAAAAATATGTAACTTTTGTCTTAATTTCCTCAAGAAAATAGGCACACTTCCTGTGCTTAGGCACTCCAGTTCCAAAGAGATTTGGTGATGCCACTACCGAGCAACTCACGGTTCTCCTTTCTGGAAAGGAAGCTTTACCTGAGGACCTGCAGTGAAAGAATCTCCTGCCTCTGCTTCATTCACTCTGTGGATCTGTTCTGGGATGCTACAGAGGCTTAGGTGGTGCTGGGTCAGGGGTTAAGTATCCGGGTGCAGGCTTAGATTGTAAGCAACCACCTCTGTAGCTCGGGGGTTATTTGACAATATGGTTGAGCAGTGAGAGCAATCCCAGCTAAGTGTAAATAAAAGAAGCAGTCACACAATGCATCATGTGATGCATTACATATCATGCCTGCAACATAGAGTACAAATCATGGAGTGCCAGCTGCAATGACAAATTGAGAAGGTTCAAATGCTGGAACATGGAAAGTAACACAACGTGAAGCCAATTTCACATCTTAGAAATCTGGCACTGGAACAGGAGTCCCTACCAAAGATTTCCCCCATCTCTTGTATTGGCGACAACTGTAGCATTTTTGGATTTTCCATCACTTTCTGCCTCAGTAATAAGTGGAAAGGATGAATATCATTAGCAGGGAGACAGACAATAATAAAAACCTAATAAAGGCTTTAACCCTCCACTCCATCTATAACTAAAACATGGTTTGGTTATACATACACGGAAGCACACAGAATCTGTTTTAATAATTTTCATGACCACTTTTATTGTTATTTGATTTGGCATGTAAAGGCTGAAAACTGTTATATAGCATAATATATATATATATATATATATATATATATATATATATATATATATATATATACACACACACACACACCACACATACTGTACATATACATATTTACTATATTGTCAAAAGTATTGGGACACGGGGGAGGGGGGTGGGGAAGAAGTGCCGAACTACACCCCGAAGGAAGAGAGAGCTGCCTCAGCCCCGAAAGTTGTTGGGTTTCTTCCCCGCAATGTCCAGAGGGCTACAGCAAAATAGTGGCGGGTACTGCAACTCACAATCCGCTGCCGAACCTCTAGGGGCCGCACCAGCACCATCTTCCTGTTGCCCAAACAAAGAAAACAACACAGCATCTGGCTCAGGGGCTTCCACTCCTCCCCTAAATAGCCCAGCCAAATCAAAGCCCCGCAGGGTGCCCCCACAGCAATGTGAAGAAGAAATGCAAGGAGATGTCAGCTCAGTGGCATACTCACCTCCACTGATTCCCACTGTAGACCCAATTGTGGCATTCCCTAGTATCCCTACTACTGGTCAGCCAGTATCAGACACAACACTCAAGGACATGCTCCTCTCACATAGAGCCCCTCACTGCATGCTGATATAATGACATGCATCAATCAACACATAGCAGAGATCCAGGAGCTAGGGGATCGGGAAAATCATGTGGAAAATCCATTATGCAAGTTTAATGACAACTATAACTCGTAGGCTCACACACGGCACAGATAGAAGATATTACCTGGATAAAAGAAAAATGAGAGGACCTAGAAGATAGATCACGTCAAAACAACCTGAAAATTTGTGTTATTCTGGAATCGGTCCAGACAACACAATTACCTCACTTTGTAAAATATTTGTAATAGCAGTTATACTGAATCTCACTTCTGCAGACCTGACAGGACAGTATACACTGAGTACCTAAACCCATCATTCCTTCCTGCGGACATACCTAGAGATGTGATCCTCAGAGTTCATTTCTTCCAGGTTATGGAACAGCTCTAGGAAGCTTTCCACTGCCCATCACAGCTCCCAGAAAAAGCCTCGGGTCTACGCTTAATGCCCGACCTCTCTCTATACACTCTGCATCAATGCAAAAACCTGCAAACTGTCACGAAAGCCCTTCGCAATCAGTACGTGCCTTATAAATGTAAATATCCAGTGAATCTGGATATTTCCTATCCAGGACAAGAAGTTTGACCTTAGAAGAAGGCTCTGCCAGTGGGATATCTTCCCTCATTCGCACTCAGATCAGCCACATCCCCAGCAACCTCCAAAAGTTGCCCCCAAATGGCAACAAGTTTGCTACAATCAATCCACCTGGTATAATTTATAGGGCTCCCCACCACCATCAATGCACATAGTGCTTCAATAGTTCCCAGCGATTACAGGAGTATATGACACCACACTTCTATACCCTGCAATGCCTTGCAGCTCACGCTGCCTTTTCCCCTCATCACATATGAAGGGGGACTTGTTTTTATTATTCTTTTCACTGTTCACAACCAGTTATGTTTTGTTTCAAGTGTGAACCCTTCATATTTTGGGACACTAAAAGAGCATGCACCTCTATGGATCAAGAATCTCCTCAACGGCCTTACCATAAGCTGAATGATCTATTGTATGCCTCATGACTTCGCCTAGTGAATCTTCGCAAAGACATAATTGATCCACACATCATATCAATAATTGAGCTTCACCACATTTTTGTAATGATATACCGACCTCCACTATTACAACCCCCGTTAAACACCTATGGACAATAAAATTATATCATTAAATACTAAGGGCCTCAACTATCCCACGAAGAGGGCCTCTATGTGGAAATAAGCATGCAAGAGGGAAGCGGACATTCTCTTAATACAGGAAACTCACTTCCATGTTCACAAAACTCACCACTGCTACCACAAATCCTATCCCCACATTTTCTTAGCTTCTGCTTCTTAAAAGAAGAAAGGAACCCTCCAAATAATAGTCCGGAACTCCATTTCCTTTGAACTTAAAGAATCCACTTTAGACCCATAAGGTCGCTTCATCATTTTACTGTGCCTTCTCAACGATATACCTTACACTCTGGTGAACGTCTATGCCCAAAATTCACATCAGCTCAGTTTCATCAAGAAGTTATTTAAGAAGATCTTGCCACTAAGCGTTGGCAGCCTGATCATTGGAGGTGACTTCAACCTTGTGATTAACTCTGCATTGAATACCTCATCCAAGGGTACCAAACCCAATCCAGAACTGAGCGCCTTCCTGCATACGACTGATCTATATGACGTATGGTGATGCCAACATTCCTCAGCATGGGAGTTTTTTTACAAGTCAAAACCCCAAAACTAAAGGCATCTCATTGTTCTACTCTACTCTCCAAAAAAAATATATATTTTGCAAGACCCCTCCTATGTTCCAGTGGGAATCTGACCTCCAACAAACTTTTAGTGATGCCCAATGGAAAAACAGCTATTTGCTATCCCCAGACTGTTACTCATTGTATTAACCATTGGGAAATGTCTCATTATATTCCGCTGGTACTTAACTCCATACCATTTAGCAAAGTTTTCTCCTGAAAACTCCTCCCTTTGCTGGAAGGGATGTAGACCCACCCACACTCTTCCCTACATACTCTTGGCTTGTAAAAGTCTCACTGGCTACTGGAATAAAGTCTTCCAACTTATTTCCCAAATTACTGGGATTTTCACTAAGCCAAACCCAGCACTAGCTTTACTATACTTAGGAATCGAGAACCTACCCACAAAGTATTGTAATTCATCTCCTCATGCCTGCTAAGACACTCATCACAAGACTCTGGAAATCTGCACAAGCACCCAATATATCTGAGCTAGTAGCTCTGGTAAAGCTGACCTACAACTATGAAAAAGTTATAGCTCTTACAACAAGTTCTATCTTCAATTTCAATCAGATGCAGAGTCCCTGGACCCCAATGGCATCTCTTCATAGTGCTTGACGCACTTTATGAATATGGTATTAATGTTGTTTACTTACTATGCCACTTATGTTTGCCTTAATGACATGTTAGATATCATGCCTTGTTAAATATTCTGTTAATAACCTGATTGCTCTATGTCCCTTACTATGTGCAAACATGTATAATTTAAAAACCAAAAAACATGGAATGTTGGAAAAAAAAGTATGCACCTGCATTTAAACTGTAACTTTCATTAAAAATTGGAAAAATTATGGTGTTCTTAATCTTTTGACCGGTAGTTACATAGTTACATAGTTAGTGAGGTTGAAAAAAGACATCAGTCCATCCAGTTCAACCTATGAGTAGTGTGCGTGTATATGTAAAATCTGGTGTAGTTGTGCATGGTAGCATATCAGATTCTAACTTCAGCTTGTATGGTTAAGCTTTGACACAAAAAACAAAACACAAAAAACTGGAAGCCGATTGGTTTTCTAGAGAGAGCTGCATCAGATTTTGCACTCTCCATGTTTCAAATAGTTAATTTTCAGAGATATTGTGATGGTGTTTAAATTGCTTATGGTCAATAAACCTTAAATATGAGATGATGGAATTTTAGGGGTGCCTTAATAATAGGAGGCTGCCACAGGTTATTCCAAAGCAACTTGTGCCAACCTTTTACCAGACAAAAGAGACTTCCCTGACTCTTAAATTATATGTACATCCGATCAATTTTGATACACAAGTTTCACAGGTTTAAAAATTGTACATAGTTTTGTCTGCCTGTCAGTAGATCCTCTTTTATATCTTTTATTATATACAGTGCAATGTTTTTTAAACAAATTCCCAGGATATTGCAAATCACTAGGTTTCTACTCTAAGGACTTTCAATGGAAAACATCCCCACAGACACATCACAACAAATTGCGTTATCTAGATGAAAAAAAATTCATTCTTCATTCTGCTGGTGGCCAATCAAACTATTACCCTTTCAGGGAAAAAGACAGACATACCTTCTGGAAATAAATAAAAAATAAATAAATAATGAATGGGTTCCTAGTAAATGAAAACACTCACTAGCCACTTGACCTCTGGAAGATTTACCCCCTTAATGAGCAGGCCACGTTTTGCGATACAGCACTGCATTACATTAACCACTTAAGCCCCAGCCCTATTTCGGACACTTTTTGTTTACAGGTTAAAACCAGTATTTTTTCCTATAAAACTACGTAGAACCCCCAAACATCATATATATTTTTTTAGCAAAGACTCTGGAGAATAAAATGGCGGTCATTGCAATATTTTTTGTCAAGCGGTATTTGCGCAGCGGTCTTTAAAACACAATTTTTTGGGAAAAATTTTGAAAAATCACATTTCACTGCATTTAAAAAATACTAAACAGTAAGCCCATTTTTTTGTATATTGTGAAAGATGATGTCACGCCAAGTAAATAGATACCCAACATGTTACAGTTTAAAATTGCGCAAAACCCCCCCCCCCCCCGTGGGATGGCGACAAACTACGGTCAATAGAGATCTCAATAGGCGACGCTTTAAATTTTTTTAACGGTTACCAGTTTAGAGTGTAGCTCTTTTTTCAAATTATTGTTCATGCTCTGGCGATCACGGCGATACCTCACATGTGTGGTTTTAACAGCGATTTAATTCGCGGCTCGACTTCCGTATACGTTTTTTTTTTTGTGCGCGAGCTAACGGTGACTGGGGCGGCTAATTTTTTTTTCTTTTTTCCTATTTATTTTATTTTTTTTTTTATTACAGGTTTTTTAAAAAAAAAAAAAAATCTGATCACTTTTATTGCTGTCACAAGCAATGTAAACATCCTTTGTGACACTAATATGCAGTGACAGGTACTCTTTATGGAGGGATCGACGGTCTAAAAGACCCTAGACCCCTCCACTACACTTCCATGTATGCAAAACGCTGAAAACTGCGTTTTTGCATACAGCCATTTTTTTAATTTGCCGCCTTTTGCAACACAGTAACCCGGAAGTGACGTCATGGACGCCGCCTCCGGGTTACGTCATCGGAGACCCGATCAAAGCCGTTTCTGGCTTTGATCAGGACTCCATCCAGCGGTCGTGCCGGCTGGGTGCTTGGGGCTCCCAGTGGGACGGGAGCCCCAAGAAAAGTCATGGAAGGCGGCGGGAGGGGGGGACGTCCCCTCCCGCTCACCCGGGTAACGATCGAGTGGCTCCCAAGCCGCATCGGTCATTACCGACAGAAAGCCGACCGTTGGCTCTAAACCACGGTACCGGGATGGTGTCTCTAGCTAGAGGCATCATCCCGGTATACCCCCGCAAAGTTTGCCGACGTAGGGCTACGTCACTTTGCGGTAAGTGGTTAACTTACAAATGCTGTACCCAAAAGAAAATTAAGTAATTTTTTCCCAAAAAATGAAGCTTTCTTTTGGTTGTATTTCATCACCACTGTGCTTTTTATTTTTTTGCGCTATAAACAAAAAAGACAATTTTGAAAAAAAAAAAAAAAAGTTTACTTTCTGCTATTAAACATATCCAATAAACATTTTGAATAAAATAAGTTTCTTCATCAATTTAGGCCAATATGTATTCTTCTACATGTCTTTAGTAAAAGAAAATCCCAATAAGCTTATATTGATTGGTTTATGCAAATGTTTTAGCGTCTACAAACTATAAGATATACAGTATACTGGAATAGGTTTTTTTTTTTTTTTATACTAGTAATGGTGGTGATCAATGATTTATAGTGGGTATGCCATAATGTGGTGGACAATCGGAAACTAACTGACACTTTTGACACTTTGCAGGAGCCATTGACACTAATACAGTGATAAATAAGCAAATACTCTAGACTGAGACCCTCTAGAAATTAACCCACAAAGCTAGATCCTATAAAAAGAAAATGCATATATATTCTGTAACATAATATCCAATCATATATTAAACATATCGATTGAGCATCACTCTGAGGATGGGAGTCATTGGTATAGAAATAATCAAACAACACTGAACTGAGAATAAAAACCCGATTTGTTGACTTAACCACTCTCAATGAGTGATAATCAGTAAATCAATGTTACAACTATCTGGGCTTTGTCAACCCCCCCCCCCCCCCTATGAATAAATACTAGAAAATGTTGCACTCTATTAAAAAGGTACCCAAAGCACATAATACCACATACACTTAAAACTTTACACATCCACCTCACTCACATACACAAGCATGGTGACCCAATGATATTGATAAAAATAATATCACAATTCATATATTTCTACAAGGCAGATATAGACAGGAGATATCTCTCTCCAGGACTCATTGGGTAGTGGTTCACATCATGGATTTTAGTCCCTATGTTGGTACATATATATCACAAAGAACCTTAGTTCTTCACTATGGCAAATTTAGATAACATTTGGTAGTAGTGCTGAGTAAGTATATAGAGGAAGCATGGAAATCCTTAGAAAAGTTTGTAGTGTGAGCAAATGCAATGAAGATCTCAGGTAAAGGCTGGTTAAATCCTTCTCCTCTCAGAGTGATTGACAAGAGGACAGCATGAATATAGTGGTCCGGAGGAGGAAACAGACATTAGAAGCTTGGAATAACATCAGATAAAGTTATATGAGCAAAGTCCATTCCATCTGTGACTGGAAGTATATCATGAGCCTCCCTCACAATCCAACAAAAGACCAGACCAAACAAAGCATTCCCTGTATCCATGTTCCATAGAATTCATAAATCCGTGTCTTCCAAACAATTAAGGGTAGCACAGTTCACACAGCCAATTAAAAATACTGGTGTCAGTGTTCCAGGAGATGCATGTATATTGATACTTATCGAATCCAGATGCTTGTAAGGGTTCCAATATCAAGTAGCTTTGCAAGATGACCTTACAGTTACTGGGTGGGTAAATATTGGGTCACTGTGAGGAGGTATTCAGTGGGTGCATGCCTGACTGGTTTCACTGGACACAAGCCGGCTGCTTCAGAGACAGGTTGGAGTATGCCTGGCCACCATGTGCAATTATAACTTAAAATGGTGGCTGGGTCATTTACTCCCGCCACATACAAATGCGCCATCATGACGCAATCACGTGTCATGACGCATATACACCCACAATACTGTGCATGCAATGGCACCTCGCATGTGCACACTGGAATGGTGGTTTGAAATAGAATACTGTAGGTAAAACAGAAAACAAACATTAAAGGAAATATATGTTAGATAAAAAGTAAGCCAAAAATTGCAAGCCTAAATTTATGATACCTAACCTATTTTATATTAATGGGGACAATGACAGACTGGCAAATAATTTGTAAAGTTTGTCTCCAGTTTAGTGCACCCCTCTTTCACCTATAGTGAATGTTAAACCTTTATAATTGGTGTCATACTAATACAGTGATCAGTGCTAAAAATATGCAGGGTCCCTGTACTAATCACACTGGCTGGGAAGGGGTTAACATCAGGGGCGATCAAAGGGTTAACTGTGTGCCTAGCCAGTGTTTGTGCTTTTAATAGGAGAAGAGATGTATTTGAGTCCCTGCTTTGCATGAACACAGAATCCATCCTTTCCCTCTTGTCAGAGGGGAACTCTGCCTTCAATTCAATTACATCACATCAGATCCCCCAAACATTTTTTTTTTAAGTTCAGCTACTGGCTGGGACGATATAATTCCTAGCCAGAGTCTGTCTGTAGCAGATCGTCTATGTGCTTATGACATATTGCTTAAAATATTACTTTTTTGAATATGGCTAAGCAGAATATACATTTTTATTTTGTAATTTACGTTGAATGAATGTGGCCTTAAAAAGGAATGCTGTTTTTGATTATATAGCTTCATTCCGTCCATCTGTGATCTGTCTGCATGAGACTCATGCTCCTCAGGACACTACTAGATGGTGACAATGCCGGTTAGTGTGGAGGAGGCTTATTACTCAGTTTTTTCTTCCCATTCCCGAGGGGGTGTCCATTTTAATTTACTGTGGGGTGATTTTCTCCTGCACCCGGACCTTAGTGTATGTGAATGGTAGTTTTGTTTTTCTTCAATGTCAAATATATGATCTAGAATTGATTTTTGCAGCAATTTATATTCCCCCTCCATATGATCCAGATTTGATTCTTCAGCTCATATATTTTGCAAAAGGTTTGCCCTTCGCATCCTGTTTTGGTGATGGGGGATTTAAACAGCATGGTTAATGCAGAGCATGATAGATTTCTGTCTCCTCAGACTCTCAATACAGATGACCGCTCTCCTTTGGGGAGGCCCTGCAGGGAATTAGGCCTACAGCGTTTGTAGAGAAGGTCCCACCCTATTGGAAATCTATATATGTGCTACTCTAAAACGTATAATTCATTATCAAGAATTAACCTGGTCCTTTGCTCTGCAGATCTTGTCCTAATATTTAGAGGTGTGGTAATAGAGCCAAGGTGCATTGCTGATAATTCACATCAAATGTTTACTTTGACTTCTGGTCAGCCGGAGGTTAATATGCCATTGTGGTTGAACCTATTCTGGCTGAATTTATTTCCTTAAAGAGGAGTTCCACCCCAAAATTACACTTCTGTCCATCTTCTCGCTCCGGGGTCACCTTAAAAAGAAATGGATAATCGCATTTTTCTCTTATTTTTACTTACCTTGGATTAGAAGAAAATATACTTACCTTACTTCCTCTTCCTCCCCTCGGCGGCCACGGCCCATCGTCACTTCCTGGCTTGCAATGATTCCTGGGAGTTGAACGTCATCGCTCCCAGGAATCAATGCGCCTGCACCGGCCCCCGACGTCAGTTCCGGCGCAGGCGCGTCATACCTTGCTAAACAGCTTCTGGGCATGCACCGGAAGTGACGGCGGGGCCGGTGCAGTGCATAGTGGGACCGAAGAAGATGGAAGAGGATGCAGAAGAGGATCGCGCTGGCTTCAAGCTGCCCACACCTGAGATGGCAGCGCTGGACAATACATTTTCAAGGTAAGTATTTCTTCTTGCAGGTAAGTGCAACACGGGACAGTTCAGAGGCTATCCATTGTGGAATGTGCTAGCCCTGACTGTCCCGGGGGTATTTTTATGTCATTTTTTTTTTTTAGGTGGAACTCCGCTTTAAGAGGACCCAGTGTTGTTACATCTTGAGTTGTTTCTTACTCACAATGATGGTTCAGCATCACCAAATATAATATGGGATGCCCTAAACGCGTACTTTCGTGGTCTTCTAATTAAACAAGTAAGTGCTAATAAAACATTGTCTCATAGAGACAGGAACAGGTTAATGCAGATGCCTCGACTGCTGAAGCCAAGTTTATTAGGATCCTAGTCAAATTATTAAATCATTATGGATTGACTCTCAAGTCAAGTTGAATTCACTGCTGGCAGATAGGGCCGAAAACAAACCATTTTTTCAGAAACGATCAGCATGGACAGAGGGGGAGGCATCTGGTAGACTTTTGGCCCAAGTAGTGTTCATTCTCAGTCTAAACCTATCTCTGCAGAGGCTTTTTATCAGGATTTGTATGCATCTAGAGTAAAATATACCCCTGGTGAGTTGTTGGAATATCTTAATACATTTACTCTTCCAGTGCTATCACAGGAAGATCAACACATTCTTGATGCCCCATTTACCCAACTCGGACTGGAAGCTGCAGCCACAAGTTCCCCTAATAGCAAAGTGCCAGGGATAGAGGTTGTCCTGATTTAAATTTATAAAACATCTGGCGAGGTGTTGATGCCGACTCTACACTGCACACTTAATGCAGCAATATTGGAGGGTTATCTTCCCGATACAATGTGTGAGGCTGCATTTATAGCTATTCCAAAAAAAGATAAAGATCCCTTATACTCAAAGTCGTAGCTACCTACTGTATCTCTTTACTTACAACCAACGTTAAACTGTTGGCCAAAGTTTTGGCCAATAGATTAAAAAAGGTAATAGCACATACTGTATTAGTCACCCAGATCAAGCTGGCTTTATGTCAAACATGTCTATAGCCGTTAATATAAGTTTCTTAATATGCAGATACCGCTTACTAATTAAACCGATCATGCGTTTCTGGCCCTAGATGCAATCAAAGCCTTTGATAGTATAGAATGAACTTATCTATGGGGTGTTCTGGATCAATTTGGTTTTAGCTCCACCTTTTGTCAATGGGTCAATTTACTTAACACAGACCCCAAAGCCATTATTAGGGTCAATGGTCTGCAGTCCTCCACTTTTAAGCTTTTTCGTGTCACTAGGCAACGGTGTCTTTTATCTCTCTTGCTCTTTACCATTGCTATCGGATACTTGGCCTGTTCATTAAGGGCTGCCTCAGATGTTACCGGTTTGGTGAGAGGAAACTTGTTGGTAAAGGTTTCACTCTATGCAGATGATGGGCTTTATTTCTATCTAATCTTCAGGCATCTCTGCCTGCAGCTATTTATCATATAGACGAGTTCACAAGATTTTCTGGGCTAGCTATCAACTGGGAGAAGTCTATGCTCCTGCCCTTAGATCCCTTACCAGTTGCTTTACCTCCCACTTTGATGCGCCTTAAAATAGTTTCTTCTATAAAATATCTCGGTGTGACCATGTCAGTCTCTCCGCTTACATATATACTGGATAATGTTCTCCCATTGCTATCGAGATTCCAAACACAAAGTAAGGGGTGGTGTAAACTCCCTCTCTCGGTAATTGGTCGTTTGAACTTAACAAAAATGGTATGGATGCCACAGTTTCTATATCTTTTACATAACTCTCCAGGTGGGATTCCTCAGTAGTATTTTGTTAGGGTTAATGGCATATTTAGAAGCCTAATCTGGTGGAATAAGGTTCCGCGTCTCAATTTAGAATCATTACAATATCCAAAAAATGCTATCTAGCGGCTCCCAACCTGAGAATTTATTTTTTGTCAGCTACTGCAGCATCTGGCATGGTGGGACTCGGAAGCTTTTGCTAGCGCTTCTTAACGCTGGATCTCTTGAGTGTTTCGGGGACAGTCACCTCAGTACTCCTTGGAGGGGTTGTCAGGGTGCTCAGCATGTGTGTTACTGTTTAAGGTTTGGGGTGAGGTTAAGAAGTTATTGGGTGTTTCTTCCCCTACTATTTATACCCCTATATGGGGAAATGACAGGCTCCCTGAGATATCCACTCTGCAGGGTTTCCAGATGTGGAAACAGGTAGGTATTCATACTCTAGCACAACTATACAAAAATGGTGTAATTAAACCCTTTGATCAGTTGACAAGAGAATTTTCATTGAACCCTGATTGGTTTTACCAATTATTGCAGTTTCATCATGCTCTGCAGGCTCAATTTCCCTCCTCTTCAGTTAGGTATTTTTTTGCACCAGTGTTGGACAGAGTGCTAAAGGCGATTTCCATGAAGGGCCTAATTTCAGCCACGCATTTGAACTTGTTGGGTACATTTTTGGATAAGTTCCATGACCTGTAGGGCATATCACAAAGCCGATGTAATAGATGTAAACCGCAGCGTCCCATGTTCTTGCCTCAGACAACGTCAACCTATGACGAAACGTGTTGGGCGGTGCCAGACGTGATGTCACCATGCCCCTTTGCCGGCTCCAGACTGATTGTGAGGACGCGGGCCACAGCGGTTTACATTTATTACATCGGCTTTGTAATATGCTCATTTTCATCATGTTTTATGTAAGTGTACTTTTAAAATAAATAGTTTTTAGTCACAAGCAGTATTACGCTATGTGCCTCTTCCATCCTTTTTCCCTGCATATGTGGTCTACATGTGCCTTTGCCTGGTACATCCTGAGGACTGTTTTTTTTTTTTGGTGATACCTATATACCTGTCCTGTGTCTTTGCCTGATATATCCTCAGGAGTGATCTTTGGTGATCCTGCATATCTGTCCTGTTTCAAGCGTTTGCGGCCTATTAATTAGGTTGGATGGCCATACGGGTCTGGTAAGCAGCCAATTTATATATCTCTCCACTCACAGGGGATCTCCTTTCATTTATATTGTGAAGAACCTTGGACACTCTACATCTGCTGGGACTTGTGGTTCCTCTGAAGCGTGCTGCACATTTTTTGGCATTGTTTTATTTTTATTTGAGGACTTTCTATGGACTTCATTTCAATTATTGTCACATAGTTTCGCTTATTTTGCTGGGACTTGTGGTCCCTTCAACACTTTTCAACACAATTCCTTTCACTCAAGTTATGTTTTTGTTTTGGATTTGAGTCACTGCTATTTAAATATCACTTGTATATTAGCGCTACACTTTATACAATATTTCTCATCTGGATCTTTTTCTATAGGTCTGTGTAGCTTTTTTTCTGTCACTGTTTATCTTTCACATATTTTTTATATAGCGCAGAAGAATACCTTGGTTTATATTGAACAAATAGAAACTGACATTTCAAACTTTGGCCAATCACAAGCACCGGATGCACTGCAATTGCACAATGCATTATGGCGGGCGAATTTCCCGCGAACGGCCACGTTTGTTCGTGTGTTCAGCGAACGCACGAACACCCGATGTCCGAGTCGAACTTACACTCAACTCGAACTTGAAGCTTATCCCTAGACCTTATATATACATGTGTGGGCCTTTCCAAATCATGTCCAATCAACTAAATTTACCACAGGTGGACTCCAATCAAGTTGTTAAAAACATCTCAGTGAAAACAGGATGCATCTGAGCACAATTTTGAGTGCGGCTGTGAATACTTATGAACTTTTTTTTTTTTTCACGTTGTCATTTATGGGCATTGTTTGTAGAATTTTGGAGGAAAATAATGAATTTAAACCATTTTGGAATACGGCTGTAACATAACAAAATGGGGAGAAAGTGAAGCGCTGTGAATACTTTTCGGATGCACTGTAGGTACCAGCCCTTGCACTAAAGATAAAACAAAAACCCCTCAAAGGGGTTAGTGGGACTTTAAATGTACCTCACCAGTGTTATACAGTTTATAGGAGTTCTTACAACAAACAATTTGTGATCAAAACATATATTTTATATTGTGTAAGACATAAAAGCAACCACAGAGCATACATTTATCCATAAATATTAAAATCACAGTTTGGACACTTCAGTAAATGTCTACGTGTTTCACAGAGATTCTGTTTCTTCAGGACATTTTCTTATTGGGTGTCTATGGAAATACTAAGAGTATAGGTGGTTGCCGTCATCCCTAGATAATAGAACTGTGTTTTTGTAGGTTCCTCAAGCCAAAAGAAGTGGGATTGTGTAGGCAAAAACATAGCTTAAAATTTTTTTTTATTTTTTAAGCTTTGTTTTTGCCTACACAATCCCACTTCTTTTGGCTTGAGGAACCTACAAAACACAGTTCTTCAGGACATTTTAACCACTTGCCAACTGCTCACAGTAATCCTACTGCGACAGTGCGGCTCTCCTGGGTCCAGCAACGTATACCTATGTCGCTGAAGTTTATGTGATTCTGGAGGCTCACTCCTGCTCTTTTTAGACACAGCGGGAGTCAGGCCAGAGGAGGAGCGGCGGCAATTGCCACCTCCCTTCCCCGATCAACGGGGATACTGTGAGAAGACCCGCCTGCTTATGTAAACAAAGCAGGCGGATCTTCTCAGTGACAGACAGGAAGAGATCACAGGATTCAACATAGCTGAACCTGTGATCTCTGTCTGTGTCACAGAACCCCCCCCCCCACATGTCAGTAAGCATGAGGCACACATTTATCCCCTTGGTCACCAACAGTGTTAACCCCTTCCCTGCCAGTGTCATTATTACAGTAACAGTGCATATTGTTAGCACTGATTATTGTAATAATGTCACTCGTCCCCCAAAAAGTGTCAGATCGCCGCCATTACCAGTGAAAGAAAAAAAACAATAAAAATGATATAAATCTTTCCCGTAGTTAGTAAACGCAATAACTTTTGCGCAAACCAATCAAAATACGCTTATTGCAATTTTTTACCAGAAATATGTAGCAGAAAACAAATTGGCCTAAACTTTTTAAAAATTTAGATTTAAAAAAAAAAATTAATGGAAATGTTTTATAGCAGAATGTGAGAAAATATTGTTTTTTTTGTTTTTCAGAATTGTCGCTATTTTTTTGTTTATAGCGCAAAAAATAAAAATCACACAGGTGATCAAATACCACCAAAGAAAGCTCTATTTGTGGGAAAAAAAGGACATAAATTAAATTTGGGTACAGCATCGCACGACCGCGCAATTTTACGTTAAAGTAACGCAGTGCCGAATCGCAAAATAGGGCCTGGTCAGGAAGGGGGTAAAATCTTCTGGTCTTAAAGTGATTAACAGAGCTATTTTGTGTCAACCGGATAAGAAGAGACAATATTCCATCTGGAAACAAAATAACAATTACTAACAATCTTTTTTTCTTGTCCTAAGAGGTAGACCGCAGATCATTTTCTTTGCCATTCTGTGATTGTTAATAATTGGTAATTTATTGGAATATTGTCTTTTCTTATCCAATCAACACAAAACAGCTCTTTTTATACGTTCTGAAGAAGCAGAATCTCAGCAAAATGTGTAGGCATTTACTGAAGTGTCCATACTATGATTTTAATATTTAGGTATGAGTTTGTGAGTGTTCTGTGGTTGTTTTTACAAATTGTACAAAATAAAAAATGTTTTTATGACAAAAAATGGTATGTTGTGAGAGCTTCTACTGTATGTATAACTCTGATGAAGTACATTCAAAGTCCCACTTAGCCCTTGGAGGGGTTTTTGTTTTGTCATTAATTTCTTTCTGCCCGCTGTATAGTGAAATGACAGAAAGACTGGAGCACTCTAATTCTGGGAGGAGGTCATATGACATTTTCCCATTCTCAGCGAGATGATTTGTGACTATGACATACAGTAGGAACTTTACCATGTGATCCGCTATGTCCAATCACAGCTGATCACAATGTAAACAGGGAATGACGGTTATCGGCATTCCTTTGCTCATGCTGACAGCGCGTGAGGAGAGCGGGTAAGATGCATTCCTCAGCGGCGGCATTCCTTAGTGGTGACATCTGCACTGACAATCAGGGCACTATTTATCAGTGTCCTGACTATCAGTGCAGACCCAACAGTGTTTACCAGTGATGCCAATCAATGCCCGCCAGTGCTGCCAATCAGTGGCCAACAGTGCTGCCTGTCAGTTCCCATCAGTGATGCCTTTCAGTGCCCATCAGTGATGCCTGTGAGTGCCTATCAGTGATGCCTGTCAGTGCCCATCAGTGACTCATAAGTGTCAACTATCAGTGCTGCCCATCAGTGCCACCTATCTGTGCCACCCATCAGTGTCCATTAAGGCTTCCTTTAAGTGCCCATCAGTGCTGCCTATTAGTGTTGGGCGAACAGTTCGGGCCACAAACATGTTTGCCCACTAAATGCACAGTCAATATGTTGTTAAAGACCGCCACATCCTTAACAATTGATGAGTCATCAGCTGTCAGCAGGCTTCCCCACTGAAAGGTAACAAAAATAAATAAATCAGGTAGAAAGAAAAAAAAGAAAATGGCAAAATTAAAAAAAAAAAAAAATGCATGGGGCCATCCCCAAAATCTATACCAGATCCTTATCCGAGCACCCAAGAAAGGGGGAAGACTAGAATGTCCCCCCCTCCAGAACCATCCATGCCTTCAACACGGGGGGGGGGGGTGAGTGCTTTGAGGCAGGGCTCCGCCCCCCTGCCCCAAAGCACCTTGTCCCCATGTTGATGGGGACAAGGGCCTCTTCCCGACAACCATGGGTGGGGGTTGTGGGGGTCTGTGGGCAGGAGGCTTATCGGAATCTGGCACCCCAGATCCCACCCCCCCTTATGTAAATGAGTAGAGGTACATTTTACCCCTACTCATTCACCAAAAAAAAGTACAAAATAAATAAAAACACTACACAAGTGCTTTATTAAAAACTTTTTAAAACAATGTCCCCCAATGTAGATTCATTGTCAATCAAGCTGGACCTATAAAAAAAAGCTCTGTTCATGACAAAGGCTGAGCACTGAATGCCTCCTCTGCCGGGTGACAGTTCTTAAATAGGTAAGAGGTGGGGCCACCTGGTGACGTCACCATTGAGTATATGCTGTGTCAGTGAAATCACAAGGGGGCAGGGCCACCAGAGGAAGTCAACAGGTGGCCCCACCCTTTACCTTTTTAAGAATTGTCACTCGGTAAAGGAGACTGCTTGGTGCTTTGGGGCAGGGGGACAGAGCTCCCTGCCCTAAACCACCCCCCCATGTTAAAGGCATGTGGTCTGGTATGGTTCAGGAGGGGGTGCTCACCCCCCCTTTCCTGGCCTGCCATGCTACTTGCTCGAATAAGGGTCTAGTATGGATTTTGGGGGGACCCCACTCCATTTTCTTTTAAATTTTGGCATGGGGTTAGCCTTAAAATCCATAACGGACCTAAGGGTCTGGTATGGATTTTTTTTTTTTTTGGGGGGGGGGGAACCCTATGCCTTTTTTTTTAAATTGCTGGCCGGCAATTGCAACCATGAGTCCATTTAAATGTGATTTGACTCTTTTTTTTCCTTAGAAATTTCATTTTTGCTGAAGCAGGGTCTATACATGGTCCACATGCGCCATTTTGCAGGCAGGCTAAAGGGACCCCCAGGCGCTATATTTAAAGGACTTTTTCGTTTTTATTGTTTCATTTAAAGTGAACAAATTCATGCTGGGTTGGTAATGTCACAAAAGGGCAGTACCACCAGATGACGTTGCCAGGTGACTCTGCCCCTTACTTATATAAGAACTGTCAAACGGTGGAGCCTGCAGTACCCGGTTATCCTTAGTTGTCAGTGGAGTCTTTTTTTTCCCCCTTTATTGGGTCCAGGTGTAATCAAGGATGATGAATCTAAATTGGGGGACATTGTTTTCTATTTTTAATAAAGGAGTTGTCAAAAACTGTCTCTGTGTTTTTATTACTTTTTGACACTTTTTGGTGAATGAGTACCCATACTCATTCACATGGGGGGCAGAATTTGGGGATCCTCTTGTTAAAGGGGGCTTCCTGTTTCCGATAAGAACCTCACCCACAGACCCCCACAACCACAGCCCAGGGTTGTCAGAATGAGGCCCTTGTCCCCATCAAAACAGGGACAAGGTGCTCTGGGGTGTGGGGGCAAAGCCCCTCAACCCAAAGCATTCCCCCATGTTGAAGGAATGTGGCCTAGTATTGTTCAGGAGTGGGGGCACTGGCCTGCGGGGCTGAATTCTGAAATAAGGGTCTGTTATGGATTTTGGCATGGGGTTCCAAAGAGCCTGGTTTGGATTGGGGAGGGACCTTACACCTTTTATTTTTTTCTAATTTTTCTATTACCGGCAAATTAAATGTAATTTTTTTTTCTTTGGAAATGTCAGTTTTGCTGCAATAGGTTCTATACATGGTACAGATGTGTCACTTTACACACAGACTAATGGGATCTAAGGCACTATATTTAAAGGAATGTTTCATTTTTATTGTTTCAGTTTAAGCATCAGTAAAAGCTTCTTTAAAAACAATCTTCTTTAAACTTTTTTTTTTGCATTGATACGTCACATGGCCCCCATACCCTTTTTATGGCCTTTAAAATGGGCACTTTTGATTTGTCAAGTTCGGGTCCTATAGACTTCAATAGGGTTCGGTGTTCGGGTCAGAACTTTTACTATGTTTGGGAGTTCTGGTGAGAACTGAACCAAGGGGTGTTTGGCCCGTCTCTACTGCCCATCATTGCTGCCTATCAGTGTCCACCAGTGTCACCTATCAGTGCTGCATATCAGTGAGGCCTATTAGTGCCCATCTGTGCTGCATATTACTGCATCCTCATCAGTGCCCATCAGTGCAACCTATCGGTGCCCATCAGTGCATCCCATCAGTGGACATTATTAAAGGAGGAAAATTACCCATTTACAAAATGTGAAAACTTTTATTTACAATATTCGGTCTTTTTTTGTTTGTTTAGCAAAAAAAAAAAAAAAACTCAGTGGTGAATAAATACCACCAAAAGAAAGCTCTATCTGTTTAACCTCCCTGGCGGTCTGATTATGTCAGGATTTCTGTGCTAAAAGCTGTACATTGTTTTGCATGGAAATCTGTTGTTTTACATTTTAAAACTCACCTTCCCCTGCGATCCCCCGCCGTCCTCCCACGCCGTACTCCCCCGCCGTCCTCCCCTGCCGTCCTCCCGCTGTCCTCCCGCTGTGTGCTCGGCCGATGCCGGCACCTGTCTTCCGCTTCCCTTTCCTGTGAGCGTTGCGGCGCAGGGGGGTGAAACCGGCGGCAATTTGTAAGTACACTAAATGACATGATACAAAGCTGTGATCCTAACGGATTACACTGTATCATGCCATTTCACCACAGGATTGCACCTGGTGACTTTTCCAGTTCCCTGCCAGTGCTTTTCCAGATATTTGTGCCTGGAAAATTGAGAATGACCATGGCGTCCAAAAAGCGTTCTTTTTTGCGCAAAAGTGATTTTAAACGAACTGGAAAACAGTGACAGCGAAACTGAGTTACTTGAAGAACTGAGCGATAGCAATTTGTGGGAAAATTTGTCATCAGGTACGGAAAATGACGACAGCGACGATTCTGATGTCTCTTTCTGGCACATCGCTCCATTGGAAATTCTGAAGAATCATTTGATATACTTCCCAAATTCCAAGCTATGTGCCAGAAAGAGACATCAGAATCGTCGCTGTCATCACTTTCTGTACCTGATGACCAATTTTCCCACGAATTGCTATCGCTCAGTTCTTCAAGTAACTCAGCTTCGCTGTTGCTGTTTTCCGGTCATCTTAAATCGCTTTTGTGTAAAAAGAACGCATTTTGGACGCCATGGTCGTTCAAAATTTTCCAGGCACAAAGCAATGGAAAAGCACAGGCAGGGCACTGGAAAAATCACCAGGTGCAATCCTATGGTGAAATGGCATGATACAGTGTAATCAATTAGGATCACAGCTTTGTATCATGTCATTTGGTGTTTTTACACTTTTGAATTCGCCGCCGGTTCCACCCCCCTGCATCGCAACGCTCACAGGGAAGGGAAAGGGAAGGCAGGTGCCGGCAATTGGCCATGCATAGAGCGGGGAGAGTGTCAGGATGCCGGGGAGGATGGCGGGGGAGCGCAGGGAAGGTGAGTAACATTGTGGGGGTAATCCCAAGTGTGGCTCGGGGTTACCGCTTTTGGTACTGAAAGTTAACCCCGAGCCACACTCAGGAATACCGCCAGGGAGGTTAAAGAACAGATAAAAATGTAATTTGGGTACAGTTTTGCATGGCCGCGCAATTTCTATTGAAAGTGTGACAGCCAGTGGCGGCTGGTGCTCAAAATTTTTTTGGGGGGGCGCAAACAGAAAAATTAGTGACCAGCGTGCCTCCAATCAATGCAGAGTGCCACAGCGTGCCCCCAATCAATGCAGAGCGCCACAGTGTGCCCCCAATCAATGCAGAATGCAACAGCATGCCCCCAATCAATGCAGAATGCCACAGCGTGCCCCCAATCAATGCAGAGTGCCACAAAGTGCCCCCCAATCAATGCAGAGTGCCACAGCAATCCCCCATCAATGCAGAGTGCCACAGCATGCCCCCATCAATGCAGAATGCCACTGCATGCCACCATCAATGCAGAATGCCACAGAGTGCCCCCAATCAATGCAGAGTGCCACAGCATGCTCCCCAATCAATGCAGAATGCCACAGCGTGCCCCCCAATCAATGAAGAGTGCCACAACATGCCCCCATCAATGCAGAGTGCCACAGCATGCCCCCAATCAATGCACAGTGCCACAGAATGCCCCCCAATCAATGCAGAGTGCCACAACATGCCCCCATCAATGCAGAGTGCCACAGCATGCCCCAAATCAATGCAGAGTGCCACAGCGTGCCCCCCAATCAATTCAGTGCGCCAAAGCAATGCCCCCAATCAATGCAGAGTGCCACAGCGTGCCCCCCAATCAATGCAGAGTGTCACAGCATGCCCCCATCAATGCAGAGATCAGTGTGCGTGCCCCCTTCAATGCAGTGTGGGCTCCCCCCGAGACAAAAGCACTTACCTGGCGGCGGCTTCTCTTCAGTCCCGGCGGCGGCTTCTCCTCACTCTGTTCCCCGGCGCATCTCCTGCAGTCCCCCCGCTCCCGCCTCCTCCTCACCCAATGGCATGGGATTTGCCTTGCAGCCAATCAGGAAGCGCGTATCGGACGCACTTCCTGATTGGCCAGGAGGAGGATCGGTGTGGCAATAGTGAATTTTCATTCGCTATTGTCACACAATGGGTGGGCTCGGGACACACTGCTCTGCGCAACGAGCCCACCCTTTGCATTGCCCTATTAGAGCTCTAATCAGGTTATGTAAAAAAAAAAACCCCATTAAGCTCCATGCGTCCGGCGCCCTGCATGCAGATTATGGGTTCGGACGCATGGATGGGGGGGCGACGCCCCTGCACCCCCAACACACCGGCCGCCACTGGTGACAGCGCTGAAAGCTGAGAATTGGCCTGGGCAGGAAGGGGGTAAAAGTGCCCTGTAGGCAAGCGGTTAAAGGCAATTTTCTAACCCTAATTTTGCCTTTCCTATTAAAAACTTAATGCTGATAAATTATTTTGACCCAAATGTCGCCACACTTTTGGCAAATCAGACAATTTTGCTGATCTCTGCTGATCAGCTGAACTTAAAACACGCTTTTATTAACTTTTTGAGACATTTTGACCATAACATTCATTGTACACAGATTATTGATGCCTAACTCTTTCATGTGCAGAGGTACAGTAATTGACAGCCCAGATGCCCACATGAAAGTTACCAGTGTTGATATGTGCTAGTTAAACTTGAAAAGGCCCCATGGCTAATTTGCCAAACCTAAATATTTTACAATACAATGCATACAAGGTTTTGTATTTGGAACTCTTTTTGGACAAAAAACATGTTTGATCACTTTACACATAGCAGTTTCATTTAAAAAAATGCATTAATTAATTACTTTTATTCACATAGTGTAGACTAGTGGCAGTGAGTAACAACGATAGATAGATAGATAGATAGATAGATAGATAGATAGATAGATAGATAGATAGATAGATAGATAGATAGATAGATAGATAGATAGATAGATAGATAGATAGATAGATAGATAGATAGATAGATAGATAGATAGATAGATAGATAGATAGATAGATAGATAGATAGATAGATAGATAGTCTTGGCCTCAGATAGTTCCTGTTTTGGGTCTGATGAATGAACAGTTGTCAAATGGTTTATTCAGCTTGTCATCTTAGCACAATTGTACACCTTGCCAACTGTCCGATAGCCTTTTGAACATCTTTATTTCTTAGGCTGTAGATTAAAGGGTTTAACATTGGTGTAACACTTGTATAGAACACCGACACCATCTTGTCTGTCATTCCAGTGTCTGAATTTCTTGGTTTCATGTACATGAATATGGATGTTCCAAAGAAGATGGCCACCACGATAAGATGGGATGTGCATGTTGAGAAGGCTTTGTATCGTCCAGAAGGGAGTTTCACAATAATTAGGAAAATTTGTATATATGAAAAGAGGATGAGGCACAAGGGAATTAGAAGCAACATGAACCCACCAACCACACGTATGATGTTTTCTACTGGGATATCCCCACAGGATAGCTGGAGTAAGGATGGAGATTCGCAAAAGAAATGGTTAATAGTGACATGTCCGCAGAACTTTAAATTACATACAAAATATATATCAAAGGAGGCTATACTACACCCAGCCATCCAAGACAAGGAAATCATCCTGGTACAAAAGACTGTATTCATAATAACATTGTAACGTAGGGGATTGCAGATAGCCACATATCGGTCATAGGCCATGAAAGTCAATAGTATGCACTCTGTCACACCCATAAAAAGTAACAAATAAATTTGAAGAATACAACCAGAATATGAAATCGTTTTTATTGACAAAACAATATTTAGTAGCGTCTTGGGCACAATAATTGATGTATAACAGATGTCCAAGAAGGACAAATTAGTAAGAAATAAATACATAGGATTGTGTAAATGGTTGTCTGTTCTGATGGCCACTATAAGGAGAATGTTAATGGCCAGTGTGGTCACGTAGAAAAGTGAGAATAATTGGAACAGCCATGGTTGCATGTTGGGATTGTCTGAAAATCCAAGTAGAATAAATTGTATTATTGTACTTTGGTTCTCAGCTGCCATGGTCACACTCTTCTAATAATATCCCCTTGCCCTTCAGCTGAACACTTTTTGGAATTTGGGACAAAATAAGAAAGATCTATATGAGGGAAAACTTAATTCTGAAAATAAATCACCAGTAAACTTAGACTACCAGGTAATGTCCACAAAACATTTAAGCAGTCATTCTTATGGTGTATTTGTTACTGACGTTTGCTGTAGGTTGAGAAGTGTTTTAGCTAAGCACCGTTGATGGCAGTAATGTCGCGGGTGGATGCTGCATTTTTGGCTTATGAATAAAATTTAGAAGATGCCTCCATGTGATGTACTGCACAGAACTTTACTGTAAAGCCCCGTAAACACGCACAGATTGTTGGCCGTAAATTGTCGGCCAACGTCCGATCTGCCGATTGTAGGCTTGTTAGTATGATGCTTCCGACAACCAATTGCGAATTTTCGGCCGAAAAAAATCTGGTGTGCATGCTATAAAATTTTTGTTGGCCAACAAAGAAAGGCCGATTGTTCCTCAGTCAGTACAGATTTCGGCAGACAAAAATCAGATGAGCAAGACTGGGCATGCTCAGAGAAGCAAAAACACAGGGAAAGTCAACCATCACATGACATCACTTCTGAAGTTGGTTTTTGTTGGCCAACAAAAGTCCAGTGCAAGTCTAGAGCATATTTAAACCAACAAACAACACTGGACAAAAGACGGCCGATCGGTTGGCCAACAATCTGTGCGTGTGTACTGGGCTTTAGTAATACTGACATTTTTAATGGGAAATCCACAATGGGATCACATGGGGGAAAAAAACGGGATTATACGATACCCAATGTGTGAAGGAACAAAATGAGAAAAGGATTGGCCTTGTGCGGACTTGGGCGCTCTTGCTTGCTGTGCGGTTGGGGGAAGAGGGGGGACCTCACTCCCTCCCTCTTGCCAATTTTACCTCCCGCTTTAACCCTCCCCCACCTTTTTTTTTTCTTTCTTTTCTTCTCCCTTGTATCTTCCTTCCTCCTTCCCTCTTCCCTTTAAACATGTCTCCATCTGCAGATTCCCTTTAACTCTCTTACTCTTCTTTCTTCTCTCTGTTTTGTTTCTTCTATGACTCATCCTTGGGCTCATAATATACTTTGCATGCTACTCCAAAGTCTGATCCTCCCACACTCTAGGTACACCGCTTCATAGCGATCGTATTTATCCAAAGTACTCGATCAACCTGGCTAACCTTTACTTTCTGACTGTGCCGCTGGGGCACATAAATCCTGTTACTCGTTATTCAGTAGGTTGGCTGCGGGGGTCTCTACTCTGCATCCCTACCACCATTTACGATCCTTGATATCTTGTCTTTCTACATCGTGTATGTTATCTCCATCGCCTAGATGTATGACCATGCCCAAGTTTGCGGGTCTTCCCCTTTTTTTTTTTGTTGTTGTGTGTCTGTTTTACACAGGTTGAATGCTTTACTATACTTTGTCACCGTGCCATTGTTATTGATGACTTGACGCCTTCTGTACTGGCTGTTTTTTTTTGTACGCTGTTCATTGAATTTTTCTTACCAAATTTTTTTTTTTTTTTCTAAATGAATTTTTCAATAAAAATACTTAAGGATAAAAAAAAAAAAAAATGAGAAAAGGAAAATGAAGGAATAACAATAAAATACAAATTTCCATAAACTTTATTCCTACAAAAAAGCCAAAAAGGCCCTAAAAAAGACAATCATAGATAAGATCATACAAAAAACAATGCAAAAAGGGGGTTTTCTGTCCACATACCTCTACTGTATTTTGTAAACTGGGCTTTACCTCATGTATTTACAGTCTTTCATGTGTTTGCATTGTTTTTAGTATGCACTTGTCTATGATTGTCTATTTTAGGGCCTTTTTGGCTTTTTTTGTACGAATAAAGTTTATACAATTTTTATTTTATTGTTATTCCTTCATTTTCCTTTTCTCGTTTTGTTCCTTCACTCATTGGGTATCATATAGTCCCATTTATTTTCCCCATTACCCTTTTTGGGATAGATACTCCTCTATGTGTTGTTCTCAGCATTTTGGAACTTAGCTTATCTGTAATACTGAAATGTTTTATTAAGATAGCAGTTAATAAAAAACTGCAAAAGTTAGGAAATACCGCTCAAAACATAAAATGATATTTGTACAAGAATAAAACACCAACTCTGATTAAAACTTGCATACAAACTCTATTAAAAATAAAGCAAAGAATAATGCAAGAATTGTAAATAACTTTTATATCAATACTTGTCTGACCTGCGAATATTCCAATAGGAAAATATAAAAAAGGAATGAGATGTTACTTAACGTATTCATTACACAAAACATTAGAGATAAACAATATACTGGATATAAAAAATTATAATGGGTTGGTGAAATTCTCGCGCTGTCACTCTATATAAATCCTTATTTCCTTTAATGCTGCAGGTACTGTTATTGGTAACCTACACAATACAGATATTTATAGCAGGGGGGGAGTACTGCGCTTTAAAGGTGCTTAGTGCATATTATTCATATAAATACATTTGCTTTCAGTGCTTTCAGATATTAAAAATATAAATCCCTATGTGCTTAAAATTGTATACATTTTCTCCAGTGCATAAATATTTAATAATAAATTAATATCTCTCAAATATAAAATATTTCTTATAAGTGATGTAAAAATTAGTGCTTCAAACAATCCATAAAAATTATTATAAAGGTTGTTGTAAATAAAGTGCCAGTGATAAAATTATGTGCTTTTAAACCTTCAATAAATATATCATTCAAAAGTGGTAAAGTGCCAAAGTGTCCTTAAATAAAGTTGAAATAAATAAATAAAGCTGTGTGTGTTCAAACGACTCTTCTTTCCCAAAACTCATGCAGGTGCTCTTCCATGCAGTGGCCACTAGGTGTCCTAAGCGCTCACCTCAATTGCCTTTACAAAAAGCCTTGTATTATTTTGCTCATGTGTGGTATTTCCTCCTTCTCTATGGCTTGTGGATCCGGCTACTAATACCCAAAATTTTCCTTTATTGATCGATATTCCAAGGGGTATGTGTGGAGCCCTTGTATCTCCAAAATAAATGGGCCACAATAGTGAAGTACCGTTTGGTAATTCCCTGGAAGAAGCTGTGTGGGCACGCAGCGTAACGCTTAGGACGCCAAACCGGAAGTGACGTAGCGGCAATACGAGTGTTATGCATTTGGAAAGACGGAGTAAAATGTGAGTCTGTCATTTAAGTCTATTTTAATAAAATTACCAAACGGTACTTCCCTATTGTGGCCCATTTATTTTGGAGATACAACGGCTCCACACATAACCCTTGGAATATCGATCAATAAAGGAAAATTTTGGGTATTAGTAGCCGGATCCACAAGCCATAGAGAAGGAGGAAATACCACACATGAGCAAAATAATACAAGGCTTTTTGTAAAGGCAATTGAGGTGAGCGCTTAGGACACCTAGTGGCCACTGCATGGAAGAGCACCTGCATGAGTTTTGGGAAAGAAGAGTCGTTTGAACACACACAGCTTTATTTATTTATTTCAACTTAATTTAAGGACACTTTGGCACTTTACCACTTTTGAATGATATATTTATTGAAGGTTTAAAAGCACATAATTTTATCACTGGCACTTTATTTATAACAACCTTTATAATAATTTTTATGGATTGTTTGAAGCACTAATTTTTACATCACTTATAAGAAATATTTTATATTTGAGAGATATTAATTTATTATTAAATATTTATGCACTGGAGAAAATTTATACAATTTTAAGCACATAGGGATTTATATTTTTAATATCTGAAAGCACTGAAAGCAAATGTATTTATATGAATAATATGCACTAAGCACCTTTAAAGCGCGGTACTCCCCCCCTGCTATGGATATAAAAAATTACCATACAATGTACAAATCAATTTGCCGTTTGCTTTGTAAGTGGATAAAATATTCCATCATGGGATGTCTAGAATACGAGTACCAAGCTTAAAGTGTATCTAAAACCAAGAACAAATATGTGATATATTTAATCTTACTAATTTATAAATGCGGTGGCTGCATTCTTAGGAATGTTCATGCAGTAATAGGAGTAAAAATACGCTTGTTGGCATTTACATTGCATTTAGAGCCCTAATATGACCACTGGCCCAAAAAATCATATTACTTAACCACATAAAGACCGGAAGGATTTGCCCCCTTAATGACCAGGCCCTATTTTGCGATTCGGCACTGCATTATTTGAACAGACAATTGCGCGGTCATGTGATGCTGTACCCAAATAAAATTGATGTCCTTTTTCTACCACAAATAGAGCTTTCTTTTGGTGGTATTTGATCACCTGTGCGATTTTTATTTTTTGCGCTATAAACAAAAAAAGAGCGACAATTTTGAAAAAGAAAAAATATATTTTTCACATTCTGCTATATAACATTCTCAAAAAAAAAAAAAAATTAAAAATCAAAATTTTTTAACATTTTAGGCCAATTTGTTTTCTGCTACATATTTTTTGGTAAAAAAAAAAAAAAATCGCAATAAGCGTATTTTGATTGGTTTACGCGAAAGTTATTGCATCTACTAACTTCGGGAAAGATTTATGTCATTTTTATTGTTTTTTTTTTTACTAGTAATGGCGGGGAGCTGCGATTTTTTGCAGGACTGCGACATTTCGGCGGACAGATCGAACCCCTAACTGATATTTTTGACACTTTTGGGGGGACCAGTGACATTACTACAGTAATCAGTGCTAAAAAGCAAAGGAGGAACTTGACTGGCCTGCACAGAGTCCTGACCTTAACCCACTAGAACAGTGGTGGCGAACCTTGGCACCCCAGATGTTTTAGAACTACATTTCCCATGATGCTCACGCACTCTGCAGTGTAGTTGAGCATCATGGGTAAAGTGGTTCCAAAACATCTGGGGTGACAAGGTTCGCCATCACTGCACTAGAACATCTTTGGGAGGAATTAGAGCAGATCGTGCCTGACCTCACCAATGCGTTTCTGGAAGAATGGTCAAATATTCCCATAGACACACTCCTAAACCTTATGGACAGCCTTCCCAGAAGAATTGAAGCTGTTATAGCTGCTCTATCTATGTGTCTATCTATCTATCTATCTATCTATCTATCTATCTATCTATCTATCTATCTATCTATCTATCTATCTATCTATCTATCTATCTATCTATCTATCTATCTATCTATCTGTCTATCTGTCTATCTGTCTATCTGTCTATCTGTCTGTCTGTCTGTCTGTCTGTCTGTCTGTCTGTCTATCTATCTATCTATCTATCTATCTATCTATCTATCTATCTATCTATCTATCTGTCTATCTGTCTATCTGTCTATCTGTCTGTCTGTCTGTCTGTCTGTCTGTCTGTCTATCTATCTATCTATCTATCTATCTATCTATCTATCTATCTATCTATCTATCTATCTATCTATCTATCTATCTATCTATCTATCTGTCTATCTGTCTATCTGTCTGTCTATCTGTCTGTCTGCCTGCCTGCCTGTCTGTCTGTCTGTCTGTCTGTCTGTCTGTCTATCTATCTGTCTATCTATCTGTCTGTCTGTCTGTCTGTCTGTCTGTCTGTCTATCTGTCTATCTTTCTATCTGTCTGTCTGTCTGTCTATCTGTCTATCTGTCTATCTGTCTGCCTGCCTGCCTGCCTGCCTGCCTGTCTGTCGGTCTGTCTGTCTGTCTATCTATCTGTCTATCTATCTGTCTGTCGGTCTATCTGTCTATCTGTCTGTCTGTCTATCTGTCTGTCTGTCTGTCTGTCTGTCTGTCTGTCTATCTATCTGTCTATCTGTCTATCTGTCTATCTGTCTATCTGTCTGTCTGTCTGTCTGTCTGTCTGTCTGTCTGTCTGTCTATCTGTCTGTCTGTCTGTCTGTCTGTCTATCTATCTGTCTATCTGTCTATCTGTCTATCTATCTGTCTATCTGTCTATCTGTCTATCTGTCTATCTGTCTGTCTATCTGTCTATCTGTCTGTCTGTCTGTCTGTCTGTCTGTCTGTCTGTCTGTCTGTCTATCTATAAAATTAGTGTTGTTGTTGCTGAGTTATCATCACTAAAAATAAATAGGTGAAAAGCAGTTTTGGTGTCCTATATTTCTGTATTTAAAATATTATGCATTTTTAAATGTTAAAAGTCTGTGGACAGTGATAGAATTAACAATATTATGCTATTTTTCGTAGTTATTTAAAATGTTTCAAATAGTTCATTTTTGGAGATATTGTGAAGGTGTTTAAATTACGAATGGTCAATAAACCCTAAATTTGAGATGGTGGAATTTGGAGTTTTTGTTACAGGAATATATAAAAACTGTGTGCCTGAATAATAGGAGGTCACAGAGCATTCCAGAGCAACGCATGCCAACCTTTTACTACACAAAAGAGACTTACCTGACTATTAAATTATATGTACATCTTATAAATATTGATACAGAAATTACACTGGTTTAGAAATTGTACACAGTTATGTCTGCCAATAGATTCTCTTTTATATCTTTTATTATATACAATGTTTTTAGTCTAATTGCAAAGGACTGGGATTATGCTCTAAGGACTTTCAATGAAAAACATCCCCACAGAGTTCGCAACAAATGATATCACCTAGATGGAAAAAAAATGCTATTCCATACTAACTAATCAACTAAATAATTTCCAATGAAAACTGGCAAACTTAAATCTATTGATGCCAAGCAAACCATTGTCGTTTAATGGAAAAAAGAGACCTTCTAGAAATTTTAACCACTTCAATACTGGGCACTTTCACCCCCTTCCTGCCCCGACCAATTTTCAGCTTTCAGCGCTGTCACACTTTGAATAACAGTTGCATGGTCATGCAACACTATACCCATATGACATTTTTATCATTTTTTTCACACAAATAGAGCTTTTGGTGGTATTTAATCACCGCTGGGTTTTTTATTTCTTACTAAAAAAAGAAAAAGGACAGAAAATTGTGGAAAAAAAAAAGTTTTTTCTTATTTTCTGTCACAAAGTTTTGAAAATAAGTCATTTTTCTCCTTTACTGATGTGCACTGATGAGGCGGCACTGATGGGCACTAAAGAGGTGGCACTTATGGGCACTGATGAGGTGGCACTGATGAGGAGGTACTAAAATGCTGCACTGATAGGTGGCACTAATAGGCGGCACTGATGATCACTGATAGGCAGCACTGATAAGCACTGATAGGCGGCACTGATGGGCACTGAAAGGCGGACATGGTGGGCACTGATAGGCAGCACTGATGGGCGGCATTGACAGGTGGCAATGATGGGCGGCACTGATGGGAATCACTGATGGACAGTGATGGGCAGCACAGATGAGCAGGCACTGATGGGCACTGACTGGCAGCACTATGGGCACTGATTGTTGGCACTGTTTTTTAAATACTTGCCAACTGCCCACAGTATATTTACTGCGACAGTCAGCCCCGTGCAGGCAAAGCGACATAATACTACGTCGCTCGCTCCCTCCGGTCTTGAGCGCTCTCCCGCTGATGGCTTGATTGGGTTCAGAACCGATCAGTCATCAGGTCCAGGCCAATGATTTTTGGCCTGGACCTTTAGATTGGTTCTGCCCAATCAGATTCCATGCTGAGCCTGTGTAATGTAAACATAGGCTCAGAAAAGACGTGCTCTCCCCTCCCATGATCCTTTTTGGATTGATCGAGAGGAGAGAGCACATCTAACTGTGAGTACTGCACCAAGCACTACATTTACACTTAGATAGGCACATTTAACCCATGATCACCCCCCCAGTTAACCCCTACTCCCCCTGTCACAACACACACTGTAAGTGTGATTTGTGACCAGGTGTAGCGCTTGCGGCCCTCCCTTTTACACTTAAAATACCAGCCACCCCCCCATAAATATTTAACCCCCTGATCCCCCTTAACCCCCCCTGATCACCCCCAGTTAACCCCTTCCCCCCTGTCACATTGCACACTAATACAAACGTAATATACTGTTTTTCTGTATTTTGTATTAGTGCGATTGTGACTTGAGTTAGCGCTAGCGACTTAGTTTCTGTCCCAAGTAGGTTTAGGGTCCCCGCCACCCCCCAATAAAGATTTAACCCCCTTATCCCCCCCTGATCACCCCTACACCCCCTGTCACAACACACACTGTATACAGTATATAACATTTTCCTATATACCCGTATAAGTGTGATTTGTGACCAGGTGTAGCGCTTGCGGCCGTTCCTTTTACACTTAAAATACCCGCCACCACCCCCAATAAATATTTAACCCCCTGATCCCCCCTGATCACCCCCAGTTAACCCCCCCCCATCACATTGCACACTAATACAAACGTAATATACTGTTTTTCTGTATTTTGTATTAGTGCGATTGTGACTTGAATTAGCGCTAGCGACTTAGTTTCTGTCCCAAGGATGTTTAGGGTCCCCGCCACCCCCCCAATAAAGATTTAACCCCCTGATCACCCCTACACCCCCTGTCACAACACACACTGTATACAGTATATGGCATTTTCTATATACCCGTATAAGTGTGACATGTTACCAGGTTTAGCGCTTGCGGTCATTCCTTTTATCCTTAGGATACCCGCCACCCCCTCTCAATAAAGATTTAACCCCCTGATCCCACCCTGATCACATCCAGTTAACCCCTTCCTCCCTGTCACATTGCACACTAATACACATGTAATATACTGTATTTTGTATTAGTGTGATTGTGACTTGAGTTAGCACTATCGAGTTAGTTTCTGTCCCAAGGAGGTTTAGGGTCCCCGCCAACCCCCCATAAAGATTTAACCCCCTAATCCCCCCTCATCCCCCCCAGTTAACCTCTTCATTGCCCTGTCACAGTGTCACTTTTATTTTTTTTTAAACAATCAAGTTTATTGAAAACATGAGGTACATTACAAAGATGAAAACACATTGTAAGCCAAGGTACACACATGTCAATATAGTGCAGAAATTATTGCAACGTACATCTTGGGTAATCTCACGAAACTTAGCAATAGAGCATTTAACAAGCTAATGTAAAACATAGTAGTGTAACAAAATAGTGCATCAGCGAACTAGAAAACTTCACAGATAGGCTGAAGATCCTATGGTAGGACAGAGCATCTGGCACGTGACTCTGGCAAAAATGGATCAGGAACACAAGTGGAAAACAGACTAATTGAAAACAAATTCTCATTAATAACTATCCTCAGGCCGCAAGATCCTCGTCAGATAATCTTGCTACTCAGCTTGCTAGCAGACGGAGAAATCATCGTAGTTTAAGTTCAAGGAGCTGCCCCAGTCCAACTAGAAAGCTGGGCTGAAGAAGTACATCAGGGCTACAATACTAGAGGAGAGTAGTAGCTGGAATAAAGTAGGTACAGATGAGTAAGAAGAAGATCAGGAAGAATGAACAGTATGAGGGGGGGGAGGGGGCGACTCAGGGAATATCCGGGGAAGGCTGATCGGGTTGTGGAGAAGACTGGAATTTAAGCCAAGGGTCCCATCGGGAGAGGAACCCAGGAAATCTGTCATTAGCAAGTGCACTTACCCTTTCCATTTCACAGATTTCCGAGACCTTCCTCAGCCAATCTGGGGCCGATGGAGTATCGGTGGATTTCCAATGTACGGGAATGAGGGATCTGGCTGCATTGATCAGATGAATGAGCAGGGAGTTTTGAAGTGGCGTTGAACTGAGGTGCAGTAGGCAGAGTTCAGGAGAGAGGGTAACCACCTCATCTACAATGGTCGAGCACAAAGACTGAATTTTTTGCCAGTAGGCGGAGATGCGCGGGCAGGACCACCAAATGTGGATTAAGGTGCCTTTCTCAAGACCACATCTCCAACAGGTATCATTGGAGGCAGGATGCCATCTCTTAATTTTATCAGGTGTAGCATAAAACTGCGTGAGCAGTTTGTAAGCGGTTTCCTGAAGCTTCATGCTTAGTGAGCACTTGTGTGCAAGAGTGCAAGCCTGAACCTGTCCTGCCCTGTATCGGTGTGTTTTTGTAGCCAAGCATAGGTCTGGAAGATAGTCTTCTCAACCCGAACCCCCATGTGACAGCACTGTTCAAAATCACTTAGAGGTCTGCTCACTAGGGGCTTCCTGTTGCGTGAAGTAAGGTAGCTGCGGGCCTGGAAGTAAGACCATAGGGGCATTCTTTGGTCAGCTGTGAGTTGAGTGAAGTCAGATAGTTGTTTAAAATCACCACCTACAAAACAGTCCTTGGCTAGTACAGGGTCTCGTGAGTCCTTCAGGAATAGGGGGTTGTCCAAACCCGGTGCAAACTCTGGATTGTGTGCTAATGGCGTCAAGGGGCCGGGAGAGGAAGAGATGTCATGGTTTAGAGCAATGGCGTGAAACGTCTTCAGTGTGGGGCCTATAAGGGTATGAGCCAACAAAGTTTTGGGGCAAGACGCGGCTGGGATCCAGGGGGCACAAGCCAGTGGACCTTCGAAAAACGAGTTTTCGACTTGTATCCAGTCTTTTGTCTGAACATGGCAGTTCCAATCTATAATTCTGGACAGATGGACAGCCCAATAGTATTGCTTGAAATTGGGTAAGCCCATACCTCCAAGCGTTTTGGACTTGGTCATTGCGTCGAAATGTACCCGAGGTTGTCTGCGATTCCAGATAAATTCAATCTGGAGCGAGCGTAGCTTCCGAAAAAAAATAGGAGGGTATAGCAATAGGGAGCGCCTGCATGAGATAAAGGTGCTTCGGCAGGGTCACCATTTTGATGATGGTAGCCCTGCTGAACCAGGAGAAAAAACGGGGCATCCAGCCTTGTAATTCCTTTGTGATGGAATCAAGGAGAGGGGGGTAGTTGTGTTCGAATACATTTTTGGGGTGCTGGGTGAGTTGTACGCCTAGGTACTGTATGCTGGACGTGGTCCACTTAAATGTGCAATTCTGTTGGACAATACTCGCCTGTTGCACGGATAGGGTGAGATTTAGGGCTTCAGATTTGTGGTAATTGATTAGCATATTAGACATATAACCATAGACTTCAAACATGGCTAGCAAGTTAGGGATCGAGATGGACGGGAGAGAGACAAAAAACAAAAGATCGTCCGCGTAGGACTCGAGGGAGAGGATGAACAGGAGGGGTGAGAGTGGGCAGCCCTGACGTGTACCGTTACGGATGTAGATAGTTTCTGACAGGGTACCGTTCACTTTAACTTGAGCCGAGGGGTTTGAGTATAGGGCCGTTATCCAAGTGAGCATGTGATCTCCCATTCCCACATGTCTGCAGGTCGCGAACATAAAGTCCCAGGCTACCCTGTCGAAGGCCTTCTCCGCGTCCGTAGACAGGAGAAGGCCCCTGTCACGTACCTGATCCGAAGCCGGAGTGTAGAGAGGGCTCCCCCTTGCGGCTAGGTGCAGAGCACCCCTGGAAGTGGGACAGGGAGTGCTGTGCCCGAAGTTGCACGGGTTGCCGGTTGGGATGACCAGATGGAAGCAGTAACAAAGCTTGTTGTGAAGTTCCAAGCAGGTCCGGAACACTTTGGCAAGCCAGGCAGTAGCAGGATGCAAACAGGAACAGACTGGGAGTATGCTGTAGAGAAGTCAAGAGCCAAGCCGAGGTCAAGTATAGGAGCAGACAGCAGGAAACCAGGAGTAAGCCAAGGGGTCAGGAGCCAGGAGAAACAACGTCAGACAGTCCGGGTCGGCAACAGGGAATCACGATCAGCAGGTTACAAGGCACAGGGAACACGGGACGCTGTTGATCATCCAGCAACTTGTTGTTGAGATTGCTGGCTTTAAATAGGCCGTTTAGCGCCAAGCGCCATTACGCACTTGCGTATGCGCGTGCGCATTGGCGTATGCGCGTGCGCATTGGCGCACGCACATTTTGGACTGCGTTCGCCCGTGATTGGGCGCGCATGCGCGTTCACGCCAATGCGCGAATTCGCTGATTAGCAATGACGTTGGTAGTGCCCTGACAGCCCCCGACAGCATCTAGGTGAAATCTGTGAATCAAACTGATTGATTTCAAAACATTATCGCGAGCCTCACGCCCTGGCATGAAGCTTGCTTGCTCTGGGCCTATCACTTGCGGGAGTAAAGACCTGAGACGAGTGGCAATGAGTTTGGCTAGCAGTTTTAGATCCAGGTTCAAAAGGGAGATTGGTCTATAGTTAGGGCATTCAGTGGGATCTTTATTGGGTTTAGGAATGACCGTGATATGGGCCCACGAGAAAGAGGGAGGGATTGCACCAACAGATAGGAGAGAGTTCAGTGCCGCAAGGAGTGGGGTAGAAATCTGGTCAGTGAAAGTTTTATAGTAATCTGGACCTGGGCTTTTGTTGGAATTGAGCGATTTAATCGCCGCCAAAAGTTCGTCGTGCGTGAAGGGCTGTTCTAGTGACTCCGCATCTGAGACAGACAACTTAGGAATTTTGCTATTATGGAGGAATTCTCTGATGAGGGACGGTCTATCTCCATTTAGTGTGGGTGGTTTGTGGCGCGCCGGTATGTTGTAGAGATTGGAATAAAAATCATGGAAATGTTGAGCTATGAGACGGGAATCTCTGTCCAACTGACCCTGCTTATTTTTTATAGCTGAGATGTTAGCGGCCAATTGAGCTTCTTTCAAAGATCTGGCCAAAAACTTCCCCGCCTTATCACCTTGTTCATAGTAAATGTGTTTCCGGTAAAAGAGCAGACGTCTGGCTTTGGCGTCCAGAAGTTGTCACAAATCTTTCCTAGCAGATATAAGGGCTTGGAGAGTGTCAGTCGCCAGGGATTGTTTATGTGTAGCCTCTAGAGTCGCAATGTGCGAGAGGAGGTCGGTCATTTGCTTTTCTGTTTGTTTTTTGCGCCTGGCACCCCACATTATGAACGCCCCTCTACCTCCTAATGGTGCATTTATGAGCCTCCCAGACATTCATAGGAAGCACCGTGGACCGTGAGTGTACCTCAAAGAACATGTCCAACTCTTTAGAGACGTGGTCTCGAATTTGGGGTTCGGTCAACAATGTGGGGTTCAAGCGCCAGTTAAAAACTTTTTCTGAGCCTCTGGGTCTGCTGGTGAGGGTTAAAGAGATAGGGGCATATGGTCTGATTGCCTATATGTGACGCGGTCAGTTCCGGCAGGTCCCGTTGGGAAATATACAGGAAGTCGATGCGCAAATATTTGGAATGCATCGGGGAATAATAAGTAAAGTCCTTATCGTCCGCATGCAGAGCTCTCCAGGAATCCACTAAAGCGAGTGACCCCAACAGAGTCTTAATTCTTTTCAGGGTCCTGTATCTGATACAGGAGAGACCATTGAAGTGTCTAGGAGTGGGTTCAGGGGTACATTGAAATCCCCTCCCAGTATAATGCAACCTTCCCCAAACCATTTCAGCTCATCTATCACTTTTTGACAAAAGGACAAATGTGCGGAATTGGGGAAGTAGACATTAGCAAGGGTCATTGGCTTACCAGCCAAGGTACCCTTTAGTAGTAGATAGCGGCCTTCAGGATCTGCCAATTGATGTGTGAGGTCAAATGCTGCGTCCTTATGTATCAAAATTGATACTCCCTTGGCCTTGTTCACGGGTGAGGTCGCGTGGAAAGCTCTGGGGAATTGTCTGGTAGTTATGTGGGGTATGGACCTAGCTCTAAAATGTGTTTCCTGAAAGAAAACAAACGCAGGTTTCACCTTACCCAAGGCCCTGAGAACAGATGATCTCTTTTCTGGGGTGTTAATTCCCCTGCAGTTGAAAGAGAGTACCGTGGGACCCCTACCAAGTGCAGAGAACATGGTGGCCATATGTCAGGTTGTGTAAAGTGCGGCAATAGGAGAATTAGAACACTCACCAATCCAGGAAAGGCGACCCCAGTCAATCGTAGGTAGGCGACCACGTATGGGTGCGTCTCCGTATGCGTCCCAACCAGACTTCCATAGGGATCCCCGAGCCGGCTACAATGGAGAGAATGGGAGGGGAAAGGGGGGGGGGGGAGGAGAAGGATGGAGAGGGTACAGTAGCAGTAGATAGCTAGGGAAGAAGCCTGAGATAAGATCGAGCGTAAGACAACAAACAGTCTAATGCACTATGCAATAAGAGTGTTATAACAATAGGTAACAACGCCTAACAGAGAGAGTTACTGTAGGCGATCAGAACGTAGTCCGGTGTTCATCAACAGATGGAGGAACAAATGCAATAAGCAAAAAGTGCAGACTACTAATTGTGAGGTGAGTGGGAAGTCAGTCGGCAAGGTATCTCTAAAAAAACAAAAACAGAGAAACACCATCGCGAACCTACCAGCCCAAACCTGTGGAATTTGGTAAAAAGCAAAGCTTACACCAAGGCAAAGTGGTCTCCTGAAAAAAAAAAAAGGGAAAAATGCTGCGGCAGATAGGCAGGTATGAATTACGCTATCAATGGAACTAGGCACAATATGAAGAGTGGAGCCAAAGAAGTCAACCGGAGATCAAGATGCATGACAGGCATGTCAGCAGAAAGAGGTGGATCATCAGGGCGTCCGATGAGTGTGTCACCGAAGTCAGAAGTGCGCTCTGAGTCCGGGGGTCTTGGGAGTTTTCGGTGTGGCATGGGATCGTCTCGGAGTGCCCTCTGGATGCTTATTCAGCTTCATTTTTTTGCTGCTGGCTGGGGTGAGAGCTGAGACCGGGGATGTAGGAGATACAGCGGGCATATCAGGGAGTCTGAACTCAGCGTACCAATCGGGGACCTCCGTAAGAGGTATCTGGAGAGCCTCGCAGAAGGACGGCAGGTCCGATGGGGTCCGCAGGAGGTACGTTTTTCCATGAAAGGTCACGCTGAGAGCGAAGGGGAATTTCCAACGAGTGTCCTTTGAGTCTCAAGGCCTCCAGCAGGGGGCGCAGGGCGCGCCTGTTGTTGAGTGTGATGGGCGAAAGGTCTTGAAAGAGGAGGATGGGGTCACCATTAAACAGCACTTGGTCGTTTTGGCGCGCTTTATTCAGAATTTCCTTATTTGAGGGGAAAGTTTTGTAGGCAACAAATAATGTCTCTTGGGGGCAGATTATCCAGTCCTTTAGGTCGGAGAGCCCTATGCGCCCTTACAAAGTCGATCGGTGACTCAGCAGGTCGTTCCAGCAGGTCATTAAAGATTGTGGTCAAAGCCAGTTTAGTGTCCTCAGGTGGTACAGACTCAGGGACCCCCCGAACTCTGATATTACAGCGTCTACCCCTGTTATCCAGGTCCTCGATCTGTCGGTTTACATCGATCAAATGCGCGGCGTGCGCCTCAGCAGTGTGTTCTAAGCGCTTAATGGGGGTATGCCTGGCCCTCCCCTCTCTCTCAGTCCTGTCCAATTTATCAGAGGAAACCATGATATTGGCAGTTAAGGTAGCAATCGCAGCAGCAAAAGATTGCTTGATGTCTGCTGCTATGACGGTCATGGCTGCATGGGTGAGGGGGAGGTCGGGAGAGTGCTCCTCTCTTACCGTGTCCTCCGAGGCAGAGAGCGATTCCTCGCTGAAGTCGGCCTCATGGTGGAGCTGCGCCATCTTGTCGACCAGTGTCAGGGAAGAACTTGATAAAGAATGGCAAAGTTTCCAATTTCCAAAATGGCCGCGCAGGACTGTCAGGAAATGACATATATGCTAATTCCAAAACAGCCATGTGGGATGTCCTAATTAGGGCCAATTATCAACACCCACTTCCTATATAAACTCAGCACTGGCTGCCATTCATTGCTGGATTATCTTCAGCTAGTACCTGTTTGCCTTGTGTCTTGAAACTCCTGCTTGATTGACTACCTGTTACCGACCCGGCTATCCTTGACCTGCTCTGGCTTTCTCCTGCTCTGAACCCGGCTTGCCTTACGGACTTCTCCCTGCCTGCTCCTGATTGACTACCTGTGTTTGACCCTCGGCCTGGCTTCTGACCTTGATTTGCACTAACCTGCCTGCACTTCCAGTGATCCAAGTGACTGTCTTTCCTACTGCGGATCCGAGTCCTGACACAGCTACACCTGCAGGCAACCCGTGCACCTTTGGGCACAGCACCCTCTGTCACCATCTCCAGGGGTGCTCTGCACTCGGCCGCAAGGGGAGCCCTCTCGTCACCTCAGCCTCCAACCAGGTTCGTGACAGCATAATCCAGCCATTATGTCTGAGGCTGAAAGAGGTGCTTCCCCGCTAGAGGCTCTGTGCCAGCAGGTCGCCGGCCTTACTCAAGCAGTGAAGAATCTGCAAGACGGATACTTTCAATTAGAGGGTCGCCTACAGAACCTTGCAGTATCTGCTACACCAAGCGTCCAGAATCCACCTGCTGCACCCTCTGCTTCAGCTGCTTCAGCCCAAGAACAACCCGCATTGGCCTCCTCGGTGGTCATGCCAGTTCCAGAACCCAGAGTTCCAGTCCCCGAACGCTTCTCGGGGGATCGACGTAAGTTTAGGGCATTCCAGAACGCCTGCCAGTTATATTTTGCCCTCCAGCCCAGGACTTTCTCCCTGGAGTCCGTGAAGGTGGGGTTTATCATATCTCTACTCTCAGAAGACCCCCAGTCTTGGGCTCACCATTTATTAGAGCAGAAAAGCCCGGTGCTTAACTCAGTCTCCACGTTCCTGGATGCCATGGCACAATTATATGACGACCCTCAACGTGTGACGACTGCAGAAACTGCCCTTCATAGCCTCCAACAGGGGCGACGCCCAGTGGAGGACTATACTGTGGACTTCCGCAAGTGGTCGGCAGATACCGGCTGGAATGAGGCAGCCCTCAAATACCAGTATAGGCTTGGTCTATCTGAAGTCCTTAAGGACGAATTAGCCAGAGTTGATGCCCCGGCCACCCTGGAGGATCTTATTAAGCTGGCCATTCAGCTTGATCGCCGCCTGCGGGAGCGAAGGTCTGAAAAGACTGGTACGTACCGGCCTTCCTGGATGCTCCCCAGGGTTCCACCCTCACCTGCACCTGTGCTTAAATCTCCACCTACTCCTGCTGCTGAAGGAGAACCGATGCAGATTGGACTAGTACGGGGTACCCTATCCCCTGCTGAGAAATTACGGCGACGACAGGCCAATCTCTGCCTGTACTGCGGAGGTTCTGGACATTTCCTAAGCAACTGTCCCGTAAGACCTAGTAAGTGCCTTCCTCCATGTCCTGTCTACTTCCAGGTCTCTGGATCCCCTCCTGCTCACCTTGTCTTACCCATCTCATTGCAGGTGGCAGAAGGGGAGATCCCGCTCCAGGCAATCCTTGACTCCGGAGCATGCAGCTGCTTCATGGACATCACCTTGGCAAAGAGATTACAAATATCGCTTAGGAATAAGAAGCAGAGACTTGAAGTCCATCTAGCTGATGGGACTATTCCCAGATCCGGACCCGTGACACAGGAGACTATCCCCATCCTAACCTGGACGAACTCTGGTCATCAGGAATTTCTCTGCTTTGACGTTTTGTGTTCCCCTATGTTCCCTATTATTCTCGGAATTCCTTGGCTCCGGGCGCACAATCCTCAAATTGATTGGCCATCGGGGAGAATCTCCTTCAACTCCGAATACTGCCAGCAGCACTGCTTTGTCCCCGAAATCAGCAAGCCTCCCGTTTGTCTGTCTGTTCAACCCATCACCAGTACTAGCCAAGTAGTACCGCCAGCCTATCATTCCTACCTGGATGTTTTTGACAAGAAAAAGGCTGATGCCTTACCACCTCATCGGCCTTATGATTGCCCTATTGAGCTGCTTCCAGGTGCGGAGATTCCGTTTGGGCGAATTTTCCCTCTCTCTGAAGTTGAATTGGAGGCTCTACGCCTTTATGTCAATTAAAATCTCGAGAAAGGATTCATTCGCCCCTCCTCCTCTCCGGCTGGCGCCGGCATCTTCTTCGTCCAGAAAAAAGACCACTCACTGAGACCTTGTGTGGATTATCGGGAACTTAATAAAATTACAATTAAAAATCGTTACCCACTCCCTCTTGTCCCTGAACTCTTCCAAAGATTCCGTTCTGCCCGAATCTTTACCAAGCTAGATTTACGCGGTGCTTACAACTTGGTCCGCATTCGCGAGGGAGACGAGTGGAAGACAGCTTTCAGGACCCGCTTCGGGCACTTTGAATATCTAGTCATGCCCTTTGGACTATGTAATGCTCCAGCCACCTTCCAACACTTAGTAAATGACATTTTTCGAGAGTTCCTAGATCACTTTGTAATAGTGTATCTAGATGATATTCTCATCTTCTCTGCCTCCCTGGATCTTCATCGGGTGCATGTAAAAAAGGTCTTGGCCACATTAAGACTACATGGACTGTATGCAAAGGCAGAGAAGTGCGAGTTTGAAAAACTGTCCATTCAGTTTCTGGGACTGATCATCTCCACAGAAGGGATCTCCATGGACCCACAGAAGGTGGCTGCTATTATCAATTGGCCAGCTCCCACTGACAAGAAAGGCATCCAGAGGTTTGTCGGGTTTGCTAACTTTTACAGACGCTTTATCAAGAACTTTTCTACAATCATTTCTCCCATTACTCAGTTAACCCGCCAGCAGGTCTGATTCCAATGGTCTCAGGAAGCCCAGTTAGCCTTTGATCAGCTTAAGATCCTTTTTACATCTGCTCCAGTACTGCAACACCCAGATCCAGCTTTGCCCTTTGTTCTTGAGGTAGATGCCTCTGAAGTTGCCACAGGAGCCATTCTGTCTCAACGCCAGGGGCCTAAGGCCCTGCTTCACCCCGTCGCTTTCTTCTCCAAGAAGATGACTCCACCAGAGAAGAATTATGATGTGGGTGACCGGGAGCTACTTGCCATCAAGTCGGCACTGGAGGCATGGCGATACTTACTGGAAGGCGCTACACACCCCATTATGATCTTTACAGATCACAAGAACCTAGAGTACCTCAGGACCGCCAAGCGACTCAGACCACGGCAAGCCCGATGGGCCTTATTCTTCTCCAGGTTCAACTTCCACCTTACATATCGCCCAGGATCCAAAAATGGGAAAGCTGACGCTCTTTCCCGCATGTTCCCAGAGACCCCGGAAACACCTACTCCCAGCACGATCCTGTCACCACACAACTTTTTGATGCTTTCAACCAATCTAAACACAATGATCAAGCAAGCCTCTGCCCGGTACCCAGAAGCCGAAACCTTGGCATTACAAAGAGACCGAAATCTCTTATGGCATAATGACAAAATTTTCATCCCTCCTGAAGTAAGACCCCAAGTCCTGAAGGCTTGTCATGATCACCTCCTTACCGGCCACTTTGGCGTCAGGAAAACGTGTGATCTTGTTCAAAGATCCTTCTGGTGGCCCAATCTCAGACAGGATTGTAAAGATTATGTGGACTCCTGCGTAACTTGTCTCCGCAGTAAAGGTCACAATACCAAGACTTGGGGCTTGCTGAGACCTCTCCCTGTTCCAGAACAGCCATGGAGGATGATATCAATGGACTTTATTGTGGACTTACCCCCTTCAGACGGATTCACCACCATCTTGGTAGTAGTCGACAGACTGTCCAAGATGGCTCACTTCCTGCCTATGATAGGCACCCCCTCAGCTATGGATACGACACATATATTCATTAAAGAAATTGTCCGACTACATGGACTACCAAGTAGTATTGTGTCCGACAGAGGGGTGCAGTTCACTTCCAGATTCTGGAAATCATTGTGCAGGACTCTACAGATCCAAGTCTGTTTGTCGTCTGCATACCATCCACAAAGTAACGGACAAACAGAGAGGACCAATCAAACGTTGGAGCAATACCTGAGATGTTTCTCTACCTTTACCCAGGACAACTGGGCATCTCTTCTTCCATGTGCCGAATTTGCATATAATAATTCGGTGCACGCCTCCACGAATCAATCCCCATTTTGGGCAAATTATGGGTTCCATCCCTCCTTTTTGCCGGATGTCATCCCGGAGGCTTCAGTACCGGAAGTCCAGGATAGGGTGGCCTCTATACAGTCCAACTACCAGACCCTTAAAGAAGCAATACTGAAGGCTCAAGAGGATTATAAGAGGCACTTTGACAAAAAGAAGAAGGGAAATCCTATGTTTAAGGTTGGAGACAAAGTTTGGCTTTCCACAGCAAACATCAAACTCACTTGTCCCTCACGGAAATTGGGTCCTAAGTTTATTGGACCTTTTGAAATCAAAAGGGAAGTTAACCCCGTGGCATTTGAATTAAACCTTCCCAACTCCTATAAGATACACCCAGTCTTCCACGTCTCTCTACTTAAATCAGCAGTGACTAGTTCATTTCCTAACAGGGAGGAGCCACCTCCACCTCCGGTTATGGTTGGGGAGGACACAGAATTTGAAGTAGAGGCCATTATAGATGGTCGAAGAAGAGGAAGACAAGTGCAGTATCTCATTAAGTGGAAGGGGTTCCCACCTGAAGAGAACTCATGGGAACCAGCAAGTAATGTTCATGCCCCTAGACTCCTTCGGGAGTTCTTTGGCAGATTTCCGGAGAAACAGGCACGTTTGGGCATCCGGAGGCTGCCCCTCGGGGGGGGGGGGGCACTGTCAGGGAAGAACTTGATAAAGAATGGCAAAGTTTCCAATTTCCAAAATGGCTGCGCAGGACTGTCAGGAAATGACATATATGCTAATTCCAAAACAGCCATGTGGGATGTCCTAATTAGGGCCAATTATCAACACCCACTTCCTATATAAACTCAGCACTGGCTGCCATTCATTGCTGGATTATCTTCAGCTAGTACCTGTTTGCCTTGTGTCTTGAAACTCCTGCTTGATTGACTACCTGTTACCGACCCGGCTATCCTTGACCTGCTCTGGCTTTCTCCTGCTCTGAACACGGCTTGCCTTACGGACTTCTCCCTGCCTGCTCCTGATTGACTACCTGTGTTTGACCCTCGGCCTGGCTTCTGACCTTGATTTGCACTAACCTGCCTGCACTTCCAGTGATCCAAGTGACTGTCTTTCCTACTGCAGATCCGAGTCCTGACACAGCTACACCTGCAGGCAACCCGTGCACCTTTGGGCACAGCACCCTCTGTCACCATCTCCAGGGGTGCTCTGCACTCAGCCGCAAGGGGAGCCCTCTCGTCACCTCAGCCTCCAACCAGGTTCGTGACAACCAGGTTGAGGGATCTTGCCACCGCTTGAGCTTTGAATAAAGCCGAGATGTTTTTGCTGGAGGATGCCGGTGTGGACCGGGCTTGTCTGCTTAGTGATCTGTGGCGGAGAATTCTGCCCATCGCCGCAAATAAGGAGACCGGGAAGCTTATTAGGGCTGCAGGTTCACGGAGCTCTCTCAATGTGCTGCCATCCGCCGCGCTGTCCAAGCCACGCCCCCCCACAGTGTCACTTTTATAGTGTACAGTTTTTTTTCTGATCACTATTATTAGTGACACAGGTGACATTAGCTAGCGTTAGCGTCAGTCTAAAATAGCGCAGATCCCTGGCGCATAGTTAGAAATAACCCCTTGATTACCACACACATACACACATACACACACACACACACACACACACACACTTCTATTACTAGTATAGTGTTTGAACAGATCAATATCTGATCTGATCAGAACTATACTAGCGTCACCATAGTTTAGGGTTCCCAAAACGAGGAGTTTGCATGATCAGCACTGATTCCTGCCAGCACCTGCGTTTAACCCCTCTGCCCAGCCCACCCCACCCAGGTAAGTGTAGTAATCAATAAAAAACACAACACACAAAACCGCTGTGTTAGCAGAGTCAGGCCTGATCCCTGCTAGCATAAGCATTTTTTTTTGGTAGCATTTGAAATAGTCCTTGACAACCAGGTGCTTTTATTACCTGTGAGTCACACTACTGTACCGGTAAATTTAGTTAACTAAAATGACCAAACGTTGGTACAGTAGTGCAGAGGCTTACAGTATACTGACCATGTCAGATGAGAGCGATGGGGAAGCCTCACTGGCAGAATCAGGGTCAGTATACGAACCTGATGACAGCAGCGGCTCCCTGACAGATATCTCCGATGACAGATGGGTCCCTGTTAGACCCAGGTGTACCCGACCCCATTCTGGAGTTGTTGAGATGCAGGAATCGCAGGGTGCTCGTATGACGCAGAGTGTCTGTACTAGTGCCGCTCATCCTTCTGGTGGCCTGGCAAGCGCCAGCGGCCTAATACACCCTGGACCTAGTACAACCAGCACTGCAGTAACACTTGGTGATGTGGCGAGTCCCATAAGTGCAGTTGAAGCTGGTGCGGTGGCTAGCACAAGTAGTGGCCCGCAGCCAGCGCGTATTAGAAAAACAGGCCCGTAGAGCCCATAGTGCCCTCCAAGATGCGCTGGCATATCCCAATTGGCAACCCCCCCATTCACTGCCCAACCAGGAATCCACGTGGAGACAGCTGGTTTTACGCCCCTGAACTTTTTTGAGATGTTCTTCACGGAGGATATTTACGGATCTATTGTGGATCAATCAAATTTATATGCACAAAAATTTATCGCCGCTAACCCAAATTCGCCCCTTGCCAGACCATTCGGCTGGAAACCTATAACGGTTCCTGATTTTAAAATCTTTCTGGGCCTTTCCCTCAACATGGGCATAACCAAACAGAGTGAATTGCGGCTATATTGGTCCACTAGCCCACTTCACCATATGCGCATGTACTCTGCCTCCATGATACGAGCAAATTCTGCAATTTATGCATTTCAGCAACAATGAAATCTGTCGTCCTCGGGGAAACTCTGAATATGATCGTCTCCACAAAATTTGGCCCCTCATAGACCACTTCAATCAGCGGTTTGCAGCCTTGTTTACGCCCGAACAAGTTGTCTGCGTTAACGAGTCCCTGATTAAGTTTACTGGCTGCCTTGCTATAAAACAGTACCTCCCCAGCAAGCAAGCCAAGTACGGGGTCAAGCTGTACAAGCTCTGTGACAGGGCCACAGGCTATACAGTTTCTGGGTCTATGAGGGAAAATATAGCACTGTGGAGCCCCCCAACTGCCCAGACTACATAGGGAGCAGCGGCAAGATAGTTTGGGACTTGGTGTCACCCTTATCCGGGTACCATTTGTACGTGGACAACTCCACTATTTAGTCACCTTCTTGAATCACAAATTGGCGCATGTGGCACCATGCGACCTAATCGCCGGGGCTTCCCCCAATTCCCATCTTAGTCAGGGGGAGAGAGCCTGCGGACCTTAACGACTAGCTTTTGGCGCCGTATTTAGTTGACCATAAAGCCAGACCTGGGTACAAAAAAGTGTCTGTTTATTTATTCCAATTAGCTATGCTGAACGCCTTTGTCCTATACAGGGCGTCAGGACGAACTGGATCCTTCCGAGAATTCAAGGAAGCGATCATCGAAGCCTACCTGTACCCAGGAGGTATGCCTGCCCAACTTCCCCTTCCAGATGCAGTGAGCCGGCTGCATGAGAGACATTTTCCACATGTCCTCCCGTGTACCCCTACCCAAAGACACCCCCAAAGAAGATGTTGTGTCTGTAGCAGGCGCGGAAGTAGTTGTGACATTATTGTCCCAGATGTCCTGACCAACCTGGTCTCTGCATCGGGGAATGTTTCGAGCGCTACCGTACACTAGTAGAGTATTAGTGTAGGGTACAGCACGACATAGTGTAGGGCACACAAACACAGAGTCTCGAAAGATGTTCGATGGCTATCGACATTTTGAGAGACCCAAGCTGGAAAATCGCAGTTCACAGAAAAAAAAGTGTTACAAAAAAAAAAAAATTTAAATCCAAAAACAGTTGTCGTGTCAGTCATTTTTATGTTCTTTTACTCTACCTACTGTACTTTTACTGTACTTTGTTTGTTTTTCATTCTTTTGTTAACCTGTTTCTCTTGCAGGTACCAGTCGGCTGCCACATTAATTTCAAATATTCTGACACAAACAGCGTATATGGATTCCTCTGAAATGACACCCCAAAATACATTCTGCTGCTTCTCCTGAGTACAGGGATACCCGATGTGTGAGACTTTTCGGCAGTCTAGGTGCGTACAGGACCCCGAAAACCAATCCGCACCTTCTGGCTTTCTAAGGGCGTAAATTGTTGATTTCACTCCTTACTACCTATCACACTTTTGAAGGCCATGAAATGCCAAGATGGCACAACCCACCCCCCCCCCCCCCCAAATGACCCCATTTTGCAAAGTAGACAATCTATTTGCTGAGAGGTATGGTGACTATTTTGCAGCTCTCATTTTTTTTTTGGAAAATGAAGAAAAAACAGGAAAATGCATTTTCTCTTACGTCCTCCGACAGTCGTCGCCCTCTTCATATTCGTCACAATGGGGTTATGACCTTTGCTCCGTAGGAGTAGCTAGGCAACAGAATATGTTAGTATTAAGGTTTTTAACATATCCCACCCCCAGGGGGTGGTCCCCTCAGTCCATAACCCTCCACTTCCTGTATCCAACTCAGTTTCAATGTCTAGCTTGTCAGGAGTAGCTGGATGTCTCTGTGCTGGGGCACTTGTCTCAGCCTTCTTTCCTTTTTTGGATTTTATTTGAGTTTTTCTCTCTTTCTTTATTTAGCTGTTATTTTTACCAGCGTTAGTTAGGTCTTCTGATGAAGAGGATACTGCGGGCTGCGTCTCGGGCTGACCCCACTGGTCGCAGGTTGTGGGTCAGTGGTTTCTCAGCCCGCCATCGAGCGTTCAGTCAGGTACCGCTCCTGAGTTTTCTGAACGACCCATCCCTGTTACATGCAGGGATGCTTGGGTGAGGTGGCTACCTCACTGGACGCTGTGCGGTTTCTCAACCCACCTTCTGCTGCGTCCTGGATGCGACTCTCCCTGTCTCATGTACAGCGGCTTGTTCGCCTGTGCGGGTCCCCCACGCCATGCAAGAGGTAAGTGTATCTATGTGGGGACCTGTCTGTCTGGGGGGTGTCAGTCTGGGACTGTGTTACCTTGCCCTGTGTTCACACTATTGATGTTTCCCTATCTCTCACACTGCATGCTGTGGGCTGCAAGGAGGGGGGGCTGTGCTGCACTTCTGTGTCAGTCTGAGTGTGTGAACGGCTGTGTGCTGTGGGACTTGATGCTATCATGTTTGGGGCACATTACAGCGCCGCTGTGGAGGTTCACCATGTTATTTATAACTTGTGGTGTATTTTTATTCCACCTTCATGAGGTGGGGGAGCGGCGGTTTTGGCGCCAAACGGCGCCATTTTGGCTGTAATCGCTCCGGCCGCATGGTACACATGCATGGCGGCCATTTTCTTGTAGCCTCCCATAGGCTTTCATAGAGCGCCCTGCATACAGCATTTCCTTTCTCCAGGAGCACCGATCTAGGCAGCAGCAGCAACGGTCTCTCCAGGTTTTTTTTCCCTCTATTTCACTGTATCCTTGCCTGAGTATACCTTCTCCCTGTGGGGGTCCCTGGTGTGGGTGTGCTTGTGTGGCGGTGGGCTACGTTCGCAGCGCCTTATTTAAAGGGGCGGTCACCCATTTACTTTTACTCATTTTGGGGCATGGATTCTCAGGAAAGCAAATTTCCTGCCACATTGGTGGGAAGCCAGGGGACTGCTGCTTTCCCCCCAGGGGGGGATTTGGCTGCGATTGTGGCTAGCCTTGCGACTCAGGTGCAAATGCTGGTGGCTGCTCAATCCTCAAAAAGGCCCAGAGTTTCAATTTCCTCTGATTCAGAGGGTGATGGTGATGGGGCTGCTGTGGGTGGGGTCTCCTTGTCGGGGTCCCGTTCCTCCCTGGACCTTGTAGGGTCAAAGGGGGAGGCTGAGGTTGAGGGGGTTGATAATTCTCCCCCTGGCTCGTCTGAAGAGCTTGCACTCATAGATGAATTGGTTGCTTCTATCAAGCAAACACTGCGTTTTCAGGATGAACCATGTCCCCCTGCTGCCTTGGCGGCTTATGGGACGCAGAAAAGACGCAAAACATCGCAGGTATTTCCCTGCACTGATGATTTTCAATGCGCTGTTAAGGAGCAATGGCGTAATATACGCAAGCCTTTTGCTGTACCAAGTAGGTTTAAGCTGCGCTATCCTTTTACGCCCGCTACTGATGAGCGTTGGTGTGTCCCGCCTCCGGTGGACCACACGATAGCAGTTTTGAATAAGTCCACTGCGATTCCTGCTGAAGATACCCCGGTGTTCCGGGATGCCACGGACAAGAGGATGGAGTCCCTTGCCCGTCATACCTATTCTATTATGGGTTCTATGCTGAAAGCTTTATTTGCTTCGCTTATGGCGGCCCAGGCGGTCGCGAGCTGGACGCAGGTGCTTAGACGCATCCTGGTGGCTGATTCTGCCTCCCAGGCGACTTTGGATATGGTGGATCAAATCCATCAGGGTGTCATGTATTTGTGTGATGCGGACCTGGATATGGTTCCGTTGGCTGCACGTGTACATGGTGTGGCGGTGTTGTCTCGCCGCTTGGTTTGGTTGAAGTGTTGGTCGGTGGACCAATCTTCGCGTAAGACCTTGGCTAATCTGCCCTTTGATGGTTCTCGCCTTTTTGGTGAATCCCTAGATACGTTAATTAAGGGGATCACGGGTGGTAAGAGCATGCTCTTGCCCCAATCCCACAAGGTTAAGACGGCTCCCGGTAAGAAGCATGCTTCCTTTCGGCCCCCTCAGGGGTCCTTTCGGTCACACTATAGGGGCAAGCCGTCCAAGGGTCAAGGCTCCCACAAGAAGCCGTGGACTGGTAAGCAAAAGTCCGGCCAGTCCGGTTCCGCGGCCCACAACAGTGCGGCCTGAAGGGGCGCCCTCACCCGGGTCTGGGGTGGGGGGACACTTGCTCGGTTTTCTTCGGCCATGGCTGTCCCGGGTGCGGGACAGGTGGGTTCAGGAAATCGTTCGATCTGGCTACAAGATCGAGTTTCTCTCTCGGCCAGGGGGCAGATTTTTTCCCTCAAATCTTCTACTGTCCCCGGAGCATTTGCGGGATCTGCATCTAGCGGTGCAGGACCTGAGGGCTCAGGGAGTGGTGGTCCCGGTACCTCATCGGGACAGATTTCGGGGGTTCTATTCCAATCTGTTCACCGTGCCCAGGAAGGTGGGCAAGGTACGTCCGATTCTGGACTTAAAGGCGCTGAACCGCTTTGTGCGGGTGCGCAAGTTCCGCATGGAATCCCTGCGGTCGGTGGTAGCTGCCCTGGTTCCGGGGGAGTTCATGGCTTCCATCGACTTGAAGGATGCGTATCTTCACATCCCGATTTTCGAGGGTCACCAGAGGTACCTTCGATTCGCCATAGCGGAGAATCATTACCAATTTGTGGCGTTGCCCTTTGGTCTCGCCTCGGCTCCACGGGTGTTCACCAAGGTGCTGGCACCGGTTCTGGCTTTGTTGAGAGCCCAGGGCGTCTCTGTCCTAGGGTATCTGGACGATATTCTGGTTCGGTCTACGACCAGCCAGGGTCTGGAGAAGGCTCTGTCCGTTACGATGCAGACTCTGCAGGAGTTTGGTTGGACGATCAATTTTCCAAAGTCAATACTGTGCCCTTCGGTTCGTATCCCTTACCTGGGGATGATTCTGGACTCTGTCCAGGCGAAGGTCTTCCTACCGGACGACAAACTCAGGACTCTTCAGGTGGAAGTCGGGTCCCTCAGGGACGCTCCATCCTCGTCCATTCGGACGTGCATGCGGTGTCTGGGATTGATGGTCTCGGCTTTCGAGGCGATTCCCTTCGCCCAGTTTCACACGCGGGGTCTCCAAGCGGAGATTCTGTCCAGATGGGACGGGCGACCGCAATCTCTGGATCTTCGGATCTCGTTGAGTCATCGGACCAGAAGGGATCTTCTGTGGTGGCTCCAGTCCCCGTCGGTGTCGGGGGGCAAGTCTTTTCGTCCCTTCTCGTGGACGGTGATCACCACGGACGCCAGCCTGTCGGGCTGGGGTGGTGTTCTGGGCGTTCTGTCCGCCCAGGGTACTTGGTCGGAGGAAGAGTCCTACCTTCCGATCAACATTCTGGAACTGCGAGCGATACACCTCTGCCTTCGACGTTGGACGAACAGGCTACAGGGCTGTCCGGTTCGGGTGCAGACGGACAATGCCACGGCGGTGGCTTACATCAATCACCAAGGGGGCACCAGGAGTGCCCGAGCGGCTCGAGAAGTGGCCAACATTCTGTCTTGGGCCGAGACTCACGTCCCGGCAATGTCGGCAGTTCACATTCCGGGGGTGGAGAATTGAAAGGCGGATTATCTGAGCCGTCAGACCCTGGACCAGGGGGAATGGTCCCTTCACCCGGATGTCTTCCAGATGTTGTGCGCGAAGTGGGGTCTCCCGGAGGTGGACCTGTTCGCGTCTCGTCTAAACCACAAGGTAAAGCGGTTCGTGGCAAGGACGCGCGATCCTCGGGCAGACGCGTCAGACGCGTTGGTTGCCCCGTGGCATCAGTACCGACTGATGTATGCGTTTCCACCGATTCAATTGCTGTCCAGGTTCATTCGCAGGTTGCACTCGGAACCAACCACGGTGATTCTTGTGGCACCGGACTGGCCTCGCCGGTCCTGGTACGCAGACCTCGCAAATCTGGCGATCGACGCCCCGTGGCGTCTGCCTCTTCGAGAAGATCTCCTGTTGCAAGGGCCGATCTTCCATCCTGCTTTACAGTCGCTGGCTTTGACGGCCTGGCTGTTGAAACCGAGGTCCTGAAGAACAGGGGTCTCTCCCCTGAGGTCATTCACACTTTGATCAATGCGAGGAAGTCTTCCTCGGGGAAGGTCTATTACCGTACTTGAAAGGCGTATTTTGCCTGGTGCGAGTGCAGGGGGTTCCCACCTCACACTTATTCGGTGTCTAGGGTATTGTCCTTCCTTCAAACGGGTGTTGACCAGCGTTTGGCGCTGGCTACGATCAAGGGTCAGGTGTCTGCGTTGGCAGTTCTTTTTCAACGTCCTGTGGCATCGAACTCTTTGGTTTGCACTTTTGTGCAGGGGGTTCGGCATCTGATCCCTCCTAGGAGGGACCCTTTACCCCCTTGGGACTTGAATCTAGTTCTGTCCGTGTTGCAGCGTGCTCCTTTTGAAAGGATCAGGGAGATCTCGCTGTCCTTGTTGTCCAAGAAGGTCGCCTTTTTGGTGGCAATTACCTTGGCTCGTAGAGTGTCGGAGCTGGCAGCTTTGTCTTGCAAGTCTCCGTATCTGGTCGTGCACTTGGACAAGGTGGTCTTGCGACCTAACCCTTCTTTTCTTCCGAAGAGGGTTTCGGAATTTCACCTCAATGAGGACATCGTCTTGCCTTCGCTCTGCGCGAAGCCTAACCATCCGAAAGAGGTGCAGCTTGGATGTTGTCCGGGCGATTAGGGTTTACCTAAAATCGACTGAATCCTTTCGCAAGTCAGATTCCTTGTTTGTTCTTCCGGAGGGTCCTCGGAAGGGCATGGCGGCGTCGACTTCTACCATCGCCAAATGGATCAGACAGACCATTGAACAGGCCTATGCTTTGAAGGGGAAAGTTTCCCCTGTGCCTGTGAAGGCGCACTCTACCAGATCTCTGAGTACGTCTTGGGCCTGTCGTCATGGGGCCTCTGTGGCCCAGGTGTGTAAGGCGGCGACTTGGTCAACCGTACACACTTTCACAAAATTCTACAGAGTAGATGTTCAGGCATCGGCGGATGCTTCCTTTGGCCGCAAGGTTCTTAGTGCGGCAGTTCCCTAGAGCCCTTGTTGCGGGCTCCTTGGCTGTTTGGGATTATTTGTTTTTCCCTGGGTTCTTGCTCATGTTGAGCGAGTGTTTTTTCTCATTGCCCAACTGGTTTCCTTCCTTTGGTAAGGTTCCTTTCTCTTATGTGGAGACGGCGTTGCCTTAGGCGCGACTGCGTTTCCCACCCCTCATGTTTGCACTGCTTTGGGGCGTCCCCATTGTGACGAATATGAAGAGGGCGGCGACTGTCTGAGGACGTAAGAGAAAACGGAATTTTTGTAAAATCTTACCTGTAAAATTCCTTTCTCTGAGTCCTCCGACAGTCGCCGCCCCCGCCCCTCTTTTGGGGTTGTTGGTTGTATACTCTACTGCTATTCCACTGAAACTGAGTTGGATACAGGAAGTGGAGGGTTATGGACTGAGGGGACCACCCCCTGGGGGTGGGATATGTTAAAAACCTTAATACTAACATATTCTGTTGCCTAGCTACTCCTACGGAGCAAAGGTCATAACCCCATTGTGACGAATATGAAGAGGGCGGCGACTGTCGGAGGACTCAGAGAAAGGAATTTTACAGGTAAGATTTTACAAAAATTCCGTTTTTTTTCCTCTTTTTTCAATTTCCAAAACTTTGTGACAAAAAGTGAGATCTGCAAAACACTCAACATGCCTCTCTGCAAATAGCTTAGGGTGTCTACTTTCCGAAAAGGGGTAAATTGGGGGGGGGGGTTTGTGCTGTCTTGGAATTTCATGGCCTCCAAAACTGTTATAGGTAGTCAGTAGAGTTGAGCGGACACCTGGATGTCCGTGTTCGGCGGGTTTGGCCGAACTTGAAAAAAAAGTCCGGGTCCGTGTCCCGGACTTTTGCCGAACTTTTCCAGGACACCGAACCCCATTGAAGTCAATGGGGACCCGAACTTTCAGGCACTAAAATGGCTCTAAAACACCAAAGGAAAGGGCTAGAGTTCTGCAAATGGCAGCAAAACGTAGTTAAGAGCATGGCAAGTGCTCTGCAAACAAATGTGGATAGGGAAATAACTTAAAACAACAAAAAAAAAACTGAAAAATAAAACAATGTTCTTTATCTCTGAAGGACGAGGCCCATATGGAGTAGGAGGGAGGTTGAGGTGGTGGTGGATGTGGCGGTGTCATAGGCATGCGCACAGGGTGTGCCGGGTGTACCTGGGCACACCCTAATCACCTAGGGCACATAGCATTATCACTCTGTTTGCCAGTGAGGAGATGGGAAAGATCTCCCTCGGACCTGCTCTGCTCTATTTCTCTTTGCCAGCAGGGAGAGTAATGTATCGGGGCCATGTACATGTTGGCAAACACATGCATATGTATTTAAACTTTGGGGTGCACACCCTAATGCAATAGGCTGCGCACACCTATGGGCGGTGTAGCTGGAAGCGGCGGTGGAGGAGGACCAGGGCCGGATTAAGAGCATCGTGGGCTTGGTGCTGAGGATTTTGAAGGGCCTTAAGGGCCGTGCCTTGGCATGCACCCAAAGGAGGAAGGGTGAAGCCATGCATGCCTAATTCAACATAGGATGCTGTCTCTGAAGCCCATAAACACATCCATGCATCGTCAACTGTCCCTCCTTGTCCGGCCTTCGTGCTGTGTGGGGAGGTTCTGAGGGAGCTGCCTGGGGAAGCGAGCATAGAAGCCAGACTTCTGTGTTTACAAGTGACAGAAGAGCGGTAACAGTGAATATGGCCAACCCGGGGCCTATATTAAGGTAGGGGCATGGAGCTGCAGCTCCAATAGCCCCTACGTTAATCTGGCCCTGAGGAGGATGAGGTAGCCAACACTGCTTCTTTTCAGAAATTTTAAATGAGGGTACACCCCAAAAGAGTGAGAAAGAGCAAAAATAGAACAATGGCTGGGTAAGGTCGGTATCCATCGCTATTCTGCACAAGGTACGGAAAAGTCCCATGGGATCCATGCCTGGTTCATTTTAATGAACGTGAGCTTGTCCACATTGTCTCTGGACAGACGGCTGCGCTTGTCTGTGATAACGCCCCCAGCCGTGCTAAATACCCGTTCAGATAATACACTGGCTGCAGGGCACGCCAGCACCTCCAAGGCTTAAAGGGCAAGCTCAGGCCATGTGCCCAACTTGGAGACCCAGAAGTTGAAGGGGGCAGACCCGTCATTCAGTACGTCTAGACGTGTGCACACATACTGCTCCACCATGTTGGTGAAATGCTGCCTCCTGCTAAGACGTTCCATATGAGCTGCTGGTGCTGCTGTTTGTTGTGGCGTGCTGCCAAACTTTTCCACATTTCGGCCATGCTAACCCTGCCTTCTGAGGTGCTGGCGGTGCCCTGGTTGCGTTGGCGACCTCTTCCTCCTCCTCCTCCTCCGCCTCCTCCTCTGCCTTGTGCTTCCACTGTGGCCCCGCTGTCAGGTGGGAATGCCAGCAGCATCGCGTCTACCAGCGTGCGCTTGTACTCGCGCATCTTGCGATCACGCTCCAGTGAGTGAATTAAGGATGGTACGTTGTCCTTGTAACGGGGATCCAGCAGCGTGGCCACCCAGTAATCAGCACAAGTTAGAATGTGGGCAACTCGGCGGTCGTTGTGGAGACACTGCAGCATGTAATCGCTCATGTGTGCCAGGCTGCCCAGAGGCAACGAAAGGCTGTCCTCTGTGGGAGGTGTATCGTCTGTGTCCTCTGTATCCCCCCAGCCACGCACCAGTGATGGCCATGAGCTAGCCTGGGTGCCACCCTGCTGTGAACATGGTTCCATCTCCTCCTCCAGCTCCTCCTCCTCATCCTCCAGAACTGTGCCCCTGCTGGACAATTGTGTCCCTGGCGTTTGTGTGTGCAGGAACCCTCCCTCGGAGCCCCTTGTGAATGACTGCCCTGAAAGCCTTGGAAATGTTACCTCTTCATCCTCCTCCTCATCCTGTGCCACATCCTCTTCCATCATCGCCCGAATTGTTTTTTCAAGGAGGCATAGAAGTGGGATAGTTAAGCTGACAATGGCGTCATCGGCACTGGCCATGTTGGTGGAGTACTCAAAACAGCGCAACAAGGCACACAGGTCTCGCATGGAGGCCCAGTTATTGGTGGTGAAGTGGTGCTGTTCCGCAGAGCGACTCACGCGTGCGTGCTGCAGCTGAAACTCCACTATGGCCTGCTGCTGCTCGCACAGTCTTTCCAGCATGTGCAAGGTGGAGTTCCACCTTGTGGGCACGTCACATATGAGGCGGTGAGCGGGAAGGCCGAAGTTACGCTGCAGCGCTGACAGGGGAGCAGCAGCAGGGTGAGAACGCCGAAAGTGCGCACAGACGGCCCGCACTTTCTGCAGCAGCTCTGACATATCGGGGTAGTTTTTAAGGAACCTCTGCACCGCCAAATTCAGCACATGCGCCAGGCAAGGGATGTGCGTCAAACCGGCTAGGCCCAGAGCTGCTATGAGATTTCGCCCGTTATCGCACACCACCAGGCCGGGCTTGAGGCTCGCTGGCAGCAACCACTCATTTGTCTGCTGTTCCATGCTCCTCCACAACTCCTGCGCGGTGTGTGGTTTTTCCCCCAAACAGGCAAGTTTTAAAACTGCCTGCTGCCGTTTACCCCTGGCCGTGCTAAAGTTGGTGGTGAAGGTGTTACGCTGTCCGGATGAGGAGGCGGTAGAGGATGAGGAAGCGGAGTAGGAGGAGTTAGGAACAGGAGGCAAACTGAAGCGCCCTGCAATCCTCGGTGGTGGAAGGACATGCGCCAAATTGCTATCCGCCTCAGGCCCATCCGCCACTGCATTTACCCAGTGTGCCGTTAGGGAAATATAACGCCCCTGACCGTGCTTACTGGTCCACGTATCGGTAGTTAGGTGGACCTTGCCACAGATGGCGTTGCGCAGTGCACACCTGATTTTTTCCCCCACTTGGTTGTGCAGGGTTAGGGATGGCTTGCCTGGAAAAGTAGTGGCGGCTGGCACGACATACTGTGGGACAGCCACCGACATAAGTTTTTTAAAACTGTGCGTCTCCACCAGACGGAATGACAGCATTTCAAAGGCCAAGAATTTTGAAATGCTGGCATTCAGGGCCAGGGATCGCGGGTGGGTAGGGGGGTACTTCCTCTTCCTCTGAAGTGTTTGAGAGATGGAAAGCTGAACGCTTCCACGGGACATTGTGGAGATGGTTGGTGACCCAGGTGGTGGTGTTGCTGACAGATCGTCTGTTTTCGGGGTGGCAGGTGCCGGTATCACTACAGATGTGGCTGGAGCGGCCGAGACTGCAGCAGAAGAGGAAGCAGGATGAGCCAGAGACATTTCTTGGTTTTGAAGGTGTCTACTCCACTGCAGCTCGTGCTTTGCACTTAGATGCCTGATCATGCAGGTTGTGCTCAGGTTGAGAAGGTTAATGCCTCGCTTCAGGCTCTGATTGCACAGGGTGCAAACCACTCGTGTCCTGTCATCAGCACATTTTCTAAAGAACTTCCACGCTAGAGAACTCCTTTGAGCTGGCTTTGGTGTGCTCGTTCCCTTGCTTAGTTGGGCAGTAGCAGGCGTAGTGTCTAGGGCACGGCCGCTCCGCTTCTGCACCCTGCTCCCTCTTCTGCTGTGCTGGTGGCTCTGTGCGACCACCGCCTCTTCCTCCAAACTACTCAGGTCACCTGCATGACCTTCATTCCATGTGGGGTCGAGGACCTCATCGTCCTCCACATCATCTTCCACCCAGTCTTCACCCCTGCCCTCCTTGTCTGTCTCCACAATTCTGAACGCCGCAGCAGTTGGCACCTGCGTTTCGTCATCATCGGAGAGGTGCTGCAATGGTCCTTGCATGTACTCATTTTGAGAAATAAGTGGTTGGGCATCGCTGCACTCAATCTCTTCCACTTCTGGGGCAGGGCTAGGTGGATGGCCCTGGGAAACCCTGCTGACAGAGTCCTCAAAAAGAAGAAGAGACTGCTGTATGACTTGGGGCTCAGACTGCTTGCCTGATTTGCAAGGGGGTGAGGTGAAAGACGGTTGGACATTGGCTGCAGGTGCCAACTCTGACCTTTCTGCAGTAGACTGGGTGGGAGACAATGTGAAGGAACTGGAGGCACTGTCAGCAACCCAAACTACTATTGCCTGTACTTCTTCTGGCCTCATCACTTCTAGAGGCGCATGATGCCCTACCAAATACTGCTGCAGGTTCTGTCGCCTACTCACACTTGAGGAAGGTGTTTCACTTAAGTGTGTAGCTGGCACAGATCGACCACATCCTCTCCTTGCAACAGGAGCTCTACCAGCAGCACCACGACCCAGGCCACGGCCCCTATTTGACGGTCTCCTCATATTTCTGTAATTTATTATCTTGCCCTAGAGAGGTGTTTATTGAATAGCGGAAGAAAACAACAACAGTATTGCACGGGTGTATCTCACAGTCAAATATGCAAACTATGCCGCAATTTAATGTTTTTTACCCCAAAAGGGTGTATATTGAATAGCGGAATAGAAAAAAGGATAAAAAACGGTGTATCTCACAACGTACAAACTCAGACTAGGCCCCGATTAAAATTTTTTGTACCCTAAAGGCAGGATGAGGAAGAGGAGTAGGAGGAGTTGGGAACAGGAGGCAAACTGAAGCGCCCTGAAATCCTCGGCGGTAGAAGGAGATGTGCCAAACAAATTTAAAAAGGTGTATCTCACATGTACCGATACAGACTATCCCGCAATTTAATTTTTTACACTCAAACAGGGTGTATATTGAATAGCGGAATAGGACAAATTTTACAAAATGGTGTATCTCACACGTACAAACACAAACTAGACCCCGATTACAATTTTTTGTACCCTAAAGGCAGGATGAGGAAGAGGAGTAGGAGGAGTTGGGAACAGAAGGCAAACTGAAGCGCCCTGCAATCCTCGGCGGTAGAAGGAGATGCGCCAAACAAATTTAAAAAGGTGTATCTCACATGTACCGATACAGACTATCCCGCAATTTAATTTTTTACACTCAAACAGGGTGTATATTGAATAGCGGAATAGGACAAATTTTACAAAACGGTGTATCTCACACGTACAAACACAATCTAGGCCCCCGATTACAATTTTTTGTACCCTAAAGGCAGGATGAGGAGTAGGAGTAGTTCGGAACAGGCAGGAGGCAGACTGAAGCACCCTCAAATCCTCGGCAGTTTGAGATGCGCCCCAAAAATTGGAAAGGTGTATCTCACACGTACCGACACAGACTATCCCGCAATTTAATTGTTTTTACCCAAAGGTGTAGATTAAATAGCAGAATAGAAAATATTATCAAAAAAAGTGTATGTATCTCACACGTACAGAACCAGACTAGGCCCCAATTACTATTTTTTGTACTCCCAAAGGCAGGATGAGGAGTAGGAGGAGTTCTGAACAGGCAGCACCCTCAAATCTTCAGAAGTATGAGATGCACCCCAAAAATTGGAAAGGTGTATCTCACACGTACCAACACAGACTATCCCGCAATTTAATTGTTTATACCCAAAGGTTTTTATTGAATAGCGGAATAGAAAATATTATCAAAAAAAGTGTATGTATCTCACACGTACAGAACCAGACTAGGCCCAAATACTATTTTTTGTACCCCCAAAGGCAGGATGAGGAGTAGGAGGAGTTCGGAACAGGCAGCACCCTCAAATCCTCAGAAGTATGAGATGCACCCCAAAAATTGGAAAGGTGTATCTCACAGGTACCAACACAGACTATCCCGCAATTTAATTGTTTATACCCAAAGGTTATTATTGAATAGCGGAATAGAAAATATTATCAAAAAAAGTGTATGTATCTCACACGTACAGAAACAGACTAGGCCCCAATTACTATTTTTTGTATCCCCAAAGGCAGGATGAGGAGTAGGAGGAGTTCGGAACAGGCAGCACAACAAATCCTCAGAAGTATGAGATGCACCCCAAAAATTGGAAAGGTGTATCTCACAGGTACCAACACAGACTATCCCACAATTTAATTGTTTATACCCAAAGGTTTTTATTGAATAGCGGAATAGAAAATATTATCAAAAAAAGTGTATGTATCTCACACGTACAGAACCAGACTAGGCCCCAATTACTATTTTTTGTACCCCCAAAGGCAGGATGAGGAGTAGAAGGAGTATGGAACAGGCAGCACCCTCAAATCTTCAGAAGTATGAGATGTACCCCAAAAATTGGAAAGGTGTATCTCACACGTACCAACACAGACTATCCCGCAATTTAATTGTTTATACCCAAAGGTTTTTATTGAATAGCGGAATAGAAAATATTATCAAAAAAAGTGTATGTATCTCACACGTACAGAACCAGACTAGGCCCCAATTACTATTTTTTGTACCCCCAAAGGCAGGATGAGGAGTAGGAGGAGTACGGAACAGGCAGCACCCTCAAATCTTCAGAAGTATGAGATGAACCCCAAAAATTGGAAAGGTGTATCTCACAGGTAACAACACAGACTATCCCGCAATTTAATTGTTTATACCCAAAGGTTTTGATCGAATAGCGGAATAGAAAATATTATCAAAAAAAGTGTATGTATCTCACACGTACAGAACCAGACTAGGCCCCAATTACTATTTTTTGTACCCCCAAAGGCAGGATGAGGAGTAGGAGGAGTTCGGAACAGGCAGCACCCTCAAATCCTCAGAAGTATGAGATGCACCCCAAAAATTGGAAAGGTGTATCTCACACGTACCAACACAGACTATCCCACAATTTAATTGTTTATACCCAAAGGTTTTTATTGAATAGCGGAATAGAAAATATTATCAAAAAAAGTGTATGTATCTCACACGTACAGAACCAGACTAGGCCCCAATTACTATTTTTTGTACCCCCAAAGGCAGGATGAGGAGTAGGAGGAGTACGGAACAGGCAGCACCCTCAAATCTTCAGAAGTATGAGATGAACCCCAAAAATTGGAAAGGTGTATCTCACAGGTACCAACACAGACTATCCCGCAATTTAATTGTTTATACCCAAAGGTTTTTATTGAATAGCGGAATAGAAAATATTATCAAAAAAAGTGTATGTATCTCACAGGTACAGAACCAGACTAGGCCCCAATTACTATTTTTTGTACCCCCAAAGGCAGGATGAGGAGTAGGAGGAGTTCGGAACAGGCAGCACCCTCAAATCTTCAGAAGTATGAGATGAACCCCAAAAATTGGAAAGGTGTATCTCACACGTACCAACACAGACTATCCCGCAATTTAATTGTTTATACCCAAAGGTTTTGATTGAATAGCGGAATAGAAAATATTATGAAAAAAAGTGTATGTATCTCACACGTACAGAACCAGACTAGGCCCCAATTACTATTTTTGTACCCCCAAAGGCAGGATGAGGAGTAGGAGGAGTTCGGAACAGGCAGCACCCTCAAATCCTCAGAAGTATGAGATGCACCCCAAAAATTGGAAAGGTGTATCTCACAGGTACCAACACAGACTATCCCGCAATTTAATTGTTTATACCCAAAGGTTTTGATTGAATAGCGGAATAGAAAATATTATCAAAAAAAGTGTATGTATCTCACACGTACAGAACCAGACTAGGCCCCAATTACTATTTTTTGTACCCCCAAAGGCAGGATGAGGAGTAGGAGGAGTTCGGAACAGGCAGCACCCTCAAATCCTCAGAAGTATGAGATGCACCCCAAAAATTGGAAAGGTGTATCTCACACGTACCAACACAGACTATCCCACAATTTAATTGTTTATACCCAAAGCTTTTTATTGAATAGCGGAATAGAAAATATTATCAAAAAAAGTGTATGTATCTCACACGTACAGAACCAGACTAGGCCCCAATTACTATTTTTTGTACCCCCAAAGGCAGGATGAGGAGTAGAAGGAGTATGGAACAGGCAGCACCCTCAAATCTTCAGAAGTATGAGATGTACCCCAAAAATTGGAAAGGTGTATCTCACACGTACCAACACAGACTATCCCGCAATTTAATTGTTTATACCCAAAGGTTTTTATTGAATAGCGGAATAGAAAATATTATCAAAAAAAGTGTATGTATCTCACACGTACAGAACCAGACTAGGCCCCAATTACTATTTTTTGTACCCCCAAAGGCAGGATGAGGAGTAGGAGGAGTACGGAACAGGCAGCACCCTCAAATCTTCAGAAGTATGAGATGAACCCCAAAAATTGGAAAGGTGTATCTCACAGGTAACAACACAGACTATCCCGCAATTTAATTGTTTATACCCAAAGGTTTTGATCGAATAGCGGAATAGAAAATATTATCAAAAAAAGTGTATGTATCTCACACGTACAGAACCAGACTAGGCCCCAATTACTATTTTTTGTACCCCCAAAGGCAGGATGAGGAGTAGGAGGAGTTCGGAACAGGCAGCACCCTCAAATCCTCAGAAGTATGAGATGCACCCCAAAAATTGGAAAGGTGTATCTCACACGTACCAACACAGACTATCCCACAATTTAATTGTTTATACCCAAAGGTTTTTATTGAATAGCGGAATAGAAAATATTATCAAAAAAAGTGTATGTATCTCACACGTACAGAACCAGACTAGGCCCCAATTACTATTTTTTGTACCCCCAAAGGCAGGATGAGGAGTAGGAGGAGTACGGAACAGGCAGCACCCTCAAATCTTCAGAAGTATGAGATGAACCCCAAAAATTGGAAAGGTGTATCTCACAGGTACCAACACAGACTATCCCGCAATTTAATTGTTTATACCCAAAGGTTTTTATTGAATAGCGGAATATAAAATAATATCAAAAAAAGTGTATGTATCTCACAGGTACAGAACCAGACTAGGCCCCAATTACTATTTTTTGTACCCCCAAAGGCAGGATGAGGAGTAGGAGGAGTTTGGAACAGGCAGCACCCTCAAATCCTCAGAAGTATGAGATGCACCCCAAAAATTGGAAAGGTGTATCTCACAGGTACCAACACAGACTATCCCACAATTTAATTGTTTATACCCAAAGGTTTTTATTGAATAGCGGAATAGAAAATATTATCAAAAAAAGTGTATGTATCTCACACGTACAGAACCAGACTAGGCCCAAATTACTATTTTTTGTACCCCCAAAGGCAGGATGAGGAGTAGGAGGAGTACGGAACAGGCAGCACCCTCAAATCTTCAGAAGTATGAGATGCACCCCAAAAATTGGAAAGGTGTATCTCACACGTACCAACACAGACTATCCCGCAATTTAATTGTTTATACCCAAAGGTTTTTATTGAATAGCGGAATAGAAAATATTATCAAAAAAAGTGTATGTATCTCACACGTACAGAACCAGACTAGGCCCCAATTACTATTTTTTGTACCCCCAAAGGCAGGATGAGGAGTAGGAGGAGTACGGAACAGGCAGCACCCTCAAATCCTCAGAAGTATGAGATGCACCCCAAAAATTGGAAAGGTGTATCTCACAGGTACCAACACAGACTATCCCACAATTTAATTGTTTATACCCAAAGGTTTTTATTGAATAGCGGAATAGAAAATATTATCAAAAAAAGTGTATGTATCTCACACGTACAGAACCAGACTAGGCCCCAATTACTATTTTTTGTACCCCCAAAGGCAGGATGAGGAGTAGGAGGAGTACGGAACAGGCAGCACCCTCAAATCTTCAGAAGTATGAGATGCACCCCAAAAATTGGAAAGGTGTATCTCACACGTACCAACACAGACTATCCCGCAATTTAATTGTTTATACCCAAAGGTTTTTATTGAATAGCGGAATAGAAAATATTATCAAAAAAAGTGTATGTATCTCACACGTACAGAACCAGACTAGGCCCCAATTACTATTTTTTGTACCCCCAAAGGCAGGATGAGGAGTAGGAGGAGTTCGGAACAGGCAGCACCCTCAAATCTTCAGAAGTATGAGATGAACCCCAAAAATTGGAAAGGTGTATCTCACAGGTAACAACACAGACTATCCCGCAATTTAATTGTTTATACCCAAAGGTTTTGATCGAATAGCGGAATAGAAAATATTATCAAAAAAAGTGTATGTATCTCACACGTACAGAACCAGACTAGGCCCCAATTACTATTTTTTGTACCCCCAAAGGCAGGATGAGGAGTAGGAGGAGTTCGGAACAGGCAGCACCCTCAAATCCTCAGAAGTATGAGATGCACCCCAAAAATTGGAAAGGTGTATCTCACACGTACCAACACAGACTATCCCGCAATTTAATTGTTTATACCCAAAGGTTTTTATTGAATAGCGGAATAGAAAATATTATCAAAAAAAGTGTATGTATCTCACACGTACAGAACCAGACTAGGCCCCAATTACTATTTTTTGTACCCCCAAAGGCAGGATGAGGAGTAGGAGGAGTACGGAACAGGCAGCACCCTCAAATCTTCAGAAGTATGAGATGAACCCCAAAAATTGGAAAGGTGTATCTCACAGGTACCAACACAGACTATCCCGCAATTTAATTGTTTATACCCAAAGGTTTTTATTGAATAGCGGAATAGAAAATATTATCAAAAAAAGTGTATGTATCTCACACGTACAGAACCAGACTAGGCCCCAATTACTATTTTTTGTACCCCCAAAGGCAGGATGAGGAGTAGGAGGAGTTCGGAACAGGCAGCACCCTCAAATCTTCAGAAGTATGAGATGCACCCCAAAAATTGGAAAGGTGTATCTCACAGGTACCAACACAGACTATCCCGCAATTTAATTGTTTATACCCAAAGGTTTTTATTGAATAGCGGAATAGAAAATATTATTAAAAAAAGTGTATGTATCTCACACGTACAGAACCAGACTAGGCCCCAATTACTATTTTTTGTACCCCCAAAGGCAGGATGAGGAGTAGGAGGAGTACGGAACAGGCAGCACCCTCAAATCTTCAGAAGTATGAGATGAACCCCAAAAATTGGAAAGGTGTATCTCACAAGTACCAACACAGACTATCCCGCAATTTAATTGTTTATACCCAAAGGTTTTTTTTTTTTTCAAATATTATCTTTTTTTATTTAGGAATTCACAAGATTATACAAAACTTTTCCAACATCATATGCATCTTCATCTTAATATATAATATAATATATAACATCTCTTTCTGCTATTTCCCTAAATTCTTTTTTTCCTTATCATCCCCTCCCTCCCTTCCCACCCTTTTTCCCCCCAAAAAAAAAAAAAATTAATATGTCTACGAACAGAGATGGGGGAGTCTACTCTCTTTCCCTATCTTACTTTTCTCTCATTTTATTTTGCCAAGTATTGTTTCCCTTCTTCAGAACATATAAAGTGATTCCATAATTCCCAAGTTTTTCTATGTTTCTCCTGTCTATTTTGTGCCGTGGCGATTAATTCTTCCAATCTCCTATTATCTTCTATCCTTCGTATCCACTCGGACACCAAGGGGGGTTGTGTTTTTTTCCAGGCACCTGGAATGCATGCCTTTGCCGCATTTATCAGATGGGGAATTATCGATCTTTCATATTTTTTTACTGACATGTCCGATAAGTTTAACAGAAAGAAATCGGATTCTCCTCTATTTCATATTCCACAAATTTCTGGACTATATATTTCACTCCTGCCCAGTATGTTTTTATTTTAGAACAGGTCCAGAAGATATGGTACAAAGTGCCCACTTCCTTTCCACACCTCCAGCATAGATTAGATTCATTTGGGTACCAATTATGTAATTTCTCGGGCGTGACGTACCATCTCGTTACAAGCTTATAGTTCATCTCCTGTATTCTGGTACATCTAGATGACCCTAGGGCAGACCTCAATATCCTCTGGATCTGTTCGTTTGTCAAACTACAATTCAAGTCCGCCTCCCACTTTCTCACCCAAGGTAATTCTGGTTGTTCATCTGGGTTTGTCAGTAGACCATATGCAATTGATAGGGTGCGTGAAAGATTTCCTGGCTTTACGCAAGCTTGCTCGAATCTCGTTAATATTCTATCAAAATCCTCTGGATTCGATAAGGAGACTAAATAGTGATGTAATTGAACGGCTTGCCAAAATGGCACATTATATGGTCCATCCCCATCAATCAATCTGGTCACTGAAGGCCACTTTTTTGTGTTAGAAATTACGATGCCTGTTCCTGTTCCCTTTCCCTTAGTATTGTAAATTGTCTATGATCTAATCCCGGAGTGAACCGGGGGTTACCTAATATTGGGAACAAAGGGGATCTATCTGTTGTCAGTTTATGGTATACATTTGGTCTCGTACAGATCCGTAATGTATTTCCAATTATTGAATGGTGTTTTAACTTTTTGGGGAGGTCCTGATAGCACCATATAGCTCTTTTCAAATTTACCTCTGTTTGTGCTTGTTCAAGCATTACCCAAAGTTTAGTCTCCGAGTGGTGCCACCAGGCCAAGATTCTACTTATGTGGGACGCCTGATAGTATGCTCGTACATCTGGCAATGCTAAACCCCCCTTTTTTTTAGGTAACGTCAGAATCTCCCGTGCTATTCGTGATTTTTTATAAGACCAAATGTACTTTACAAATAGGGAATGTATCGCCTTGAAGAATCTGCCTGGTATCTTCACCGGTAGCGCTCGAAAGAGATATACAAATTTTGGCAGTACAATCATCTTCAATAAATTACATTTACCGAACCATGACTGCATCCCTCCATGCCATTGTTCTAGGAGTCTCTTGGTCGTTGCTATCATAGGCAAGAAATCGAGATCATAGACCTGTTCTAATTTCGCCGGTATATATGTTCCCAAGTATCTCACTGCCGTTTCATTCCACTTAAAATCAAAGCTATTTTTCAATAATTGTATTTGGGCCGTGGACATCTCTACTCCCATTGCCTCTGATTTCCCAAAGTTGATTTTTAAATTTGATATGGCCCCATATCTTTTAAATTCTTGTATCAGATTCGGCAGTGAGATGCTTGGGTTAGTTAGAGAAAATAACATATCATCCGCGTAAGCGGCTATCTTGTACTGTTTCCCCTTTACTCTTACTCCTTCAATATCTGGGTTCAGTCTAACTTTACAGAGGAAGGGTTCCAGTGTCAGGGCAAATAGGAGAGGTGATAACGAACACCCTTGCCTTGTGCCATTTTTTATTGGGAATGCCTTTGATAGTATCCCATTAGCTTTCACTCTAGCAATTGGATTTGTATAGACTCTGGTTATTTTATCTATCATCGAGTTTCCTAACCCAAAATATTTGGATGAGGAGTAGGAGGAGTTCGGAATAGGCAGCACCCTCAAATCTTCAGAAGTATGAGATGCACCCCAAAAATTGGAAAGGTGTATCTCACACGTACCAACACAGACTATCCCGCAATTTAATTGTTTATACCCAAAGGTTTTTATTGAATAGCGGAATAGAAAATATGATATAAAATTGGTGTGATTTATCAATAGCACATGTTTACAGCAGTGTCTTATATCATTCAGCTCTGCTGCAGGCTATGGAGGGAAAAAAAAAATTCCCCTTTTAAGTGTAATTTTTAACTAGATTAGTACAGACTATGCCACAATTAAATTTTTTTAACCCAAGGCTGTATATTGAATAGTGGAATAGAAAAAAGTGTATGATTTTTTAAACCACTCAATAATAGCACATGTGAACACACACAGCAGTGTATGATCACAGTCAGCACAGCACAGCACAGCACTGAAGGAAAAAACGCTGCACACAGTGACTGATAGAAAAATACTTTTCTCCCTCCTCCTCAGTGGGCAAAAAAGATTGTGTTCCCTGCACCCCACACACAGCAAAATCGATGTGGACCACTGACACCTGCCTATCTCCAGCCTCTCCCTAAAAGGATTGATAAGATCGGTCACTGCAAACCCCCCCCCCCCCCACACAGCAAAATCGATTGTAGAACACTGACCCTAAAAATCAGCAGCCTAGCCCTAAAATGCCTATATCTCGCCCTGCCTAACACACTCCGACCTGTCCCTCAATTCTATCCGGACACAAATGGTTTTTGCCTGTCTGTCCCTAATCAGCAGCCAGCACGTATGATGTGTGCTCTGTCCCTGAACTAACACAGCAGAATGACGCAGCGGCGCTCCGTCTCAAACTTATAAAAACTTGGTCACATGCTTCAGATGGCCAATCACAGCTACTAATACATTTGTAGGCATGGCTGGGACGGCTTAAGGCACACCAGTTAAACGCTTGTTGATTGGCTGTTGAAAGCCCGCCATGAAAAGCGCGCCAATGCATACAAAACCCGGAAATAAAATGACCGAACACGGATTTTTACCCGAACATACAGTAAAGTTTTCGGGTCCGTGTTCGGGTAACAAAAATCCAATTATTCGGTACGAACACGAACAATACAGTCCACGTTCGCTCAACCCTAGTAGTCAGTAGTGAAATCAACAATTTACGCCCTTGGAAAGCCTGAAAGTGAGGATTGGTTTTCGGGGTGCTGTACTCGGCTAGACTGCAAAAAAGTTTCACACAGGGGGTATCCCTGTACTCAGGAAAAGCAGCAGAATATATTTTGGGGTGTAATTACACATATACCCATGGCATGCGTGAGCAATATATCATTTCAATGACAACTTTGTGTAAAAAAATATATATATTTTTTTAGTCATTTTTCAAACACCTGTGACAAAAAAATTAAATATTCAATGAGCTCAACATGCCTCTCAGGACATTCCTTATGATGTTTACTTTCCAAAAAGTGGTAATTTGGGGGGGGGGGGGGGTTTGTACTGACCTGCCATTTTAGCACTTCATGAAATGAGATAGGCAGTCAGAAATTAAAGCTCATTGAGATTTTTTTTGGCAAAGACATGTAGCTAAATACATTTTGGCCAAAATATATGACATAAATTGAGTATATTGGATATTTTTTAAAAGACAAAGTTGAAAATGTCATTTTTTCTCAAAAGTTTCGCTATTTTTTTTTTTTTTTTTTAATAGAAACACTTTATTGAAAATTTTATAAGCATACAGGTAAGGTTACAAAGAGTGTATAAAAATCCAAGACCAAATGGTAACAAACAACCTTAGTAAGGACAATAACAGGTACCAAATGACATGTAGTATATGGCTAGTAAACAGGTGAAGTTCAGTTGGGGAAAAAACACCAATGCAGACAGCCAAAAGAAACCCAGGAATAGGGCGAGTTGTGCATGGAAAACAACGCTTGAGTACCAGTAAGTGTCTGAACTGAATGCTACAGTACTCCCATTAGAAAAGTGAAACCCCGGAGCCCCTCGGTCAGGCCACGGTCGAGGAGTGGAACCTGCAAATGAAACCAGGGGAGCACACTATCGGGGGTCAGGCACACTGTGCCCGGGACCCCGAGCATGCACCCGAGGAGGTTGAATGAGGACCAACCTAGGGGCACAATGAGCGGAGAGGGGGGGGGGTTATGTGGATAATTAAGCCGGGGAGGGCTGGTACGCAGGTAAGAGCAAATGGTAAACCGGTATCTCCTCTTATCGCGGTACTACAATATTACAAGGGGTGAGGGAAAGGTAAAAGGGGAAATTTTAAAATTAATATCGCAAAAAATAAAAAGCTCAGAAGTGATCAAATACCACCAAAAGAAAGCTCTGTTTGTGGGAAAAAAAGGACGTAAATTTTTTTTGGGTACAGCATTGCATGACCGCGCAATTGTCAGTTAAAGTCACGAAGTGCCAAGTTGAAAAAAGGGGTCTGGTCAGGAAGGGGGTAAAATCTTCTGGGGCTGAAGTGGTTAACTGTTCTGTAATCAGGGCACTGATGATCAGTGCCCTGATTACCTGACCTAGACTCCCATTTGGGGAAGAGCCACTGATCAGCTCTCCTCGCCACACACTCTGACAGTGTGAGGCGAGGAGAGCCGAATAACGTCACTTCCTCATTAACATGTGACCGGCTGGGATTGGACACAGCCGATCACTTGGGTAAAGAGCCACGTCATTGTCTCTTTACCAAGATTGGGGTCACGGCCACGATCGCAGCACTGCGTGCCCCTGCAAATATGGGATGTATACTGAGATTTTTATTTATTTATTTGTTATACTAGTAATGACGGCGATCAGTGACTTATAGCGGGACTGAAATATTACGCTAGACATCCTGACACTAGCTTACACTTTTGACACTTTGTGGGAACCAGTGACACTAATACTGTCACTTACCTGGTCTGTGAGCCTGACGTGTAGAGGAGAGCCTCTCCTACAGCTTCATCTCGGTGGGCCACTGATAGTGTGACAGCAGCTCTGTCATGTCCCTCATTCTCGGAAGCTCGGAACTTGTGAAGTATGTTCTGTATGTATGAACAATGCACAGTGCCGCTTCTCTTGTCTGGTATGTCAGGTTAACAAAAAAATCAGTGAGTGCTTCCTTCCAAAAGATGGTGCCCTTTGCACCTGCCCAGTAGGATTGGCTATTACAGTGCACCACCCTGTGGGCATTGTACACTGTGTTCTGGTGAGGGGGGGGGGGCGGGGTGGGGGACACAATAGCACAGCTGGGGAGATTGCTGTACTAACACAGCGAGTTTTAGTACTGTGATTTGTCAGTTATTTTCCTTCAGCCAGTACCCAGCTTTAGGTTGGATAATAGCCAACCAAACTGGGCAATGTTCATAAGAACTGGAAGAAGGCAAAACTGAAATCAGGCTCAATTTTCAAATGGATCTGGGAAAATAGAATTAAGAATGGGACTGCTTACTATGAGCAACACATAATTTTTTCCTTTTTCCAGTGTTTTTTTTTTTTAACTTTTACTTAGTACCTACTGCTGAAACCCCCCCCCCCCCCCCGAACAAAATACAAAATTTTATCTACAGCCCTGTGCTGTAAGTATCTCATGGATCAGTGTCAAGTCAAGCACTAGCTTCTTGTGGGGTGTCAAAGAACTTGACAATGCCTTTGTGTTGGATTCGGAGGCTACTTGGATAAAGCATGATATATTGGAATCCTTTGATTCTCAGCCTCCTCCTGATATCATTAAATGAGCGCCATCTCCTCTGGGATTCTGCAGAGAAATCTGGGATCAGCATGATCTTTCAATTCTCAAATTTAAGTTCCTGGTGTTTTCTAGCTTAAGAAAGATTCATGTCCCTGTCCCTGTAGTTTAGGAACCTGAAAAGAAAGGGCCGCGGTGGGGCACTTGGAGGGCGATTTCCAGCAGGGACACGGTGGGTTCTTTCTACCACATACATTGGGGGAAGGTCATCTAGGGCTAGGAGTTTTTTAAATAAATTTTCCACGAAAATGACAGGTTTGGTTAGTTCCACCACCTGTACATTATTTCTATGCTGCCTGTCATCAGCATCATCAGCCCTGTTTTGGAGTGCTCTTACCAGGTCTTGTAACTCTGATAGTTGTGTCCCATAGGAGTGTGTGGTATCCTCCACTTCAGAAATGCGGTAGTCAGCCTGCCCTGGATCTTATCCAAATCATGTCTGATGAGGGTGCACTCTGTTTCCAGGTGGTCAATGCGAACCATCAATGCCACCTTACAGGCATCTATGGCCTCCAGAATAGGTTTAGTGAAGGTACCGGCATCGTCATCGCCCACTGGGGGCTTTGATGGAGGGGCCCCGGGGTCCTATGCAGATGCAGCCTCTGTAGCTTCCATGCTGGCGGTTGGTGTTTGGCCACGTGGAGAGACCGGCGCTGGAGGTAAGATGGTGGAGGCGGGGCCTGAGCTCCGTCCACGTGTTTAGCGTTTTTTCCGCTGCTCTAACTGCACCTTCCCTAGCTGGTTGATAGCTCCGACAAGCATCCCCAAAGTGTCAGGAGGGTATCTCACTGTGATTCTGCACTGTGTTATTTATTTTTTTTGAAATTATATTTTTATTTTGATTTGCACAAATAATAAAAGCACATTACATAAACAGCACAATTTCACAGAAAGTAAAAAAAAACAATCCATGCCGGGAGTGGTGGCCCCAAAGAACAAAAGCAGATCAAAGAAAAACAATGTAACAACAATACAAGCAATCATACAGTACATAACTGCAAAGAATAAAAGGATAAGCAATCAAAAAACAGTAGCATACAAATGTATACAGTACACACCTCTGGGCAGGTAGAACGGGATCAGGGGGAGTTCACAGTGTAAGAGTCCCAAGCGTCCCAGACAGCATCGAACTTAGGCAGCTCGTCATGCACCCTGGCTGTCAGGGACTCCATTTCCCGGATGTCTGAAACCAATTTTAAGAAAAGGGCTCTGTCCGGGGGTGCCCGCTACAACCAGCATAAAGGAATGGCCATCTTAGCAGCCAGGAGGAGATAGGAGATCAGCTTGGATGCCAGTTTAGGGACCCTAGGAAATGGTAAACCCAATAAACAATGCAAGGGGTCCAATGGCAATTCTAAACCCACCACAGCTTGGAGCGTGTCCAGAACCATAGACCAAAAAGGACTCACAAGGGGGCACGACCAAAAGATATGATAAAGAGAGTCTTTATCCTCCTTGCACCGCCAGCACAAGGTGGAACAAGAAAGGTTCATCTTATGGAGATGCTCCGGGGTCCTATACCAAAAAAGGAGAATCTTGAGAGCAGTCTCTCTCTGCGCCACGCAACGGGATGATTTAAAAGTGGATGTTCAGATTCTGTTCCACATAGGTAATGTCGACCCAGTATCTCCGACCACCTACGCATATGGAAGTGGGAGTCCTCAGAAAGCGGGACAGTATCCTGCAAAATAGTGTAAATCGAAGACACCAAATGACCCTGATGGGGACCCCAGCCACACAACAATTCAAAGGCCGTGGGCCTCCCCAGGGCCAACAATGGCGTCAGTGTCCTGCAAAAATCACAAACCTGGAGATAAAAATAAAAAGAATGTTTTGGTAGAGAAAATTTGTCACGAAGCTTCTCAAAAGTGAAAAAAGTACGAGACACCGGGTGGACCAAGTTGCGTAATTGGAAAAGTGGAGGCTGAGTCCAAGCCCATAAGTGGCTCACCCGCAGACCGTCAGGGAGTAATGGATTAAACAGCACCGTGGGGAGGGGAGGGCATGGCGAAGAGAGAGAGTAGAGACCCATACATTTGCACCAGACCCCCATGGTAACCAGCATTGAATCCAAACACATGCCCCGTAGGACACCGTCTGCATGCAAGGTCGGCGACCATAACATCGAGCAGGGATGCACCGGTTAAATCGCCCCCCTCTTGATCTCCGACCACCGATTGGGGGCCAACCAAGAAGACCAGGAGGCCACCACTCGAAGGTGGGAAGCGTAATAATATTAAACAATATCCGGAGCACCCAATCCCCCAGCCTCCGGGGGGCGAACACCCCCGAGGAGGCCACCCTGTGCGCCTTATTGTTCCAGATAAACCTTAAAAAGGAACGTTGTAAAAGTTTGAGTTGAGGCATCGGGACCGCTACTGCAAGAGTATCGAAACAAATAGAGCAATTTTGGCAAAATAGACATTTTTAGTACATTAATACGGCCCAACAAAGACAGAGGCAGGGCGGTCCATTGCTGGAGGGATATGGATATCTCATGGAATAGGGGAACATAACTAGCCGTATAAAGCCGTGGGTGGGAAGGGGTCAGATGTACCCCCAAATACTTGAGCGACTGCACGCACCACCTATAAGGGTAATTATGTTGCAGCTGGAACATGAGATCCGGGGAAATACGAAGGGGCATGGCCTCAGTTTTATAAACATTTACCTTGTACCCAGAGATGGCGCTAAAAGAGTCCAAGAGAGTGTGCAATGAGGGCAAAGAGACTAGCGGATTCTTCAGAGTCAACAATATGTCGTCTGCAAATAAGGAAAGCTTTTACTCTCTAAGTCGCATGGTGACCCCAGCAATATCAGGGTGGGAGCGGATAGCCTCAGCCAACGGCTCCAGACACAATATGAACAGCAGGGGGGATCGGGGACAACCCTGCTGAGTACCATTGGACATGGGGAACACCAGCGACATAAAGGCAGACAATATACGGACCTGAGCCTTGGCAGGGGAATAGAGAAACTCTAATGCACTATAGAAGGGACCCTTCAAACCAAACTTCTGAAGTGTGGAGAAGAGATAGGGCCAACTCAGCCTATCAAAAGCTTTCTGGGCATCCAAGCTGAGAACAAGAGCTGGGCGTGGGAACCTATTCAGAAGAGAAATCAAATCCACAGTTCGCCTGGTATTGTCCCCCGCATGACGAGAAAGAATAAATCCCATCTGATCCCTATCAATCAATTTAGGCAGAACACCTGCCAACGGATTGGCTAAAATCTTAGTAAATCTTTTGTAGTCGGAATTAAGAAGAGCAATTGGTCTGTAGTTATCTGGGAGGGAGGTGTCCTTACCCGGTTTTGGGATAACAGAAATATACGAATGGAGGAAGTTAGAATGGGGAGTCTTGCCCTCCAACAAAGAAGCATAAAGATCTAAAAGGCGTGGGGCCAAAATCGGTAGAAAGGTTTTGTAATAAATGTATGGGAGGCCGTCCAGGCCCGGGGCCTTCCGAGAGGGTAGATCCTTGATCGTGGCAGCCAACTCCTCCATGGAGATGTCGGCGTTCAGCTTATCAAGATCAGCCCTAGATAGGCCGGGGATGTCCAAGTCCTGAAAAAAAACTCTCAAACTCGTCAGCAGAAAAATGAAAGTGATTTTCAGGACAGTCAGACAGTTATACAGGTTGCAATAAAATTTGCCAAATACTTCAGCCATGGTGTAAGGGCAGTGGATAGGGCTACCTTCAGCAGGAGATCTGGGACCGATTGGAACGGTTTAGGTTTAAGCTTATAAACTAACATTCTGTGAGGTTTATTGGAATACTCATAAAACCTTTTCCGAGCCCACATCAAGGGCTTAACCATCTTGGACATGTCCAGAGCCTTGATGCGATCTCGAAGATTGAGCACCTGTCGGAGATTGGCAACTGATGGGGAAGCTTGCCGCCGTCCCTCAGCCACCCGAAGGTCGGCCTTGAGCGAACTGCGCATACTCTCAGCATCTTTCTTCAAACGGAATCCCTCAGCGACACATATGCCCCGGAAGAAAGCTTTGTGAGACTCCCACATAGTAGATACCTCAGACACAGAACCCTTATTAAGTGCAAAGTATTCTAGCAGGCCCTCTTCCAGCCGATTCCAAACTGTCGGAATCTGAAGGAGTCTGTCATTCAAGCTCCAGTGGCAGGCCTTAGGAGGGGTCCCTGCCAAGGAGACATCAAAAACAATGGGAGCATGGTCACACCAGGAGATAGGAAGGATCTCCGACTGAACCACGCAGGAAATGAGCGGTGCCGAGATGAAAAAATGGTCCAGTCTCGAGTGCATCTTGTGAGCAGCTGAATAAAAAGAAAATTGCCTGTGCGTAGGGTGTTTAATGCGCCATGAATCAAAAAGCTTAAATGTACGGATACACCTGCGGAAAGATTTAGCCTGACTCAACTGCCTGCGGGAGGGAGCATCTCGATGCAAGGAATGTCTGTCCCTATAAGGTGACATAATAAGGTTGAAATCACCCCCCACCACCATGAAGGACTGGGAAAAATGGGAAGTGGCCAAAGGGGTCTTGTCCAAAAACACCAATTGACCATCATTGGGAGCATAGAGATTAATCAGGGTAAAGGATGTAGATAGATAATCACAGACCAAGGCTAAATATTTCCCATGAGGGTCCAGGAGCGAATCACGAACCCTAACGGGACAGGATTTCCGAATCAGGATGGCAACCCCCGCTTTACCTGTCTTCTCCGAAGCAACGTATGCTGTGGGGAAATATCGTGCTGCGAACTTAAACGATCCGCCAGGACGGAAGTGCGTCTCCTGTACTAAAATCACATCCTCCCCGGAGGACCGAAAAGCCTTGAGCGCTAACCAGCGCTTCTGTATTGAATTCAAACTCTTGACATTGTAAGACATAAACTTTAAAGCCATGGTAATACATAGTGCAAACAGAAATCGTAGGCATATACAAGACTACCTCTCAATGTGTCGTAGTTTTCAGTAACTACAGTAGAAAAAAACCTCAATGCAGTCTGTACTCTATCTAGAGATAGAACACAGAGGCACCAATCCACATGGGTGACAAAAATTTGTCAGATCCAGGATAAAAAAGATCTAACATAGCAAAAAAAAAAACCCAAAAAGAAAACCAGAAAAATGAAATAGAACATTCGAGTAGAACTGCTGTGTTCAATCAAAATCCTTAGAAAAAACCCTGAAGGATTGTAGAATCCCAGGGAGCCCAGGGCAATGCCCATGGGTAGCATGGGTGACACGGGAGCCTCCAGGACACAGTACTCCAGCGGGGGTGGGCAACCCGTCAACTCTCCAGCGAAAGTAAAAAAATAAAAATCAACTAGGCATCAAGAACTAGAAAAACAATTGCCCCATGGGGGGGAAAAACTGAACCAGTCCAGCCGGACCGGTCAAAGAAAAGCACTGGCAAGGCAGCCTTTTCCAAGCAGTCCATCCACAGGAGACCGGGGGAGACCGGTAAAGCAAAATACCATGTTGGTCCAGCAGGGACATCAGGGCGGGAATCTGGGGGGCCTCTGGCATTGAGAAGTAGCTTGGGACCGGCGTTGCAGAGTCTTGGCAGGGGTCCAAATACGGCCAGGAGTTGCTGGGAGCGGGCGTCCAGAATGCTGCTGATGAGCAAGGACATCTTCCTCTGGAAGTGGCGGGAGTCCCAAACCTCTAATGTAAGATTCCGCCTCATGCATTTCCCGCATGGCATGCTGAACGCCATCTTTGGTGACCACCAGGCGGAACGGGAAACCCCAGTAATAAGGGATCCTGTGCTTCTGCAAATGCAATGCCACCACACGGAGGGCCCTCCGCTTACTCAAAGTGATGGCGGAGAGATCATTAAAAATTAGAATTTTCGCCCCTTTATACTCCACCTGAGACTTATTACGGGTCGCCAGATTGAGTGCCTCCTTACTATCTTAATAGTGGAATTGGACAATCACATCCCATGGTCTCCCTCCAGAAGGTGGTTTAGGGCCCAAAGACCTATGAGCTCTGTCCAATCTCCAGTCAATGTCCACAATATTGGGGGCCAAGTGATTGAAAAGGCCCAACAGAAAAGATTGCAAGTTGTTGTCCCCCACCGTCTCAGGGATACCCCTGAAATGCAGATTTTGGCGCCTTTCTCAGTTCTCAAGATCTTCCTGTTGTTATTGCAGCTGAGATACCGAGTGTTTCAGATAAGAATGTTCCTCTTCCAAAATGTGCACATAATCCACCAACTCATCAAACTTATTCTCCAAGGTGTCTGTGCGTTCCCCTATATGTGCAATCTCCCCCCTCAAGTCAGCTGACAGTTTGCCCATCTCAGCAGCTATATTGCGTGTAATCTGCACCAAAAAGGCCTGCAGCTTAGCGTCCAGTATATCAGGGGTTAAGGTCTGCTGTAGGGCTGGGGGGGTCGGAGCTGAACGAACCGGTACCTGTGTACGGGGGGGGGGATCCGCAACATTATCTGCCTCCAATAGGGGGTCCATCGTGGCGAATGGGTCCGTTTGAGAAATTGAGGCCGGGGATTGTGGCCTAGTAAGGAAGCGATCAATTGCTGCCTGAGACCGGGACTCCTGTGGAGCGGAATAACCCTGCTTTTGCTGCCCAATCTTGCCCATGGGGACGCCAACAGAGTCAGGAATACTTGCAGCCTGCTCCCTGGTGACAGCGTGCGGAAAGAAGCTCGTGTGGAGCGGCGGAGAGTCGGCGGTGCCCGGAGCTCACTTAAGACACGTCCGCCATGTCCGGAAGCCGTGCATGCGCCCTGCACTGCGTTATTTTAACGGACAATTGCACAGGTGTGACGCTGTACTCAAATAAAATTGATGTCCTTTTTTTCCCACAAATAGAGCTTTCTTTTGGTGGTATTTGATCACCTCTGCGTTTTTTTATTTTTTGTGCTATAAACAAAAAAAGAGCGTCAATTCTGAAAAAAAAAAAAACAATATTTTTCACATTCTGCTATTAAACATTACACAAAAAATGTTTTTTTAACATTTTAGGTCAATTTGTTTTCTGCTACATAATTTTTGTTAAAAAAAATCGCAATAAGCGTATTTTGATTGGTTTTCGCAAAAGTTATCGCGTTTACTAACTACGGGAAAGATTTATGTCATTTTTATTGTTTTTTTTTTTCTAGGAATGGCGGCGATCTGCAACATTGTTGCGGCAGACAGAACGGAACCCTAACTGACATTTTTGACACTTTTGGGGGGACCAGTGACATTACTACAATAATCAGTGCTAAAAATAAGCACTGTTACTGTAATAATGACACTGGCAGGGTGATCAAATGGTTAAATGTGTACCTAGGGCATGTCACAGAGACCTGTGTTCCTATATAGAAGTATCACAGGAGCTCTGTGATCATTTCAGAGAGAAAAACGGTCAGCTGTGTTTCCAACAACTGACCGTTCTTCTCTCTCAGCGGGGAACGATCACGGGGGGCAGGCGGCAATCGGTCCCCGCTGCCAAGTGGGGGTGGGAGCGCGCCGCCAGCTGCACACGCTCGCTCCCTAGCTGCAGGTGTACGACCAATGTAGACCCAAGTTGGTTCATGCAGGAGGGCCGCACTGCCGCAGTAAATCAGAGGTGGGCGGTCTTTAGGCTGTTAAAAGTGCTCCTCTTTATAAATGTGCTCCATCACCTGTAATAAGGGGGGCCAATCACCAGATGGCTTTGGGCCACCAGGACCCTCATAGCTTATAAGGATGTGTTGGTATGGGCTCAGCTTACATCCAGTGTCACCAGCAGGGATATCCCAAAATGAAAAACCAATACTGGACACGGAGCAATTGGTAAGGTGGATGAGTCTGGCGGCAGCATTCATGATGGATTGAAGGGGGGATAGCCTGTGTAGAGGTATGCCAATGAGAAGGGAATTGCAATAGTCGAGGCGCGAGATTACCAGGGAGTGAACTAAGAGCTTTTTTGTGTTATTGGTTAGAAAGGGGTGTATTTTGGAGATGTTGCGGAGGCTGAGGCGGCAAGATTTGGACAGCAATTGGATGTGGGGTTTGAAGGAGAGTTCAGAGTCCAGGACAACACCTTGTGTTCAGCGAACGCATAAACACCCGATGTTCGAGTCGAACTTACACTCAACTCGAACTCGAAGCTTATCCCTAGACCTTATATAGACATGTGTTTGCCTTTCCAAATCATGTCCAATCAACTAAATGGACAGGTGGACTCCAATCAAGCTGTTAAAAACATCTCAAGGGTGATCAGTGGAAACAGGATGCATCTGAGCACAATTTTGAGTGTGGCTGTGAATACTTATGTACATTTTTTTTTTTTTTTAATTTGCAAAGATTTCAAACAAACTTCCTTCACGTTGTCATTTATGGGCATTGTTTGTAGAATGTTGAAGGAAAATAATGAATTTAAACCATTTTGGAATAAGACTGTAAAATACCAAAATGTGGAAAAAGTGAAGCGCTGTGAAAACTTTCCAGATACACTGTAGGTATCAGCCCTTGTACTAAAGACAAAACAAAAACCCCTCAAAGGGGTTAGTGGGACTTTAAATGTCCCTCACCAGTGTTATACAGTTTATAGGAGTTCTTACAACAAACCATTTGTAATCAAAACATATATTTTATATTGTGTAAGATATAAAACTACACGTTTCACAGAGATTCTGTTTCTTCAGGACATTTTAACCACTTGCCGACTGCTCACAGTAATCCTACTGCGGCAGTGCAGTTCTCCTGGGTCCAGCGACGTAGACCTACATCACTCCTGCTCTGTTTAGACACAGCGGGAGTCAGGCCGGAGGAGGAGGGGCGGCGATTGCCACCTCCCTTCCCCACTCATCGGGGAAACTGTGAGAAGACCTGCCTGTTTATGTAAACAAAGCAGGCTGTCAGGCTTATTTGGGGAGGTTAAATTCAAAAAAAGAAATGAAATGTCATATTTTGTTCTATATAGAAATATTAAGCAGTGACATCCATGTTGTAGAAGGTCACTAAAAGTTCAAACCTCCTTTTAGGCGAAAAGTGTCTTTTCAGGAGATGTTTAAAAGTTTCAACAGACATGCTGTGTTGACCTAAGGAAATAAATAAATAGTCTGTTGACTTTCTTTAGACAAAGACTAGCTGACAATATACCAAGGTAATCTTCTGTGTGTGGGATCATAAAACCTTAGTCTGTATTTTCTGTGTTTTAGACCCATTTAAAAATAAGATTTACAGATATGTTATAATCTTATATGTAATAGAATATTAACAATGAATTATATATATATATATATATATATATATATATATATATATATATATATATATATATATATATATATATATATATATATAACTACCATACATAGATATGTAGAAAACCATTATATATTATAATTGTTTCATTTATTTTGCTAAATTCTAACTTTACTGATTTTGATGACTCATGACTACATGTCAAGAAAGAAAGACTTCATGTTAATCCTTTGTAAATTGTAAGTTGTAGAAAGCATCATAACATTTTGTTTGACCTTGCTAGACTCTAGAAAGTCTGAGATGGTAAGCTCTTTGTCAATATAAGGTTCAAAGTTTATTTGAAGATAAATAATGCTGCTATATTCTGTGTACTGAAGCTAAGAGCAACACAATACTGCCATCTCTGGTGACTGAATGCTACTAGTTGTAGTCTTAGGTTAAAAAGTAATTTTCAATATATCTATCTATCTCTATCTCTATCTCTATCTCTATCTCTATCTCTATCTCTATCTCTATCTCTATATATATATATATATATATATGTATTAAATAAGATATATTAATTATATTATGGTGTTACCAAGATCATTCCTTATTTAGATACATATGGAGTTATTAAATGGACATGTAATAGATGAGAGTATGGATAGATTTTATGTTGTTTTATGATATTCTTAAATTTAAAGAAATAATCATTTAATTTCACTATACTGGTTAGAGGTGTTGCCCAATGACATCACCAGTTAATGAATAAGATGTCCCAACCAATAAGGATAATGTTACTCCTTCTGGGTTTGACTTATGGTAATTTTAATAGTCCTTTGTTCTATACCGTATAAAAAGGGAGCCCAGATGAGAGAGGAGACACATCAAGACACATCACTACTGACAACATACATTACACATACAACACACACGCTACAGCCATGCATAGACTCATCTATACAGACTCCATTTTGCTCCATCATGTATCTGAACCTTTGAGGGACGCCAAACAAAACTCCTCCCTAATTGGCCACCATCTTGGAAAGGCAGCCATCTTAAGGACTCTGGTAACAACCATTTTAAGCTAGCAGCCATCTTAAGTATGGTAAATATTCCTTGCTGTTTATTTGATCATTATTCAATATTGTTTATGTACTTCCTTATATGTTTTATATTGCATATTCAAGGGTAATGAGATTACAGTCCCAGTCGTATTAACCATATGTAGATTTTTCTTTAAGAGCTGATTTTTGCTTTTTATACATTTTTATTAATATCAGATTTAGCGCATATTGGCGTATTAGTCTCACGTTTTGCATAGCCTATTCTCACCTATTCTCTATTCTGGTCTGATTATATAGAACATTCATTTATGGTTTCTACTACATCTGGGGAAAACGTAATCTTGCTTTATTTTCACTTTCATTATTGAGCTACACATCACATTGCATTCATTGTTTGAAGTTTGTATCGTTATATAAAGTTATCTTTTTGTGTCATCTCAAGTCTGATCATTTATCGTGATTACATGTCTCGTGAATAAATATTTTATATATATTCCATACTGTAGACTGTTTTCACTAAGATTGGTATATGCTTTTAAAAAGGAATTAATCAATAAAAAGAATTTGCTACATATTGATTTGTGGAAATAAGTTGAGATTCTCCTACCGCACAGATCTTTGCTTATTGACATAAATAGACACTGTTATATTCAGAGCAGTATAAACATTCTGACAAGGCGGATCTTCTCAGTAACAGACAGGAAGAGATCACAGGATTCAACATAGCTGAACCTGCGATCTCTGTCGGTGTCACAGAACCCCCCACATGTCATTAAGCACGAGGCACACATTTAACCCCTTGGTCACCAACAGTGTTAACCCCTTCCCTGCCAGTGTCATTATTACAGTAACAGTGCATATTGTTAGCACTGATTACTGTAATAATGTCATTCGTCCCCCCAAAAGTGTCAAAAATGTCAGTTAGGGGTCCGATCAGTCCGTCGCAATGTCGCAGTATCCCAAAAAAATCGCAGATTGCCGCCATTACTAGTAAAAGAAAAAAAAACAATTAAAATGACATAAATCTTTCCCGTAGTTAGTAAACGTGACAACTTCTGCGCAAACCAATCAAAATACGCTTATTGCAATTTTTTTACCAAAAATATGTAGCAGAAAATAAATTGGCCTAAAATGTTAAAACATTTAGATTAAAAAAAACATTTTTTTCGGTAATGTTTTATAGCAGAATGTGAAAAAATATTGTTTTTTTTTTTTTTCAAAATTGTCGCTCTTTTTTTGTTTATAGCGCAAAAAATAAAAATCACACGGGTGATCAAATACCACCAAAAGAAAGCTCTATTTGTGGGAAAAAAAATCATGTCAATTTAATTTGGGTACAGCATCGCATGACCACACAATTGTCCGTTAAAGTAACGCAGTGCCGAATCGCAAAATAGGACCTGGTCAGGAAGGGGGTAAAATCTTCTGGTCTTAAAGTGATTAACAGAGCTATTTTGTGTCAACCGGATAAGACAAGACAATATTACATCTGGAAACAAAATAACAATTACTAACAATAATTTTTCTTTTGTTCTAAAGGGGTAGACCACAGATCATTTTCTTTGCCATTCTCTGATTGTTAATAATAAGTAATTTATTTCCAGTTGGAATATTGTCTTTTCTTATCCAATGAACACCAAACAGCTCTTTTTATATGTTCTAAAGAAGCAGAATCTCAGCAAAATGTGTAAGCATTTACTGAAGTGTCCATACTATGATTTTAATATTTAGGTATGAGTTTGTGAGTGTTCTGTGGTTGCTTTTACAAATTGTACAAAATAAAAAATGTTTTTATGACAAAAAATGGTATTTTGTGAGAGCTTCTACTGTATGTATAACTCTGATGAAGTAAGTCCCACTTAGCCCTTAGATTGGTTTTTGTTTTGTCATTTACTGCTTTCTGCCCGTTGTATAGTGAAAGGACAGAAAGACTGGAGCACTCTAATTCTGGGAGGAGGTCATATGACATTTTCCCATTCTCAGGGTGCAGCGAGAGGATTTGTGACTTTGACATAGACACTTTACCACAGCTGATCACAGTGTAAACAGGGAATTCCGGTTATCGGCATTCCTTTCCTCATGCTGACAGCACGTGAGGAGAACGGTTAAGCTGCATTCCTCAGCGGTGGCATTCCTCAGTGGTGACATCTGCACTGACAATCAGTGCAGGCCCAGCAGTGTTTACCAGTGCTGTCAATCAGTGCCCGCCGGTGTTGCCAATCAGTGGCGAACAGTGTTGTCTGTCAGTTCCCATCATTGATGCCTTTCAGTGCCCATCAGTGATGCCTGCCAGTGCCCATCAGTGCCTCGTCATCAGTGTCAACTATCAGTGCTGCCCATCAGTGCCACATATGTGTGCCACCCATCAGTGTCCAATAATGCTTCTTTCAGTGCCCATCAGTGCTGCCTATTAGTGTTTTGGGTGAACAGTTTGGGTCACAAAAATATTCGCCCACTAAATGCACAGTCAATATGATGTTAAAGACCGCCACATCCTTAAAAATGGATGAGTCATCAGCTGTCAGCAGGCTTCCCTACTGAAAGGTATCAAAAAAATAAAAATAAATCAGGTAGAAAGAAAATAAAAAGAAAATGGCAAAATAAAAAAAATGCATGGGGCCCTCACCAAAATCCATACCAGATCCTTATCCGAGCACCCAAGGAAGGGGGAAGACTAGAAAGTGCTCCCCCCTCCAGAACCATCCATGCCTTCAGGGGGGTGGGCGCTTTGAGGCAGGGGGGCTCTGCCCCCCTGCCCCAAATCACCTTGTCCCCATGTTGATGGGGACAAGGGACTCTTCTCGACAACCATGGGTGGGGGTTGTGGGGTCTGTGGGCAGGAGGCTTATCGGAATCTGGAAGCCCCCTTTAACAAGGTGGCCCCCAGATCCCACCCCCCCCCCCTTATGTGAATGAGTAGAGGTACATTTTACCCCTACTCATTCACCAAAAAAAAAAGTACAAAATAAATAAAAACACTACACAAGTGCTTTATTAAAAACTTTTTAAAACAATAAAACAATGTCCCCCAATGTAGATCCATGGTCAATCATGATGCCTGCCGCATCGCTGGACCTATAAAAAAAAGCTCTGTTCATGAGGAAGGCTGAGCGTCAAATGCCTGCTCTGTCAGGTGATAGTTCTTAAATAGTTAAGACGTGGGGCCACCTGGTGACGTCACCATTGAGTGCATGCTATGTCAGTGATATCACAAGGGGGCAGGGCCACCAGATGAAGTCAACAGGTGGCCCCACCCTTTACCTTTTTAAGAACTGTTACTCAGCAAAGGAGACTGCTTGGTGCTTTGGGGCAGGGGGACAGAGCTCCCTGCCCTAAAGCACCCCCCCCATGTTGAGGGCATATGGCCTGGTATGGTTCAGGCTCGCCCCCCCCCCCCCCCTTTCCTGGCCTGCCATGCTGCTTGCTCGAACCCTATGCCTTTTTTTTTTTTATTGCTGGCCGTTAATTGCAACCATGAGTCCATTTAAATGTGATTTGACTTTTTAGAAATTTCATTTTTGCTGAAGCAGGTTCTATACATGGTCCAGATGTGCCATTTTGCAGGCAGACTAAAGGCACCCCCAGGCGCTATATTTAAAGGACTTTTTCGTTTTTATTGTTTCATTTAAAGTGAACAAACGCATGCTGGGTTGGTGATGTCACAAAAGGGCAGTACCACCAGATGACGTTGCCAGGTGACTCCGCCCCTTACTTATATAAGAACTGTCAAACAGCGGAGCCTGCAGTACGCGGTTAGCCTTAGTTGTCAGTGGAGTGGTTTTTTCCCTTTTATTGGGTCCAGGTGTAATCAAGGATGATGAATCTAGATTTTATTTTTAATAAAGGAGTTGTCAAAAACTGTCTCTGTGTTTTTATTACTTTTTGACACTTTTTGGTGAATGGGTACCCATACTCATTCACATGGGGGGCAGGATCTGGGGAACTTCTTGTTACAGGGGGCTTCCTGTTTCCGATAAGCACCTCACCCACAGACCCCCAAAACCACATCCCAGGGTTGTCAGAATGAGGCCCTTGTCCCCATCAAAATGGGGACAAGGTGCTCTGGGGTGGGGGGCAAAGCCCCTCACCCCAAAGCATTCCCCCATGTTGAAGGAATGTGGCCTAGTATTGTTCAGGAGTGGGGGAACTGGCCTGCGGGGCTGAATTCTGAAATAAGGGTCTGTTATGGATTTTGGCATGGGGTTCCAAAGACCCTGGTTTGGATTGGGGAGGGACCCTACACCTTTTTTTTTTCTCATTTTTCTATTGCCGGCAATTTAAATGTAATTTTTTTTCTTTGGAAATGTCAGTTTTGCTGCAATAGGTTCTATACATGGTACAGATGTGTCACTTTACGGACAGACTAATGGGATCTAAGACACTATATTTAAAGGAATGTTTCATTTTTATTGTTTCAGTTTAGGCATCAGTAAAAGCTTCTTTAAAAACAATCTTCTTTAAACTTTTTTTTTCGCATTGATACATATCTCACAGGGCAGTACATGGCCCCCATACCCTTTTTATGGCCTTTAAAATGGGCACTATTGATTTGTCAAGTTTGGTCCTATAGACTTCACTAGGGTTCGGTGTTCGGGTCAGAACTTTTACTTTGTTCGGGAGTTCTGGTGAGAACTGAACCAAGGGGTGTTTGGCCCATCTCTACTGCCCATCATTGCTGCCTATCAGTGTCCACCAGTGTCACCTATCAGTGCTGCATATCAGTGAGGCCTATTAGTGCCCATCTGTGCTGCATATTACTGCATCCTCATCAGTGCCCATCAGTGCAACCTATCGGTGCCCATCAGTGCATCCCATCAGTGGACATTAATAAAGGAGGAAAATTACCCATTTACAAAATCTGAAAACTTTTATTTACAATTTTCGGTCTTTTTTTGTTTGTTTAGCAAAAAAAAAAAAACCTCAGTGGTGAATAAATACCACCAAAAGAAAGCTCTATCTGTTTAACCTCCCTGGCGGTCTGAGGTCTGATTATGTCAGGATTTCTGTGCTAAAAGCTGTACTTTGTTTTGCATGGAAATCTGTTGTTTTACATTTTAAAACTCAACTTCCCCTGCGATCCCCCGCCGTCCTCCCACGCCGTACTCCCCCGCCGTCCTCCCCTGCCATCCTCCCGCTGTCCTCCCGCTGTGTGCTCGGCCGATGCCGGCACCTGTCTCCCGCTTCCCTTTCCTGTGAGCATTGCGGCGCAGGGGGGTGGAACCGGCGGCAATTTAAAAAATGTAAGTACACTAAATGACATGATACAAAGCTGTGATCCTAACGGATTACACTGTATCATGCCATTTCACCACAGGATTTCACCTGGTGACTTTTTCAGTGCCCTGCCTGTGGTTTTCCAGATATTTGTGCCTGGAAAGTTGAGAACGACCATGGCATCCAAAAAGCGTGCTTTTTGCGCAAAAGTGCTTTTAGACAAACTGGAAAACAGCGACAGCGAAACTGAGTTACTTGAAGAACTGAGCGATAGCAATTTGTGGGAAAATTCGTCATCAGGTACGGAAAATGACGACAGCAACAATTCTGATGTCTCTTTCTGGCACATCGCTCCGTTGGAAATTCTGAAGAATCATTTGATATACTTCCCAAATTCCAAGCTATGTGCCAGAAAGAGACATCAGAATCGTCGCTGTCATCACTTTCCGTACCTGGTGACCAATTTTCCCACGAATTGCTATCGCTCAGTTCTTCAAGTAACTCCGTTTCGCTGTTGCTGTTTTCCGGTTGTCTAAAATCGCTTTTGTGCAAAAAGAACGCATTTTGGACACCATGGTCGTTCAAAATTTTCCAGGCACAAAGCAATGGAAAAGCACAGGCAGGGCACTGGAAAAATCACCAGGTGCAATCCTATGGTGAAATGGCATGATACAGTGTAATCCGTTAGGATCACAGCTTTGTATCATGTCATTTGGTGTTTTTACACTTTTGAATTTGCCGCCGGTTCCACCCCCCTGCATCGCAATCACAGGGAAGGAAACGGGAAGGCAGTTGCCGGCAATTGGCCGTGCATAGAGCGGGGAGAGAGTGTCAGGATGCCGGGGAGGATGGCGGGGGAGCGCAGGGAAGGTGAGTAACATTGTGGGGTAATCCCGAGTGTGGCTCGGGGTTACCACTTTCGGTACTGAAAGTTAACCCAGAGCCACACTCGGGAATACCGCCAGGGAAGTTAAAGAAGAGATAAAAATTAATTTGGTTACAGTTTTGCATGACCGCGCAATTTCCATTGAAAGTGTGACGGCCAGTGGCGGCTGGTCCTTAAAATTTTTGGGTGGGTGCAAACAGAAAAATGAGTGACCAGCGTGCCCCCAATCAATGCAGAGAGCCACAGCATGCCCCCAATCAATGCAGAGCGCCACAGCATTCCCCCAATCAATGTAGAGCGCCATAGCATGCCCCCCAATCAATGCAGAATGCCACAGCGTGCCCCCAATCAATGCAGAGTGCCACAGCGTGCCCCCCAATCAATGCAGAGCGCCACAGCATGCCCCCATCAATGCAGAGTGCCACATCATGCCCCCAATCAATGCAGAGTGCCACAGCGTGCCCCCCAATCAATGCAGAGTGCCACAGCATGCCCCCAATCAATGCAGAATGCCACAGCATGCCCCTAATCAATGCAGAGTGCCACAGCATTCCCCCCAATCAATGCAGAGTGTCACAGCATGCCCCCATCAATGCAGAGTGCCACAGAATGCCCCCAATCAATGCAGAGTGTCACAGCATGCCGCCCAATCAATGCAGAGTGCCACAGCATGCCCCCATCAATGCAGAGTGCCACAGCATTCCCTCAATAAATGCAGAGTGCCACAGCGTGCCCCCCAATCAATGCAGAGCGCCAAATCAATGCCCCCAATCAATGCAGAGTGCCACAGCGTGCCCCCCAATCAATGCAGAGCGCCACAGCATACCCCCATCAATGCAGAGACCAGCGTGCGTGCCCCCTTCAATGCAGTGTGGGCTCCCCCCGGAGACAAATGCACTTACCTGGTGGCGGCTTCTCTTCAGTCCCGGCGGCGATGGCTTCTCCTCACTCTGTCCCCCGGCGCGTCTCCTGCAGTCCTCCCGCTCCCGCCTCCTTCTCGCCCAATGGCATGGGGTTTGCCTTGAAGCCAATCAAGAAGCACTGCGTAACGCATATTGGACGCGCTTTCTGATTGGCCAGGAGGAGGATTGGTGTGGCAATAGCAAATTTTCATTTGCTATTGTCACACAATTGGTGGGCTCGGGACTAGGGATGATCGAACGGTTCGGGTCGACCATCGGTTCGACCCGAACATTGGCTGTTTGAAATTCGGCCGAATTTTGAACTTTTTGCCCAACAAGTTTGGAATTCGGCCACCAAAACCGCCCAAAATGCACTGGGTCAGGAAATGGGCTTAAAAAGCCCGTGATTGGCCCAGAAACATTAGGAAAAGCTGATTGGAGTGACTAGGGGGTCCAGAGGCCAATCATTAGTGAATACGCCCCCCAGTATATAAGCTAGCCCCGCCAAATCTCTAGCACAGAAATACAGGGATGTGGAATAGAGTGCAAGCATTAGTGTTACTCCTGCTGCTCTTTTACTGTGAGGAAAGGGATATGCCGTGTAGTTAGTGTTCTGTATACCATCATAGTTAGATTTAATAATTTAGTTTCTGTAGGGACAGTAAAAGTGTTAGGGTGACCGTAGTGTAGGTTAGGTGACTATACCCTGCCATACCAAGGTGACCGTAATGTAGTTTAACTGACTTAGCCTGCTGCCATACCAGGGTGACCGTAATGTACTTTAGGTGAACTGACTCTACTATGCCAGGGTGACCGAACTCAAGGTGATCGTAATGTAGTGTAGGGTGAACTGACTCTACTATGCCAGGGTGGCCGAACTCAAGGTGACCGTAATGTAGTGTAGGGTGAACTGACTCTGCTATGCCAGGGTGACCGAACTCATGGTGACCGTAGTGTAGTGTAGGGTGAACTGACTCTACTATGCCAGGGTGACCGAACTCGAGGTGACCGTAATGTAGTGTAGGGTGAACTGACTCTGACTGCTATGACAGGGTGACCAAACCCTTCCATGTCAGGGTGACCACCATAGAAAAAAGTTTGTGCTTATCGTGAATAAATAATTATATATAAATATGAATATGGCAAAAATGCATTCAATCACTAAAAAACGCCCCGTGAAGTGAATAAATAAAGTTCATGAATATTAAAGTCCATAAATCTCAAAAACAGTCCAAATAATATTCCAAACAAGTGCTTCAGCAGGTAGCCAGTGAAAGGTATCAGGTAAAAAGCCAGGTAAATAATAAGGTGCTCAAGTGCTAGAAATCCTGTGCAAATTCATCCTGCAATGGTGTGGTGATAGGTGACTTTTTTCCTCTCCCCCAGGATGTTACACTTACCGGACAATGTGGACCCCTAGACAGTATGGTGTAAGGGTCACACAGGCAGAGTCCGGTATAAAATCCGGGCGATACTCCTTTGGTCTTGGTTAGGGCCACTTGGGGGTCTCCTACAGGCTCTCACCAGAGTAGGACCATAAATGAAAGGAAGAAAATCCCAATAGTGTGATATTGCTAAAAACTTATGTTTATTAAGCTTGCTGATAAAACACTCACATTTAATGAAGTAAAGACAGGCGGTGTACAATCACATATCGGTATCACAGATCACTGGGATCACGGTGCGCAGCGGGCTCCTCTGGCTCCGGCGTGCGTTCCACCGCTACCGGAAATGACTTTACGAAAGGCATGGAACCGGAAATTGCGTCGACACGTTTCGCCCTCCCACTGGGCGTTATCACCGACGAAAATTGGGATTTTATTCCTTTCATTTATGGTCCTACTCTGGTGAGAGCCTGTAGGAGACCCCCAAGTGGCCCTAACCAAGACCAAAGGAATATTGCCTCGATTTTATGCCGGACTCTGCCCGTGTGACCCTTACACTATACTGTCTAGGGGTCCACATTGTCCGGTAAGTGTAACATCCTGGGGGAGAGGAAAAAAGTCACCTATCACCACACCATTGCAGCATGAATTTGCACAGGATTTCTAGCACTTGAGCACCGTATTATATATTTTATCTGGCTTTTTACCTGATACCTTTCTCTGGCTACCTGTTGAAGCACTTGTTTGGAATATTATTTGGCCGGTTTTGAGATTTATGGACTTTAATATTCATGAACTTTATTTATTCACTTCACGGGGTGTTTTTTAGTGATTGAATGCATTTTTGCCATATTCATACTTATATATAATTATTTATTCACGATAAGCACTTTAATATTCATTATAGCAAATCTGTGCTGTTCCCTTGTATTTTCACGTTCAAAATCCTTTTGATTTTATGCACAGCAGAACTTTTGAGGCACTAATATATCACCATATCGCAGCATTCATTTTTCGTTTCTCCATAGAAAAAAGTTTGTTTCTATTAGAATTGCAATAGAATAGGATGGTGGCTTCGCCCCTGTGATACCCTGCTTTTTGTTGCAGACGTTTTATTGGGCTTTTTTGTGGACGTGTTTGGAGGTAGGCATGACATCAGAACTTCGGTGTAGGGGTATATACACACACACACACACACATATGTATATATATATATATATACACATATTTAGGTGTGAAAGTAGCAGAACCCTATGGATGTGCTAATGAAATAATTAACAGCCATAGGGCTTCACTGCTATCACACCTATATGTGTGTATGTGTATAAATATATATAAGTGTGTGTGTATATATACCCCTATACAGAAGTTCAGATGTTATGCCTGCCTCCAAAGACGCCCAAAAAATGCCCAAAAAAAACGCCTGCAATAAAAATGTCCAGGTGTGCTGTTGCAGGCATTTTTTATGGGGCGTCTTTGAAGGCCGGCATAACATCTGAACTTCTGTATAGGGGTATATATACACACACACACTTATATGTATTTATACACATACACACATATAGGTGTGATAGGAGCGGAGCCCTATGCCTGCTAATTATTTCATTAGCGCTGGCATAGTGTTCTGCTACTTTCACACCTATATATGTGTAGGTGTATATATACATACATGTGTGTGTGTATATATACCCCTACACAGAAGTTCTGATGTCATGCCTGCCTCCAAACACGTCCACAAAAAAGCCCAATAAAACGCCTGCAACAAAAATCCGGGTGTCACAGGGGCGAACCAAACTTTTCAAAAGTTCGATCATCCCTACTCGGGACGCACTGCTCTGCGCAACGAGCCCACCCTTTGCATCGCCCTATTAGAGCCTCTGGCTCTAATCAGGTTATGTAAAAAAAAAAAACCATTAAGCCCCATGTGTCCGGCGCCCTGCATGCAGATTAGGGGGCCGGACGCATGGATTGGGTGGGCGGCGCCCCTGCGCCTCCAACACACTGGCCGGCGCTGGTGACAGCGCTGAAAGCTGAGAATTGGCCTGGGCAGGAAGGGGGTAAAAGTGCCCTGTAGGCAAGTGGTTAAAGGCAATTTTCTAACCCTAATTTTGCCTTTCCTATTAAAAACTTAATGCTGATAAATTATTTTGACCCAAATGCCGCCACTCTTTTGGCAAATCAGACAATTTTGCTGATCTCTGCTGATCAGCTGAACTTACAACACACTTTTATTAACTTTTTGAGGCATTTTGACCATAACATTCATTGTACACAGATTATTGATGCCTAACTCTTTCATGTGCAGAGATACAGTAATTGACAGCCCAGATGCCCACATGAAAGTTAGCAGTGTTGATATGTGCTGGTTAAATTTGACAATGCCCCATGGCTAATTTACCAAACCTAAATATTTTACAATACATACAAGGTTTTGTATTTGGAACTCTTTTTGGACAAAAAACATGTTTGATCACTTTACACATAGCAGTTTCATTTTAAAAAAAAAATCATGAATTGATTACTTTTATACACATTGTGTTACACTGTGACAGATATCCTGTTATCTTCAGCTTTCACTATGCTTCTCTCTATGTGAGGCACAGTGACAGCTGAACCAGTGGAGGTTTGTATATAAAGAAACATAAACAAAATAGAAACAACTGCGCTAGCCCAAAATATGTGTGTAAAGCAGCAACCTCAAGTGTGACCGACACCCCAAAAGTCCAATGTAAAAATAAGTTGCGCTATAAATGAAACATATAAATTGAAATATGGTGAAAATAGTCCGTATATTGTCCAGAAATTTGGAAACAAAATGAGGTAACTTGTGCAGGTACCGCTTACCGGAAACAAAATGTATGTAAGCCAATCAATAAGACTCCAATAAGCCTCAGGTGGTGGACCCAGGTGGACCTTCCGGTTCCAACGTAGATCCCTCAGTGGAATGTTGACATGTGTAATACAAAAAAACAAAACGCCATAGCGTAAAACCAAAAAACAACAAAGGATAGAGATTGACACCCAAAGTGAGTGGGAGCACCAACTTTCCCGTGTTGAAAGGTAAATTAAGGTGTGAAAGAGTAAACTTGACCACCACAGAAGCTCAATAGGTACTTCTTACCAGAATTAAAAATAAAGAGTCACCAGATAAACCAAAGGATTCCCCCAGTAGGACAGCAGCTTACCACAGAGATGAGTGTGAAGAGCATATAAACTGATAGATATTCTCCTTTGATGAAACGCGTCAGGTCACGGCGTGCTGACGTCACCTTCACGTTACTGTCCACGAAGGACGGGCGAGCGGAGCAGTCCGGCCGGCGGCTGTTACCTCTCTCCTTTTGGCCTATATCTTCTGATGCTTGTAAGTGTCTCTCTTTATTTAAATAAAATATCCGTGGGTTTTATGCTATGGCGTGCCTTTTTATGTTCCATGGTTGATTCACATCGGCATCCTGAGTTCCTTGTGAGGAGGTCTTATTGGATTAGTTCCTTCAACATCTTTTTTGCCCCTATATTACCTGGAGTCGGTAAGGGTGTTTAACCATTGGCGGTGCTTCTCCTTTTTTGGTTTGCATGGTCGGGACCCACCAGTCTATCAGTTTATATGCTCTTCACACTCATCTCTGTGGTAAGCTGCTGTCCTACTGGGGGAATCCTTTGGTTTACCTGGTGACTCTTTATTTTTAATTCTGGTAAGAAGTACCTATTGAGCTTCTGTGGTGGTCAAGTTTACTCTTTCACACCTTAATTTACCTTTCAACACGGGAAAGTTGGTGCTCCCACTCACTTTGGGTGTCAATCTCTATCCTTTGTTGTTTTTTGGTTTTACGCTATGGCGTTTTGTTTTTTTGTATTACACATGTCAACATTCCACTGAGGGATCTACGTTGGAACCGGAGGTCCACCTGGGTCCACCACCTGAGGCTTATTGGAGTCTTATTGATTGGCTTACATACATTTTGTTTCCGGTAAGCGGTACCTGCACAAGTTACCTCATTTTGTTTCCAAATTTCTGGACAATATACGGACTATTTTCACCATATTTCAATTTATATGTTTCATTTATAGCGCAACTTATTTTTACATTTTACATTGTATATAAAGAAACCTCATGTGATCAACATGATTAGCTGTCATGGTGATCACATGATCTGAAAACACATATTTGTTTCTGATTTTTAGTGTAGACTAGTGGCAATGAGTAACAACGGTAGATAGATTAGATAGATTAATAGATAGATGATAGATAGATAGATAGATAGATAGATAGATAGATAGATAGATAGATAGATAGATAGATAGATAGATAGATAGATAGATAGATAGATAGATAGATAGATAGATAGATAGATAGATAGTTTTGGCCTCAGATAGTTCCTGTTTTGGGTCTGATGAATGAACAGTTGTCAAATGGTTTATTCAGCTTGTCACCTTAGCACAATTGTACACCTTGCCAACTGTCCGATAGCCTTTTGAACATCTTTATTTCTTAGGCTGTAGATTAAAGGGTTTAACATTGGTGTAACACTTGTATAGAACACCGACACCATCTTGTCTGTCATTCCAGTGTCTGAATTTCTTGGTTTCATGTACATGAAAATGGATGTTCCAAAGAAGATGGCCACCACGATAACATGGGATGTGCATGTTGAGAAGGCTTTGTATCGTCCAGAAGGGAGTTTCACAATAATTAGGAAAATTTGTATATATGAAAAGAGGATGAGGCACAAGGGAATTAGAAGCAATATGGACCCACCAACCAAACGTATGATGTTTTCTACTGAGATATCCCCACAGGATAGCTGGAGGAAGGATGGAGCTTCACAAAAGAAATGGTTAATAGTGACATGTCCGCAGAACTTTAAATGGCTTATAAAAAATATATCAAAGGAGGCTATACTACACCCAGCCATCCAAGACAAGGAAATCATCCTGGTACAAAAGACTGTATTCATAATAACATTGTAACGTAGGGGATTGCAGATAGCCACATATCGGTCATAGGCCATGAAAGCCAATAGTATGCACTCTGTCACACCCATAAAAAGTAACAAATAAATTTGAAAAATACAACCAGAATATGAAATCGTTTTTATTGACAAAACAATATTTAGTAGCATCTTGGGCACAATAATTGATGTATAACAGATGTCCAAAAAGGACAAATTAGTAAGAAATAAATACATAGGATTGTGTAAATGGTTGTCTGTTTTGATGGCCACTATAAGGAGAATGTTAATGGCCAGTGTGGTCACGTAGAAAAGTGAGAATAATTGGAACAGCCATGGTTGCATGTTGGGATTGTCTGAAAATCCAAGTAGAATGAATTGTATTATTGTACTTTGGTTCTCAGCTGCCATGGTCACACTGCCAAAAAGGCCCTAAAATAGACAATGATAGATAAGTACATACTAAAACAATGCAGAAAGGGGGTTTTCTGTCCACATACCTCTACTGTATTTTGTAAACTGGGCTTTACCTCATGTATTTACAGTCTTTCATGTGTTTGCATTGTTTTAAGTATGTATAGTATAGTATAGTATAGTATAGTATAGTATAGTATAGTATAGTATGTACTTATCTATGGTTGTCTATTTTAGGGCCTTTTTGGCTTTTTTGTAGGAATAAAGTTTATACAATTTTTATTTTATTGTCATTCCTTCATTTTCCTTTTCTCGTTTTGTTCCTTCACGCATTGGGTATCATATAGTCCCGTTTATTTTCTCCATTACCCTTTTGGGATAGATACTCCTCTATGTGTTGTTCCCAGCATTTTGGAACATAGCTTATCTGTAATACTGAAATGTTTTATTAAGATAGCAGTTAATAAAAACTGCAAAAGTTAAGAAATACCGTTCAAAACATAAAATTATATTTGTACAAGAATAAAACACCAACTCTGATTAAGGCCCCGTTCACATAGGGGCGACGCTACTTCGCACCGCGACCTCCGAGGTCGCGGTGCGAGCAGCGCGCCGCGACCTCGGAGCGGCCGCCACGGACTTCATAACATTGACGTCTATGGCAGTCGCCTCCTGGTCGCCCCAAAGAAGCTCCGGACCCTTTTTCTAAGTCGGAGCGACTTGTGTCGCTCCTATTAGAACGGGTCCGCAGCTTCCCTATGGAAGGCGACCTGCGGCGACCTGTGAGGCGACCAGGTCGCCTCACAGGTCGCCTTAGTGTGAACAGGGGCGAAAACTTGCATGCAAACTCTATTAAAAATAAAGCAAAGAAGGGGGGGCGTGGCGACCGCTGGCTAAGATGGCCGCTTAGACCTTGAGCTCCGGCGTGTACCTGTCTCATTCAATCTCCACAGCCTGCCACAGTGACGATCACTGCCTCTGTTCAGCTTTTTCGGGTGTCTGAACCACCGCTGCATCCACCGATCATGGCGAGGAGGAAGCTGGAGCCACCTGTCGTGCGCAAACTATCGGAGTTCTTCAAGCCGGCCGCCGCCGGTCTCCAACAAAATGGCGCCGGCACCTCTCCCTTGCCTCAGCGCGTCCGCCCTCTTGCGGTGGCGCGCACCGATGACGCGGCTCCTCCTGCGGCTCCCGGGCTCTCTACTCAGCCGATCCCAATGCGACCATCTCGCTCCTCGGACTCCTCACCCTCCACACCCTCCACGCAAAGCCCGGCTAAGTCCCGACCAAGGTGGGAAGAAGCCTTACCAGCTCTGGAGCTCCCGGATATGGAGGTGAGCGCTGCAGCTGGTCACACTGCCCACACTGAGGCCTATACTCCATCCCCTGACCCCTTCGCATCCCTGGTCACCACAGGAAAACCTATTTCAGATACAGCCTTGAAAGACATGATGTCTATGCTGCATACGTCCCTGCAAGCTAACATTACTGCGTCAATTGCATACTGCCAAAGAGAATTACATGGGATAGGAGATAGAGTACATACCATTGAGGAAAAAATGGGAGAGTTTACAACGTCCTACAACACCCTTGTAGACTCCCACACGGCTCAACAAACTGATCTCCACCGCATTCAGGCCAAATTGGCTGACCTTGAAGACCGCTCACGGCGGAACAACTTGAAGATTCGCGGTATCCCGGAGTCTGTTCTCCCTAACCAACTACCTACCTATGTGAGAGACCTTTTCCAGAAATCTGTCCCTGAGCTCACTAATGCGGACTTAACAATTGACAGAATCCACCGCATCCCCAAACCCTCCTTTCTCCCGCAGGAAGTTCCCCGGGATGTTCTGCTCAGGGTACATTTTTTTCAGGCAAAAGAGAAAATTCTAGAGACATTCCGACGCAAAGACCGCCTCCCAGACAACGCTACTACTCTCCAGGTACTCCCTGACTATTCCCAATATACTCTACAGGAACGGCGTAACCTAAATTCGGTGACTAAAGCCCTTAGGAATCACAAGATCATCTATAAATGGAAGTATCCAGCCAAACTTTGCATCACCTACCAAGGAACGACGTCCCAAATAACCACAATTGACCAAGGAATTAGTCTACTACGGCAATGGGGTATAGTTCCAGAGCCTCCAGACAACTCTTCAAGCAGCAGCGCCCCACCAATGCCTACTCATGTCCAACCGGATTGGCAAATCGCATCCAGATCGTCCAGATCATCTCACCGTCACAAGTGATTACCCTGCTTCTCATCCTGACGGGTACACCCGGCCCCGATGTCTCTGATGGACACTCAACACCGTGTCCGCAAACCCCGCAATCTCCGCAATACAGATTGCTCACCTGGTCCCAATGGACCAAGTTCTTTTTACATTCCCTTCCCTCTTTGTTTATCCTGTCTCATGTCTTTTGTTTTGTTTGTCCCTTTTATTTTTTCCCTCTCCACAGCTTTAGAACATGACTCTGGTTTTGCTTCCACCCGCTACGCTCACCACCGGACTTCGTCTGTTGGCCTGGTTCATCGTTGGCCTTACCTTGGCCTCCAGTCCTCTGCTGCTAACTTCATCGCCTGCATTCGACCTTCAATATCTGCCTTCTACTCAGGTACTTTTCTCCACAATGCTGCTTTCGCTCCTGTTGGGCTATGGCCTTGCCCTCATTCCCTTATTTTCTCCCCGCCCTTGATGGACATGCCTCTATGCCCCGAAAACTGCTTCACTTCACTAACCCTGGCACCTCTGTGTCCCCCTATTTATCACCATGGCTCCCTTGCACTTCATCTCACTGAACGTTAAGGGTCTCAACCACCCAGCTAAACGCTACTCCATGTGGCAGGACGCCATCTTCTCTAGGGCGGATATCCTTGCGGTCCAGGAGACGCACTTCAAGATAGGATCTACCCCCAAATGTTCCCACCAAGAATTCCCACACGTATTTCTAGCATCGTCTAACGAAAAGAAGAGGGGAGTGTTGCTAGCTGTCCGTGCCTCTGTGTCCTTCGCCTACTCCAGGGTGGTGCAGGACACGGAGGGACGGTACCTCATTGTTAACTGTACTTTGGATGGTTGTCCCTACACAATAGTAAATGTATATGTGCCTAATACGCACCAACTACGTTTTCTGCGTAAATTATATGCTAAGGTTAAAAAATTGAAGGTGGGCAAGTTGATCGTATGTGGGGACTTTAACTTGGTGTCGGACCGCGCCATGGACTCCTCCTCCAATCTTAAATCGAAGTTGCCTTCACTGGCTGCTTTAACACATGCTGAAGGACTCCATGACGTGTGGAGATACCAACACGCGGAGGAAAGAGGTTACACTTATTTCTCGCCCTGTCACAACACTTACACCAGGATCGACCTGTTCTTGGTAGACTCTGCCACCCTACCCCTAGTTGTTGACACTGACCTTTCCCCTATCACGTGGTCCGACCATGCGGCAATACACATGACCATTTCCACCGGCCCTGCGAACCCGTCCTCCTTTATTTGGCGTTGTAATAACTCCATCTTATCCGACCCGGATTCCCTTAAACATTTGCAATCGCACCTAAGAGAATTCTTTGAGACTAATGCCACCCCGGACATCAGCCCGACTACCCTCTGGAACACCCACAAGGCGTTCGTCAGGGGAATCCTCATACAGATAGGCTCTCGCCTAAAAAAGAGATACCAACAGAAGCTACAGGACCTTACTGCTGAGATTCACTCCCTGGACACTGTCAATAAAACCTCACCCTCCCCCGCTAATGCCTCCAAACTCACGTCCCTGAGATCGGATCTCCGGCGACTCCTTATTGACCGTCACGATAAAATATTAGCCCGACTGCGTTTACAGTATTACTCATCCCATAACAAGGCAGGCAAATTCCTGGCCTCTCGGCTAAGAGCCAAACGAATAAAATCCCGTATAGAATCTATTACTCACCCACGCACTGGCGAAAAATTAACCCACCCCCACAAAATTGCCGATGCCTTCGCGGACTACTATAGCTCACTTTATAACCTGCGAGATGACAAAGACACCCCCCAACCCAACGACTGTGATATACTATCATTCCTAGACCGCCTTGATCTGCGAACGCTTTCTAATGATTCCCTCACCTACCTGAACCGCCCCTTCTCAACCCAGGAATTGGCCAAGACTCTCAAAGCTCTTCCCCTCCGCAAATCCCCGGGCCCAGACGGCTTGACAAATGAATATTATCACACCATGCAAGACACTCTAATACCTCATATGCTACCCATGTTTTCCACAGCCATCCAAACCGGTAATCTCCCACCAGAAATGCTCCTAGCCAATATTACCACCCTCCCCAAACCCGGTAAACCGCCGTCCACCCCCGCAAATTTCAGGCCAATTTCGCTACTAAATACCGATGTAAAAATCTATGCCAAATTAATAGCTAATAGACTCGCAACAATCCTCCCTACGCTAGTGGGCATGGATCAGATGGGTTTTGTAAAGGGTAGACAGGCTCCAGACGCTACTAGAAGAGTGGTCAACCTGATCCACCACGCGGGGCGCTCCAGAACGCCTTCTCTGCTCCTCTCTATAGACGCAGAGAAGGCGTTCGATCGCGTCCACTGGGGGTACATGAAATTGGTGCTGCAGAGGTTCGGCTTCTCGGGCCCAATCATGTCCGCCATACTCTCCCTTTACTCTTCACCATCAGCTAAAGTCCTGTCAGCGGGAGTCCTATCTAAACCCTTTTCTATCACTAATGGTACCCGTCAAGGATGCCCCCTATCCCCCCTTATCTTTAACCTACTCATCGAACCACTAGCAGCTTCCTTTAGACAAAACTCCCTGGTCTCCGGCTTTAAAATCAACCGATCGAACCATGTCATTACACTATTCGCTGATGATGTGATTCTTAGTCTCACAAACCCTATTGTGTCCCTCCCGGCAGCCCACGACATACTACAAATTTTCAGTAGACTCTCCTATTACAAAGTCAACTTTAGTAAGTCAGTTATTCTTAATATGGGCATACACAACACAGCACGTACCCATCTACAAAACACTCTCCCTTACACATGGTCCACATCGCCGCTCCGCTACCTAGGCATTAACCATACGTTTCCCTCGACCAACTTAATCACCTCCAATGTTAAACCTCTTATTTCAACCATTTCCGCAGACATAGCCAAGCTCTCCTCAGCCGATCTTTCATGGACTGGTAGGATCGCTGCCTTTAAAATGGTATGCCTACCCAAAATTTTATACCTCTTTCGCACTCTCCCAGTCTACATTCCCCAGAAACTCATTAAGCCTCTCTCGTCGCTTCTTCGCGCTTTTGTTTGGCAGAAAAAGAGGGCCAGGTGCTCGTACACCCACACGACTCGTCACAAATCGGTTGGAGGCATTGGAATGCCTGACCTACTTGACTATCATTCTGCGGCCCATCTTACTGCCCTTCGCCAATGGTTCTCCGAACGCTCTGATCTTCCGTGGGTTCCCATAGAAAAAGCACTCTCTAATGTAAATACCCTCAGCGACCTGCTGTTAGCGGACAACTGGAAACAGGTTTCCCTTCACACGCTCCCCCTACCAACTCAGGCTCCCCTATTGTCATGGAGAATGTTATCCCCTTACCTTCCAGGCTCTGCCACACCTGTCAAAATACCAATCCCCCTTGCCTCTTTAAGTGTCCTCCTCCCTTATGTCAACCTCTCCAAATTCCACGCCGCAGGCATCACCTCCATATCACACTCTCAAACCGTTCACAACACTAGCCAGTGAATTTTCCCTCTCAACACAAGCTACCCTCGCATATAACAGCATCTCCAGCTTCCTGCGTAGATATCCCCCACCAGAGATTCTTATATCCCCTCAATTGTGGCAATTCCTCTCCAACCCCTTATGCTCCACAAAAGGTATATCCCTATTCTACAATATCATTAAACGTAAAAACACGTTCCGCAAGTCCCCGCATATGATTACCTGGGAAAGCGAACTCAAACAAACCTTCTCAGATGCTCAGTGGCAAACAGCCATCCGTACCACTTATAAAGCCTCCAAATGTGTATCCCATTGGGAACAAGCGCAAAAAGTGTTGACTCGCTGGTATTTAACCCCATACCGACTTTCTAAGATCTTCGATGCTCAAAGCCCCCTCTGCTGGCGAAACTGCGACCAGGTGGGCACAATTCTTCACATCTTCTGGCAATGTAAGGGTCTGACCAGTTTTTGGGGAAAGATCTTCGAAATCATATCTGATGTCACCGGTATTTTACGCAACACGGACCCGGCCTTAGCACTTCTCTCCCTAGGCATAGACTCCCTCCCACCTGCCATGCACACTGTTGTTACCCATATACTGGTTGCAGCCAAGACGATTATAACCAGATGTTGGAGGCAGCCGGTTGCTCCTTCACATTTAGAGGCCATTAGACAAATCAACCTCCAATTTTCTCTGGAGAAAGCTTATGCTTCTTCTGTTCTTCAAAGCTCTAAGTTCCACAAAAACTGGTCACTCTGGATGCAGAGCAAATACTTCACCCACCCTGGTTGACTGTTTCAAATTTACTCATAACGTTATGCTGTAACTTGCTGTACTTTGTTATGTCACATTCTGACAGTTCATACTTATATAACAAGAATTACCTAATTATGTTGTTCTAAGTACCACCGCACTGCAGTTGTTATACACTTGCATTGTAATGTAATGTATAGTCATTGGTAGCACCTACTGATTGTACCAAGATTACTGCAACCTTGCATACTCTGTACTTTGCACCATACCCTGTTACCCCTTTTTATTTTCTGTTTGCCCCCCCCATGTACTTTGTTATGTCTTACTTGTGTTTTGAAATTTCAATAAAAACCATTGAAAGTAAAAATAAAGCAAAGAATAATGCAAGAATTGTAAATAACTTTTAAATCAATACTTGTCTGACCTGCGAATATTCCAATAGGAAAATATAAAAAAGGAATGAGATGTTACTTAACTTATTCATTACACAAAACATTAGAGATAAACAATATACTGGATATATCAAATTACCATATACTGTACAAATCAATTTGCCGTTTGCTTTGTAAGTGGATACAATATTCCATCATGGGATGCCTAGAATATGAGTACCAAGCTTAAAGTGTATCTAAAACCAAGAACAAATATGTGATATATTGCATCTTACTAATCTATAAATGTGGTGGCTGCGTTCTTAGAAATGTTCATGCCGTAATAGGAGTAAAAATACACTTGTTGGCATGTACATTGGATTTAGAGCCCTAATATGACCATTGGCCCATTTACCATTAAAAAATCATATTACCTTACCACTTTAAGACTGAAAGGATTTGCCCCCTTAACCACTTGCCGACCGCCGCAAGTAAATATACTGCGGCGGTCAGCCCCTCACAGGCAAAGTGACGTATATAAACGTCACTAGCCTGTGAGGCTCTGGGGAGCGAACGCTCCCGCACAGTCACGGACCCCCCCGCGCGTGTGACCGGCGGAGCCGATGTCCGCCGGTTTCTCGGCGATCATCGGGGGAGAGGGAGAAAGTCAGGCGGCTTGTGTAAACAAGCCACCTGTCATTCTCCCCTGTGTAGAAACACTGATCATACGGTTCTACTATGTAGGACCGTTGATCATTGTTCCTACAGCTCAAGCCACAGCCAATCACAGTTAGAATCACGCCCCTAGGGACACACAAAGCCCCTCCCTCTCAAATAAAGTTAACCCCTTCACTGCCAGTGTAATTTTACAGTAACAGTGCATATGTATAGCACTGATTACTGTAGAAATGTCACTGGTAACCCCAAAAGTGTCAAAAATGTCAGTCAAGGGTCCGATCTGTACGCCGCAATGTCGCAGTACCGCAAAAAAAATCGCAGATCGCCGCCATTACGCGTTAAAAAAAAAAAAAAAAAAATGACAAAAATCTTTCCCTTTGTTAGTAAACGCGATAACTTTTGCGCAAACCAATCAAAATACGCTTTTTGCGATTTTTTTTTACCAAATTTATGTAGCATAAAACAAATTGGCTGAAAATGTTAAAACATTTTGATTTTTACATTTTTTTAGGGGGGGAATTTCATATAAAAAAATGTGAAAAATATTGTTATTTTTGCAAAATGGACGCTCTTATTTTGTTTATAGCGCGTGATCAAAAAATCGCACAGGTGATCAAATACCCCCAAAAGAAAGCTCTGTTTGTGGGAAAAAAGGACGTCAAATTAGTTTAGGTACAGCATCGCACGACCGCGAAATTGTCCATTAAAGTCACGCAGTGCCGAATCGCAAAATACCCCCTGGTCAGAAAGGGGGTAAAATCTTCCGGGGCTTAAGTGGTTAATGACCAGGCTCTATTTTGCGATTCGGCACTGCGTTATTTTAACGAACAATTACGCGGTCGTACGACACTGTACCCAAATAAAATTGACGTCTTTTTTTCCCCACAAACAGAGCTTTCTTTTGGTGGTATTTGATTACCTGTGCGATTTTTATTTTTTTGCGCTATAAACAAAAAAAGAGCGACAATTTTGAAAAAAAAAAAAACAATATTTTTCACATTCTGCTATATGACATTCTCAAAAAAAAAAAAAAAAATGAAAAAATCAACATTTATTAACATTTTAGGCCAATTTCACAATAAGCGTATTTTGATTGGTTTGTGCAAAAGTTATCGTGTCTACTAACTACGTCATTTTTATTGTTTTAGTTTTTTTTTACACTAGTAATGGTGGGAGCTGCGATTTTTTGAGGTACTGCGACATTGCAGCAGACAGATCGGACCCCTAACTGATATTTTTGACACTTTTGGGGGGGACCAGTGACATTACTACAGTAATCAGTGCTAAAAATATGCACTGTTACTGTAAAAAATGACACTGGCAGGGAAGGGGTTTACAGGGTAGGTGATCAAGGGGTTAAATGTGACCCTAGGGGAGTGATTCTAACTGTGAGGGGGGCGTGGCTTGTGAAATGACCATAGAGAAATGCGGTCCTATATAGAAGGATCACATGAGCTCTGTGATCATCCCGGGGAGAAGGACGGTCGGCTGTGTTTACAACAACTGACCGTCCTTCTCTCTCAGCAGGGAACGATCGCAGGTGTCAGGTGGCAATCTGAGCCACCTGACCGCTGCATATGCTTCCCCCCTGACGATCGGGGGCAGGAGCGTGCCGCCGGCGGGGCACGCTCGCCCCCCAACTGGCCCCAGGAAAACAATGTACCGGCACATTGTTTTGCCTGTACGAGCCACTCTGCCGACGTACATATACAGTGTATGGTCGGCAAGTGGTTAATTCTGTAAATGTGAGATCATTCAAGAACATGCTACAGCCTATAATTGTCATTAAAACTAGACCTGAATGCACACAGCTGAAAACTTGCTATCCTAAAAAATAAAAACATCTAGAAATGTTAATAGTTCCTTATCAGAAACCCCAAAAAATTGAATTTCTCAAGAAAAATAGGCACACTTCCCGTGCCTAGGCATTCCTTTCTGTAGCCTCCTAGAGAATTGGTAATGTCACTACCGGGCGACTTACCGTTCTCCTTTCTGGAAAGTAATCTGTGCCAGAGGACCTGCAGGGAAAGAGCTCCCTGTCTCTGCTTTATTCACTCTGCGGATCTGCTTTGGGATGCTACAGAGGCTTAGGTGGTTCTTGGTCATGGATTCAGTATCTGGGTGCAGGCTTAGGCTTAGACTGTAAGCAACCACCTCTGTAGCTCAGGGGGTATTTAACACTATGTTTTAGCAGTGACAGCAATCCCAGCTCCAATAAATGAAGATGTTACATGATGCATGTGTCACATGCCGTGCCTGCAACACTGGGAGTAAAATCAGAAAGTGGCAGCTGCCACGAGAAGCCAAGAAGGTTCCAGTGCTGGAACATGGGAGGTAAAGAAGAGTGACACAAAGTGAAGGAAACTGGTGACATTTGTGATATTTTGGATTTCCGTCACTTTCTGCCTTGGTGATAGTGATAACCAAGACAAGTGGAAAGAATGAATTTTAGTAGCAGGGAGACAAAGAGCAATAGGAACCTAATAAAGGCTTTAGCCCTCCACTCTCTCCATAACTAAAAGATGGTTTGGCTATGCATACAACAAAAGCACATTTAATCTGTTTTAATCATTTCTGTTTTTTTATTTATTCATTTTTATTGTTATTTGATTTGCCATGCAAGTGCTAAAAAGTGTTATACAGCATAACAAAATAAATATACACTATATTACCAAAAGTATTGTGACATCTGCTGTTACATGCACATTAAATTTAATGCAATCCCAGTCTTAGTCTGTAGGGGTCAATATTGAGTTGGCCCACCCTTTGCAGCTATAACAGCTTCAACTCTTCTGGGAAGGCTGTCCACAAGGTTTAGGAGTGTGTCTATGGGAATGTTTAACCATTCTTCCAGAAGCACATTTGTGAGGTCAGACACTAATGTTGGATGAGAAGGTCTGTCTCGCAGTCTGCCTTCTAATTCATCCCAAAGGTGGGTTGAGGTCAGGACTGCACAAGCCAGTCAAGTTCCTCCACTCCAAACTCGCTCATCCATGTCTTTATGGACATTGCTTTGTGCACTGGTGTGCAGTCATGTTAGAACAGGAAGGGGCCATCACCAAACTGTTACCACAAAGTTGGGAGCATAAAATTGTCTTGGTATGCTGAAGCCTTAAGAGTTCCCTTCACTGGAACTAAGAGGCCAAGCCCAACCCCTGAAAAACAACCCCACACAATAATCCCCCCTCCACCAAATGATTTGGACCAATGCACAAAACAAGGTTCATAAAGACATGGATGAGCGAGTTTGGGGTGGAGTGCCGCACAGAGTCCTGACCCTAACCCAATAGAACATCTTTGGGATGAATTAGAGCAGATCGTGCCTGAATGCGCTTCTGGAAGAATGGTCAAACATTCCCATAGGCACACTCCTAAACCTTATGGACAGCCTTCCCAGAAGAGTTGAAGCTGTTATAGCTGCAAGGGGTGGGCCAACTCAATATTGAATCCTATGCACTAAGACTGGGGTGCCATTAAAATTCATGCATGTTTAAAGACAGGTGTCTCAATACTTTTGGTAATATAGTGTATAAAGAAAATGTATATTTACACACATATCTATCTATCTATCTATCTATCTATCTATCTATCTATCTATCTATCTATCTATCTATCTATCTATCTATCTATCTATATAAATATATACAGTGGGTACAGAAAGTATTCAGACCCCCTTAAATTTTTCACTCTTTGTTATATTGCAGCCATTTGCTAAAATCATTTAGGTTCATTCTTCTTCCTCATGAATGTACACATAGCACCCCATACTGACAGAAAAACACAGAATTGTTGACATTGTTGCGGATTTATTAAAAAAGAAAAACTGAAATATCACATGGTCCTAAGTATTCAGACCCTTTGCTGTGACACTCATATATTTAACTCAGGTGCTTTCCATTTCTTCTGATCATCCTTGAGATGGTTCACCTTCATTTGAGTCCAGCTGTGTTTGATTATACTGATTGGACTTGATTAGGAAAGCCACACACCTGTCTATACAAGACCTTCCAGATCAGGGGGGCGTGGCGTACGGCGCTGGAGATGGCCGCATAGTCCTGCAGCTCCGTCGGCCACTCGAGACTACAGCCTACATTGACCCCACGGAACGACCCTCTCGCCTCTGTATACCTACTGGTGGTGTCCCGGATGGCGAAGGGCAAGAAGGGAGCCCACAAGTTTGCTCGGATGGACGGATTTCTTATATCCAGCGCCGCCGGTCCCAGGCAACATGGCGCCGGCCCGCCTCAGCAACAACGGCCTCCGCGTGAGCGATCCTGCAGCCTGCCAGGAGATGGACCTCTGCCGCTCAGGCAAGTAGCAAATCCCGATAGCGGGAATTCCTCGGGCTCCTCGACCCCGCCATCCCCGACTTTCAATAGCCCTGCCAAACAAAAACCACGCCGGGGCCCCTCTCCCCCTGAGAGTTACGGCGGTGCACACATGGACATGTCTGCTACTCCTGATCAATCCCAGACCCAGCCTGCAGCTATGGCCGATCCCTTTGCGGCCTTCCCAGAGGGAGACCAGCAGGTGTCAGCTTCCCTTTTGAAGGACATGATGAGATCCCTGTGGACCTCCTTACACGCCGACATGGTGCAGGGAATGTCTCAAACGCGGCGCGAGGTCCGCCATCTTGGGGAGCGGGTGGATGCTGTGGAGACCTCCATGGAGAAGTGCTCACTATCCTTGAACACATTGGTGGCTGCCCATAATAGCCACTCTGAGGACATCTCCTGGTTGAAGGACAAAGTTGCGGACCTGGAGGACAGGTCTCGCAGGAACAACCTGAAGCTCAGAGGTGTCCCTGAGTCGGTGCTGCCGCAAAACCTAGAAAAAATGGCCAAGACCCTTTTTACTGCGCTGGTTCCATCTCTCTCAGCAGCTGAGCTTGAGATAGACAGGATACACAGGATACCCAAGCCCGGCTTTATTGCACAGGACCTGCCTCGGGATGTATTGCTGCGTGTCCATTTTTTTCAGACTAAGGATAAAGTGCTTATGGCATCCAGGAAGTTGCAATCCATGCCGGGAGAGTACCCTCAACTTCAGATTCTTCCCGATCTGTCCAGGCACACCTTACAGAAGCGAAGGAATCTGGCCACGGTGACTAAGGCCCTCCGTAATCACCACATTCCACACAAATGGAAGCATCCGGCCTTTCTGTCAATAACGCACAATGGGTCTACAGTCACCATCTCTACCATGGAGGAAGGACTGGCTCTGTTGCGACGCTGGAATATCATCCCGGTCTCGTCCTCCCTGCCCTCTACAGCTCCTTCACCGACGCCCGTCCCCAGTGAATGGCAAGTAGCATCACGCAAACGCTCCAACTCGGCACAACGTTCGTCTGGAGGTGAGAGTGTCTTCCCACAGACTCCACTATAGTCTCAGGCCTAGGATGACCCTGATCCTCCTGGCCCCTCGTTACCTGTTGCAGGCTCCTCCTGCTTTTGGACTTTTTTTTATGGTTCGGGCTTTGCCCGTTTCGTCTGTTCCTTTCCCTTCCTCCCCTTGTTCCTGCTCCGACAGTGGACTGTTTTTTGCTTGCCTGACCACCTCGTTGGTTCCAGTGCTCCTCATCTTGCTGCACCTTGAGCTCTGTTACTTTGCTTCCACCCAGCTTGACCGTCTCCCCATGAGACACCCACCATGACCATTAAACTGCTCTCTCTGAATGTTAATGGATTGAATCACCCAGTTAAGCGCCACTCGTTGTGGACTGAACTGTGTACCAGTCGAGCTGATGTAGTTGCCCTGCAAGAGACTCATTTTAAGGCCGCCCAGCCACCGCGGTTCTCCCACAGGAACTTTCCACATCTTTTTTTTGCCAACGCTCCGGAGAAGAAGCGGGGAGTCTTGGTGGCGATTAGGGACACTGTGGCCTTCACCCTTAAGGGCCAGACCAGCGACCCAGAGGGTCGGTTCCTGATCTTGCAGGGGGACTTCAACTCTCTTCCTATGACTCTTGTGGTACTGTATGCTCCGAATAGTCATCAGAAGAGGTTTCTCTTGAGACTGCTTAGGCAGGTGACTGCTAATGTGTATGGTAATCTGGTTCTGTGTGGGGATTTTAATACGGTGGTCGACCCAGGGCTTGACACCTCGGTGCCCGCCCGGGGGCGACAATTCTCTTTGCAATCCCTCCTCCACAGGGAACATCTCTATGATGTTTGGCGGTGCCAGCATGGCTCGGAAAGGGATTTCTCCCACTACTCCCCCAGACATCGTTCCTATGCACGTATTGATATGTTTTTGACGGATCTCCCTTTACTGGGTAAGGTCTCCTCCTCGGCTGTCAGAAGCATCACATGGTCTGACCATGCGGCTGTGGAGATGGTCTTGGAGGAGGGCGGACCCAGGGAACGGACTTCCATTTGGCGATGTGACGCCAAGGTCCTTCAGGACACGAGGACGGGCAAGGTTGTGGGGGATCAACTGTCAGAGTTTTTTGACATTAATGCTCCTTCGGTTTCGGACCCCTGGTCGCTGTGGGGGGCGCACAAGGCTTTCATTCGAGGGGTGTGCATCCAACAAACAGCCAGGTTGCGTAGGGCTTACAACCAGAGGCTGACGGATCTCCTTAAGGAAATTAAGGAGTTGGAGACCATTCACAAGCGAAGCCCTACCGACACAGTGACTAGGGATCTGACCCGCAGGCGTGAGTCCCTTAGATCCCACCTTATGGAGCGTTATGATCGCCACCTAAAGAGCCTTAGACTTCGCTACTATGCTCATGCGAACAGGGCGGGTAAGGTCCTAGCTTCCCGGGTCAAACAACGGCGGGCGTCTGCCCGCATTTCCCACCTAACGCATCATGCCTCCAAAACGAAACTCACGCACCCGAAGGACATCGCAAATGAGTTTGCGAGGTTCTATGGTTCTCTCTACAACCTGTCCCAAGACTCCTCCACCGCCCAACCCAGTGCTGAGGCCATCCAGAGCTTTTTGGCTAAACTGTCCCTCCCCTCCCTATCTGAAACCCAACTTAGTACCCTTTCGGCTTCGATCACAGTACCGGAGGTGTCTAGGGTGATCCAGTCCCTTCCTATTGGTAAGTCTCCGGGCCCGGATGGATTGGGCAACGATTATTATAGACTCCACAACCATACCCTCAGCCCATTCCTTGCTCAGGTATTCAATAAAGCGATGTCGACATCCACCTTCCCGCGGGAAATGTTGGGTGCCTACATCACTACCATCCCCAAGCCAGGAAAGGATCCTAGTCTCCCAGCTAATTACAGGCCCATCTCTCTACTGAATAGCGACACCAAAATATATGCTAAGATCTTGGCCACCCGTGTACAGAACGTCCTCCCGTGCCTGATCAAAAATGATCAAATGGGGTTTATGCCTGGCAGACAGACGTCGGATGCCACCAGGCGTATTATTGACCTGGTGCATCTCGCTGAAAGTTCTCATACCCCTTCTCTGCTCCTCACATTGGACGCAGAGAAGGCGTTTGACAGAGTCAATTGGCTCTATATGCGGATGACCTTGGAGAAGTTCGGCTTCTCGGGGGGCATTTTGTCTGCTCTGTTGGCACTCTATTCCTGCCCTTCGGCACAGGTTATCACTTCGGGCGTTGCCTCGGCCCCGTTCGTCATTTCTAATGGCACCCGCCAGGGCTGTCCTCTCTCTCCAGCGATTTTCAATCTGATGATTGAGCCGCTGGCGGAGGCCATTCGTTCTGACGACGGGGTCGAGGGGTTCCGTATGGGCGACACCGTCCACAAGGTTAACCTGTTTGCGGATGATGTTGTGGTGGTCCTAACAAACCCGGTCCGGTCCCTCCCGGCGGTCCACAGGATACTGCTGGCCTTTGGGGAGATTTCCTACCATAAGGTCAATGCCTCTAAATCCCTAATACTCAACATGGGAATTGATCCGAAGGTAGCTGCCCTTCTCCAACTGAACTATCCCTACCAATGGACGGTGGATCAAATCCCATATCTAGGGGTGCGAGTTACCCCGAGTATTGCTAGACTCCTCCCTGCTAACCTAGACCCCTTGCTTAAGAAAATCAACAAAGAAATGGGGGACATGGCTAAGACTGACATTTCCTGGGGCGGTCGGATGGCCGCCTACAAGATGATGATCCTGCCACAAATACTCTACATCTTCAGGGCGATTCCCATCCCCTTCCCCAGGAAATACATGGTTGCCCTATCCTGTAGTTTACGTAACTTTATCTGGTACGGGAAGAGGGCCAGAGTCGCTACATCCCTGTTAATTCAGCCCAAGGCTTTGGGGGGCGCCAAGCTCCCGGATCTCTCGACGTATTACTGGTCCACTAGACTGGATCAACTGAGGGCTTGGTTTGACCCTGGGAACTGCTTCCCTTGGAAGTCTCTGGAGGGTCACATGGCGCCTATCAAAGACCTTCGGTTGTTGCTCCTGAGTGACCTTTGGATACGATGGCAGCTATCGGGGCTCCCCCCGACGTTGCGGGAGGCCCTACTCTCCTGGAGGAAGTTGGGGGAAACATGCGTGGGCAAAGTTGGAGTGGCTCCCCACTCCTCTTTGTCCTTGCCTGTGACTGTGTTATCCGCACACATACCCTTTCTGTCAGTGTCCCGTTTGCTTGATTTAGGCCTCTCCGAACTTTCACATTTTTATGCGAACGGTGAACTGTTGACCCCTCAGCAGCTGATGCACAACTTTAGGGTGCCCCCCTCCCTCTACCTTCCAATACTGCAGATATGTAGCTTCCTCAGGAAGCATCCCCTGCGGACCGTGGAAATCCCTATAAAAGCATGGGAGTTTTACCATTCCTCACTGAAAAAGACCAAGGGCATCTCTCTGTTTTATGACTTGCTTTTGCGCAGGCCGGATCCTCCGGTCTCTGTCTCTATGCAGAGGTGGGAGAGAGATCTTGGTGTTGCCGTCACCCCGGAACAGTGGTCCAGGGCCCTTTCCGCTACTTACCAGTACTCCCACTGTACTTCGCATTGGGAGATGATGTTGAAGATTGTTAATAGGTGGTATTACACCCCACACAGATTGTCAAAAATTTTTCCATCTGTTCCTGATCTCTGTTGGCGTGAATGTGGCCATAGAGGGACGTTGGCACATGTCCTGTGGGAATGTCCCTCGTTGACAAGTTACTGGAACAGGATCTTTAGATGTATAGCGGAATGTACGGGTATATTGGGTCCCCCCAGGAAGGAACTGGCTCTGCTGAACGTGGGTATTGAGTCCTACCCTGCCCAATACAGACAGGTCGTTACCCATATCCTTCTAGCTTCCAGGACTCTGATCCTGCGCAAATGGCGTTCTCTAGAAGTGCCTAATTTCTCTGAAGTAGTATCAACGGTCAACGGCAACTATGTGCTAGAAGAAGCGCTGGCAGTAAACTCCCTTTCCTATGGTCACTTTGTGAAGGTGTGGCGGTGCTGGAGTTACTATCCCTGAATGTACTTTGAGCGTGTGGAGGGGATGCGGGGGCCTCCCCCATGGCAAGTATGTTCCCACGGGGGGCTGTGGGGGCGGCTCTCGCTCCTCCCTATTACGGGCTCTCTTTGCATATGGGATATGCCTACTTTGTATGTTAATACTGGAATCTTGCTTTCTTTTTCTTTTTCCTCTTTTATTGCTGATGGTATAATGTATGGGTCCTTATGTCGGATTCCCTTCCCTTCTCTCCCCCCTCCCTCTTCCCCATTTACTGTTGCATTTTTGTTAATGTTGCAATGTATCTGACTGTGTTAAGGTTGGTTTCCTTGTATGATGTTGAATTTCAATAAAAAAGAACATTAAAAAAAAAAAAGACCTTCCAGATCACAATGCATGTCAGAGCAAATGAGAATCATGAGGTCAAAGGAACTGCCTGAAGAGCTCAGAGACAGAATTGTGGCAAGGCACAGATCTGGCCAAGGTTACAAAAAGATTTCTGCTGCACTTAAGGTTTCTAAGAGCACAATGGCCTCCATAATCCTCAAATGGAAGACGTTTGGGACGACCAGAACCCTTCCTACAGCTGGCCGTCCGGCCAAACTGAGCTATCGGGGGAGAAGAGCCTTGGTGAGAGAGGTAAAGAAGAACCCAAAGATCACTGTGGCTGAGCTCCAGAGATGCAGTCAGGAGATGGGAGAAAGTTGTAGAAAGTCAACCATCACTGCAGCCCTCCACCAGTCGGGGCTTTATGGCAGAGTGGCCCGACGGAAGCCTCTCCTCAGTGTAAGACACATGAAAGCCCGCATGAAGTTTGCTAAAAAACACCTGCAGGACTCCAAGATGGTGAGAAATAAGATTCTCTGGTCTGATGAGACCAAAATAGAACTTTTTGGCCTTAATTCTAAGCGGTATGTGTGGAGAAAACCAGGCACTGCTCATCACCTGTCCAATACAGTCCCAACAGTGAAGCATGGTGGTGGCAGCATCATGATGTGGGGGTGTTTTTCAGCTGCAGGGACAGGACGACTGGTTGCAATCGAGGGAAAGATGAATGCGGCCAAGTACAGGGATATCCTGGACAAAAACCTTCTCCAGAGTGCTCTGGACCTCAGACTGGGCCGAAGGTTTACCTTCCAACAAGACAATGACCCTAAGCACACAGCTAAAATAACGAAGGAGTGGCTTCACAACAACTCCGTGACTGTTCTTGAATGGCCCAGCCAGAGCCCTGACTTAAACCCAATTGAGCATCTCTGGAGAGACCTAAAAATGGCTGTCCACCAACGTTTACCATCCAACCTGACAGAACTGGAGAGGATCTGCAAGGAGGAATGGCAGAGGATGCCCAAATCCAGGTGTGAAAGACTTGTTGCATCTTTCCCAAAAAGACTCCTGGCTGTATTAGATCAAAAGGGGGCTTCTACTAAATACCGAGCAAAGGGTCTGAATACTTAGGACCATGTGATATTTCAGTTTTTCTTTTTTTAATAAATCTGCAACAATGTCAACAACTCTGTGTTTTTCTGTCAGTATGGGGTGCTATGTGTACATTCATGAGGAAGAAGAATGAACTTAAATGATTTTAGCAAATGGCTGCAATATAACAAAGAGTGAAAATTTAAGGGGGTCTGAATACTTTCCGTACCCACTGTATATATATATATATATATATATATAAAATTAGTGTTGTTGTTGCTGAGTTATCATCACTAAAAATAATTAGGTGAAAAGCAGATTCGTTGTCCTATATTTCTGTATTTAAAATATCATTATGAATTTTGAAATGTGTTAAAAGTCTGTGGACAGTGATAGAATTAACAATATTATGCTATTTTTCGCAGTTATTTAAAATGTTTCAAATAGTTCATTTTTGGCGATATTGTGAAGGTGTTTAAATTACGAATGGTCAATAAACCCTAAATTTGAGATGGTGGAATTTGGAGTTTTTGTTACAGGAATATATAAAAACTGTGTGCCTGAATAATAGGAGGCCGCAGAGCATTCCAGAGCAATGCATGCCAACCTTTTACTACACAAAAGAGACTTACCTGACTCTTAAATTATATGTGCATCTTATAAATATTGATTCAGAAATTACACTGGTTTAGAAATTGTACACAGTTATGTCTGCCAATAGATTCTCTTTTATATCTTTTAATATATACAATGTTTTTAGTCTAATTGCAAAGGACTGGGATTATGCTCTAAGGACTTTCAATGAAAAACATCCCCACAGAGTTCACAACAAATGATATCACCTAGATGAAAAAAAAATGCTATTCCATACTACCTAATCAACTACATAAATTCCAATGAAAACGGGCAAACTTTATTCTATTGATGCCAAGCAAACCATTGTCGTTTAATGGAAAAAAGAGTCCTTCTAGAAATTTTAACCACTTCAATACTGGGCACTTTCACCCCCTACCCCCTCCTGCCCAGGCCAATTTTCAGCTTTCAGCACTGTCACACTTTGAATAACAATTGCATGGTCATGCTACATTGCACCCATATTACATTTTTTGCATTTTTTTCACACAAATAGAGCTTTCTTTTGGTGGTATTTAATCACTGCTGGGTTTTGTATTTCTTACTAAAAAAGAAAAAGGACAGAACATTTTGGAAAAATATTTTTTTTTTTCTTATTTTCTGCTAGTAAATTTTGAAAATAAGTAATTTTTCTACTTTACTGATGTGCGCTGATGAGGCGGCACTGATGGGCACTGATAGGCTGAACTGATGGGCACTAAAGAGGTATCACTTATGGGCACTGATGAGGTGGCACTGATGAGGAGGTACTAATATGCTGCACTGATGGGCACTGATAGGTGGCACTAATAGGCGGCACTGATGATCACTGATAGGCGACACTGATGAGCACTGATAGGCAGCACTGATGAGCACTGAAAGGCGGTAATGGTGGGCAATGATAGGCAGCACTGATTGGTGGCACTGACGGGCACTGACAGGTGGCACTGAAAGGCACTGACGGGCAGCACTCGTGGACAGTGATGGGCAGCACAGATGAGCAGGCACTGTTTTTGATGTGGGCACTGTTTTTTAACTGTTCTGTAATCAGGGCACTGATGATCAGTGTCCTGATTACCTGACCTTGACTCCCATTTGGGGAAGAGCCACTGATTGGCTCTCCTCGCCACACACTCTGACAGTGTGAGGTGAGAAGAGCCGAATAACGCCACTTCCTCATTTACATGTGACTGGCTGGGATTGGACACAGCCGATCACATGGGTAAAGAGCCACTTCATTGGCTCTTTACCAAGATTGGGGTCGCACCGTGTCCTAGCAACATGGTGCGGCCATGATCGCAGCACTGCGTGCCCCTGCAAATATGGGATATATACTGGGATTTTTATTTATTTGTTATACTAGTAATGGCGGCCATCAGCGACTTATAGCGGGACTGAAATATTACGCTAGACATCCTGACACTAGCTTACACTTTTGACACTTTGTGGGAACCAGTGACACTAATACTGTCACTTACCTGGTCTGTGAGCTTGACGTGTAGAGGAGAGCCTCTCATACAGCTCTGTCTCGGGGGGCCACTGATAGTGTGACAGCAGCCACAGGTGCATGGCAGCGTAGGAGTGCCTATATTCAGTCCAGTAGTCCGCGTGGCAGCAGTCAGCTGAATGTGGCGGCAGGCAGGCTGGTAGTAGATGAGCTGGCACAGAACTTGGCAGACTGTAGTAAGCAGAAGAAAGCAGGAACCCGGTGAAAGCTTGCTGGACTGAGAGCTGTAGCAAGCAGAATGAGCAAGATGCAGGGTCAGATGAGCTGAGTTGGTATTGGTTGGGCAGATCAGATATAGACAGCAGATGGCAGGATGGTCGGGTCACAAACCAAGTCAGTAACATTAGATCAATCAAGCAGAGACAAGAGGCAGAAGCAAAATCCATGACAAGCTGTGGTCACGGTAGGTAGCAGACATATGTAGGTCAGGAGTCAACACAGAAATTTAGAACACACGCAGAAGCTGCAGACCAAACAGCAATGAGTTCATAGGGATGCCAGTTTAAATAGCCCGCTTGCCACCAGCATAAGTGACAGGCAGGGCCGTAGATAGGGGGGTAGGTGGGGTTGAACCCCCGCAGAGCATCAGTGTACAATATACATTGTAAAGAAAAAAACATTTTTTTACAATGTATATTGTACACTGATGCTCTGGGGGGGGGGTTAAACCCCCCTAGCCCCCTTCTCCCCAGAGCATCAGTGTACAATATACATTGTAAAATATATATATATATATATATATATATATATATATATATATTTTTTTTTTTTTTTTTGCTCGGCACCAGGCACTAATGCATTGTTATTTTAATGCTGCTGCCTGCTGTTAATCCACCTGACCACCTGGAGTGCCGCCCGGGGCTGTAGGCTTGGCTTGGGATGAGAGAGGCTCTGGCTAACAATGCTCTCGTCTGTCTGCTCCACCTACACACCTCCTCTCTAGTCCAGACTGAGACTCCAGAGACATGTCTTGACTGTACCTGTCACGGGGTAATGTGGCAGAGCCTGACGTAAGAGGAGTGGCTTACCGGGTAACTGGCGTGGCACAGGTTCACCAGAGGCACGGAGTCTAAGTGTTAACCGGTTTTCACCAGGGCTACAGATGGTGGGGATGGATTTGGCTGCTTGCTAACACCAGGTTGCGGTCCCCCGGATTCCCTGGTGGAGCCAGGATCAGGTCCAGGACCAATAGCCGGTAGCGGATAAACAGATCAGGATCAGGCAGGAGAATAGTCAGGACAAGCCAAGGTCAAGGCGGGCAGCAGGTAATCAGAATCCAAAGACAAGCCGGGTCAGGTAAACAGGAACAGCAGAATACAAACAGGCACAGGAAACAGGAGAGCTGAAGATAACACAGCAACTTCCTGTAGTGACAGCTGTGTTTAAATAGGCCAATTTGGTAGCCTCGAGCTATACTGAGGTAGCCTCTAACTATTCCAAGGTAGCCTCTGACTATTCCAAGGTAGCCTCTGACTATTCCAAAGTAGCCTTGAACTACTGCAAGGTAGCCTTGAACTACTGCAAGGTAGCCTTGAGCTATTGTAAGGTAGCCTCTAGCTATTCAAGGTGCCTCTTCATACGCGCAAGCGCATAGGCATTCACCGGTTGGCGGCGCCAGTGCGCCTGCGCAGGGTATTGATTCCCTGACATTGCCCCCCCCCCCCCTTAAGGGCAACCTCCGGGTGCCCAAAAGATTCCTTTTGTGGGAATGGTTGCAGAAAAATTTTTGGATTAATTCTTGGGCATGGAAATTCTGTACCGGTTCCCAGGAGTTCTCATCGGGGGCCTTAGCCCCTCCATTTAACCAAGTATTGTAACTGATTCCTCCGTCTTCTGCAGTCTAGGATGGCCTCCACCTCAAATTCTTCGTCCCCGTTGATGGTGACAGGAGCAGGTGGTTCCGAACTTCTACCTGGAAAGGAATCAGGTACTGCAGGTTTCAAAAGTGATACATGGAAGACCGGATGGATCTTGAGGGAATCGGGTAGAGTTAGTTCATATGATACCTCATTTAATCTCCTCTTCACCGGGAACGGGCCAATAAACTTGGGTGCCAGTTTCTTGGAAGGGCATGTCAATCGGAGGTTGGTAGTGGCTAACCATACCAGGTTGCCAGGTTGAAGAACCAACTCACCTCTCCTCCTTTTGTCAAAGGCCTCTTTATTGGTGGTCTGAGCCCTGGTCATGGCATCCTGTAACAATTTGTTGTTCTCTTTAAAGAACTCCATGATATCCCTGACTGCTGGCACTGTAGGTTCAGGAACAAAGCAGGGCAAGAAGGATGGGTGAAACCCATAGTTAGCATAGAATGGGGACTGACCTGTAGCCGAGTGTTTGGCATTATTGTATGCAAACTCCGCTGACGGTAGTAATGAGACCCAGTCATCTTGAACAAAGGTGGTAAAACATTGGATATATTGCTCGAGGGTCTGGTTGGTCCTCTCAGTCTGCCCGTTAGTCTGGGGATGGTATGCGGAGGACATTGACAACTTGATCTTCAATGAGTCACTTAAAGCTCTCCAGAAGCGAGAAGTAAATTGAACACCTCTATCCGACACAATCTCCATTGGAACCCCGTGGAGTCTTACAATCTCTTTGATGAAGACCTGCGCCATCTCGAGCGTGGAGGGTGTGCCCTTCAGTGGTATGAAATGAGCCCTTTTCGACAGATGGCCCACTACCACGAAGAAGCAGAATAACCGTCTGAAGGAGGAAGTTCCACAATGAAATCCATGGCAATCATCTTCCATGGTCTGCCGGGGACTGGTAGTGGTCTGAGCAGTCCCCATGCCTTGTTTCGGGTTGTCTTGCTTCGTGTGCAGATAGTACAGGAGGAGACATACTGCTTACAACATTTCTCTAAGTCGGGCCACCAGAACGTGCGTTGAACCAGATCTAGGGTCTTGTGGATCCCAAAATGGCCAGCCATCGGGTGGTCATGACAAAGTCCCAGGATGGACACCCGTGCAATTTCTGGAACAAAAATTTGATCTCCTCTCCATAGCAATCCATTTCTGGGTACCAGTAAAGTTCCAGGAGGATGGGGAGCATTTATTGTGGCTTGTCTCAGAGAGGTAAGAAGGTCAGACTGTAATAGCAGGAAATTACCTTTGGTCAACATGGTGTCAGGTACAAGGATTCCTTTAGAACTGTCGTACATTCGGGAGAGAGCATCGGGTTTCGTATTCTTGGAACCGGATCGGTACGTTATATGGAATAAAAACCTGGGGAAAAAAAGTGCCCATCGTGCTTGGCGAGGTCTCAAGCGTTTGGCCGTCCTCAAATACTCCAGGTTCTTATGATCAGTGTAGATAAGTATGGGATGTGCCGCCCCTTCCAACAGGTACCTCCACTCCTCCAAGGGGGTATTGATGGCAAGGAGTTCCCGGTCCCGTACATCATAGTTCCTCTCCACAGGAGAAAGTTTACGGGAGAAAAAAGCCACCGGATGGATCAGGTCCTTGAGGCCTTGACGCTGGGAGATGACTGCTCCTACTGCGATTTCCGAGGCGTCAACTTCAAGGATGTAAGGTAGGGCAGGATCCGGGTGGCTGAGGATAGGGGCCGAAGTGAACAGCTCCTTTAGAGTTGTAAATGCGACTTGAGCCTCGGGAGACCAGTGGAAACAGGTACCCTGTTTGGTGAGCAGGGTAATAGGGGCGATGGTAGAGGAAAACCCCTTGATAAATTTCCTGTAGAAATTTGCGAATCCTATGAAACGCTGAATCCCCTTCTTATCCACAGGTGCGGGCCAATCCAGGATGGCGGAGACCTTCTGAGGCTCCATTTTGACCCCTTCAGAGGAGATTACTAGACCAAGGAACTGGATACTCTGCTGTTCAAACTCGCATTTCTCAGGTTTTGCGTAGAACCTGTGTAGCCGGAGTCGGTGGAGTACTCTTTTAACGTGTTCTCGGTGCTGGGCCAGGGAGAAAGAAAAGACCAGGATATCGTCCAAGTAGACAATCACAAAGATGTCCAGATAGTCTCTGAGGACATTGTTGATGAAGTGCTGGAAGGTGGCCGGGGCATTGTAGAGCCCGAAAGGCATTACCAAGTACTCATAATGACCGAATGGGGTGCGGAATGCTGTCTTCCATTCGTCCCCCTCCCTGATATGGACCAAATTGTAGGCTCCCCGCAGGTCCAGTTTGGTAAATATAGCGGCGGTTCTTAATCTCTGGAAGAGTTCAGGAATCAAGGGTAGGGGGTACCGGTTCTTGACCATAATTTTATTTAATTCGCGGTAGTCCACACATGGCCGAAGTGAATGGTATTTTTTCTCTACAAAAAAGATCCCAGCTCCTGCCGGAGAAGTAGAGGGTCGGATGAATCCCTTCTCAAGATTCTCCGTTACATAGTCCTTTAGGGTACCCAATTCCTGTTCAGACAAAGGAAAGATACGTCCGAAAGGGATCTCGGCCCCCGGGAGTAACTCAATCGGACAATCATAGGGGCGGTGGGGGGGGGGGTAGAGTCTCGGCCCCTTGTTTACTGAAGACATCCAGATATTCATGATAGGGTAATGGGACAGAGGAATGTATCTCCTTATCAGTGTCCATACAAAGTAGTGTGCTAGGAGCACTATAGCGTACTGGCAGGCAGTGATTCTGGCAGTAAGGGGACTGGAACTTGACGTCTCCAGAAGTCCAATTTATTTGTGGGTTGTGAACTTGTAACCAGGGTAACCCCAGAATAACGGGGAACAAGGGAGAAGAGATGGCATCCAGGCACAACAACTCCTTGTGACCTTCGAGGGTGACCACAGGCAATGGAGGGGTTTCTTGAGTTACTGGCCCAGACTTGATGTGGGACCCATCCGCTAGGAAAATGGAAAGTCCTTGCGACTTGGGTCGAAGTGGGATGCCTTGTTGTGCAGCAAAGGTGAGGTCAATGAAGCAGCTGCATGCCCCGGAATCAATTATAGCGGTGACCGGGATCAGGCCTTCTGGAAGCTGGAATGAGATAGAGAGAGCCAGGTGAGTGGTATTGTTGCCAGAAACTGGGTAACTTGAGGGAGATATAGAAAGACACTTACGCATCTTCGCTGGGCATGTGCGTACAAAGTGTCCGGCTTCTCCGCAATACAGACACAGATTGTTCTGACGTCGCCGTAAGCGTTCTTCTGCCGATAAGGAGGGACGCATGAGCCCAAGTTGCATCGGCTCTGAAGTATCCGATTCAGGAGTAACCGGAGCTGTGCTGCTGGGACGGTAACCAGAGGAGAAGGTGTGGACGGGATTAGGGACCCGTGGCATCATCCAGACCGGGCAGGTCTGCTGCGTTGACCTCTCTGCCCTGCGTTCACGGAGCCGGCGGTCTATCTGTATGGCCAAGGCGATTAATGCCTCCAGGGTTTCAGGTATGCCCACTCGGGCCAGCTCATCCTTCAAACTTTCTGACAGACCCAGGCGGAACTGATGTCGCAAGGCTGCGTCGTTCCAGTGAGTGTCCGTACTCCAACGCCTAAAGTCAGTGACGTAATCTTCCACGGCTCTACGGCCTTGTTGAAGTGCGGTGAGAGCGGTTTCTGCGGTAGCAGTACGCTGCCGATCTTCATACAACTGCACCATTGCATTAAAAAAAGCCGACATGGTATCCAGCTGGTTACTGCGCTCTTCAAGCAGACAGTGAGCCCAGGACTGAGGTTCACCTTGAATCAGGGATATGATGAACCCTTCCTTGGTTGCTTCCAGGGAGAAGGTTCGGGGTTGCAGGGAGAAGTATAGCTCGCAGGCATTGCGGAAGGCTCTGAACTTGCTCCGATCCCCAGAAAACCTTTCCGGCGTAGGGACCCTTGGCTCAGGAGGCAGCATCACCACCGTTGGACCCGAGGGATGCCCAGAGGAAGCCATGGAAGCAGCAGAAACTGCAGGATCCGGAGGAGGTTAGGGACTGAACACGACCCTCCAACTGGGTATAGCCCTCCTGCGGAGACTTAACGGCTTGGGTAAGGGCTGCGAGATGCTGGCAGATGTCGTCCATAGGAGAGGCTCCTCTAGCAGGCTCAGTCATGGGCTGTGTTATACTGTCATGGGGTAATGTGGCAGAGCCTGACGTAAGAGGAGTGGCTACCGGGTAACTGGCGTGGCACAGGTTCACCAGAGGCGCAGAGTCTAAGTGTTAGCCGGTTTTCACCAGGGCCCCAGATGGTGGGTATGGATTTGGCTACTTGCTACCACCAGGTCGCGGTCCCCCGGATTCCCTGGTGGAGCCAGGATCAGGTCCAGGACCAATAGCCGGTAGCGGATAAACAGATCAGGATCAGGCAGGAGAATAGTCAGGACAAGCCAAGGTCAAGGCGGGCAGCAGGTAATCAGAATCCAAAGACAAGCCGGGTCAGGTAAACAGGAACAGCAGAATACAAACAGGCACAGGAAACAGGAGAGCTGAAGATACCACAGCAACTTCCTGTAGTAACAGCTGTGTTTAAATAGGCCAATTTGGTAGCCTCGAGCTATACTGGGGAAGCCTCTAACTATTCCAAGGTAGCCTCTGACTATTCCAAGGTAGCCTCTGACTATTCCAAAGTAGCCTTGAACTACTGCAAGGTAGCCTCAAACTACTTGAGCTATTGTAAGGTAGCCTCTAACTATTCAAGGTGCCTCTTCGTACGCGCAAGCGCATAGGCATTCACCGGTTGGCGGCGCCAGTGTGCCTGCGCAGGGTATTGATTCCCTGACAGTACCAGTCAGTACCAGCCAATTACAGAAGCTTCCAGGAGAACAGCAGCACTGAGAGCAGAGCGGGAAAGCGCAGGCAGCACCTATCTCGCCGACTGACACATATGATCGGCTCCTCCTCTCTTCGAGCTGTCACTTCCTGCCTTTGGCTGTTGCTTGGGGAAGGAGCTGCCTGAGCCTGAGTCTGAGTGCTGTTAGCTCAGCTGAGCCTGCTTGCCAGTACCACATGAAAGGATCATCCCAATTTTCTCGGAAGTGCTGTTGTGCTGTGCTGTGCTGTGCTGGAGTCTGGACCTTAACCTTAACTCCAGGAGGACAGGTCAACAATCACCAGGTGTGTCTCTCTCTGTGTGCTGTGTTCTAGATCTGAACTTCAACCATAGATCAAGTTCAGGGCTGCTAGAACAGTTGGAGTTCAGTTTTTTCTTCTGTTTTAATAAACTCTTTCATAATATCTCTTCTTACCCTCCTCTTATTTCATGCTTGCAATGCATACCTCAGTCTCAACATTAGAGTGTAAAATAGGTGTAAGGTTGATGATCTCTTACAAAACCCAACCCTGCCATTCTGAATATAAGCACAGTGGGCAGGATGGACTTTTTTTTTCTTTGCTCTTGTGTTATTTATTTAATGACAAAGATTGACTCTGAAAAAAAGGAAGGCAACCTACAAATGAACAGGCTCTCTCTCCCCATGTGTGTGCTATCTGCACATTCACATAACAGTGAGAACATTCTGAGATTTACCCTTAGCTGTATGGAGTGCTGTGCTACTACTATTAATCCCTATTTAAATGTATGCTGCTAGCCTGCTACATTGTAGTCCTGCTGAGAAAGTTGTTGACCCTTTCCATGCGATGTCAGGCCTACTGGTCTTAGCTTAAAGTGGTAGTAAACCACAAAAAATCTTCTCCCAGAAAGTGAATGGCATAATGTGCTAATATGCATCACATACATTATTATTATTACATTATTTTTATTATCACTTTGTTTTTGCGCAACTTATTTGTTACATATTTGAATGTATTCTGTGTTAATTATCTCACAGCAGAGCAGAGTCGCTGCTTATATCACCAATTAGCTGTGGTTTTAATAATGATGTTTTCCAAGCGCAGTTTCAATTTTTGGATTTTATGTGTGTGTGTGTGTCTTTTTCCCTTGTGTGCTCGTCAGGCTAAAACTGCAGTGCAGAATTTCTTCCTGTCATTGATTCATACTATGACTAGGTATCTGAGATTGTGGGAACTGCTTGCAAAGTTTGTTGATTGAGGTGCTGGGTGCTGAGTCTTCTATAATTGCTGTTGTGTTAGTCTGTTAGGCCCTTACTGTAGCAATTTGGGATTGTGGGCAGAATATCCCTGTGATTCCACCCGCCGCCACACCCAGATTCTAATCCAAATCACATGACAATGCTGGCAAAACGCAGCACGTGTGTTTGTGTTCTATTAATTTTTAGTGACACCAAAATGTGGTGTGGTTTTGCTGTGATTGTTGAGCAATTTATCACACAAGGATCCAAAACCACACCATGTTTTGGTGCCACTAAAAATGAAAGGAACACAAACACACGTGCTGCGTTTTGCCAGCATTGCAGTGTGATTTGGAATTGCAGGCAGAATCACGGGAATACTGCCAGCCCCTGATCCCAAATTACTACATGTGAACAGGGCCTTAATGACATCGACTAAGGCTGCGCTGAGTCTTCCATTGCTGTTGTGATACTGTTATGTTTCCCAGGTGCACCGCATTATAATGTCTCTTAGACCCGCTCCCACTCTTATGTTTTGCCACATCCACTTTTTTGCTGTGCCCCGCTAAGCGCACCGCAAGTCACTTCCTCCCTGTCATGTCCCTCATTCTCGGAAGCTCGGAAGTTGTGAAGTATGTTCTGTATGTATGAACAATGCACAGTGCCGCTTCTCTTGTCTGGTATGCCAGGTTAACAAAAAGATCAGTGAGTGCTTCCTTCCACAAAATAGTACCCTTTGCATCTGCCCAGTAAGATTGGCTATTACATTGCACCACCCTGTGGGCAGTCCAATGGCTGAGGGCACTGTACACTGTGTTTTGGTGAGGGGGGGTACACAATAGCAAAGCTAGGGGGGGATCGCTATACTAACACAGTGAGTTTTAGTACTGTGATTTATCAGTTTTTTTCCTTGAGCCTGTACCCAGCTTTAGGCTGGACAATAGCCAACCAAACTAGGCAATGTTCATAAGAACTGGAAGAAGGCAAAACTGAAATCAGGCTCAATTTTCAAGAGGATCTGGGAAAATAAAATTAAGAATGTGATTGTTTTTTTAAATTTTTTTTAAAAAGACTTTTACTTAATACCTACTGCTGAACCCCCTCCCCCGAACAAAAATGTATCTACGGCCCTGTGCTGTAAGTATTTCATGGATCAGTGTCAAGCCAAGCACTAGCTTCTTGTGGGGTGTCAAACAACTTGACAATGCCTTTGTGATAAAGCATGATGTATTGGAATCCTTTGATCCTCAGCCTCCTCTTGATATCATTATATGAGCGCCATCTCCTTTTGGTTTCTGCAGAGAAATCTGGGATCAGCATGATCTTTCCATTCTCAAATTTAAGTTCCTGGTGTTTCCTAGCTTAAGAAAGAATCATGTCCCTGTCCCTGTAGTTTAGGAACCTGAAAAGAAAGGGCCACGGTTGGGCACTTGGAGGGCGATTTCCAGCAGGGCACATGGTGGGCTCTTTCTACCACATACATTGTGGGAAGGTCATCTAGGGCTAGGAGTTTGTTTAAAGAAATTTACCACGAAAATGACAGGTTTGGTTAGTTCCACTGCCCGTACATTATTTCTACGCTGCCTGTCATCAGCATCATCAGCCCTGTTTTGGAGTGCTCTTACCAGGTCTTGCAACTCTGATAGTTGTGTCCCATGGGAGTGTGTGGTATCCTCCACTTCAGAAATGCGGTAGTCAGCCTGCCCCAGATCTTATCCAAATCATGTCTGATGAAGGTGCACTCTGTTGCCAGGTGGTCAATGCGAACCATCAATGCGCCCTACAGGCATCTATGGCCTCCAGAAAAGGTTTAGTGAAGGTCCTGCATCGTCATCGGCCACTGAGGGCTTTGATGGAGGGGCCCCGGGGTCCTAGGCAGATGCAGCCTCTGTAGCTTCCATGCTGGCGGTTGGTGTTTGGCCGCGTGGAGAGACCAGCGCTGGAGGTAAGATAGTGGAGGCAGGGCCTGAGCTCCGTCCACGTGTTTAGCGGTTTGTCCGCTGCTCTAACTACACCTTCCCTTACTGATTGATAGCTCCGGCAGGCATCCCCAAAGTGTCAGGAGGGTATTCCGCTGTGAGAGGCTCTAGAGAACCAGATGGGAAAGCACCACTAACTGGATTAAAGCCGGAGAATAATGGAGCTCCGGAGAGATACGACCAGCCTCGTTGACATCCGGTCACGCCCCCTCAACTGGAGCTTTGTATACGCTATTTATATACAGTACATATTGAATGGATGATAGCAGCGGTTTGAAATCATTCCTCTTACCTCATGTATGACATCTTGGATTTTCCCATATGTGCAATTTGACTCCCTGTAATAGGGGTCAATTAAATCTGGTGAGTGTATAGTGTGTCTGAATGCTGTTGGAGAGGAAATTTTCTTATACTCACTGAGGACACTATTTTCATGTGGGATTATATATATGGACTTCACAATTTTTGTGTATTTTTTTATCATTTAAGTGAAGATGTATTTATTTATTTGTTTATTCACTATTGTTTATTCACTATGGTGATATGTATTTTATGATGTAAGAGCACGGTTTATTTTCATAATTTTATCTATTAAATTGACTTTGTTATACAATATTACACTATACGGAGTATCCTTTTGTTTCCTACTCCTGCCAGTGGATTCTAACATTGTGCGGGAGTCTGGATTATAGTAAGCCTGTATCTGTTACTGAGGCTTCAGTACACCATATTGCTTTGCCATCTGGAGATTATGGAGGAGTACCTTATAGCCTTTGGTGCTGGCTCTGTTATTGTAAAGAAGCTCAATCAGATCACTCTTATATAAGAGGTCACACATTTTCCAGTAAGCGTAGCATGAGTTTGGTTGGTGACACCGTACCTATCCTGTGTTTTCCATGTGGGACTTTTCATCCTGATTAACCATCTTGCAACCCTTCTAGTTTTGGACTTTTTAATTGCTTTTTCTCCTCCTCTGGGGTCACAATAATACTTGTTTGTCTATACACTATTTCACCTGGAATATTGCATCCTTTAAATGAGTTGTCACTTAGCTCATTATCTATGACCCAGTTTGTATATTTGATGCGTTATGCGCTGCACTTTTTTTTGTTGTTTATTTATGTGCCTGGTATCAGAGGTATAGTGTTCAGCAGCTTTTGTTTATTAACCACAAGCGCATATATTCTCTTTTGGTTAGACAAAAAAAAATGTTACATTTTTTTTGGCACCCATGGGTGCCACATCCTCCGGACTAAAGAAGGGAGGAACCTTCCGGCTTGTTATCCACGCTCATTTCAAGAGCCTGCACCTCTGATGGTATAGGGCTGTATTAGTGCATATGGAATGGGCAGCTTGCACATATGGAAAGGCACCATCAATGCTGAAAGATATATCCAGGTTTTAGGCTCCATTCACACCTGAGCGTATTTTTTTCAGGCGTTTTTTGGGGCTTTTTTCATGTGTTTTTTCAGGCGTTTTTCAGGAGTTTTTTTTTGGGGGGCTTTTTTCATGTGGTTTTTCAGGCTTTTTTTTTGCCTGAAGTTCACCACAGGCATCTCCCCCCAAGCACTTGGTATCATCATCCCTGAGACCTGCTCTGCTATCATCAAGGTCTTGCAGAAGGACTATATCAAGGTATGTTTTATTTTTTACATTACATTACATGTATTAGTCATCTCACCCGAATTATGATGTTTTTGGATGTACAGCAATTTACACAGGCCATTATTTTGTAACTACCCTCTGTCCGCATGCACATAGTAGTAAAGATGTAGATTATCTTAACCATTTGTAAAATTACCCACTAACCACCCCACCATTCTCTCCTATGTGTCCCTAAACGCATTGCCTGTTAACAGTATTTTGAATCTGTGTCATTTTATAACTTTACCTCAAACAATTATTCCTTGGCCAATGTTTTAGTACCTAGTTTATGATTTATCTTAAACACATCAGTCCATCCATTCCCACCTATGATTGTGTATATTTATGTAATGATGTTAAAACCTTCACTGACCACAAGCCTTTATTGATGTATAAATGCATAGTTTTACTTACCCATCCCCCCACCCACATGCTAAATCTAAAAGTCAGCATATACCAAAGCTCTAGCTCAGAGGTCTTCAAACTATGGCCCTCCAGTTGTTCATGAACTACAATTCCCATCATGCCTAGTCATGTCTGTGAATGTCAGAGAATTACAAGGCCTCATGGGATGTGTAGTTCTGCAACATCTGGAGGGCCGTAGTTTGAGAATCTCTGCTCTAGCTGGTGAGTATACAATATAATAACATTAGGAGGTGTAAAATAAATGTATGTAGATGTTACATCCCCAAATCCAAACGATTGCCTTCCTGTTGTTTATATTTTATCAAAGTTGCATAAGCATTTAACAGACAACTGTGTGTGTAATTAATAATGTGATGTGCTCAAGCACTAAATCTTGTTTTTTTGTTTCCCCCACAGTTTCCTTCAAACGCAGAGCAATGGCTGGAGATTTCTGCTCAATTTCTGGAAAAGTGGAATTTTCCCAATTGTGGGGGTGCTATAGATGGGAAGCACGTCCGCATTGTCCCCCCTCTGAATTCCGGCGCATTTTTTTATAATTATAAAGGATTTTTTAGTATAGTCATGCTAGCCATAGTTAATGCAAACTATGAGTTTATTTTTTTGGACATTGGCAAAAATGACCGCAATTCGGATGGGGGAGTTATTGAGCAGACGGAGTTCGCTCGTCGTCTTCATAACGGCACTCTGAACTTGCCATCCAGGGAGCAAACCGTTGAGGGCATGAGCTTTGTTTTTATAGCAGATGATGCTTTTGCGCTTGGGGAGCATCTTATGAAGCCCTACCCTCAGAGGAACCTCACCCCCGGGCAAAGGATCTACAACTACCGGTTGTCCAGAGCTCGCAGAGTTGTTGAGAATGCCTTCGGGATAATGGCCAACCGGTTCCGGATATTCCTGACGTCCATACACCTGGCACTCTACAAAGTAGATAACGTGGTCCTCTGTTGATGCATTTTACACAACTTTCTACGCAGGAATGCAGAAAACTATCTTATGCAGCAACTGGATACTGACCCTGCTATGCCAGGTACAAGTGGAGAGGCACAACCTCATGAGCAAATGGAGTCCATGACCTCAATGCAAGTTGGACGTTCAGGATTGGCATCACAAAGGGCCCGTCAGATCCACCAGGAATATCTGGAATATTTTGTGGGGAGAGGAGCTGTGTCCTGGCAGCAATCACTGCCACACACCCATTAATGTTCTAAAATATTTTACACACAAGATAAATGTCAGAGATATAAGATTTTTCTACACATTAAACCATTTGGGCACATATGCCAAACATAATTTTTTGGGTTAATCATGTGTTATATATGTGTGACTTTGGAAGGGTTAATACATTCATCAGTGTGTTTCTTTACTGTAGTCTCTCCCCAGCTTATCCAAAGTGATGATGGCCATGTGTTATTTTTTATCCAGTGGTGTAAATACAAGGGCCTTCTGCACCCCATTACATTTCCACAAACCCTGTCACATTGAGAACTAGGTCACACCCAAGGTTCATCTAATGTCACCTTACATTGGTGGTCATTGTCCAGAAGGTGCCCATACTATATATTTCATATAATACCTTAGGGTATTAACAACGTACCTACACCTGTAATGTTGTGTTCATTTATGACATCCTTCTCACTGCCCACCAATGTTAGGATATGTCAGTGTTATGTGAAACTTGATCATTGTTGATCTCAAAGTGTTATATATAGGTAATGTAAAGTGAACTAGAGCAACGAACCAGCAATACACTATAGATTACACCGATCTCCCTTCACTGATTGCTACTGGCAATATCAATGCCATATTGAATCCTAGGACTGCTAGTACCTTGAGTGTTGAGTCACACTTATGCGATGCGGGAAGTCTGCGACTTTGCAGCCTTCCTGCATCGCATAAGGGTGACCCGCCACTTACTTTTTGCACAGGATTGTATTCCACAAGTGTGAAGCACTGTGCGATCCAATCCAGATACATCAGAAATAAAGGGTCATGTGCGACTTGTGTGCGGGTTCAGTGCGAATGTAGCCATACAAAGTGTATGGCTCAATTCACACTGCACATCTGATGGCATGTAATATCGGAGCGCACTGCTCCTTTATTACATGCGATCAGATGTTCAAGGCAAAATCAGCTATACAGTTTGCATGGCTAAATTCGCACTGCACTCGCACAAAAGTCGCACATGATGCATTTATTCAGCCGCATCAGGATAGGATCGCACAGTCGTTCACACTTGTGTGATCCGATCCTGTGTGAAATGTCAGATCGCACTGTGATATGCGTTAAAACTGGGGGGGTCTTTAACATTTCATTGACACCTCCAGCAACTCGCATATGGCAGTGTCAAAACTGCTTTCATTAACATGTAAATATGTGAATAGGACAGCCATCATACATTCAGTGCTTCTTTACACAGCTTTAGACCTGGACCCCCCAACGAAAGTCAAATAAAGAATCGAACACACATTGTTGAATGTAAAAATGTTTTAGTAACAAACATTCACAGGGTTAGGGTTAGGGTGTTGTAAAGTGCTTTTCCCAAACCTGGGTACACCCTTAACAGCTGAGTGCAATAAATATGCCATAAAAGACAATACAAAATGGGTAAAATCTGGAACATCCCAATAAAAACATTTAAAACGTAGTAAAAGTTTTTTTTTAAATTTGCCAGTCATGTCCACGAAGTTTCGCATTTTATTCTGTAGAGCTGTTGCAGTCTCCTTAATTTTTTCAAGGTCTGAGCAGCATTGTAGAGCCTCAGTGGTCAATTTTGCAAGAGTGCAACTATGTAAAACATGATCTGTAAAAAAAAAATAAAACAGAGTCAATGTGAATCACCTACATGAGGTCATAAAATAGAAACATTTGGTGTCCAGTTTATCTTAAATTACTCTCGAGTTAATAACTACCCTGTTCTTAGGCTCTTTTGCCCTAGGCTCTTCTTCTTCCTCCTGTCCTCCTCCGATGCTGTTGCTGATGATTCTGCCGGTCTCCGGAGCTTACTATATATTCATTAGGGGGTGTGAACGCATGATGACATCATTGTGAGGGCATGGTCGTAATGTATATATATTAAGCTGCAGAGACCAGAGACGGGCAGAATCCATGGCAACAGCATCGGAGGAGGACAGGAGGAAGAAGAAGAGCCTAGGGCAAAAGAGCAGACAACATAAGAGCAGAAGATTGGACAGCAGAAGAGTGGAGAGGAGAAGATCCAAAGAGCAGAGTGGAGAAGACCGGATGAAGATATTTAAGAACCTTTTAAGAACCGTCTCCTGGCGTTATTCACATACACTTCATTTTATGTGGTTAATGTGTAGGGGTACTATGTACACCATACCCATTCACATAGGGAGTGGGGTCTGGGGGCCACCCTTTGTTAAAGGTTGCTTCCAAAGTCCTAGGAATCCCCTGGCCGCATGACCCCCCAAAACCACCAGACAGGGTTGTGGGGATGAGGCCCTTGTCCTCCTCAACATGGGAGCAAGGTGCTTTTGGGTGTGGGGTGCAGAGCTCCCCCTGGCCCAAAGCAACAAAACCCCCCCATGTTGAGGGCATGTGTCCTGCTGTGGTCCAGGGGGGGTTTGGTCCGCTTGCTCGTCCCCTTTCCTGGTCTGCCAAGCTGTATGCTTGGATAAGGGTCTGGTATGTATTTTGGGGGTAACCCACGCCGTCTTTTTGGTGTGGGCCTACCCTCAAACTCAATACCACACACAAAGGGCCTGCTTGGGAACTTGGGGGGGGACACCCACGGCGGGTTATCCAATTTTTCTGTGTAGTTCCCCCTCAATAATCTTCACAGCGCAAGTGGCCCCGCAAGTCAGATCATCCTGATCCGACTTACGGTGCGACTTCCATTCAAATAAAGAGGCTCCCATAGGGAACTAGTGTTTACAAATGGAGGCTGAAAATAACGCTGATAAAAGCAACATGGCAAAAAGTGTGATTACGCAAATTCTCCAAAATAATGAAAACAGGTATTTACAGCTGCTTTTCTGGCGTTAAACAAAGCTTTGTCACATCTTTTAGCTCATGCCCCGTGTGCAAGGGGCCTAGAAACCTGCAAACGTCAAAAACATATGTTTTATGTAAAATGTCAATCAGGTGCACAAAACAATTTAATCATGTGTGTAATATATAATCATATAGTCACAAATCAACACAAAAAAAGATAAATAATGACGAATTTACACTATATGATTATATAATGGACACATATTTTCAAAGCTTGCCACACCTGATTTACATTATTGAACAAACAGGTCGTTCCTTTGAAGCATTACATCAAATACAGCAAATGACAAATACACTTTAAAAGTCATTATTAAAAAACCTACGTGGGCACACAACTGGCTCTCCGACACTTGGTCCATGATCCTCAACATTTGCAGATGTGCCAGCAAGGCTGCTTGGCAAGTTGCCATGAGATTTTTCTTCGGATGTATGAACATCCCATCCGGCTGGAGATGACACATCCTCGCATGAGGGAACATCTGCAATGTAAATTTGTAAGGGAATACAAGAATATAAGGTTAAACAATCATTGCAAATACACATATTTCTATTATCCCACTACCCAAAAATCTGTGCCTACCAACCTTCATGTTGCTCTGGTGGCTGCACACTTCTTGGCTCCACCATTATGCACTCTGGAAGAATGTCTTCATCTACATAATACAAAAAAGTTGCCATATCATAAAAGTCACAAGAGGTACATTTGTTAGGACATGGTGCCCTGCTTGATAGCTATTTTATGAACAAATATTAAGACATGTACATGGTTATCTCATAAAAATATGGTACATTAATGTTTGACTGCGCATAGGAACCAATTACCTTTTGGAGAATGTGTGCCAGCATCTGGGCCCATGTCCTCTGCTTCTTCCTCCACTGTAGATGGAGCTGCCAAACCTCTCCTCCTCCTTTCCCATTCTTTGGCTTTTAATTTTCTTTTTTCTCCTATTTCAAGGTTAGAATAATAATATGTGAATAATAGGAATGTTTGCAGAGAAAATTTGTGCCAAAAAAGAACATTCGTTGCAATACAATACATATATTTTTAACTATGGCTTCCTGTCTTTTAATGTAATATACTAAAAAATCAACAATAGATCGATCTAATCACGACATGACCAATAAAATGAGTAATAGTACTTTTTATATAGAAATTATAATCTAGACATGTTAATACAACATACACCAAATTTAAACAAAACATATTGCATGATAAAATAAATAACTTACTTTTTTTCAGAATACGATGTATTTGCCCAAGCTGATCTTGCTCACGATGTTTTAGATCAGACCATCGTTTCCTGATTTGGTCTTTGGATCGCTCCACACCGTACTTTTTCTTTAAACAGGCCACCACCTTGTCCATAATGCGGTCTTTCCTGGCATTGGGCCTCTCATAATTTTCCAACTTGCCATCATAGTCCATCCTTTCTAGTATTCCAACCATCTCCACCATTTCCCCCTTGGTCATGGGTGTAGCTTTGGTTTTTTTGGTGGCCCAACCACTTCGGACCACACTAGTTGAACTCTCAGATCTTTGAGACATGTTTCTTGCCAAAGATTGTTCCACCACCTCAGGTGTGTGTGTATCGCATGTAGGCCTGATCTTCGGCACGTACACACCCCTGCACAAGCCCGCCACTGGAGGAGGAGTTGACGCATGCGCTGTATTTAAAGGACGCCAGATCTTTCGGTCGACGATTCGCTAGCGGACATATGGTTGGTTGGAGCACGAGCGATCGGCGAATCACGACTCTTCCCCGCAAACAAAGGTACGACTATTTGATTAGAAAGTGTGTGTTTTGGGCCCTATACAGCTTTTATTGGGAATATCTTTATTATGTCACAAAATACATGCTATTTTTTGTGTTGTGTTGTGTCTTGCAGGCATATACTGTACTGCATTATGGTGGACACTTTCACCAGCCATGAATTTTTGCTCCAGTTCATTGAGGAGTACAGGCAACTGCCCTGTTTGTGGCAAGTAAAATCTGCAGCCTACAAAAAAAAGCATCTAAAAGAAGAGGCCTATCAACATCTAGTGGCCTTGTACAAGCCCATATATCCGAGGGCAGATATACAATACATAAAAAAATAAATAAATAGCATTAGGACTGCCTACAGACGGGAGGTGAAAAAAATTGAGGACGCCACAAAGTCTGGAGCTGCTGCAGATGATGTCCCTGTACCACGGCTGTGGTACTTTGAAAACCTGCGATTCCTGGCAGACACGGAGGAATCCAGGCCATCCATTTCAACACTGCCTTCTACTTTGGCAGAGGCCTCAGTTGATCCCAGCCAGGAGGAAGATATCCTGGAGGAGAGTTTGACTCAGGTATGGCATTTCACAATATATTGTCTGCTAAAAATGTAATCATGTAACAAAATTATAAGCAAAACCATAATTGACCCTTTATGTAAAGGGGCGCAGGCCAAGGGGGGTCGCAAAAACATTGGCATTGTTTTAGGGATTTTTTCAAAATCCACTCAGCCTGCACACCCCAGAACCCCCAGTTTGCATGCGGATTCATGCAGGTTTACAACATTGAGAGCTGCTTCATGCAGGTGTAAAACATTGAGAGCTGCTTCATGCAGGTGTAAAACATTGAGAGCTGCTTCATGCAGGTGTAAAACATTGAGAGCAGCTGAGCCAACAGACCAGGAGACTGAGACTGCCTCTCACTGCATCCCCAGCACACCTCCGATCTTAACAAACACTGCTGTAGCCTCAGCATTCCTCCGGCTCAACCTTTTTTTTTAATAAACTAACAAACTAACAGCTCCTGCAAATGATCCATCCATCCTTGCTTCCATGTCTCTGGTCTCTCACTCCGGGTCAGCAAGGCAGGTGGCTTCCTTATTCCTGTTTACCTGCACCGCTTCACCCTCAATGCCCCACATCAAGCCCTCTGCAAGTTCAGGCCCCTCTCTTTCTGCAACCCCCCTCCTCTCTCTCTCACACCCCCCTCTTTCTCTCCCTCTCTCTATCTCTCACTCCTCTCTTTCTTGTTGTTCACACCTGAGACAATGATTGCCCACTAGAGAGCTGTACACTGGGCAAACATGGGACAAATGAGAAACTTTTAATGCCCTTTTAGATTTTTTTGGGTGGTTAAATTTTTACATTGATCTTGGGGGGGGGGGGTTGTTGTTGCCAAATACAGCTCCTCAACAAGGGCACTGGAGACCCTAGATACGCCACTGTATGTAAAGTCTGCTATTTGTTCACAATAATATAACAAACATGCATTTTTATATACACTATAACATTCTAATCAATTGTTCATTTCATCAACAGGGAAGTATCACTGAGGAGGAGGCAGGTTGCAGCCAGGAGGCTGTGGAGCCCTCGGTATTATTTCCACCTCCTGCCAAACGCAGACAAAAAAGGAAACACGTGGATGAGATCACCATCCAGTTCATAAGCGAGGCCACCATAGCCCTCCGTAGGAAACCTGAAGCACATGAGTCCTTCGGGAATTTAACGGGCAAAACTTTAGGGCAAGTGGACCTACTGCAGCGCCAATATGCCCAAAAAATAATATTGGATGTGCTGCACAAGGCCGAAAGGGGCTGCCTTACGGAGCACAGCCACACGTGCGATGAGCACTCGTGCCCTCCACCTCCACCTCCACAACACCAGCCACCACCTCGCCAAATGCCACATGGCAGTCAGTGGCAATATGGGCAACATGATGCCAACATGCCCTCATGGCAGCCTGACTATACTTATAGTCAATTATAATTTTTGTACCCTGTTATTTATTTTACCCCTGTTTCTCATTTTATAAGTTAATTTAGTCCAAATGGACCTTTTTTATGTTTATTTTTATAATACGGAAAGTATTAATGTATTAATGTTTTCTGTTTGTTTTTTCTGATTTAAAAAAATAAATAAGATTGCAATTAAAAAACGGCGTATCTTAATTTGTTAACATGTTGAATATTGTGCATAACCAGCAAAATATATTTTATACATTAATTCATAAAAGAATAAAGGGACATATCAATAGTTAGATCTTTGCAGTCAAAATACAAAGATGGGTTGGTGTAATTCTCGCGCTGTCTCTCTAGTGTTTAAGAATATTGCCTTTAATGCTGCTGGTACTAAGATTGGTAACCTACACAATACAGATAATCAAGATTGGGGGGAGTACCGCGCTTTAAAGTGCTTAATGTGTAATTAAATCATATTAATATGTGCAAAAACTGCCTAAGTGCTTTTCTATATAATTCATCAAAATACGTATTACAATGTGACAATATACAATCACCAGTTCTATTCCATAAAATTATTCCGTAAAAGTACTCATAAAACTTAAATATTCTAAAATCACAATGCATATAAAATATGGGTGGTACAAGATAAAATATATAGTGCTTAAATATATGTCTCTTAAACTCAAATTATTCCAGTGCTCTTAAATAGGTGATATTAAAATATAAAGTGCTGAAGTGTCCTTTTAAATAAATCTTTCAATCTGTGGTGAACAACAAAAATTCTTCTCCAAATTGCCACATGCAGGTGCTCTTTTGTGCGGTGCCCACTAGGTGTCCTAAGCGCTCACCTCAATGCTCTTAATATAAAGCCTTAAGCTGTATGTTTCCATATGCCGCTCCTTCCTCCTTATCGGCTTGCGGGTACCATACTATATACCAATTATATCCTCCCTTGTGTATATAGCCATATACCAGGGATATAGACGATCCTTGAGATCTCCAAAAAATCAAAACGGGCCACAATAGTGAAGTACGTTCTTAAATTTTAATCCAAATAAAGTAGAGTAACACTCACAAGTTTTTCCGTCTTGTTCAGAGCATAACAAACAGACTATGCCGATACGTCACTTCCGGTTTTAAGAACGTACTTCACTATTGTGGCCCGTTTAGATTTTTTGGAGATCTCAAGGATCGTCTATATCCCTGGTATATGGCTATATACACAAGGGAGGATATAATTGGTATATAGTATGGTACCCGCAAGCCGATAAGGAGGAAGGAGCGGCATATGGAAACATACAGCTTAAGGCTTTATATTAAGAGCATTGAGGTGAGCGCTTAGGACACCTAGTGGGCACCGCACAAAAGAGCACCTGCATGTGGCAATTTGGAGAAGAATTTTTGTTGTTCACCACAGATTGAAAGATTTATTTAAAAGGACACTTCAGCACTTTATATTTTAATATCACCTATTTAAGAGCACTGGAATAATTTGAGTTTAAGAGACATATATTTAAGCACTATATATTTTATCTTGTACCACCCATATTTTATATGCATTGTGATTTTAGAATATTTAAGTTTTATGAGTACTTTTACGGAATAATTTTATGGAATAGAACTGGTGATTGTATATTGTCACATTGTAATATGTATTTTGATGAATTATATAGAAAAGCACTTAGGCAGTTTTTGCACATATTAATATGATTTAATTACACATTAAGCACTTTAACCACTTAAGCCCCGGAGGATTTTGCTGCTAAACGACCAGGGGGTATTTTGCGATTCAGCACTGCGTGACTGTAACGGACAATTGCGCGGTCGTGCGACGCTGTACCTAAACGAATTTGACGTCCTTTTTTTCCCACAAACAGAGCTTTCTTTTGGTGGTATTTGATCACCTGTGCGATTTTTTGATCACGCGCTATAAACAGAAAAAGAGCGTCAATTTTGCAAAAATAACAATATTTTTCACATTTTTTTATATGAAATTCCCCCAAAAAAAAATGTAAAAATCAACATTTTTTAACATTTTCGGCCAATTTGTTTTATCCTACCTATGTTTGGTAAAAAAAATCGCAAAAAGCGTATTTTGATTGGTTTGCGCAAAAGTTATTGCGTTTACTAACAAAGGGAAAGATTTTTGTCATTTTTGTTGTTTTTTTTTTTTAACGCATAATGGCGGCGATCTGCGATTTTTTTTGCGGTACTGCGACATTGCGGCGGACAGATCGGACCCTTGACTGACATTTTTGACACTTTTGGGGTTACCAGTGACATTTCTACAGTAATCAGTGCTATACATATGCACTGTTACTGTAAAAATACACTGGCAGTGAAGGGGTTAACTTTTTTTTAAAGGGCGGGGCTATGTGTGTCCCTAGGGGCGTGCTTTCTACTGTGATTGGCTGTGGCTTGAGCTGTAAGGACACTGATCAACGGATCTACATAGTAGATTCCGTTTGATCAGTGTTTTTACACTGAGGAGAATGACAGGTGGCTTGTTTACACAAGCTGCCTGACATTCTCCCTCTCCCCCGACGATCGCCGAGTGACCGGCGGACATCGGGTCCACCGGTCACACGCGCGGGGGGGTCCGTGACCGCGCGGGAGCGGGAGCTCGCCTCCGCGGGCGCGCGCTCGCTCCCCAAACCCTCCCAGGCTAGTGACGTTAATTAACGTCACTCTGCCTGGCCGGGGCTGACCGCCGCAGTAAATTTACTTGCGGCGGTCGGCAAGCGGTTAAAGCGCGGTACTCACCCCAAAATACAAAGATAATGGGGAAGAGTTAAAATTATTAAAATCTAAAATTTGATACAACAGATAGAATAGACAAACATTATCTTCATCATAACAGAACACATGCCTTTTTATTTGTAAAGTATTGAATTATGAGCAGCATCTTCCTTCTTCTCACATTTATCAAGATGAGCATGTGCTCCGCATTTCACATATTTTTTTGGACTGCCGCGAGTCGAAAGTTCTTTCTGGAAAAAATGTTGAGTTTACTTGAGAATATTCTTCCGGGACGTTATTTGGTTCTGATCATGCGTGTTGGGATTTGTAGCTGTGTGTCGGCTGAATTCTGTACTGACTGGCGAACAATCGTCCGTTCTGGTGTCGGCATACAAAAATTTTAATGCTTGCACGACAGATTCTGTTCGGCCGAAAGTGCGCTGTCGGGTGTCGGAAGCATCATACTAACAAGCCGAAAATCGGCCGCCGAACATTTTCGGCCGACAATCGGTACGTGTGTACGGGCCTTAAGGGTCTGCCATTCTTTTAACCACTTTAGCTCAGGAAGGTTTAAATTCCCTGGCAGTCTGATTATGTCCGAAATTCTGCGCTAAAAGCGGTACATTGTTTTGAATGGAAATATGTTTTATATTTTAGGCCTGTAATTCTTAGGAATAACTTACTTAAATCTGTCCAAACAAGAGTCTAGTAAACATCCCAGGTATGATAACGTTTAAGACACAAAATCATAAATTATAATAATAATAATACATTTCATCAAATTCTTCATTGTTTTCGAAGGTATGGAGATATTTCATTATGAGGGGGAAACTGTACTCAGGGGCGCTGCCTGACCTGTATTGTAGTCAATAGAGCACCAAGTCCGCACATCGCTGAGCTCAGTCGCAGAATCGTCGCTATTGTCACTTTTAGTACCCGATGATGAATTTTCCCACAAATCGCTATCACTCGGTTTTCAAATAATTCTGATACACTGTTGCTGTTTTCCAGTTCATCCAAAAGCATTTTTGAGCTAAAAGAACGCTTTTATGATGCCGTGGACGTTATCACTTTTCCAGGCACAAGGTACAACAAAAAAGTACAGGCAGGGCACTGGAAAAGACTCTTAAGTGAAATGGCATGATACAAAGTTGTAATTCTAACAGATTCCACCCCCCTGGGATGCAGCGCTCGCAGGGAAGGGAACCGCAAGAAGGTGCCGAGCACACAGCAAAAGGACAGCAGGAGATGGCTGTAGGAAGGCTGGAGAGGACGGCGGGGGATCACAGGGGAAGGTGAGTCACACTCCGGAAGGTGAGCCACACTCGGGAATACCGCTAGGAAGGTTAATGACCAGGAAATTTTTTGCGATTTGGCACTGCATTTCTTCAACTGACAATTGCGCGGTCGTGCAGCGCTGTACCCACATAAAATTTATGTCTTTTTTATTCCCTATAAATAGAGCTTTCTTTTAGTGGTATTTGATCACCTCTGCAGTTTTTATTTTTTGCGCTATAAACAAAAAGAGAACCATACTTTTGAAAAAAAAAAAACATTTTTTTTACTTTCTGCTGTAAAACATACCCAATAAAAACATTTAAAAAATATTTTTTTTCCCTCAATTTAGGCCAATATGTATTCTGCCATATATTTTTGTTCAAAAAATCGGTTTGCAAAAAAGTTACAGCGTCTACAAACTATGGGATACATTTATGGACTTTTTTTTTTTTATTATTGTTTTTACTAGTCATGGCGGTGATCAGCGATTTTTAGTGGGACTGCGACATTGCGTCGGACAAATCTGACACCAAGTGACACTTTTTGGGGACTAGTCACACCAATACAGTGCTAAAAAATTCTCTGGTACTGTATAAATGACACTGGCAGGGAAGGGGGTTAACACCAGGGGAGATCAAGGGATTAAGTGTGCTTCTAGGGAGTGCTTTCTAACTGTGGATGCACTAGAGGAAAAGAGAGATCTGTGTTTCAGCTTAGCTGAAACATAAGATCTCTCTTTTCCCTCCTGAGAGAACAGCGGTCTGCCTAGTTTACATAGGCAGACCGCCGTTCTGTCATGCCTCTGAACGATTCACGACTCCCGGCGGCCATCACGGAGTGCGCCTCCGACATCTGCTGCACAAAATCCCGTACATGTATGTGATTTTGCACAGCCAGGTCACCCTACCACAGTATATATGTGGTGGGCGGTCTGGAACTGGTTAAGGATCTTCAAAGTAAACCTCCCTATTTCTTGTGCTTGCTCCCTCCAAACTACGTAAATGCTAACACAAGACCACCTTATATACAGAAGTTCTTAAGACCCCACCCAAAAAAACATGTGTAACCCCAAAATCAAATGTGGTGGCCATCTTTAAAAACATTTATAAATAGGAAAAAATTAGGGGAAGCCACCATTTTCTTGCCATGTGGGAATAAGTTGCACCCCTCCTTTTGTTTTCTCTTTTCCTTGATTATGTTGGTTGTTCCTTATATTTATTTTCTCACCCCTGACGAAACTCTTGTTTGAGCGAAACATGTAAGGTCTTATTTTGGTAGCACAATATTTTGGCATTTGGTTTTGGGGTTACACAATTAATGTCTAATGAAAAGGATGACTTCTTATAAGAGTAATATCTATAATAAATGTATCATCTCTTTGACTACATGGCTTTCTGACCCATGATATTTTATATTACTGCATAAACTTTACCCTGTTTAGAAGACTGGTGATGTTGGTATTGTTACTCCACTTTCACCCTTTTCTTAGTCTAAATCATATTATGGCAAGTCAAAAACTGTCATCTTGATGTTACCATATATTACCTTTGCAAACAGACCCTAACATTAAGAATATTGTACATGGCCCTGTAATTCCCCTCTTTTTTACCTTTCTACCAAATCTTATGACTTGCCAAAATATACTGTCCTTTTTTTCTAAACTGACTTACAATGTATCACAAAAATATGATTTGTATACTTTGCATAAATACTTTGTCCATCCTTTAACCACTTGCCGACCGCCACAACTACATATACTGCAGCGGTCATCCCCTCCTGGGCAAAGTGACGTATATATATGTCACTCGCCCGCGAGCCAATAGGGGGCGAGCGCGTGCCGCCAGAGGCGCGCTCCCGCTCGTTCACTGTCATCCCCGCGCGAGTGACCGGTGGCTCCGATGTCCGCCGGCCACCCGCAATCGTGCGCTGCAGAGGGAGAAAGGCAGGTGGCTGATGTAAACAAAGTCGCCTGTAATTCTCGTTTGTGTTACTGCAGAGATCATACGATCCTGCTATGTAGGATCGTATGTCTCTGTGGTTACATGAAAAGACACACCCCTTTACAGTTAGACGCACGCCCCTAGGGACACATTTAACCCCTGCATCTCCAATAAAGTTAACCCCTTCCCTGCCAGTGTAATTTTTACAGTAACAGTGCCTATGTATAGCACTGATTACTGTAGTAATGTCACTGGTACCCCCAAAAGTGTCAAAAATGTCAGTAAAGGGTCCGATCTGTCCGCCGCAATGTCGCAGTCCCGCAAAAAAAATTGCAGATCGCCGCCATTACTCGTTAAAAAAAAAAAAACAATAAAAATGACAAAAATCTTTCCCTTAGTTAGTAAACGCAATAACTTTTGCGCAAACCAATCAAAATAGGCTTATTGCGATTTTTTTTTTACCAAAAATATGTAGCAGAAAACAAATTGGCATAAAATGTTAAAAAATTTAGATTTTTACATTTTTTAGGGGGGGGGGGAATTTCATATAAAAAAATGTGAAAAATATTGTTATTTTTTCACAATTGTCGCTCTTTTTTTGTTTATAGCGCAAAAAGTAAAAATCGCACAGGTGATCAAATACCACCAAAAGAAATCTCTATTTGTGAGAAAAAAAGGACGTCAATTTCATTTGGGTACAGTGTCGCGCGACCGCGCAATTGTCCATTAAAGTCAATCAGTGCCGAATCACAAAATAGCCCCTGGTCTTTGAGCAGCCAAATCCTCCGGGGCTTAAGTGGTTAATATAAAATGCAATAAAGGTATAATGCTTAAAAAAACACCAGCCAAGCCTAAAGGACTTTAGATAAACACCATAAGCTTGTTGAGGGAAGAAATAAACAAATAGCTTGGAAATGATTGTGCAATTTTCTTTTGTCTATCCTCTGTTAAACCAGCACCAGAAGTGTTAAAAGCATACTTTTACTGATTCTCTTCATTGCCTAAAAGCAAATGGTCACATAAGCAGCTTAGGAATCCAGCAGTAGGAATAGACATCTCAGAGTGTTTATGTTGGGTTGTTTCTGCATGTCTAAACCCCACTAATGTCTGTGAAGGCCTGAATTTGCAAGAAACAGTAGAATAAATGGAATGGATATGTCAGTATTTCGCTCAATTCAATGCTTAAGTCAAGAATTTTTATCTGGCGAGTGTTTCTTCTGCCTTTAACAGCCCAAGTTCTCCTAAGGCAAGCAGGACTACTGGTACCTGGTTGTTATCAGGTCCTAGTACAAATAGTGTCGTTCCTGGCCAGAGGGCACTAGGACTAAGCAAAGAAAACAGGAAAAGGCACCTGAAGTCATTGCTTCGGTCACTGCAGAAGAGCATCTATGCCAAAGTCCAGAAGCTGGTGGGGGTCTGGAAAGGCTTGTTGTGTAATACAGAGAATGGTTCTGAGGTCAGGACAGGCAGTGGGCAAGCATAATCTAGTAAGGAGTCTGGGGTCAAGGCTGGTAACAATCCAAAAGAGTAATCCAACTTGAAAGCAGAGGTCAGCAACAAGGGAATAAAATACAGGTTGACAGGCAGGGACGTTCAATGTACAACAGGTAGGGAGTCAGAAAGCAAAACGGTATCGGAAGCCTAGAGCCCTGAGATTAATTACGATGCTGAAATAGAGCACTGTATTGCCAAAGCCAATAAAGCTATAGAGACAGGTAGAAGCAATGCAACAGCACTACCAAGCAACTGGTACGTTGTGGAGGAGGTGCAGTGCCTCTGGCCAATGAAGAAGGAGGAGGCAGTGTCCACAGAATGAGGCATGTTGCAACAAAGATGCTGAACTGAGACCGACTAATAGAATGAGTGAGGGCGTCATCTCCTTTGCCTGGCAACAGAAAAGCAGACTGGGGGGCAGGGAGCAACATAGGCATGAGCTTGACTCACGCCCCAGACAATCAGCTACTGTATCTTTAATATCAATCTAATCTGGACATGACCATATTGGGTCAATGTCATCATGGGGAGTCAAGTGATGTCATTGACCAAAAATGGTCATGTCCATATATGTTCAATGATGTCACCAAGGAGACCACCCCCTTTGTTTATATTGTGGTGGCTCAGATTGAGAGATATAATTTGGAGTCCAATGATAGGTTTGACTGTGTCAGCAGGAGGTGAGATTTATTTTCTTTTGATGGCCATTGGGTGTCTTATTGACATGGACCTGCTTTGCTGGACAATGTGATTGATGGTGGATTTACAATGTGAGACATTTTTTTAATGAAAGGACTTTTCATAAACTGTGTTTGTGTTTATTTAATATTCTTTTACTGCATTTTTTACTACAATTATTTACTACATTTTTGTGTGAATGATTAGGGTTACTTTTTACTCTTACACATTCACGTAGAGGAGGCAGTATCTAGAGGCTTCTTATTTTTAAAGGAGGCTTCAAGATTCCAATAAGCCACTGGGCCAGGGTTGTGGGGAAAAGGCTCTTGCTCTCACCAACATGGCGGCAAGATATTTTGCCAGTGGTCCTCCTTAGAAAGGTATCCCCCAGGGTTGAGGGCTTGTGGCCTAGTATGGTTCAGGGGTTAGACTCCAGATTTAGCTTCTTCCAAGATTCATGATGGAGTCTTTTCATATTTAGAAATTACAGTTATAAAACACATTTAATTTTCCATAAGGAAAGCGTTCCCATCGGAACTCATATGTTCCATTCTAAATAAGCTTTAATATCTGTGAATTATATGCATCTGAACCTCTTCTCTGTTATTGTGTATACAACACTATACATTTTCGATTTGTTATTATTATAGTTATTATTGGATCACCGAGAATGTTGATCGGAATGATCTAATTGTTGTACCCTTTTTCAATGTGTACTATGTTCAATAAAGCTTTTTGTAAAAAAAAAAAGAGGAACATGCCCTTTCCTGGCCAGTCAGGCTGCATGCTCAGATGAGGATCTGGTATGGATTTTGTTAGGGACCTCATGCAATTTTTCAACACTATCCCTGCTGTTTGTTTATATTCACCTGTCAGCCAAAAATCCCTGACAACAGCTGAATGTGCCAAGCAGGGATATGTTACTACTAGTTATAATACTGGTGAGTGCAGCCCTGAGCAAGAAGCTATTTCATTTAGCAGTAGTATTTTAAATGTTTAACTTTTTGGCTGATTACAATTAGCCTATAGTGTTATGCTATTTTCTCTATTAGTAACTTTTCTTTAACTAATATGGTTAGGGTTGCACTGATACCATTGTTTCATCGGCGAGTACAAATACTGATACTTTCGATCAAGTTCTCGCGGATACTGAGTACAGATACAATGCAGTACGATTTGCGCCAATACAAAAAAAATGGTGCAAATCGCATGCGAGAGAGAGAGAGAAAGAGAGGGGGCAGGGAGAGAGAGAGGGGGCACGGAAAGAGAGAGAGAGGGGGGCGGGGAGATTGACAGGGGACAGAGAACGATAGGGAGAGAGAGGGGGCAGGGGGGAGAGAGGGGGATAGAGGGGGCGGGGGGAGAGAGAGAGGAGGGAGAGGGGGGCAGGGAGAAAGGGGGAGAGTGAGAGGGGGCAGTGAGAGAGGGGGGGCTGGGAGAGAGAGGGAGGGGGAGATAGAGGGGGGCAGGAAGAGAGAGGAGGCAGGGAGAAAGAGAAAGGGGGGGCAGGGTCTGGTCAGTGCTCACTCACTTGGCTGGTCTCGGGGGCTCACTGGCTCAGTCAGCGGCTTCTTTTTCAATGTGACTGTCGGCTTCACAGACAGAGCACACAGTCAGTGACAGAAGGGAGGAAGAAGGGATGTGTGAAGCTCAGGCATGCTGGAGGTGGATGGAGCATTATGTTGATCCCCTCCTTCCAGGACAGCTGCAGCTCCTGAGCCAGCTGTCACCCGCATCCACAGAGGACAGATTGGTCATCGGAGGAGGGGGAGGAGAGGAGCAGGTGGATGGAGCAATGTCTGTGGCGGAAGCGGCGCTTTGCGGCCCGGCTCAGCCTTTCCTTGTTTTCACCCCTCTGGCGGGCATGTGATTTTTTGTGGTTTGATTTGCGCCCATTCATTTTGTATTGACACAAATTGCACATCAAAGTATCCATTTCAGTATCAGGAACATTTGAGTGAGTACCGATACTCACTCAAATGTTTGGTATCGGCACAGATACCGATACCAGTATCAGTGCTTCCCTAATTATGGTCAAATGTTTTTATGGCTTTTTTTCTCAGGATTGAATGATAAGGGAATGTTAGATTCACCTGGCAGAAAGCAACAAGTAGAAACTGATATTTCACACATACAGTACTACATACTATTAACTATTTACCTTGTGAGGGAATGTTGAATATATTGTCATTTTTTAATATCAGGTTTGCCAAAAAAGCAAGTCCATCATAGTTTAACCACTTGCCGACCGCCGCAAGTACATATACTGCGGCGGTCATCCCTCGCCAGGCAAAGTGACATACTGGTACGCCACTAGCCTTTCACTGGCTTGTGAGCCAATAGCGGGCGACCCGATGTCCGCCGGTCACTCACGATCGTTCACCGGGAAGGGAGAAAGGCAGGCGGCTAATGTAAACAAGCTGCCTGTCATTCTCCCCTGTGTAAAAATAGAGATCAGACAGTTCTAGTATGTAGGACCGTTGATCTCTGTTTTTACACTAGTAGCCATGTCCAATCACAGTTATAAACAAGCCCCTAGGACACACTTAACCCCTCCCTCTCCAATACAGTCAACCCCTTCCCTGCCAGTGTCATTTTTACAGTAGCAGTGCATATGTATAGCACTGATTACTGCAGTAATGTCACTGGTAACCCCAAAAGTGTCAAAAATGTCAGTCAAGGGTCCGATCTGTCCGCCGCAATGTCGCAGTCCCGCAAAAAAAATCGCAGATCGCCGCCATTACTCGTTAAAAAAAACCCCACCAAAAATGACAAACGCGATAAATTTTTCGCAAACCAATCAAAATACGCTTTTTGCGATTTTTTTTTTTTACCAAACATATGTAGCATAAAACAAATTGGCTGAAAATGTTAAAAAATTTTGATTTTTACATTTTGTTTGGGGGAATTTCATATAAAAAAATGTGAAAAATATTGTTATTTTTGCCAAATTTGCGCTCTTTTTTTGTTTATAGCGCATGATCAAAAAATCGCACAGGTGATCAAATACCACCAAAAGAAAGCTCTGTTTGTGGGAAAAAAAGGACGTCAAATTCATGTGAGTACAGCGTCGCACGACCGCGCAATTGTCCGTTAAAATCACGCAGTAAAAAAATCGCAAAAAAAACCCTGGTCAGGAAGGGGGTAAAATCTTCCGGGGCTTAAGTTTTTAAAGAGACTTTTCTAATCCTAAGAAGCCATTAAAAACATTTTAATTTTGTCTTTCCTAGTGATCTTAATGCTGATAAATTATTTGTCATAGAAAAATAGTGCAGCGCATGTTGAAATAAAAGTTTATTCTTCTGTAATACTGTTCTTACAACCTTACAGCAAAGAGAGCACTAGATCCTTTCTCTTCCTTTACATGTTACTTGGAAATCTTTGGAGATATTACTGGGATCCTTCTCTGGGATTGGATCGGTCCTTGGATGTGTGTACAGGCTTTGTGACCCCTAGTGGTCGAGGTGTTGAGGTGAGAGGCAGTGTTTGCTTTGGTGGATGGACTGTATCCTCATTGGACTCGTGCATTGAGTTTGATCTCATCTCTTTCCACATGAGGCTTCCTTCCCTTCTTTAACCAGCCACATATTGCATCATATATGGACTTATTTTTATGAAAATTGAACACGCTGGATGTTCCTTTTATATGTTATTTATTGCATCATGAGCGCTGCACTATTTTTCTATAACATTTTACTAGAGGTTTTTGGTTTGACCTTTCAGTGTTCAGCTGCAGTTTTTATAGCAATTTAATATTGGTGATTGTGCGCTAAATATTATCTCTTATTTGATAAATTATTTGGCCCAAATTTCACCCCAATTTTGGCAAATCAAAATCAGTCAATTTTGCTAATCACTGCTGATCAGCTGAATTTACAACAAACTTTTATTGAAAAAAATAGGAACGGGAAGGGGCAGGGGGACTTTTAAAGGGGATACCGTCATCAGACCAAAAATTAGAGTATATATGGAGTAAAAACAGTTTTTATTGGAAGAAACCGTGGTCATATATAAAATTACTGTATTGAAAAACATAAATAATATATTGCAGATATTGTAGGTAGCATGCACAGAAACCCGAAGGGTAACATAGGTTTGATGTAGTAATAAACGTTGATGCCCATACACTGGCCCAACATGTTTCGCGGGTAACCGCTTCTTCAGGGACATATACACAGATAAGGGACATCACAAATGCTACCAAAACAAGAATGAGAAAGAAAAAAGCTTGATGAATGGAATAAGATATCACACAAAACATAATACATTCAATATATGAGTAATCATTTGAGATGTAGGGGTCACAAGGAGAGGCACACAGTAGGCCATAACACCCACCTGCAACCAGACCAATCCGAAGACCAACAGGACAGACCAATATATTGAATGTATTATATTTTGTGTGATATCTTATTCCATTCATCATGCTTTTTTCTTTCTCATTCTTGTTTTGGTAGCATTTGGGATGTCCCTTATCTGTGTATATGTCCCTGAAGAAGCGGTTACCCGCGAAACATGTTGGGCAAGTGTATGGGCATCAACGTTTATTACTACATCAAACCTATGTTACCCTTCGGGTTTCTGTGCATGCTACCTACAATATCTGCAATACATTATTTATGTTTTTCAATACAGTAATTTTATATATGACTACGGTTTCTTCCAATAAAAACTGTTTTTACTCCATATATACTCTAATTATTGGTCTGATGACGGTATCCCCTTTAAAAGTCCCCCTGCCCCTTCCTGTTCCTATTTTTTCAATGAATTTTGGGACGTGGATACCTTTGCTTTAATATCCACTTAGGATATATATATTCTTGTTTTGGAGCTTGTCTTTCTTTTACAACAAACTTTTATTGATTTTTTAGGCATTTTGACCATAAAAGTCAGTGCGCACAGATTATCACATGGCTTTTCAGTGCTTATCCCTGTCATGAGCAGAATTACAGTAAATGATAGGCCTGATGCCCAGCTAAAACTTAACAGTGTCAGTTTGTGTTTGTTAATTTGACAACTGTATGACTAATTTGCCAACCTAAATATTTTTACAATGTTTTTTTTAAGGCCATTGGGTCTGAAATTGAACAGCTGTCAAGTGGTTTATCCAGTTCGGATTGTCACCTTAGCACAGTTATACATCTTCCCAACTGTCCAATAGCCTTTTGAACATCTTTATTTCTTAGGCTGTAGATTAAAGGGTTTAACATTGGTGTAACAATTGTATAGAACACAGACACCATCTTGTCTGTCACTATGGTATCTGAATTCCTTGGTCTCATGTACATAAATATGGCTGTTCCATAGAAGATAGTCACCACAATAAGATGGGATACGCATGTAGAGAAGGCTTTGTACTGCCCGGAATGGAGCTTCACAACGACAAAGAAAATTTGTGTATATGAAAAGAGGATGAGGCACAAGGGAATTAAAAGCAATATGGACCCACCAACCAATGCTATAATGTTGTTCAGTGTGATGTCCCCGCAAGATAGCTGATGTAAGGATGGGGCTTCACAAAAGAAGTGATTGATGGTGACATGTCCGCAGAACTTTAAATGGCATATAAAATATATATCAAAGGAGGCTATGCTACCACCAACCATCCAAGAAAAGGCGATCATCCTGGTACAGGAGACTGTATTCATAATAACATTGTAACGCAAGGGATTACAGATAGCTACATATCGGTCATAGGCCATTAAAGCCAATAGTATGCACTCTGTCTGACCCATAAAAAGATAAAAGTAAACTTGAAGAACACAACCAGAATATGAAATAGTTTTTGCAGACAAAACAATATTTAGTAGCATCTTGGGCACAATGATTGATGTGTAACAGATGTCCAAGAAGGACAGATTAGTAAGAAAAAAATACATAGGGTTGTGTAAATGGTTGTGTGTTCTGACGGCCACTATAAGGAGAAGGTTCCCAGCCAGCGTGGTCATGTAGACAAGTGAGAATAACTGGAACAGCCATGGTTGCATCTTGGGATTGTCTGTAAGTCCAAGAAGAATAAATTCTGTTACTGTACTTTGGTTCTCAGCTGCCATGGTCACACTCTTCTAAAAATATTAGCTTGGCCCACAGCTGAATTCTTTGTGGCATTAGTGACAAAATGAGAAAGACCTATATGAGGGAAAACTTTAATCTTAAAATAAATCACCAGTAAACTTACAGACTACCAGTTTATGTCCATTTTGTAGACACAAAACACAAACATTTTAGCAGTTATTTTTATTACATATTTGTTATTGACTTTTGTGTTTTAAACTTTTGCTGAAAGTTGAGCAAAGTTATATCTAGGCACCATTTAAAGCGGAGTTACGGCCTCGGGGGTGAAATTTAGCTAAAAATACCCCCGGGACAGTCAGGGCTAGTACATTCCACAATGGATAGCCTCTGTACTGTCCCGGTCGCACTTACCTTTTAGAAGAAATACTTACCTTGAAAATTTCTTCTCCAGCGCTGCCATCTCAGGTGTGGGCAGCTGAAGCCAGTGCGTCCTCTTCTGCGTCCTCTTCCATGTCCTCTTCTACCAGAATGCGCCTGCACTGGCCCCGCTCGTCACTTCCAGTGTGGGCGCGTCATCCCTCCCCAGCTTCTGTTTAGCAGGGAATGAGGCACCCGCACCGGAAGTGACGAGCGGGGCCGGTGCAGGTGCATTGATTCCTGGGAGCGATGATGTTCAGCTCCCAGGAATCAATGCAAGGAGGAAGTGACGTGTGGGCCGCGGCCGCAGAGGGAGGAAGTGGAAGAAAGGTGAGTATATTTTCTTCAATAACAAGGTAAGTAAACAAAAAAATAATCGTAACTATCCATTTGCTTTTCAGGTGACCTAAAGCAAGCGGATGGCTCAAAATCGATTATGTCGATTTTGAGGCTGGAACTCCGCTTTAATGCTGTAATATCGCAGCTGGATACTGTATACTTGGTTTATGGTGGATAAAACGTAAAAGATGAAGCCAAGTGAAATACTGCACAGAATTGTACAAAAAAGTAATACTGTGAGGTTTCAATAAGAAAGCAATTAATAAAAGCTGGAAAAGTTAAATTATTAACATTGAAAACCTCACATTATATTTGTAGAAGATAACATCAACACAAAATAAATGTGTATGCAAATACCTATTAAAAAATAAAGAAAATTATGCATACTAGGGCAAGAATTATAAATAGATTTTATATTAATACTTGTATGAATTGCAAAGAATGTAACTTGTAAAAAAGGAAAATGAATGAGATGCTTTTTATATTTTCCTTTAATAATCATTACGCAGAATATTAGATGTAAACAATATATTGGATATAAAATTTTCACCAAAAACTATACAAATCATTTTGCTTTGTGAGTGGATAAATATTTCATCAAGTGATGTCTAGAATCTGAGGCCTGAGCATAAAGTGTATCTAAAACTGAAAAAATATATAAATGGGTGTAGCCCTCAATTTAAATTACCAAACTATCAAAGTCGTTTGTAACCATTACATTTCACACTATTGTAAAGTGCTAATGTGCTATAAGTGCTATAGAAATACAAATGAAATCAGTGTCCATCCAGTCCATATAAGCATATCTTTGTTGTAAAAATGTATCTCCAGTAGAATGCTAACAATAAAGGGATTTTTCTTCACCAACCTTTGTTTCAACTCACTCACAACCAAAGTGCTCATGCATAAACTCCTTTTACCTCTCCCTCTGTGACAAACAAATGCTCACCAATAATAGATGAAGCCTTATGAAAAAAGCAGATCTCAAGTGCTCAAGTACAGGATGACTCTCATCTACATTCTTATTTTTTCACTCACTCTGCCCCCCATTAGTATTTTAATAATAGCAGGTATTATTCTGGCAGTTGAGACAAACCATGGTAATTTTAATATATAGCATAAATATAAATATAGCAATGAAATGGCACCCATATAGAGCTTCTAACTTCTCATCAAGCAGCTGACATCAATTTTGGTATGTAACCAAAAAATGCACAACCACTTTTGGACCAGAAGATTTCCCCCCTTAATGTCCAGGCCATATTTTGCGATTGGGCACTGCGTTACTTTAACGGACAATTGCATGGTCGTGTGACACTGTCCCCAAATCCCCCCCCCCCAAAAAAAAAAAAAATAATTAAATAAATAAAAAATCCAAATGTTTTAACATTTTAGGCCAATTTGTTTTCAGCTACATATTTTTGGTAGAAAATATCACAATAAGCGTATTTTGATTGGTTTTCGCAAAAGTTATTGCGTCTACAAACTATGGGAAAGATTTATGTCATTTTTATTGTTGTTTTATTTTATTTTACTAGTAATGGCGACGATCTGAGATTTTTAGCGGGACATTACGGCACACAGAACAGACCCCTAACTGACATTTTTGACACTTTTGGGGGGACCAGTGACATTGCTACAATAATCAGTGCTAAAAATATGCACTGTTACTGTAATAATGACACTGGCAGGGTGATCAAAGGGTTAAATGTGTACCTAGGGGCGTGTTTCTAACTGTATGGGGGTTGGGCTTGTGAAATGATCACAGAGACCTGTGTTCCTATATAGAAGGATCACAGGAGCTCTGTAAACATTTCAGAGAGAAGAACGGTCAGCTGTGTTTCCAACAACTGACCGTTCTTCTCTCCCAGCGGGGAACGATCGCAGGTGGCAGGTGGCAATCGGAGCTGCCTGCCCCATGCATCAAAGTCCCCACTGCAGGCGTGCGACCAACTTAGACCCAAGTTGGCTTACGCGGGAGGGCCGCCCTGCCGCAGTCCGGAAGCGGTTAAAAGTGCTCCTCTTTATAAATGTGCTCCACCACCTGAAATAAGGGGAGCCAATCACCAGATGGCTTTGGGCCACCAGGACCCTCACAGCTTATATGGATATCCTTGGTGTTGGTATGGGCTCAGGTTAAATCCAGTGTCACCAGCAGGAATATCCCAAAATGAAAAACCAATACTGGATAATTGTGCAATATGTTTATTTATAAAATTTTCCCATAAAAACATAAGCCAGTATACGCACATTTCCTTGTGCCATGAAGTGGCACCCACTGTAGATCACCTGGTCTACATACCCAACAGCAAAATATAAATACATTTAAAACATATGTAGATCTTCAAAAATGTATGGGAAAAATTGATATTAAAAAACATTTTGCTGAAAAAGATTACTTTCGCAACCAGGAAGAAACAGAGTATGTACACAGTGGTCTTAGAAACCAATCAACATTTAACCCCAAAAAGAATAATAGTCATGTTTAGAGGTTTTCATAATGATGATGGAAAAAGAAATAGAAGTCATAGATGTAAAACCAAAAAAATGGCTTTAGGAAAGGAATAGAACAACTGGAAAAAAAGAAAACTATAATTACCAGGCAGATAAAGGAGGAGGAATTGTGGTCCTTAACAAAGAGGACTACATAAAGGAAGTTGATCGACAAGTTAAAAGGAAAGTTAAAAGGAAACCCCACCAATAAAACTGAAAACCAAACAAATGAAATTAGTGAAAAAAGCACAAAAAGAAGGAATAATAAATAAAAAAAGGCACTCTATTTGATATCTGATGTCCCGAAAATCCCTATAATATTTTGGGTCCCCAAAATACATAAAAATGAAAAGAACCCACCCTAGAAACCTATTATTAGTGGAATCAATTCCAAATGTTCCAGGATAGGGTAGTATTTGGACCATTTTCTACAGCCGATAGCACAAAGCTATCCATTATACATGAAAGACAGCAAAGATCTTATTAATAAAATAAAAAATATTCCTATAAGTGAAAATTGCATACTTACTAGCATTGATGTTAACTCACCATACATTAATATAGACCAACATGATGCACTTCAGGATATAGAATGGTCTCTCAATGATAAAACCCAATTAAAAAGAAAACAAAAAGAATTTATGATCAAAACACTTAAACTAGCCATGGGAGGAAATTTCTTTTGGCGTGACACAGTTTTCTGCCCAGAAAAGGGTGTGGCGATGGGGCAAAATATGCCCTGACAGTAGCTAATATTTTTATGAGCAGGTGTGGAATTGAAGAAATTCATGGAAAAACAGACCAGAATTTAAAGCATATTACAGATATATTGATGATATTTTTTATAATTTGGGAGGGCTCAGAAAATAATTTAAGGAATTTTTTGGAGGAAACAAATCAAAATAAATATAACATATCTTTTACTGCTAACTCTGATAAAGATAAGGTACAATACCTATATTTGGAAATATTCCATTGGGAGAAAAAACTGGGTACAAAAACCCATTTAAAAAAAACTGACCGAAATGTGGACATTCCGGTAGGAAGTGGCCACCACCCTAGGTGGTTGGAAGCCATACCTATGAGCCAGCTAATCAGAATAAAAAGGAATTTTGCAAGACAAAGGGAGTTTGAATCCCAAGCAGATACGATTATAAATCGATTCATAGAGAAAGGATGTAAGGCACAAAAATGGGAAAAAATAAAGCAACGAGTACAAAACATGAACATCGAAAAATTGTTACAACACAAACAAAAGCAACCAAAGGATTATAGCATACCATTTATTACAGAATTTAATAGAAAGTACAAACAGGTAGAAAAAGCTTTTAAAAAACATTGGCCAATCCTATGTAGAGTTCCTATACTCCACAAAATCCTCCCTAAAGTCCCCAAATTAATTTATAAAAGACCATCAATATTAAAGAATAGACTGGTCGAAAGTATCCCTGATCCACCACGCAAAACCATTTTTAGACATTTTAGACGTTTTAAACATTTTTGGATCAGATTGGTTTTTACAAATGCGGAAGATGCATGGCAATTAGGACATGCAAAAATAACAACAGAAAAAGCACACAGTTAAAATCCAATTATACAGAAAAGACATTTGAGATTAAAAAGTTTATCACGTGCTGTATTACACACATCACCTATCTATTAGAATGTACGTGCGGGTTACAGTACGTGGGTAGAACTACCCGAGAATTGTGATTCAGATTAAGAGAACACATAAACAATATTAAAAAAAGGTTTTAAATCCCATAGCGTGTTATAAAATTTTAAGAAACATCACAATAAAGTTTCAAAAGACCTGAAAATTTGTGTAATAGATAGAAAACAGGCCATTTCAAAAAATGAAACATTTTGGATCCACAGGCTCAATACTATGACGCCTTTGGGTCTAAACGTTGAAATAGAAATTGTTTCATACACAATCATTAGGAAATAGAAACCAAAATTCATAATAAGAAATATAAAATAAAACATCTATGAGCATCAAAAAGTAGTATAGAACCAAGAGGAAGAACAATGGATAAACAAGGGGAGGTTTTATATATTTTTACATGGAAAAGTTCTAAGACTCACATGCATATTCATATGTTTAATTATTTTTTTATTGAAAAACTGATAGTAACATATCAACATTTGCTTGAAAAAAAAATGTTGATGAATAATTTTTAAATATATTTAAAAACATATTTTTATTGTTAATTTTTATCTTTATTTTCATTGTTGTTTATATTTTTGCACATTTATTATGTTAATTATGATGACTCTAATAATGTGAATATGGAGATGTGTGATGCCGCTCTGAAACAGTTTACATACAAAGTAAGTGGGAAAAAGATAGAAAGGTAGAGTCATAGAAATAAATAATAGTGACACAAAAGAAAATCCATACAATGTAGTCACGCAGTGTGGGGAGGAAGTGGCTGCATGGGTGTATGGGTGTAATAGGTAAAGGATGAAGTAGTGATGGGTGTAGTAGGAGGTGCTAACCATATAAATATAGAATAAGATACAAGAATCTCCCAGCTTCTGAGGACACTTCTTGGGTGGAGCAAAATGCATTAGGCAGGTGGATACTTCTGGTTATGTCACGTCCGCTCTTTGGAACACAAACCGCGACTTTTGAATTCCAGAACGGTGTCATTACACGCAAGAGGAGAGTTTTGTGCGCAATTGGCTTTTATATGTTTTTTAACAATAAAAACGCAATTACACTATGGATTTCTCCTGATTTTATCTCCCTACACTCATATGAGGTTCTTTGACCTACCTGCTGGAGTCACAAAAGAAAGAAAAAAAACATTCTTTACCACTGGAGGATTATTTTTGAAACACAGGTTAACCCATCACTAGTCAGTGAGTAAGGGCGCATATGGAGGGGAGCACAACGGCACTTGTTGGAACATACTGGCACTGGAAGAATAAGATAACCAGCACTTTGAAGGACTTCTTGTTCTTGCACATTTTTTGCACTGATTGTACCTTAATTTTTTTAAAAAAGTATTATGTATTGTGATTTAAATATTATGTTTCTGCACAAATAATGAATAGAGATACAAATTAAGCACGTTATGGTTAGACAGCACTGGGTACCCACATAAAAATGTACAATCCTTGCCACTCAGATTTAGAGCTGGCATGCATTCCACCTGCGTCGGACATTACGAAACCATAAATACCACCGCTTCAAGGACCTCATCAGGAAGTCCTGGTGGCCCAAAGCCATCTGGTTAGTGGCCTCCCTCATTACAGGTGGTGGAGCACATTTATAAATTAGGCAGTCTTATTCTGTAGCCTCAAAAATCTTTAGGAACGTCACAACTGAGAAGATCACTTTTCTTCTTGCTAGAGAGAAATCTGTACCTGAGGACCAGCAGTGGAAGGATCTCCCTGCTTTGGTTTAATCTATTCAGTGAATCTGTGCTTCCTCCACCTCTCTTTCTGCTTCTTGTTCATTACCCCTCCAGTCATGGGATAATAAGTCATCAGTGGTGCAGTTCCTGACAAAAGGAAGCAAAGACCCACCTTTACCAAGGTGGCAACCTCTACAAGGACACACAGTGCTGAACAAGGCATGATAGGTTCGTATTGAATTAAGAACAGCATCAAAGTGCTTTCAAGTAATGCTAGTGACTAGTCCTTTGCCCTCTTTCTGCTTTTTTTGGACACAATACAGATCCTTCTTAAACTATCCAAATCAGGCTCATAGTCAGACTGCAATTATACAGTATGTATATCTTGGAGCTTAGCTTGTATTCATGAAAAATAATTAAATATTACATTGTTACTACATTTTTGTATTTTGTAAATTTTGCATTAAAATTGGTTTGCTTTGGAAAATGTTTAATTTTCTACTTTCCTAAAGTTAGCCAGTCATGCTAATACTGTAATATTTAAAATGCAAGTAGCCAAACATTTTTTTAGTTTTTGATAGATAAGGGAAGAGTTTAAACCCCCATAAGGTTATGTATTGCTGTTTTATATTCTGTTGGAGAGATATCTCTTAACTTTCTCTTAACTTCCACTACTGCAAAAGGAAATTAGAGTAAATATCTGAGATATTAAGAGCTGGTGTTCCACCAAAGACTCCTTCATGAGAGTTTGGGTTTAGCTACTCACTACCCCACAGGTCACTCAACAGGTAAATGTAGAAGTGGATGAGGGTTGATGCCAGGTAATGGTGTTTGAGCTTGAGAAAGGCACAAAGCACTTGGGCAGCCAAAGTCAGGAGTGTTTCTGAAGGCTGCAAGTGCAGGGATGGTTAATGGGACTCTCAATGTGGATGCAGTTGGGACTGCAAGTGCAGAGATGGTGCAGCTGAGGCTTAGGGAGATGTGAAGTTGAGGTTTCAGCTGTAGGTACTCTGGAGGCTGTGGGGCAGCTGTGGAGTTATGGAAGCTGCATATGCATTGGAAGTGTGGTAAAGGCTGTGGAGGAAACTGAGGATGCAGGTGCAGAGGAGACCAGGGTGGCTTGCAGCAATGGATGGGCTGTGGGTGCAATAAAGACCAGGCTCGAGTGAAGTGGAGACTTTGCCTATGGTTGCAGTTGTCAGGGTCAGGGTCCGGACTGGTAGCAGGAGCGGTGCAGGGAGTGGATCCGCTGTGTCAGTGAGGGATTGGCGTGGACCGTACCAGAGGATCGGTTCTAAGTAGTTACTGGTTTTCACCAGAGCCCGCCGCAAGGCGGGATGGGCTTGCTGCGGCGGTAACTACCAGGTCGTGTCCTCTGGTAGCGGCTCAACCTCACCGACTGCTGATATAGGCGTAGTACAAGAGGGACAGGCAGAGGCGTAGTCAGACGTAGCAAAGGTCAGGGCAGGCAGCACAGGTTCAGAGGCGGTAGTCGTTAGCAAAGGGTTCGGCAACAGGCAAAGGATAACACAGGTAACGCTTTCACTAAGCCAACAAGGCAACAAAGATCCGGCAAGGGCAAGAAGGGGCAGGTCACTTATATACGAAACAGGAAACAGGAAACAGGAAACAGAGAACAGGAAACAGGAAGGGAGGTTTGGACCAGGCACCAATTACTGGTGCACTGGCCCTTTATATTTCAAACATATGGCGCGCGCGCGCCCTATGGTGCAGGGACGCGCACGCCGGGAACCACGTAAGCGAGGAGCGGAGGAGAGAGCCGAAGCGGGCACAGGTGAGTGGATCTGGGATGAACGCCGCGAGCACTCCGGTCCAGGAAAAGGGATCGGAGCGCTCAGCGTTACAGTACCCCCCCCTTTGGTCTCCCCCTCTTTTTGGTACCCAGAAACTTGAGGATGAGGTTACGGTCCAAGATATTCTCCTCTGGCTCCCAGGATCTCTCTTCAGGACCGCAGCCCTCCCAGTCCACCAAATAATATCTTCTCCCCCTGACCAATTTAGAGGCCAATATCTCCTGAACGGAGAAGACATCCGAGGTACCGGATACAGGCGTGGGAGGAAGATTCTTGGGGGAAAAGCGATTAAAGACCGCAGGCTTGAGGAGGGAGACATGAAAACAGTTGGGAATTTTAAGGGAGGAAGGGAGATGGAGTTGGTAACACACAGGATTGATCCTCTTCTTGACCTTGTAGGGTCCCAAATAACGGGGACCAAGCTTGTAACTAGGAACCCTGAAGCGGACATACTTGGAGGAGAGCCAAACTCTGTCCCCAGGAACCAGGACAGGAGGAGACCGACGTTTCTTGTCCGCTTGGATTTTCATGCGGGATGAGGCCTGTAAGAGGGACAGGCGCGTCTCACGCCAGATGGCAGAAAAGTCTTGCACCAGGTCATCCACTGCAGGTACACCAGAGGAGGAGGATAACGGCAGAGGAGGCAGAGGATGACGACCGTAAACCACGAAGAAGGGAGACTTGTTGGTGGCGGAAGAGTCTTTGTGGCTATAGGAGAACTCCGCCCACGGGAGGAGGTCGACCCAATCGTCTTGACGGGAGGAAACAAAGATTTGATTGACCCGCTCTACTTGTCCGTTGCTTTGGGGGTGGTATGAAGAAGAGAAATCCAGCTTGATTTTAAGCCGTCCACAAAGAGCCCACCAGAACTTGGACACAAACTGGACTCCTCTATCGGAGACAATATGTGAAGGCAGGCCATGTAACCGGAAGATGTGCCGGAGGAAATGCTTGGCCAACTGAGGTGCGGATGGTAAGGCTGGCAACGGGATGAAGTGCGCCATTTTTGAGAAGCGATCTACGACGACCCAAATTATAGTTTTCCCGTGAGATGGTGGTAGGTCCATAACAAAGTCCATCGCGATATTTGACCAAGGGGTCTCTGGTATGGGAAGTGGCTGGACGAAGTCGGCGGGTCTTTGGCGAGGGGTTTTGTCTCTGGCACATACAGAGCAGGACTGTACAAATTCAGAGATGTCCTTCTCCAAGGATGGCCACCAATATCTCCTGGAGATAAGTTGTAGAGTCTTTCGGACGCCAGGATGTCCTGCGAGAAGAGAAGAATGTCCCAGCTTAAGAACCTTTAGGCGAAGACGGGGAGAAACATAGGTCTTTCCGGGAGGGAGGTTACGCAAGTCTATAGGTGCCACGGTGACCAGACATTCCGGGGGCACAATGTGCTGTGGCTTGACTTCCTCTCCTGTGACATCAGACGAACGAGAGAGGGCATCGGCCCTGAGGTTCTTGCTCGCTGGACGAAAGTGGATCCGGAAGTTAAATCTGGCAAAAAATAGAGACCAGTGAGCTTGGCGAGGATTTAGTCTCTGAGCAGACTGGAGGTAAGATAAATTTTTATGATCCGTGTAGATGTTCACGGGATGTACCGATCCTTCCAGTAAATGCCGCCACTCCTCCAAGGCCAGCTTGATGGCGAGTAATTCTCTATCCCCAATAGAATAATTTCTTTCAGCGGGAGAGAAAGTCTTAGGGAAAAACCCGCAAGTAACCGACTTGCCTCTCGTAGTCTTTTGCATGAGCAAAGCACCAGCCCCAACAGAGGAAGCGTCTACTTCCAGGTAGAACGGCTTAGTAGGATCCGGTCTGGACAGAGCTGGGGCGGTGGCAAAGGCAGACTTAAGAGCGCTGAAGGCCTTCTCGGCCTGGGGCGGCCAAGATTTCGGGTTAGCCCCCTTCTTGGTTAGGGCTACAATTGGTGCCACAAGGGTGGAGTAATGCGGGATGAACTGTCTATAATAGTTTGCGAATCCGAGGAATCGCTGGATGGCCTTAAGGCCAGAGGGATGAGGCCAGTCCAGGATGGCAGACAGTTTGGCAGGATCCATTTGTAGTCCCTTGGCAGAAATGATGTAGCCCAGGAAGGGAAGACTGGTACGGTCGAACAAGCACTTCTCAAATTTAGCGTAGAGACGGTTCTTCCTGAGACGGGAGAGTACTAAGCGGACATGAGCACGGTGTTGATCCAAGTTAGTAGAGAAGATGAGGATGTCATCTAAATAGACCACGACACAGGTATAGAGCAGGTCTCGGAAAATGTCATTAACGAACTCCTGGAAGACTGCTGGAGCGTTACAGAGTCCAAAAGGCATGACTAAGTACTCAAAATGCCCATCTCGGGTGTTAAAAGCCGTCTTCCACTCGTCACCCTCTCGGATGCGAATAAGGTTATAGGCCCCTCTGAGATCCAACTTGGTGAAGTACTTGGCACCTTGTAACCGGTCAAAGAGTTCCGTAATCAGGGGAAGAGGGTAACGGTTCTTTACAGTAATGCTGTTGAGACCCCGAAAGTCTATGCAAGGCCTAAGGGTACCGTCCTTCTTCGCAACAAAGAAGAATCCTGCTCCGGCAGGAGAAGAGGATTTCCTGATAAACCCTCTCTGCAGGTTCTCCTGGATATACTCTGACATGGCTAGAGTCTCTGGAGGGGAGAGAGGATAGATTCTTCCCCTAGGCGCGTAGTGCCAGGTTGCAAGTCAATGGGGCAGTCATATGGCCTATGTGGAGGCAACACCTCCGCTTGTTTCTTGCAAAAAACGTCTGGAAAATCTGCATATGGTTCAGGCAGACCGGGAGGAGGAGAAATAACAGGTGCAGACTTGACTCGTACCGACTTGAGACATCTGCCGAAACAAGCCGAACCCCATCTTCGAACCTCTCCGGAGGTCCAATCCAGAACGGGACAATGGCGCTGGAGCCAGGGCAGACCCAAGAGGAGTTCCGAGGTGCAATGGGGTAACACAAAAAACTCCAATCGCTCAGAATGCAGGACTCCGATGTCCATCTGGAGGGGTTCTGTACGGAATTGCATCATACCGTCGAGTCTCTCTCCATTAACTGTGGAGATGAAGATGGGCTTCCGTAAACGAACCACAGGGATGTTGAACTTGTTCACCAGCGAGGCATCGATGAAGTTACCGGCTGAACCGGAATCCAGAAAGGCAGAGGCAGCAAAGGAGATTTTGGCGGACACGGAAATCCGCACGGGTACAGTAATGCGTGGAGAGGAGGTATTCACACCTAGCAACGCCTCTCCCACGTTGACTAGGTGCGGGTGTTTCACTGACGGGGTTGGACGGAGAGGACAGTCCTTTAAAAAGTGCTCAGTACTGGCACAGTACAAACAGAGGTTCTCGTCTCTACGGCGGTTCCTTTCTTGCGTGGTCAGGCGAGACCGATCCACCTGCATGGCTTCCTCGGCGGGAGGCCCAGAAGAGGGTTGCGGTGGATGCTGGAAGATAGGAGCCAGACGAGGAAAGCGTCTGGGACGAGCACTTCCCTTTTCCTGTAACAGTTCCTCTCGTCGCTCAGCAAAACGCAGGTCAATCCTGGTGGCCAAATGGATGAGGTCACTCAAGTTGGTAGGGACTTCTCGTGCGGCCAGGACGTCCTTTATGGCGCTGGACAAGCCTTTCTTAAAGGTAGCACAGAGCGCCTCGTTATTCCAGGAGAGTTCCAAAGCCAGGGTGCGGAAACGGATAGCATAGTCTCCGACAGAGGAACTCCCCTGGGACAAGTTCAATAATGCAGTCTCTGCTGAGGCAGCCCGGGCTGGCTCCTCAAAAACACTCCGGAATTCCTGAAAGAAACTCTGGACACTGGCAGTGGCAGGATCGTTGCGGTCCCAAAGCGGTGTAGCCCAGGCCAGGGCCTTCCCCGAAAGCAGGCTAACGACAAATGCCACCTTGGCTCGCTCCGAGGGGAACTGGTCAGCCGACATCTCCAGGTGAAGGGAGCATTGGGATAAGAATCCGCGACACAACTTGGGATCACCGTCGTACTTGGCCGGCATGGACAGACGAACTCTGGAAGTGGCGGCGGCCACAGGCTGCGGTGGTGAAGCAGATGCAGGCGGTGGAGGCGGCTGCTGCTGTGCTGGAAGAAGCTGCTGCAGCATGGCGGTCAACTGTGCCAGCTGTTGACCTTGCTGAGCGATCTGCTGCGACTGCTGGGCCACAACTGTAGTAAGGTCCGCGATACTAGGCAGAGGCACATCAGCGGGATCCATGGCCGGATCTTACTGTCAGGGTCCGGACTGGTAGCAGGAGCGGTGCAGGGAGTGGATCCGCTGTGTCAGTGAGGGATTGGCGTGGACCGTACCAGAGGATCGGTTCTAAGTAGTTACTGGTTTTCACCAGAGCCCGCCGCAAGGCGGGATGGGCTTGCTGCGGCGGTAACTACCAGGTCGTGTCCTCTGGTAGCGGCTCAACCTCACCGACTGCTGATATAGGCTCAACCTCACCGACTGCTGATATAGGCGTAGTACAAGAGGGACAGGCAGAGGCGTAGTCAGACGTAGCAAAGGTCAGGGCAGGCAGCACAGGTTCAGAGGCGGTAGTCGTTAGCAAAGGGTTTGGCAACAGGCAAAGGATAACACAGGTAACGCTTTCACTAAGGCAACAAGGCAACAAAGATCCGGCAAGGGCAAGAAGGGGCAGGTCACTTATATATGAAACAGGAAACAGGAAACAGAGAACAGGAAGGGAGGTTTGGACCAGGCACCAATTACTGGTGCACTGGCCCTTTATATTTCAAACATCCGGCGCGCGCGCGCCCTATGGTGCAGGGACGCGCACGCCGGGAACCACGTAAGCGGGGAGCGGAGGAGAGAGCCGAAGCGGGCACAGGTGAGTGGATCTGGGATGAACGCCGCGAGCGCTCCAGTCCAGGAACAGGGATCGGAGCGCTCAGCGTTACAGCAGTGGTGGCTGGGCTTCTGAGACATGGTGACCAGGCAGAGGTACAATGGGGACTTAGGATGCAGCTGCAGCAGAAACTGGGTTCAGATGCCACAGAGGCTTAAATAATGCAGCAATGGCTGGGTCATGGATGCAGGCTGAGGATTCAGGCTCTGCATTCATGTTATAATATCAGGATCAGGGTTTAAACCTAGGCTATAAATATCCACCTCAGCAGCTCAGGGGTGCTTTAAACTATGTTCGAGCAGTGACAGTCGCCCCACCTAGTTTAAATAGAGTGACAGAAAGCAAAAGCAAATTCCCTCTTAGAAAGCTGCCACTGGAACAGCTGCCCCTATTAAAGATGGTCCCCCATCTCTTATACTGGTGACAAATGTAACATTTTGGATATTCCGTCACTTTCTTATCACTTGGATATTCCATCACATTTGTCATGGTGATAATGGTCACCATGACAAATGGAAAGGGTTTAATCTTACTAGCAGAAACACAGGCAGCATTAAGAAACAAAAAAAACTAAAAAAGGCTCAAACCCTTCCCTACTCTATCTATAAAGAAAACATGATTTGACTATACAGCATTTCAAAGCAATATATACATTTGTTTTATTTTTTTTATTTTTTTATTCATGCTGTTGTTGCTTAGTTTTCATCTATAAAAATAAACAGGTAAAACACAATTTTTGATATCTTGTATTTAAAATGCCAGATATCCTAATTAAATACTTTATAAAAATCAGAGCTGTGGACACTGCTCAGTGTCTCTGAATACAATTATCCAGAATGATCATAATACCACACAATCCCATTATAAAAAATGTGAATACTAATAAACAATAGTAATATGTTATTTTTTGTAGTTATTTAATTGCTCCAAAGAGCTTTTATTCAGAGGTAGTGTGACGTGTTTATGGTTAGCAAATTTTAAATGCAAGATGATGGAAATTCACATTTATGCCAATAAATATTTTAAACTGCACTTTGGTTGTAAACTGCTGAAAAAAAAAAAAAAAAAAGAAAACTGCAAGACAAAGGCATAATGTGCTAGTATGCATCACATATCAGCCCATTATGAAATACTCACTAGAGAATGAAGCCCTCTCAGTAGCGCCCGGTCACCACTGAGAGGGCTGACATCTTCTCTCATGCTTTCTTCCAGAATCGCGGGCTCTGGCGCAGCGGCCGGAGCCACGACGACATCACTCCCGTGTTTTCGGCAAGAAACTCTAAAGTTCCCGGCATACTAGCACATTATGAAATACTCACTATAGAACAAAGCCCTCTAAGCAGCGCCCGGTCACCACTGAGAGGGCTGACATCTTCTCCTATCCTTTTTTCTGTGAGTGCCTGGAGACGTGATGACGTCACTCCCGCGGTTCCGGCAAGAAGCCCCGAAGTTCCGGCGTGGTATGCCGGACCTTCAGAATGCATGTGCCGCTGACGTCATATCTCCTAAACCGTGTAGATTTAGAAAATATTAATTTTACCTACAGGTAAGCCTTATTATAGGCTTACCTGTAGGTAAAAATAACAAAACACGGTTTACAACCACTTTAAGGCTGCCACAGAGTATTTCAAAGCAACTTGACCCAAACTTTTTCCAGAAATAAGAGACTTTGATGGATCTTAAATGTATGTACATCTGATAAATATTGATACAGAAGTTTCACAGGTTTAAAAACTGTACATACTGTAGTTATGTTGGCCTGTAGATGTAGTGGTGTTTCCTCTTTGATAAATGTTGCTTTATATCTATATAATGTGTTTTTCAATCTATTTCCCAAGATATTTTAAAAGACTAGGTTTCTACTCTAAGGACCTTCAGTGAAAATATCCCCATAGAGTTCTTAACAAATTGTGTTATCTAGATACAGTAAACAAATTTAAGACACATTTACTGGGGATTTGAAAAAATATAAAAAAAGGTCCCAACGGATGCTATAGGAGCTGTACTACAAGGGTCAATGTTACCCATACACGTGGCCCTGCCTCTTTCTTATCAAATTTCTGACAAAAATCTATAGATTCTTCTCAATGCTTTTCCAAACTCAAATTGGGTGGGACTCCTAGCATTACAACTGCATATCAAACTGGACTAATTAAATTTAAACAAAGATGAGGTAATGGGTTCCTAGGTAATGAAATCCTCCCTACCACAGATAAAACAAGATATGTTTATGAGAGTGTGGTCACCTTGGCTTGCCAAAAATCTTCACACCTAGATTTAGAAGAAACCCCCCCTTAGGTGGATGAGACTTTAAGGGTAACAGATTTATAAATCATATTTCCAAGTAATGTAATACAATATATTAAAATGCTTTTATTGAAATGTTGATTGCAAGAAGCTCTCAACCAAATGTCAATTCCTCAATGTTTAACATTTAAATACAATACATATAGCCAGAAAACATGCTGGCTTATGAAACACATTACATAGATATAAAAACATATAATGCTACTTATAGGAGTGGTAGATAATTGGATTTCTGGCTATATGTATTGTATTTAAATGTTAAACATTGAGGAATTGACATTTGGTTGAGAGCTTCTTGCAATCAACATTTCAATAAAAGCATTTTAATATATTGTATTACATTACTTGGAAATATGCTTTATAAATCTGTTACCCTTAAAGTCCCATCCACCTAAGGGGGGGTTTCTTCTAAATCTAGGTGTGAAGATTTTTGGCAAGCCAAGGTGTCCACACTCTCATAAACATATCTTGTTTTATCTGTGGTAGAGAGGATTTCATTACCCAGGAACCCATTACCTCATCTTTGTTTAAATTTAATTAGTCCAGTTTGATATTCAATTGTAATGCTAGGAGTCCCACCCAAATTGAGTTTGGAAAAGCATTGAGAAGAATCTATAGATTTTTGTCAGAAATTTGATAAGAAAGAGGCAGGGCCACGTGTATGGGTAACATTGACCCTTGTAGTACAGCTCCTATAGCATCCGTTGGGACCTTTTTTTTATATTTTTTTCAAATCCCCAGTAAATGTGTCTTAAATTTGTTTACTGTATCTAGATAACACAATTTGTTAAGAACTCTATGGGGATATTTTCACTGAAGGTTTCTTCTAAATCTAACTGTTCAGGGATTATGGTAACAAAATACCCTAGGTTGCTTACATAACTTTTTCACAATCTTCACACCTTAGACTATATGACACAAACCCTGACAGGACCTGCAGGATAATTCATGGGTTATCACAGGAGCTGTCACTTACCAACCTTCCTCCTCCTACTCCTCTCCGCTTTTCTTCCTGTCCACTACCCTTGACTCCTAATGCCGCTCTCACTCCCCCCTCTTTCATGACCACCTCAGTCTCCTCTTTCTTTATTTTTTAAGTCCTTTCTCCTTTCTCTTATCCTATACTGAACATAATTATAAACACAACACTTGTTTTTGCCCCATTTTTCATGAGCTGAACTCAAAGATCTAAGAAAACCAGGTTTCATCCGTGAAGAGAACACCTCTCCAAAGTGCCAGACCCCATCAAATGTGAGCATTTGCCCACTCAAGTCGGTTACAATGACGAACTGCATTCAGCTCGAGAACCCGATGAGGACAAAGAGCATGCAGATGAGCTTCCCTGATACGGTATCTGACAGTTTGTGCAGAAATCCTTTGGTTATGCAAACCGATTGTTGCAGCAGCTGTCCGGGTGGCTGGTCTCAGAACATCTTGGAGGTGAAGATGCTGGATGTGGAGGTCCTGGGCTGATGTGGTTACATGTGATCTGCGGTTGTGAGGCCGGTTGGATGTACTGCCAAATTCTCTGAAACACCTTTGGAGGCGGCTTATGGTAGAGAAATGAACATTCAATTTATGGGCAACAGCTCTGGTGGACATTCCTGCAGTCAGCATGCCAATTGCACACTCCCTAAAAACTTGCGACATCTGTGGCATTGTGCTGTGTGATAAAACTGCACATTTTAGAGTGGCCTCTTATTGTGGCCAGCGTAAGGCACACCTGTGCAATAATCATGCTGTCTAATCAGCATCTTGATATGCCACACCTTTGAGGTGGATGGATTATCTCAGCAAAGGAGAAGTGCTCACCAACACAGATTTATGAACAATATTTGAGAGAAATAGGCCTTTTGTGTACATAGAAAAAGTCCTAGATCTTTGAGTTCAGCTCATGAAAATAGGGGGCAAAAACATAAGTAATGCATTTATAATTATGTTCAGTGTAGAACCTAGATAATCTACAACAGTAGTTCTCAACCTCAGTCCCCAAGTACCCCAAACGGGCCATGTTTTGAGGTTTTCCTTTACTTTGCACGGCTGCTTTAAATCAGTATCAAAGTCATGGTATTGATAAGAGCGATTTTATCTAAGGGAAGTTCCCAAAACATGGCCCATTTGAGGTACTTAAGGACTAAGGTTGAGAACCACTGATTTAGGATAACCTACATCCCCAACCATGCAGCTCAAATACAACACTACCAATCCAAATTTAAGAAAAAAAAAAAACACAAGAGACACTATTCCACTTCAGTAGAGTCTTTACAGAGCATGCCTGCTCAAATGAAGCATGACTACAGCTTACCATTATATTATGATGTATCCCTTATTGTTCTTATCAAATCTTACTACTGTTTTAATACTATATACCTGTATGCATATATTACCATTAGAGTTGAGCGAACACCTGGATGACCGGGTTCGGCGGGTCCGGCTGAACTTGAAAAAAAAGTCCGGGTTCGTGACCCAGACTTAACCCGAACTTTACCCCAATCCCGAACCCCATTGAAGTCAATGGTGACACGATCTTTTGAGCACCTAAATGGCTCTAAAACAAACATGGAAAGGGCTAGAGGGCTCCAAATGGCAGCAAAATCATCTTAAGAGCATGGCAAGTGCTCTGCAAACAAATGTGGATAGGGAAATAACTTAAAATAACATAAAAAACAGACAAATAAAAAAATATTCATCTTGAATGATGTAGGAGGAGGACGAGGCCCATATGGAGTAAGAGGTTGAGGTGGCGGAGGATATGGCGGTGTAGGTGGAAGCGGCGGTGGAGGAGGAGGACGAGGTAGCCAACACTGGTTTTGGTTTTTAATTAAATTTTTTTTTAAATTAGGGTACACCCCAAAAGAGTAAAAAAGATCAAATCCAACAATGGCTGGGTAAGACCGGTATAGATGTCTATTCTGCACAATGTACGGACAAGTCCTGTGGGATCCATGCCTGGTTCATTTTAATGAACGTGAGCTTGTCCACATTGGCTCTGGACAGGCGGCTGCGCTTGTCTGTGATAACGCCCCCAGCCGTGCTAAATACACGTTCAGATAATACACTGGCTGCAGGGCATGCCAGCACCTCCAAGGCATAAAGGGCAAGCTCAGGCCATGTGCCCAACTTGGAGACCCAGAAGTTGAAGAGGGCAGACCCGTCATTCACTACATGTAGGCGTGTGCACACATACTGCTCCACCATGTTAGTGAAATGCTACCTCCTGCTAACACGTTCCATATCAGCTGGTGGTGCTGCTGCTTGGTGTGGCGTGCTGACAAAGCTTTTCCACATTTCGGCCATGCTAGCCCTGCCTTCTGAGGTGCTGGCGGTGCCCTGGCTGCGTTGGCGACCACTTCCTCCTCCTCCTCTGCCTTGGCCTTGTGCTTCCACTGTGCCCCCCACTGCTAGGTGGGAATGCCACCAGCAGCGCATCTACCAGCGTGCGCTTGTACTCGAGCATCTTCCGATCACGCTCCAGTGAGGGAATTAAGGACGGTACGTTGTCCTTGTAACTGGGATCCAGCAGGATCCACCAGTAATCAGCACAAGTTACTATGTGGGAAACTCGGCAGTCGTTGCGGAGACACTGCAGCATGTAATCACTCATGTGTGCCAGGCTGCCCAGAGGCAACGAAAAGCGGTCCTCTGTGGGAGGTGTATCCTCTGTGTCCTCCGTATCCCCCCAGCCATGCACCAGTGATGGCCATTACCTTGCCTGGGTGCCACCCTGCTGGGAACATGGTTCTATATTCTCCTCCATCTCCTCCTCCTCATCCTCGTCATCCTCCAGAACTGTGTCCCTGCTGGACAATTGTGTCCCTGACGTTTGTGGGTGCAGGAACCCACCCTCGGAGCCAATTGCGAATGACTGCCCTGAAAGCCTTGGAAATGATCCCTCTTCATCCTCATGTTATTTAGGATCACTCAGTAACTAGTTAATGTTTGAAGTCATAAATTTGTCCTACTCAGGGGTAGTAGGGATAGGGGTGGTAGTTTAAATATAGACCTATGTATCTCTAAAGCCCATCTCTAATTTTGAATTTCACTTTTTCAACTGCACTACATAATTCGCCCTTTTTTCAACATTCAGGCTACCTGTGGAACCCTCACAGTAAAAGCACATCTTTCTTTCCCAATATACTGTACATTCTCAGGCATTCTTCAGTGACAGACATAGTTAACAAAGAGCTTTTGTGTGAGAACCATTTAAGGGCCCAGAATTAATTTACATGCCCACTTATATATATATAGATGCACGTGAGGAAGATCCTTTGGGATGGCCTAAACTTTCCTAAGGCCAGTACTATGAAGCCAGTTCCAGGACAAGGTTCTCTAGCATTTAAGAAAAATATGGCAAAGGGTACCCTTTCCAAGAACCAAGATAGTTCTGCCTCTGCCTTTGTGCCTCTGCCCATGTGCAACCAGCATCATAAGGAAATGGTTGAAATCTTCTGCATATCTCAGTGCTGGTTGGACAGGAAGTTAGGTCCTCTATGCTTAACATCACATGGATATTGCAGCCTAGTAGCAAAATTAGAGCATCACAAAGGTTGCCCCTGATTCTCACCTGCCCTAGACTTAAGCATTGATCTGTATGATGGTGGAAGTAGTGTTCATTTTGATGTCAAATTTTGATTTGGTTTTAGTCATAGTCTTTTGACTAAAGTGTCATTTTAGTTGTATTTTAGTCATCTGAATTGTTTTAGTTTTAGTCGTATTTTAGTTGACTAAAATCTGCATTACGTTTTAGTTGACTAAAATTTTCTAAATTTTTGCCAATTAAAATCACCAGTACATTTTAGAAGAATAAAATATTTTTAGTCAACTAAAATTGAATGGGTTTAGTTAAATTGCAATGTATTATTTACCCACTTGCCTACTGGGCACTTACACCCCCTTCCTAACCAGGCCAATTTTCAGCTTTCAGCTCTCTCACACTTTAAATTACAATTACTCAGTCATGCAACATGGTCCAATATAAAATGTTTGTACTTTTTTCACACAAATAGAGCTGTCTTTTGGTGGTATGCTGTTTTTTTTTTTTACTTTTTTGCACTATAACTAAAAAAAGACAGTTTTGTAAAAAATAAAAAAATAAAAAATCATTTTTCTTTGTTTCTGTTATAACATTTTGCAAATTAGTAATTCTTCTTCATAAATTTTGACCAACATTTATATTGCTACATTTCTTTGGTAAAAATAACCCAAATTAGTGTATATTATTTGGTCTACAAGATATGGTACCTATCACTTAATATTGATCACACCTGATGTATTGATGGCCTATCCCATTTCTTAAGACACTAACAAGCCAGGGCAGTACAAATACCCCTCAAATTACCCCTTTTTGAAAAGTAGATAGTTCAAGGTATTTAGTAAGAGGCATGGTAAGTTTTTTTAAGTTGTAATTTCTTTTCCACGAAACTTTGCAAAATGAAATTTTTTTTCACATAATTGTCATATTAACAGGTTATTTCTCTTGCATGGCATATACATACTTGCAACTACATCTCAAAACACATTCTGATACTCCTGCTGGTTATAAAGATACCACATATGTGAGACTTTTTCACAGTCTGGCCACATACAGAGGCCCAACATGCAGGGAGCACCGTCAGGGGTTCTTAGGACACACATTACACATCTAATTTATTGACTACCTATTACACTTTTGAAGGTTCTGGAGCACCAGGACAATGGAAACGCCCACAAAATTACCCCATTTCGGAAAGCAAACACCCCAGCGTATATTTTATGAGGTAATATGAGTCTTTTGAACATGTCATTTTTTTCTACAAGTTTTTGGAAAATGTGGAAAGAAAATGAAAATTCCTCTTTTTTTTTTACTCATTTTTCTTTTTTTTTTTATTTACTTTCTTTATTATAATTAATTACAAAATTTACAATCATCACCACATTTATCATCCACAAGGAAAAAAAAATTATAATACAAATTACCATTTCATCTACTTGGATCTGTTCTATCTCACCCATTTTTTTATCCTAGATGATTGTTTATATCTGAATACGCTATGGCCTCCATTTTTCTTTTATATATGGAACAAAATTCACATCAAATCATAAAGACAGACTTAATATAACAAAACTAAACGAGGCATGACAAACAAACAGACGAAAAAATAAAAAAAATAAATAAATAAAAAAGGGGGGAGAGGGGAGGGTCGGGACAAGAGGGGAAGGCGATAAGGGATCTATTAGGAAAAGAAAAAAAAAAAAAAAAATATATATATATATATATATATATATATATATATATATATATATGGAAAAAAAAACAAAAAAAAACTTCCATGTATATAAATATTTTTCTATTTTTATCTGTTATTACTTAGGCTCTTTATCTCCTCAAGTTCTATTCTGACAAATCACACTCCTTTGAACAGACAAAGTTATTCCATTTACTCCATCTCAGGATATATTTATCTAATTTATGGTTAGCACTTAATACCCAATTTTCCAGTTTATTAATCTCCTCCACTTTCCTAAACCACAGTTTTATGTCTGGTGGCGCTGTAATTTTCCATTTTAATGGAATACATATTTTAGCTGCATTCAGCAACTGAGGAATTATCGAATCTTTATATAGATTTTTAGGGCTGCTGGAGGCGTGTAAGAGGAAGAGTGCCGGGTTTAACCCCAACTGTTGATCTGTGAGTTTCTGAATTATTTCACTGATCTGTGCCCAGAAACACCTCAGTTTAGGGCATGACCAGAAAATATGTAACATTGTTCCTCTTCCTGTCGCACATCTCCAGCATCTATCAGTATTCCCTCCTGACATTTTGTTCATTTTAACTGGTGTTTGGTACCATGTCGTTAAGATCTTATAGTTAACTTCTTGTATCTTTGTACATATTAATGAAAAGAATGTTGATTGAATTATTTGTCCTTTCTTTTCTGTGGAGAGGGTACATTCAAGTTCCCTTTCCCACTCTGTAATATAAGGGAGATGGTATCGTTCCTCTGGTATTATCAACATCGTATATAGTCTAGATATTGTGTGTGTTAAAGGTCCACTTTGCCCACAGAGTTCTTCAAAAGGTGTCAGTTCTCGGTCTTCCTGATTAGATATTGGTACGGAATTTAGAAAATGTCGGAGTTGCATTGCTCTCCAACTATCTAATTTAAAGTCTCCTATTGGGTCCATCAGCTCTTTCACTGTGGGCCATCCTGTTGGTGTCACAAAATGATTCCTCTGATAGCTTCCTGTTTCAATTAAGGCTTTAAATCCTTTATCTAAGTATCCCGGAGTAAATTGGGGGTTTCCCAGAATTGGGAATAGGGCCGAATTTTTTTTTGTTAATCCAAATTGTGTGATGATTTTTGAACTTATTTTAATTGTGTGTCCAATGATTGGGTGTGTACGCATTAATTCCGGTAAAGATTGGAAACAACATGGGGCTCTCTTTAAAGGTATCTCAAATTGTGCAATACTATAGGGGCATGGTCAGACCAAGTAATCACATTTATTGTTATGCTTCTAATTGCTTGTAATTGATTATGGGGAATAAAAAAATAATCTATTCGGGAGTACGACTGGTAGACGGGTGAATAAAAAGAGTAATCTCTTTCCCCGGGGTGTAGTAAGCGCCATGCGTCCCATAGTTGGGCTTTATACAGGCATTTGGAAATATTTTTTTCGAGTTCTCACTGGTATAGAAGAGGTTCCCTGAGATGTATCTTCTGTCGGTATTAATGGAATGTTAAAATCTCCTCCTAGTATTAAGTGCCCTTCTTTAAATTCTAACAGTTTGTCAATGTTTCTCTTTATAAAATTGTCTTGTTGGCTATTTGGTACATAAAATGTGGCTAGAGTGATCTTGACGTTTCCTATGTAACCTTTCACAAATAAGAAGCGTCATTTTTACGGCACTGACTGGGAATGAAAATGCATTTTTTCTTTTTCCATTCATAAGATATTGAAAAAACATATAACATGTACAGATCAAAAATGACACCCCAAAATACATTCTGCCACTTCTCCTGAGTATGGCAATACCACATGTGTGAGACTTTTTCACAGCCCAGCCACAAAGAGTGGCCCAACATTTAGGGAGCACCGTCGGGTGCTCTTGGGAAGTAAGATACATATCTAATTTCCTGACAACCTATAATTCTTTTAAAGGCCCTGGAGCACCAGGACAATGGAAATGCACACAAAATTGCCCAATTTTGGAAACCAAACACCCCAACGTATATTCTATGAGGCATAATGAGCCATTTGAACATGTCATTTTTTTCCACAAGTTTTTAGAATTTGTGGAAAGAAAATGAAAATTTCTTTTTTTTTTTTTACACATTTTTACGGTACTGATGGGGACGCTGATAAGGATCCACCAATAGGTGGCACTGATGAGCACTCACTAATGGGCACTGATGTGCACTATTGGGCACTGATGAGCACTAATATGGCACTGTAGTGGCAGTGATGAGCACTATAAGGCACTGATGGTACTGTAGGGCACTTATGAGCACTGATGTACACTTACTAATGGCACTGTAGAGTACTGATGTACACTTACTGATGGCACTGATGGCACTGTAGGGCTCTGATGAGCATTGTAGTGGCACTAATGAACACTGTAGGGCACTGATAAGCACTGTAGTGGCTCTAATGAGCACTGTGGGGAACTTATGAACACTGTAGTGGCCCTAATGAGCATTGTAGGGCACTGATGAGCACTGTAGTGGCACGAATGAGCACTGTAGGGCATTGATGAGCACTGTAGTGGCACCGTAGGGCACTGTAGTGACACTGATGACACTATAGTAGCACTGATGGCACTGTAGGCGCACTGTAGGGGCACTGATGTCACTGTAGGGGCACTGATGGCACTGTGATGGCATTGCAGGGGCACTGGTGGCACTGTAGGGGCACTGATGGCACTGTGATGGCACAGAAGGGGCACTAATAGCACTGTAGTGGCACTACAGAGAAAAATGGAAACTATTTCCATTCCTGGTACACTTAGCAGGACTTAATTGTTCGAGGAATACATCTGCACATGAAACCTAAAAAAAAAAGAAACCCCATGGTCTTGTCTCAGTGGACATATATATGTAAATGTATGATATTATGTCCCACCGGTTACTCTTAAGAGTGTGTACACCGATACAAAGACTTTTGTATGAAGTGTCCGTGCTCTTCTTCACTTAAGCAGCCAAGGATTGTCCTCAAGAAGCAACCTCCTGGCTCCTACTATCTATCTATAGAAAAGCCTGTCTGTTTCTTTCCTCAGTCAGTGTTGCTTATAATAACCAGATTTCAAAATTTTCTGCAGTGCAAGAGGAACTGAGACCTAATTTGTTGTCATACTGTTCTAGTAATGATGAGCACACAACATACCATGCAAGTTTTAGAAAATGTTATAATGTAATAGAATACGCCACATCACAGAAAACCCTATCCACATGTGAATTCATGGTGTAGCGATGTTTCGCACAGATTTTACTATTTCACTAAAACTAGTAAAGTATGCCCATTTCGGGACAAATTTGGCCTGACAAGTATGGTGTCTGGTCATTCTTAGAGTGGACAATAGACAGTGGCAAAGTATATACTATACTTACTGGGTTAATGTATATCATATTGTACAGAGTAGAGCGGAATGGAGCATGCAATGTAGACCATATACAGAGTGGAGCAAAGTGCAAAATAATGTACAACCTAGTATATATAGTGCAGCAGTGCAAAGTATACAATGTAATGAAGAGTGTACAGATTTGGGTGATGTGGAGTATACTGTATACTGGATTCTTCACTGTCAGAGCAGTAAGGATGTAGAATTTGCTTCCACAAGCAGTCGTATCAGCAGGGAGCATCGATAGTTTCAAAAAACTATTAGATGGGCACCTTAAAGACCACAACATACAGGGGTATACAATGTATGGTTAACAGCAAACACACACACACATTATAGGTTGAACTGGATGGACTGATGTCTTTTTTCAACCTCACAAACTATGTAACTTATGCTGCTCTGGTGTTTCTCTCTCCTCTCTTCACACTGATACAGCATATGAGGAGAGGAGAGAGAAACACAGCAGCAGCGCCAGCTTAACTGGGCACAATCCCGGTCTGGATATCAATGAAGCACTACTCCTTAAGGGGATATGAGGAATGCCCACATATAGCCACAATAGCTTCTGGCAAGCATGTAAAAGAAAGCAACAGGAAATATAATGCTCTCTGGTATAATACCTTTAAAAGCAATAGGATACACTCACAAGATAGGCACAAATCCGCAGCTCCGCCTACTACGAGCGGTGACATGGCAGCATGGCTCCTCCAGAGGCTTTTTGTATTTGTTACCAGTTCTACCAGCTAGCACAAGCTGTGGATTGTGCCTATCTTGTGAGTGTATCCTATTGCTTTTTAATATTAAAGGTATTATACCACAGAGCATTAGATCTCCTGTTGCTTTCTTTTACATGCTTGCCGGGAGCTATTGTGGCTATATGTGGACATTCCTCATATCCCCTTAAGGAGTAGTGCTTCATTGATATCCCCACAAGGATCACTTCCATTGGGATCATTTACTGCCCATATAATCTGCTGGATGGAGTAGTGTATCTATGACATTTCCACCAAGGAACACTGCCACCGGGATTATTTTCTGCTCTTTGAACCTGAGGGAAGGTGAGAGGCTATCCATTAGTTGTGGTGGTGGACAGCACTGAGTTTGGAAGCATCTGACAAGCACCTTATCTTGCTGATTTTGCACATTTTGAATGGACTTGTCCTAATTAACACTACTCTTTTATCTTTCCTTTTTTCTCTTGGTATGCACTGTTTTCACTTGCACTGAGGTATTTGCACCGTATCTAATTTGCAGATTGAAGTTTATATATGGACTATTTTAGTGGATTTTCTATTTGATATAGTTATTATTGTTATAATATTGTTAATCACTTTATTAAGCACCTGCCACTTTATTTCAATATTTTTTTGGTATTGATATCTACAGCTATTACATCATTTCGCACTTATTCACTTTAGCGCTGTACCCCCATTTGTTAAAATTAATATCTACTTTTTAGTGAAAAAGTCTGGGTTTAGCAGCTGAGTGACTTTTTGATTTCAATCATCGATTGGGCTGATTTCTCACTTTGCACAGGCCATGATCCCGGTTTGTTGATAAGTGATTGCTCCATCATTGGATGGAGTGATCACATGGTAAAAGGTCACTGTGATTGGGCTCCCAAAACTAGCCGGCCACCCTGTAGCCCTCTTTTGGCTATAGCGTGGTCGGCAAGTGGTTAGGCATTTCTCTTGAATTTCCAAACTCGTTATAAACTCCTGGAGTAAAAAATATCTAATAACATATTATTTTTTATGGTATTAGACCGCATTCACACTGCAGCAGCACGACTTCTGCACGACTTCGGGGGCGACCTCACAAGTCCCATGCACTGCGACTTCGGCGCAACTTGCACGGACTTCATATAATGAATGTCTATGCAAGTCGCTCCGAGGTTGCCCCGAAGTAGTACAGGACCCTTTTTCGAAGTCGGAGCGACTTGTGTCGCTCCTATTAGAACGGGTCCTGTAGCAGTCAATGGACCGCGAGGGACTGCGAATTGTCAGGCTGACAAGTCACCTGACAAGTCGCGGTAGTGTGAATGGAGCCTAAGGTTTAAACAAACTATACAGACGCTGTTATACAATGTCTTTATAAGTAAAACGTCCCGTCCCTTTGTTGTTTTTGCGTTAGATTCCGAAAATTGATTTTCATCATAGTTTTCGTCAATTGAAAAAAAAATTTGTTTTGGTCACTGGAAAAGCTGATGAAAATTATAACGTAATTATTTTCATTTACGAAATTAATACTGGCTGGAAGGAGTCTTAGCACTGCTCCTTTAAGTTAGCATACAATATGATTATAGTTCAGTGGTAGGACCTATAATTGAAAGTATTTTAATTGGAAATTGTTACACATTTTTTTTTTTTTTTTATGCTAAACACATAGTTTACAAATGTTTCAAAAAACAATAACTTTTTTTTAGCTGAATTGCAGGTGGATATAAGAGAGAAAATTAGTCTATTGATAAAGTTTGTTCATTAAAAATGATTAAATGTACAGTATAGTTACATAAAGATTTTATAAGCACCCAAATAAGACTTTCCTTTTAGCTTTTTGTTTGCCTTTTTCAAAATACCACTAAGCCTGGCAAAGCGGGATGAAACACTTCTAGCTAACTAGGGCTGTATTGCTTTGTGTTGAATGTGTTGAACGAACATGCCTAATGGATGGTGATAGGAAATTGATCTCTCTGAATATGGAATTTATGCAGAAGTTAATCATTTACATGTATTTGCAATGCTTTATGGAACTACTTTAAAGCTTAATGGCTTGCATAGAAAATAGGGAAGTGTGGCTGGTTTGGCTTAACCACAATTATTTGTAATATCATTATAGGAAAAAAAGACAGTAAATATGGGGCTTTCTAGGCCGATTGGGAGGAGGAGGATAATGAATCACACATAATTATAAAAAATGCATCTTTATTGAACACTTATTAAAAACATGTACATACAAGGACAAAAAATCCCATACACATATACAAGAAAAAACAAAAAACACATGTGCAGAAATACATTCCCTTAAGGGAATGCCGATACTAAAATCAGATGTTAGAGGGTCTCTGATGGAAAACGGTCTGGGGGTTCCAGCAAGCCAACGCGTTTCACATAGGGCTTTCCTCAGGGCTAGAGAGACCAGAAAAGACCGGTATTTCCCACTGTGTATAGAACCAAAGTGCGCAAAGTGTACAGACGGACCACTGAATAAAGTTTATTCACAAAATAAAACTGCAGCGGTGATGACAGCAGAATATCACACTGATCTAGAAGTCCTCAGGTGTGGAAGTGCATCTCCACATGCTTATATTTATGTTAAGGAATCCTCCCACTTATACTATCAGGAGTTAAGTAGTCACTTAATCTGCAGTATGGGCATCATACAATAGCCTTGTATTGGCATATTTTATTCGGGTTCTGCAAATACACCTAGTAGTGACTTAGATATAGCTAGGTGCTCAAACCCAATAAGGTCCAGTGTAGATATGAGGCAGATGGATTCAGTATAAAGTTCTCATGATATAAGGTAAGGGTCACCAGCTCCTGCACTATAAGGCAGAGTGAGCCTGGTGTGTGTAGTCCAGTCGATATACCTGCCTCAAGTTGTAAATCATTAGGAACAAGAACACAATAAGTTCATAAGAACATTTATGGGAAGGGTTTAGATATGTAAATATAAAATACAAACACACCCCATTATGTTGACGGTGTCCTTATATAGAACTATCATATAATTAAGTTATACCCTTATTTCTTGTCATATCCTGTATCGTGTTATTGCTATAAACCCTAAAAACAGAGGAAACATGGAAATAAAAGTTGAGCCTTGTACCGACCTTGATTATAATGTAATCTGTCTGTGTATAGCACTCCCCGCGCTGTCTCTGAGAATGCTGAATTGAGGTAAGAGGTAATATAATATTTAGATAAGGTAAAATAGTAGCACTAGAAGCTAACAGAGGGGAGATCATATAGTTTCATTAGTGTGTTGTTACTCCATCATAACAAAGAAATGACCCCTGCCCCTACCTATATTTGGCCTTCACAGCAAGGAGCACATGGAAGGGCAAACGCATAAAAAACAAAACCAGAGAAAATTCCCAGCTCAACTCACCAACCAGTCTGCTTACCAACCGAATTAACCTGTCCCACAGTATGCGTTAAAAACAGGGGTTTAGTTAGCACACATTTGCAAACACATGCATAAGCTGCAAGGCCCCTTCAAGGCACCCATTATTACCTGCAGTCTTAACCCTTCTAAATTTATTAGAGTCTCCACATGCATTCTAATGGATAGATAAGGGGCAGGTGAACCTGGAGGTAGCACAAACCTCCTTAAAGGCACAAGAGCACACTGGACACCCAGCACATAGCACATTGGCAGCAAAGGTGTCCAGTGTGTCCCCCAATTACAGGCTAAGATTGGTGCTGGACCATGCTATATTATTAAAGCAGAGTTCCGGGCACAGAAGTCAATTTTCAATAAGCATACCCTCGGGACAGTCAGGGCTAGCACATTCCACAATGGCTAGCCTCTGATCTGTCCCGGTTCGCACTTACCTTTTAGAAGAAATACTTACTTATAAAATTTCTTCCACAGCGTTTCCATCTCTCTTGTGGGCAGCTGAAGCCGGCGCGGTCCTCTTCTGTGTCTTCTTCCGCGTCTTCTTGTCCCAGAATGCGCCTGCACCGGCCCCTCTCGTCACTTCCGGTGCGGCGCCGCATTCCTAAACAGCTTCTGGGCATGCCCAGAAGCTTTTTAGCAGGGGAATACGGCGTCGCCCGGAAATGACGAGCGGGGCCGGTGCCGTCGCATTGATTCCTGGGAGCTATGACGTTTATCTCCCAGGAATCATAGCGAGACAGGAAGTGACGGGGAGAGCCGCGGCTCCGAGGGAGGAAGTACTGTGAGGTGAGTATTTACGATCTTCAATTAAAAGGTGAGTGAACAAAAAAAAAATAACTATCCAATTCCTTTTCAGGTCAGGTCTACCTAGCGGAGGGGCACAAAAAAAAAAATATTGTTTTTGTGCCCGGAACTCCGCTTTAACAAAATCCTTGGTATGACGTCAATGATTTAGAAAGAATTTAAACTATTGCAACAGCACAGTAAACAAGTAACTAACAATTTAAGATCATGATTACCAATGGCAGCCCTTTGTGTTTCTCTCAGTGCTGGTTTATTTTAAAGTAGATGTAAACCTAACTGGATGACATTTAGTTTGCTCTGTGCACTGTGTATCCTAAACAATTGCCAATTATTATCATAAAATACTGTATTCACATATTATCTTCTTGTTCTTTAACCATCTCAGTGTTGTTTAATACCTCCAGCCTCTTCCAGCTATTTCACATCTACATGCACTCATTTCAGCATTGACTGCAAATCATGGTTTAGACACCTGTCACATAGTGTGATCTCACTACTGACCAGGCTTTGGATCACACTACACGGCAGGTGTCCTTAACCACCTCATGCCCCCATATAGACAAATGATGGCGTAATGAGGCAGGTCTTGCTCTGTGAGACGAGGTCATATGATGGCGGCCAGTCTAGCCGCAATCGCGCAACTGCGGGGGGAAGGCAGTATTATGATTGCGGGCGGGCCATGTCCCTGGGACACCGTGCGGCCCTAATCACGGCAAAGAGCCGCAAACGTGGCTCTTTACCCATGTGATCAGCTGTTTCCAATCACGGCCGATCACATGTTAACAAGGAGATGCCATTTATTGGCTCTCCTTACCTCCCACTGACAGAGTGTGAGGGGAGGAGAGCCAATCAGTGACATCTCCTCACTGGGGAGTAAGGAAAAGGTAATCAGCCCCAACAGTGCCCATCAGTGATGCCACTCTTTACTCATCAGTGACACCAGTCTGTGCCCATCAATGACACCAGTCTGTGCCCATCAGTAAGGCCAATCTGTGCCCATCAGTGATGCCAATCAGTGCTGCCTTTTATTGCCCATCAGTGCTGACCTTTAGTATCCATCAGTGCCCATCAGTGACCAGTATGAGAGAGTGAGAGCGATAACACCAAATTTAACACACCTGTGTCCCATTCACACCTGAGACCTTGTAACACTATCGAGTCACATGACACCAGGGAGGGAAAATGGCTAATTGGCCCCAATTTGGACATTGTCACTTAGGGGTGTACTCACTTTTGTTGCCAGTGGTTTTGACATTAATAACTGTATGTTGAGTTATTTTGAGGGGACAGCAAATTTACACTGTTATACAAGCTGTACACTCACCACTTTACATTGTAGCAAAGTGTAATTTCTTTAGTATTGTCACATGAAAAAGTATAATAAAATATTTACAAAAATATGAGGGGTGTACTCTCTTTTGTGAGATACTCAGACTTGTATAAAGTACTCGAAATTTCTACTTAAGTAAAAGTACAAGTGCTCGATCAAAAAGTTACTTAAGTGGAAGTGCTAAAGTATTCAACATTTTTTTTACTTAAGTATTGCAAGTAGTTTTTTCAAAAAAAAATGCTACTTAAAGCGGAGTTCCACCCTGGTTATACATTTTTTAATAAAAATACCCCCGGGACAGTCAGGGCTAGCACATTCCACAATGGATAGCCTCTGATCTGTCCCAGGTTGCACTTACCTTTTGGGAGAAATACTTACCTTGAAAATGTCTTGTCCAGCGCTGCCATCTCAGGTGTGGGCAGCTTGAAGCCAGCGCGATCCTCTTCCGCGTCCTCTTCCGTCCTCTTCCTTCTTCTTCGGTCCCACGATGCACTGCACGGGCCCCGACGTCACTTCCGGTGCGCGCGCGTCATCCCTCCACAGCTTCTGGGCATGCCCAGAAGCTGTTTAGAAAGGAATGACACGCGCGCCCCGGAACTGACGTCGGGGCCGGTGCAGTGCATTGATTCCTGGGAGCGATGACGTTCAGCTCCCAGGAATCATTGCAAAAGCCAGGAAGTGACGAATCGCCGTGGCCACCGAGGGGAGGAAGAAGGAAGTAAGGTGAGTATATTTTCTCTACAAGGTAAGTAAAAAAAAAAAAAAATTGCGATTATCCATTTGTTTTTCAGGTGACGCGGAGCGAGAAGATGGAGGTAAGTATAAATTTAGGGTGGAACTCCGCTTTAAGTACTAAAAGTAAAAAGTACCAGTAGTTTTGAAAAAAAAATTCTACTCAAGTACTGAAAGTAGAAGTAGAAGTACTGTGTTATGTAGTTATTAAAGAAAGAAGTCAAAAGTTTGAACATCATATTGTTTTTTATTATTTGAATTTATTTCAAATGATTTATTCAAATGATTAACCTAAAGGACAATCACAATTCCTTAGGCTGTAACTTTTTGTAAACAAAAAACAGATAAAGTATGTCCCTCCCTTCCCCTTTTAAAGCATCCCTCCTTCTCTTCCCTGCATGTTTTTTTTTCTCCACAGCTTATTGGTGCGCAAAATCATATATAAACCAATGTGATATACAACAATATATTCCAATAATGAAATAAAGGAAGAGTGTATGAAATCTAAGTCAATAAAAAGTTCAAAATATTGTGAATCTTCAAATATATATGTGACAAAACAAGATGAATATAATTTCATATCTGCTGTTAATGGGAAAGAACCTCCCAACCAGGGCCGGCCTTAGGTGGTCAAGCGCCCTGTGCGAGCTGATCCTGTGGCGCCCCCACCAGCGCCTTCATTTTTTCTTGCACTTTTTTGCACTTCATTTGACTTTTCTTTTTTATGATCACTACAAACTTAGCCCCCCTTACATTAGAGACCCCCCTTACATCAGAGACCCCCCAACGGAGCCCCCCTTACAACAGAAACCCCCCAACGGAGCCCCCTTACAACAGAAACCCCCACAGAGGCCCCACTTACATCAGAGACCCCCCACACAGAGCATTCTTACAGCAGAGACCCCCCAGCCCCCACAAAGAGCCCCCTTTACATCAGAGACCCCCCACACAGAGCCCCCCTTACATCAAAGACCCCCCACACAGAGCCCCCTTACATCAGAGACCCCCATACAGAGCCCCCTTTACATCAGAGACCCCCCAAACAGAGCTCCCCTTACATCAGAGACCCCCCACAGAGCCCCCTTACATCAGAGCCCCCCACACAAAGCCCCCCTTACATCAGAGACCCCAACACAGAGCCCCATTACATCAGAGACCATCCCCACACAAAGCCCCCTTACTTTAGAGACCCCTCACACAAAGCCCCCCTTACATCAGAGACCCCAACACAGAGCCCCCTTACATCAGAGTCCATCCCCACAGAGCCCCCCTTACATCAGAGCCCCCCCATAGAGCCCCCCACAGAGCTCCCCTTACATCAGAGCCCCTCCACACAGAGCTCCCTTTACATCAGAGCCCTCCCACACAGAGTCCCCCTTACATCAGAGACCCCCCTCCCCATACAGAGCCCCCTTACATCAGAGACCCCCACACATCAGAGACCCCCCACACAGAGACCCCTTACATCAGAGACCCCCACACAGAGCCCCCTTACATCAGAGACCCCCCACACAGAGCCCCCTTAAATCAAAGACCCCCCACACAGCGCCCCCTTACATCAAAGGCCCCCCACACATCAGAGACCCCCCACACAGAGCCCCCTTACATCAAAGACCCCCCACACAAAGCCCCCTTTACATCAGAGACCCCCCACACAGAGCCCCCCTTACATCAGAGACCCCCCACACAAAGCCCCCTTACTTTAGAGACCCCTCACACAAAGCCCCCCTTACATCCAGAGACCCCAACACAGAGCCCCCTTACATCAGAGACCATCCCCACAGAGCCCCCTTACATCAGAGCCCCCCCATAGAGCCCCCCACAGAGCTCCCCCTACATCAGAGCCCCTCCACACAGAGCTCCCCTTACATCAGAGCCCTCCCACACAGAGCCCCCCTTACATCAGAGACCCCTCTTACATCAGAGACCCCCCACACAGAGCCCCCTTACATCAGAGACCCCCCCCATGTTTCCCTTAACCACGATGGCAGCCAGTGCCTCGATCTCACTGCGCATGCGCACGTGCCTCTACTGCGCGGCCGCCGGAATCCCCGCCTCCCAGCGCTGAGACGTCAGCGAATGGAGACAAGGAGGGGAGGAGCGGAGTGGCCGAAGGCCGCCACACATGTCAGAGCGCCGAGAGGCGCATGTGGGAGCACTCCACGCCGGCCCAGCGGAAGCCTGGAGCGGAACAACGCTACCCAAATGGCCAGAGACCAGGTACCCATGAAAAAGGGGGGTATCTTTACCTTTGCCTTCCTATAGAAAAGGGGAGGGGAGGGGGAAGGCAGAATAGGGAGGATAATTGAAAGAGTAGGAGAGAGCAGTAAGGAGGGAAACCAAACAAAAAAGGGAAAGGCAGAGAAAAGTAACGAGTAACGATGCAGCACAAAAAGAAAATATCGGAGTAGAAGTATCGAAATTTATCGAAAAAATGTAGTGAAGTGAAAAATAGAAGTAGGAGAAAAAAATTCTACTCCAGGAAAGTACAGATACCGCATTTCGGTACTTAAGTACAGTACTTAAGTAGTTCTACTTAGTTACTATACATCTCTGGAGATACTGTATCTGTACTGAACAAAATTATACAAAGCAACACTTTTGTTTTTGACCACCATTTTTCATGAGCTGAACTCAAAGATCTAAGACCTTTTCTATGTACACAAAAGGCCTATTTCTCTCAAATATTGTTCACAAATCTGTCTAAATCTGTGTTAGTGAGTACTTCTCCTTTGCCGAGATAATTCATCCACCTCACAGGTGTGGCATATAAAGATGCAGATTAGACACGATTATTGCACAGGTGTGCCTTAGGCTGGTAACAATAAAAGGCCACTCTAAAATGTGCAGTTTTATCACACAGCACAATGCCACAGATGTCTCAAGTTTTGAGGGGGCATGCAATTGACATGCTGACTGCAGGAATGTCCACCAGATCTGTTCCCCGTGAATTGAATGTTCATTTCTATACCATAAGCCGTCTCCAAAGTCGTTTCAGAGAATTTGGCAGTACATCCAACCAGCCTCACAACTGCAGACCACGTGTAACCACACCAGCCCAGGACCTCCACATCCAGCATCTTCACCTCCAAGATTGTCTGAGACCAGTCACCCGGACAGTTGCTGCAACAATTGGCTTGCATAACTAAAGAATCTCAGCACAAACTGTCAGAAACCATCTCAGGGAAGCTCATCTGCATGCTTGTCGTCCTCATTGTGGTCTCGACCTGACTGCAGTTCAGCATCGTAACCGACTTGAGTGGGCAAATGCTCACATTCGATTGCGTCTGGCATTTTGGAGAGGTGATTTCTTTGACTGTACAGAGCAGATGGCAGACATCGTGTATGGCGTTGTGTGGGTGAGTGGTTTGCTGATGTCAACGTTGTGGATTGAGTGGCCCATGGTGGAGGTGAGGTTATGGTATGGGCAGGTGTATGTTATGGACAAACAAACACAGGTGCATTTTATTGAAGGCATTTTAAATGCACAGAGATACCGTGACGAGATCCTGAGGCCCATTGTTGTGCCATTCATCGACGACCATCACTTCATGTTGCAGCATGATAATGCATGGCCCCATGTTGCAAGGATGTGTACACAATTCCTGAAAGCCGAAACCATCCCAGTTCTTGCATGGCCAGCATACTCACGGGACATGTCACCCATTGAGCATGTTTGGGATGCTCTGGATCGGCGTATATGACAGCGTGTTCCAGGTCCTGCCAATATCCAGCAACTTCGCACAGCCATTAAAGAGGAGTGGACCAACATTACACAGGCCACAATCAACAACCTGATCAACTGCAAAGGAGATGTGTTGCACTGTGTGAGGCAAATGATGATCACACCAGATACTCCCCCCCCCCCTCCCAATACAGTAAAAACTGCACATTTTAGAGTGGCCTTTTATTGTGGCCAGCCAAAGGCACACCTGTGCAATAATCAGCATCTTGATATGCCACACCTGTAAGGTGGATGGATTATCTCGGCAAAGGAGAAGTGCTCACTAACACAGATTTAGACAGATTTGTGAACAACATTTGAGAGAAATAGGCCTTATGAGTACATAGAAAAGGTCTTAGATCTTTGAGTTCAGCTCATGAAAAATGGGGGCAAAAACAAGAGTGTTGCATTTATAATTTTGTTCAGTGTATAGATATATATATATATATTAGTAGCACCCTCCGAGGTAGGTGCTAGGAAAACCATAAGGGAAGCCCTGTCTGCTTAGCAGGGGGGCCTATTTGTTCAGCTAGGCTGTCATGTGTTTCCAGGTGTGCCTGTTGAGCTTTGGGAGTCTCTCCACTGTGTCCAATGAGGGCTCTCATTGGACAGTGGAGGAAATCTGACCAATAGCATACCAGGGCTTGTATCTACCCCAGAGGGCAGAATCTGCTGCAGTGCATCCTGGGAGGGGATATAAGTCGGAGGGAACACATGACAGGGGGTCTTTGGTGGGAAGCAGAGTCCCAGGAGGAGGGTGAAGGCTGTCTCTCCTCCTGTCAGTGTCAGGAAAGGTGTCCTTGGTGGTTGGCCTAGAGGACAGAAGGTTTAGCTGAGCTGCAGAGAGGCATCCAGTGTGCTGTGAACCGAGTGGAGCTGCTGGGGCAGAAGTTTCCAGGAAAGCAGTGTCGTGAGTACTGTAAACTGCCCAGGGGTCTGCCTAGGATAGGGAACCAGAAGGTCAGAGTGATCCAGGAGCCAGCTAACCAGGAGGAAACTTAGAAAGGGGGTGCCTGAGTCTAAACCCTGAAGAGAAGTGTGTGTGTAAAGAGGGCGTTGGTGCGGGCCCTGAAGTGTTAAGCGTTGCAGCAGATGTAGAAGTAGCTACCTCACAGGAAAGAGTTAAGGGAGCTTCTACAAGGACTTTGTGCCACTAGAAAGTGACAGGAGTCAGTTCAGTGCAAACAGACCGCAAGTCAGCGTTCATTAGCGCCAACCAGCTTTGAAAGGCATTCAGCCAGCGTCAAGTCAGCGTCAGCGGGCATTTTTTCAGTTGTCCCCCTAATATCTTGCATAGTTGAGCCAGAAGAGTATCCCACTCACGCCATCTCCCATCCAAGTTCTTAATAAACCTAAAAACCCAAAGGTACTGGAATGATTCTTGTCTCCGTGCTCACACTTGGAGAATATGCCTAACTGTGCTGCTGTTGCTAGCGGTAACCCTGGATATATATATATATATATAGTATATATATATATATATATATATATATGTTATATTCGTGTTGAAGTAGTATGAACTAACTATTGTCCAGTATATTCACGTGTAAGTAGAGAGCTATGATAGTGCTGCAAAGTTTACACTATATCCAGAATAATTACCATGAATAACAGATTCTAGGCTGCCTCTCTGGCTGCCAGTGCAATTCAGTCACATCTTCAGTGTTTTATGTCCTCTGTACAGTTATTTCTTTTTTTTTTTTCCTGAAATATCGTATTGTTCAGGTATACTGTATTTCACCAAGTCTGGCCCTATAAATTTAGATACAAATGGTTAGTACAATGGGTGACAGTGGGGCTGTGCACTTTGCATGGGCAAAGACATTTTTTTAAGAGCATGGTGAATGTGGTGAAATTTCACTTTGCAGAGAATACCCATTCAATTGTAAGGTATATAGTACGTAAAAAAAAAAAAAATGACTAAGTGATGGAAATCATCAGAACTTCCCCACATTTACTAAACTCTGGAGAATATTCCCTTGCACAGTGCAACTTCCCTTGCAAAGTGCTATTTGTCTTTAGTAAACCAACACCAATATGCCTACTCTTAATGTCGTTGCTTCCAGGTTTACTGATGTAGAATAGGCAAAATTGTTTCTTTCAGCCTTTGTGTTCACAGCCCCAGTGTGCTTTGTGTGGCAATGACATCTAATACATAGGCTAGGCAGTTTGGAACAGGAGGGGGGTCAGTGCAAGATAATGTGCCCAGGGAGCAAGAAGTGTAAACCTGGCCCTGGACCTTAGTAGGTGTCCTACAGTTTAACACCAACCTAAAATTAAAGACTATTGGTAGCAGCTGCTGTTCAGTTATCATTGTTATATTGAAATTTCAAGGTTACAACCCATCTTCCTCCTCCTCCTCACTTTATTATTGGCACCAACAAGCTTTTTCCTATAATGTATTTCCCATTGCCTACATACAATGCCTATCATAAAATAAAATCAACACAGTATTAAAGTCCCCTTGAGTATTGCTTAATTCCCGGACTTTATAATTATTCATATAACCTTCACATGATATTTTGTTTTCACTCTATTGAGGCATGATTATCCATAATTATCCCAAGGGCCTGATTGTTTTCTTAATACAGATAGGCAATGTTTGTATACACATCATGGTTTTACAAGCGCAGCAATAATGAATGTAGTGATTCCTTATAGAAATGTTGTTTGCATTACTAAATATAGAAAACTTCCGCCATCCTTGGTTAAAATGTCCATTAAATCTGGTTTATTTTAGAAGCTGCAACCAAGTGTGTACACAAACATGGCCTGAGGAAGAAAAGAGAATGAAGGCCCTTTCTTTGTACATCAATGCATATTTCCACTTTTGCAGTCAAATTTTAGAAAACCCCCATCTATGTTTATGTGTTCCCATTCACACAGCATACCTAAAAAAAAAAAAAAAAAGAAACAAAAAAAAAAAAAAATATATATATATATATACAGTGCATTGCGAAAGTATTCGCCCCCTTGAACTTTTCGACCTCTTGCCACATTTCAGGCTTCAAACATAAAGATATAAAACTGTAATTTTTTTTTTTTTTTTGAAGAATAAACAACATGTGGGGCACAATCATGAAGTGGAACACATTTTATTGGATATTTCAAACTTTGTTAACAAATAAAAAACTGAAAAATTGGGCGTGCAAAATGATTCAGCCCCTTTACTTTCAGTGCAGCAAACTCTCTCCAGAAGTTCAGTGAGGATCTCTGAATGATCCAATGTTGACCTAAATGACTAATGATGATAAATAGAATCCACCTGTGTGTAATCAAGTCTCCGTATAAATGCACCTGCACTGTGATAGTCTCAGAGGTCCGTTTAAAGCGAAGAGAGCATCATGAAGAACAAGGAATACACCAGGCAGGTCCGAGATACTGTTGTGGAGAAGTTTAAAGCCAGATTTGGATACAAAAAGATTTCCCAAGCTTTAAACATCCCAAGGATAACTGTGCAAGCGATAATATTGAAATGGAAGGAGTATCAGACCACTGCAAATCTACGAAGACCTGGCCGTCCCTCTAAACTTTCAGCTCTTACAAGGAGAAGACTGATCAGAGATGCAGCCAAGAGGCCCATGATCACTCTGGATGAACTGCAGAGATCTACAGCTGAGGTGGGAGACTCTGTCCCTAGGACAACAATCAGTCGTATACTGCACAAATCTGGCCTTTATTAAAGAGTGTCAAGAAGAAAGCCATTTCTTAAAGATATCCATAAAAAGTGTCGTTTAAAGTTTGCCACAAGCCACCTGGGAGACACACCAAACATGTGGAAGAAGGTGCTCTGGTCAGATAAAACCAAAATCAAACTTTTTGGCAACAATGCAAAACGTTATGTTTGGCGTAAAAGCAACAAAACTCATCACCCTAAACACACCATCCCCACTGTCAAACATGGTGGTGGCAGCATCATGGTTTGGGCCTGCTTTTCTTAGGCAGGGACAGGGAAGATGGTTAAAATTGATGGGAAGATGGATGGTGCCAAATACAGGACCATTCTGGAAGAATACCTGATGGAGTCTGCAAAAGACCTGAGACTGGGACGGAGATTTGTCTTCCAACAAGACAATGATCCAAAACATAAAGCAAAATCTACAATGGAATGGTTCACAAATAAACATATCCAGGTGTTAGAATGGCCAAGTCAAAGTCGTTATTCCTGTTAATGGGAACATGTAACAAATAAAGTTTGGCTTCAAAAGTGTAAATATACTTTAAAGAGGAACTCCACCCTTATCTTCAAAAGTACAACAAATGAACATTTAGAAATGTTTAGTAGAGATGGGCTGAACACCCCCCTGTTTGATTCATACCAGAACCCCCCAAGAGGGAAAAAATTTGGCCTGAGCCACAAACACTATTAAAGTATATAGGACCCGAATATGAAAAATCAAAAGTCACCATTTTGAAGGCTTATATGAAAGTTATTGGCCATAAAAAAAGTATGGGGGCCTGAGCAGTGGTGTATTTAGGTTTTGTGCTGCCCTAGGCCTGACTAAGTTTGTGCACCCCCTAATTTAAATATGACCCACAGACCACAACTACAGTCTATCTGTGCCTATCAGCATAGCCTTATCAGTTCTCATAAGTTCAGCCTCATCAGTGCCGTCTCATTACTTCCCATCAGTGCGGCCTCATCAGTGTGGCCTCATCAGTGGCCATCAGTACAGCCCCATCAGTGGCCACCAGTGTTGCCTATCAGTGCCCATTAGTGCAGCCTATCATACCGTCAGGTAGCAGTGTGACTGCTTTATGGGGGTGCCAGACTGATTTGCCTCCTGGACCCTGCCCTCTGGCCCAATTCGCCCCATAATACTGGCACTAAACTAAAAGTGTTGCGCAAGTCGGCGGGGACCCTTTTCGTGTGGGAGCTGGGAGGAGGCTGTTTTTTTATTGCGGTGTGCAGCTTTTTTGCTGCCCCCCTGCAAAGTGCTGCCCTAGGCCTAGGCCTTGTTGGCCTAGGCCAAGATACAGCACTGGGCCTGAGTACTGCCCTGGGGGAAATGCATCAATGCAAAAATTATTTTTTAGAAAGGATCATTTTTAAAGGAGCAGGGATTTTAATGATGCTTAAAATGAAACAATAACCTGTCCTGCTATTCAAGAGTATGTTCGTGCTTCAGGCCTTCCCAGCCTCCCCCTGGACGCCCTTGAAAAACTTGATGAGCCGCTTCAGCCAGCCAAACTCTCTAGAGCATTAAACGAGACACAACGGGGTAGTCTGGTGGCTACTCTCTCTTTTATTACAAGTGCTTCGAAGATATTCTCTCTCCGCACTTCCTCTCTGCATATAATGCGGCAGATACGGGAGCGGATCTCCCAAGGGTCTCGCTTCAAGCACACATCACTGTGATTGCGAAAGAAGGAAAGGACCCTCTTCTATGCCAGAATTATCGACCCATTTTGCTTCTTAATATTGATTTGAAGCTCTTCAGCAAAATTTTGGCATCGCGCCAGGCTCCTTTGATCCCGCAGCTGGTACACGACGATCAGGTGGGATTTGTAGCTTCCCGTGAAGCTAGGGACAACACAACAAAGGCGATTGACCTGCTCCATCTTGCATGCACCCTGACGACTCCTATGCTGCTTCTCTCGACGGACACCGAAAAGGCGTTCAATCTGATGAATTGGCAATTCCTTCTGGAGACCCTGGGACACGTTGGCTTGGGACATCGTATGATGTCGTGGATTTATTCCCGACCATCTGCGAGCATCAATATTAATGGTTTGCTCTCCAGCCCCCTGGAGATTACCAATGGGACGCATCAGGGGTGCCCTTTGTCTCCTCTGATTTTCATCTTGACACTGGAGCCCTTTTTGAGGATGGTCAAGGCCAATGCTGACATCGTGGGGCTATCGGTCTCCCCATTGCTCGCACCGAAGGTGGCGGCGTATGCGGACAACCTCCTTTTCTTCCTTACCAAACCACTTATTTCTCTTCTTAATCTTATGAGGGAGTTCTGTGCTTATGAGGCCCTGTCATCATACAAAATAAACCAACAAAAATCCGAAGCTCTTACAGTCGCAATGCCATCTGCTTTATCTACCCTCCTTAGGACTGATTTTCCATTCAAGTGGAGCTCCTCTCATATCAAGTATTTGGGCATATCCCTCCCCAACTGTCCCGAATGAATCTTTGAATGCAACTTCCCTCCTCTTCTTGCTCACGTCCGGAAGGACTTAGAAGGGTGGCAGAAAGTTATGTTTTCGTGGTTTGGGTGTTGTAACATTATCAAAGTGAATGCCATGCCCCGTCTTCTATATGTGCTCCAGGCCCTCCCTATCGCCGCCCCTCCTGCCTTCCTTAGGAGGATAAATGGGACCTTACGAAAGCTCCTTTGAATCAGGCCCCCCCCGCCTAGCGCTAAAGGTCCTGCGCATGCCCAAACTGAGTGGGGGCATGGCCTTCCCAGACGTGGCGCTGTATTACTCGGCCTGTCACCTAGCCAGGATTCTGGATTGGCATAGGCATGGGCCCTTGAAACAATGGGTGCAGATTGAACGGCTCTCTGGGGAGTCTCCCCCGGAATCTATTTTGTGGGGTACACTCCCCCTGCCGAGATTGGTGACAGCTCACCTGACGATAGGCGCCACCCTGTCTCTTGGCAGACGGCTGTGCCAGGATGGCCAGCTTGCTACCCTACCCTCTCCTCTGCTCTCTGTGATTGATAATCCGGAATTTGCACCGGGCTTGCATGATATTGGTTTTCGCACCCTGAAGGCTAAAGGCTTTTATCAAGCTAGACATTTTATTTGTCGGGGACAATGGGTCTCCAGACAGACACTGTACTCGCATAGTTCCTTTGATGCTCTGTCATTTTGGCAAAAGATACAACTCGCTCACTTCCTGCAATCCTTGCCGCCAGGGGCCTCTTTTGTGACGTCTGGACCGCATCTTCTTCTTTGCTTATAAAACCTCCACATGCTCTAAGTACCAAGAAGCTGGATATAAATTTCTGACCAGGTGGTACTATACACCGGTCAGGCTGCACAAGATGTTCCTCTCCTGTTCTGATCTCTGCTGGCACTGTGGGGAAGGGGTGGGATCCCTTCTCCATATATTTTGGTCATGCAGCTGACTGCACCCTTTCTGGTCGGCGGTACTTCGCATAGCCCAAAAATTCACAGATCACACCCTCACTTTGAGCCCAGCCCTCTTCCTCCTCCACCATAATAGCTTTCCGAGGGCGTACTATCGGAAATCGATCCTTCCGCTCCTGTTTACACTGGCCAGGAGCTGTATTCCTCTTCTTTGGAAGCAGTCCCAGCCTCCCACAGTCAACTTGTTTGGGTTTGGGGGCCCATAAAGTAGGGTGGTTCTAGAGTGCAGCATTGCTTTATTGAAATCTTTCCTCAAATTTGTGCGTGAGTAACCTCACGCCAAAAGTCGCTCACGGAGGGCATTAGCCTGTCTAAAATCCCTTTCATCTGTACAATTATGACATAGTTGCAAATACTGAGGGTACAGGATGCTGCGAAAAAGTGGTTTGGAGTGCGCACTAGACGCATGTAATAAAGTATTGCCAGTATTGAGGGTTTACAATATAGATCAGTTTTAATATGGCCCTTCAGGTCAATGATGATAGATAAATCCAAGAAGGGAATTTGATTGTGGTCAAAGTTAAAGTTAAAATGTAAATTAAAGTTGTCAACATTGAGTAATCTCATAAAGTCCATTAACAAAGCTTTAGGGCCCGTCCATATCAAAAATAGATTGTCAATAAATCTGTGCCAACATAAAATTTGGCACAGAAATGGTAAAAAAATTGAATTTGTAAATATCATCTTCTCCCTGCCACATAGATATAAGTTGGCGTAGGGCATGGCACAGGATGTGCCCATGGTCACACCTTGAAATTGAGTAGAATAAAGTATAACAATTTAAGGAGAAAGGCATTCAGAGCCCATGTAGTTTGGTCCTGTTCCTTTAGAAGAGATCCATCCATCTGGAAGCCCTGCTCTTGAGGGATACTAGAATATAGAGCTTATATATATATATATATATATATATGGCCACGAGCAGGACACCTCCTCTATGTGAGATCAGTGGTATCACAGATGAATAATGGGAGGCTCAGGACGTGGGGCATTAAAAATGCACCCAGAAACTTACTGGCATTCTCTGTCAGAGAACCCATGCCTGAGACAATTGGTTAGCCTGGAAATGTGTATGGAATTTTTTGTGTGTTTTAGGGAAGGTGTAAAACGTAGGTGTACATGGTATTTTGGTGTTCAATTGTGTCTTTGTCAATTAAACCCTCCCAAAAAGCATTGATACATAGGGCCGGAAACTCTGAAATTAACTCTGTTACTGAGGTAGAAGTAATTGGTTTATACCAAGTGCGGTTCTCTAGTACTTGTAAGCACACGAGCTGGTATTGCTGATGTGTCATGAGGATAATGTTACCACCCTTGTCAGAGGGTTTGATAACTAGTTCTGCGTGTTGTTGTAGTTTGGTCAAGGCATGTATTTGCCTATGTGATAAATTGGAAGGCAATTTAGGCCAATTTTGTTGTTTAAGGGTAAAAAAAACCCATATGGCTGGGCATGTAATCAAGGAAGGAAAGTTGTGTGACTTTAATTTAAAGAGTCTTTTGTGATCCAATGCCACTGCCAGGCAGTGGAAAGGAAGGGAAAGAAGGAGGAAGGGAGGGGGGGGAGGTACCCAATTGCAGGGGGGGTACCCAATTGAGAGGAAGATAAATAAACCGTAGCCCCCCATCATACAACAGAATGAGATCCCTCAAGGTTCTGAACTCCTGCATTGTAAAGTGTTTTGTACATCCTGGTAATTCTTTTTCCATATTACTGAGTTGTCAAGTGTTTTCCTCCCTTTCCTTGCGGTACACCGTTGGCTCCCTATTGGTACTGTAGGTGACCATTCTGGCTTTGTGACTAGTAATGTCCCATGGGACCCTTTCAGTGGGTACAACATGTAAGTGTGGTGAAATGATTGTGGCTAACAATATATTTATAAAGTGTATATATTTATGTATGTCATTGTTTACATTTGGGATTTTTTATATGATAGATCTTCATTATGTAGCATATCTTCCTGATGAAGCTCATTGCAAACCTTGTTGAAGAAACTACACACCAATTGCATTGAATAATAATTACTGTATATGAAAAACCTTCAAATTGTAACGTGAAAGTGATGAATTTATTCATTAGCTGTTCAAACAGTATTTACAGGATGTGTTAGTGATGGCTTCCACTTACCTTTCATACAGTAATTTAGTTCAATTAATGATACAGTACATTTTGGAATAAAGCATATTTTAAGTAATTTGTATGTCTATTGAAACTCTAAAAGTCTCAATATGCAGGTGATGAATATTTTTAATACTCTGTTAATTGTGAAGTGATCTCCCATCAGTCCTCATTAAATTCCTATTCTGACACCATGGACAGGAAGAAAGAAGAAATTTCCCTAAAGTAATAAAAGACATCAAGAAAATCCAGAGGTTATATGGCCTCCTTCATCAGATTGTTTTAAATGGCTGTCTGATTTTCTGTTCATTCTACCAACTATCAAATATACAGGAGGAACTGGAGTTTTCCTTCTCTTTCTGTTTTCTGTAACAATTATCAAATTTTCAGGAAGCCAAGGGAAATCTCTCAAACTGGGAAACAAACAGCAAATGCAACTTCTAAAAAAGTTTAAACAAAAATGGACTTTTACAGAAGAAAATAGAAATGCTCAATGCTATATAAATATGTACAGTAGGATTCTATTCTATGGTGTTCAATTCTTTATTTAGAAATAGAAAAGCAACATACCGTATTTTTCGTCTTATACGCCCCCCCTATTACATGATCTACCGGTAATACTTATACTTAGGTTACCTTGGAGATATTATACTCGGCGTATAAGACGACCTCCCATTTTTGGGGGATTTTTTTGAAGTTCAAAAGTAGTCTTATACGCCAGAAAATACAGTATTTTTTATAGATATTTACTTGTTTTGGTGCTACTGACAAATTTAAATTTTACATACAAAGACAAGCTGACTGACAAACAAACTGACATCTGAAATATCCAGGCCTCTCAATCAAAGTGGCCATCTCTACTTGGGTGGTAAAATCTTACTTAGCTCCTACTAGCTTCCTCATGGCTCTTTGAACATCTTTATTCCTTAGGCTATAGATTAAAGGGTTCAGCATGGGAGTTATCATTGTGTAAAATACTGACACCATTTTGTCTACATTCTCAGGGACTGAATGCTCAGGTTTAATGTACAGGAATATGGCTGTCCCATAGAAAATGGCCACCACCACAAGGTGGGAAATACATGTTGAAAATGCTTTGTTCTTCCCCAAGTGAATCGTCATGATTGTCATTATGATTCGAAGGTATGACATGAAAATGAGTGAAAGTGGGATAAAAAGCAAGATGGTCATGCCAACCAGTTTTAGTATGTTGACTGATGAGGTATCACTGCAAGAAAGCTGTATCAGTAAAGGAGCCTCACAGAAAAAGTGGTTGATGGTGTTGGGACCACAATATGTTAAGCGAAATGTAAAATATGTATCTACAGCTGAAATTAAGCAGCCAGTCAACCAGGACATGCTGATCATCTGCAAACAAACCATTGTGTTCATGATCATATTGTACTGTAGAGGTTTGCAGATGGCAACATAACGGTCATAGGCCATCATGGCCAGAATGATGCATTCAGTTTCTCCCAAAAACAGGAAAAAGAAAAACTGTATGGCACAGCCAGCAAATGAAATACTCTTTTTCACAGAAAGGAAGTTCGCCAACATCTTAGGTACAACAGTGGAGGTGTAGCAGATGTCTATGAAAGACAAACTAGACAAGAAGGAGTACATGGAGGTGTGCAAATGTTTGTCGGTCTTCACAGCGACTATGAGAAGTACATTTCCGGCTAGTGTGGCCATGTAGACTGCCAGAAAAATGGAAAACAGCAGAATTTGTATCAAAGGGTCCACAGAAAGTCCAAGAAGAATAAATTCTGAGACAATGCTTTGGTTTCCAGTTCGCATATTAACAGTTCCAAATCTGTGATAAAGGAGTATATGCAATTAAAATGTGATAAAATGTATAGCAATATTGAAAATGTTTATTTGTTGGTGCATGGTTACTGAAAGATCTTTTAGTTAAACTAGTTACATATGAAAGGCAAAAGTGTGAAGCTTGTCAAAATAATACAGTATTAACCTTTAATGCTAAGGAGACTATTCTCCTAAACATTTAGACCTCCCTGCTAGTAGGGATGGGCAAACAGTTTGGCCCAAGCATGAGTTTGGGCCAAACATTTGCCTGTTGCGGGGGGGCTCTGTTGGGGCCTCATCCCCACAACCATGGCCGGTGGTTGTGGGGGTCTGTGGGCAGAGGGCTTATCAGAATCTGGAAGATCCTGGCCCCCCCATGTGAATAAGTATCGGGTACCCATTCACCAAAAAGGTGTCAAAAAGTAATAAAAACAAGAGATATGTTTTGACAAATCCTTTATTAAAAAGATTAAAAAAATAGTGTCCCTTGATACAAATCCAATGTCAATCACACCACTTGCTGACCTGAAAAATAAACAAAAACGCTCCACCTCCTGAGTCGGCCGTCTCTGCTCTTTGACATTTCTTATATGGGTAAAGGGGGTGTGGCCCCTTGTAACATCACATGCCCAGCATGCACCTGTCTGTGAAGTCAGAAGGGAGTGGGGCCACATGGTGATGTAGCTAGGTGGGCCCGCTCCCTATCTATATAAGAAATATCAAAGTGCAGAGCAGGCATTTGGCAGGAGGCTGTCCCAGGAGGCAGAGCGCTTTTGTTTTTTTTTGTATTTTTCAGGTCAACGGGCATCGCAATTGACAATGGATTTACATTGAGGTACACTATTGTTTTATTTTTATTTTTTTTAACAAAGTTTTATTGAAACTTGTATAACATTACAGCAAAGAGATAGTGCATTTGTCAAGTAAATGTAAAACCAAGATCTACAGGTATGGATAGGCACATAATAATATAACTCAAACTGTCCTACAAGTCTCAAAAATATATATTTTCTTTTGGTCCTAAGGAGACCAACTATTACAAATGACTCGTCCCCAAGGGGATCAGTGGGTCTAGAGCTGAGAAAGACCAGGGAAAGGCAGGGAAGAGAGGAGGGAGGGAGGGAGGGAGGGAGGGGGGGAGAAGAAAAATAGGCGTATCAATTGGCTATGCCATACAAGAGGGAGCTAACCAGGGTGGCGCATGGAGTCACTATTATAATGAGGCTGGATGGTCTAGGCGGTACCATTTATCCTGTCAAAAGTATCAACACATTAACACCATAAGGGGAATGCAGAAGGGCAAAACATAAGCAAGAAAGTTACTGAGTCACTAAGCATCTCCGATCCCATGTGGCGGGGGAGGGGGCGAGTCAGGGATGAAGACCTCCCACCTCTTTTTGAACTTTGCTGGGTTTGTGCGAGGCTGCCTGATGAGGTCCAAATGTTCTATTTTCCAAAGTGCTGTAAGGTCAGCTCTCAGCTCACAGAGTGAGGGAGGGGAGGTGTCCATCCAATGTTTGAGTATGGCTCTACGGGCAACCATATAGCAGGTGGAAAGCCAAGGCTTAAAACGTAGCAGAGATGATCTGTGTTGTGAGGACAGGGCGGCAAGTTGCAAGTCCAAATGGCCGAACAATAGAGCATAAACGTCTTTAGGTAAAGGAGCATTCACAAGTCGGGAGAGAAAGAGGAGAAGACTATCCCGGAAGGCAGAGATTGGGGGACATTCCCAGAATTTGTGGAGCAAAGAGGGGTGTAAGGAGTGGCAGAGTGTGCAGTAATGGTGATGCAGGTCCCTTGAAGTGCGAAGGTGGGGGAAGTAGGCTCTGTGCAAGATCTTGAATTGTTGCTCTCTCCAGAATTTGTTTTGGGTAAAGCGGCAAGTATAGCGGTATCCTTGCAAGGCGTATTGATGGGCATGAGGAGAATTAAGCACTTTGTTCCAGGGAGAGGCTATTTGCGAGGCGACCATCTGAAGGCTGTCCACATTGAGCGGCTGGTAAAGATGAGCGATTTTATGCTTGTGCGATAGAATCCAAGTGTCCATCTGTGAAGCTTAAGGCTACATTCACACCTGAGCGTAGCGTTTTTCGCGCGTTTTTTACCGCAATTTTACCGCGATTTTTGCGGCGATTTTTACCGCGATTTTACCGCGATTTTTACCGCGATTTTTGTGCAGGCGTTTTTAGATTGAATAGAGATCAATGGAAAACGCCTGTAATCTGCCCAAAAAGAAGCTCATGTACTTTTTTGAGCGTTGGGCGTTTTGTATACAGCTTCAAAACGCTCAGATGTGAACAGGGGCCATTGAAATGAATAGGATTTGTCTTGTTGGGTGTTTTGAGAGCTGATCCTAGAGCAGAAAAACGCCCCAAAAACGCCCCAAAACGCCTACATGTGAACGGAGCCTTAAATCTGAGGGGTCTGGAGGAGCATAGAGAGCTGGCGAAGCTGAGGCATTGTTGAACAAAGAGATGATGTTGGGGGAGAACTCCATATAGCTCGGAGAGGTCCTCAAGAGACAAGGGTGTACCAGAGACATTGTCAAAAAGTTGAGAAATTTTGGTTAGTCCGCTCGCAGTCCAGGCAGAGCAATATGGATGCTGGTGAGCTTGGGAGAACAGGGGGTGGCCTTGGATAGGAAGGAATTTGGAGATGTTCATGGGCACTTTGAGTTGTTTTCGAATCGCCCTCCAAATAGCAATAGTGTCCCTGAGCAAGATATTGGGTCTGAGATTCGAAGGTAGGTCCCTATGTGCACAGTGTAGCAGAGAGACTAAATCATACGGGGCAACCATGTTGGACTCTAACTCATAATTGGTATATCTAGACTCCTGCCTTATCCAGTCCAGGCAACCTCTTAACAGACAAGACAAATTATAAAGTCTAGCGTTTGGAAGACCTATCCCCCCCTCTTTCTTTGTGAGAAACAGTTTAGTTAGTGCAATCCGTGGCCGGCGAGCCTTCCATAAAAAGGAGGTGAGAGCTTTTTGAAGCCTGTGGATGTCTGCATGCTTGAGCAAAAGTGGGATGGTTTGTAACGGGTACAACAGCTTGGGAAAGCCTGACATACGGAAAAGATGACATCTCCCAAAAAACGAGATAGGCAGGGGAGTCCAATTCTGAAGGCCAGCTATTAATCTGTCTATGGCCGGTGAAAAATTCAAACGATAGATGGAGGAGGGGTGAGGGCCAATTTTGATGCCAAGATATGTAATGTGGGTGTTAGCCAGTTTCAAGGGAGAAGAGGAGGCCCACGGGGGAGCCCGAGAGGTGTTAAGGGGCAATATTTCACTCTTTGAAAAATGTATGCGTAGGCCTGAGCAGTGGCGAAATTATTCAAATAGGGATTGAATGACAGGGAGGTCGTGAGGGGGATTTGAGGTGAAGACGAGAACATCATCTGCGAATAGCGCAAAGCGAAGCTCTTTATCTCCCACTCGTATCCCCTGAAGCAAAGGGTGGAAGGTCAGGGTCCTAGAGAGGGGTTCAAGTGCAAAATTGAAGAGGAGGGGGGAGAGAGGGCAGCCCTGCCAAGTACCTTTGAACAAGCGAAAGGGTTGTGACGAGAGTCCAGCTGCCATGACCTGTGCTGAAGGTGAGGCGTACATGGCACTAATCAGGTGGAGGAAAGGGCCAGCAAAGCCGAATTTCAGCAGGACCAACTCCAACCACCGGAATCTGACATTTGGCAGCGTCTAGACCCGGGTCGGCCCGTGCCGCCTCAAGTGCAACCAGAACCTTTCGGATGTTCGAAGTGGCTGAGTGGCCCTGGGTGAAACCAGATTGAGCAGGATGAATGATGGTAGGCAGAAACGATGCCAACCTATTGGCAATAATTTTAGAAAGTAATTTGGAATCAAGGTTGAGGAGGGAGATGGGGCGGAAAGAACCAGGATCTAGAGGGTCTTTTCCCTTTTTCGGAATGAGCTTTACAAGAGCTTGAAAGCCCGTGGGGAGACAGGGGTTTCCCTTGAAAATATAGTTGAAGACGTCACATAGGGTTGGAGCCAATACAGGGGCCATAATCTTGTAAAAATCAGAGGTGTACCCATCCGGTCCAGGAGCCTTACCAGGCGGTAATTGTTTTATTGCAGTAAGAACTTCCTCAACAGTAATGGGAGCATTGAGTAGGTCAAGGTGTTCCTCGGCTACCTGGGGTAGGTGAGCAGCGGCAAGGAAGTCAGAGGCAGCTGCCTCATCAATAGGGTCCGGGCCATATAAGGAGCTATAGAACTGTTCTAGAACTTTTACAATTTCAGGGGGGGAGTCGTCAACAGTACCCTGGGCGTCTCTGAGAGCCAGGATGGTCGTGGGGGTAAAAGGAGGCTTGCACAGGGAAGCCAAATGTTTTCCTGGCTTGTTCCCAAACCGATGGAACTGCCAGTCCCTGAAGGAGGAGTGTAGACTCTCCTGTGCCTCCGCCCATGATTCGAAGCGCAGTTTCGCCGTTTTCCATTGTTCCCTGTTAAGGGGCGTGTTTGAGCGGTTCAGTGCCGCCTGCGCTTCCCGAAGGTTCCGACTGGCCGCCATGTGGGCTGCGTTAATCCTCTTTTTATAGGCTGAGGCATAGGAGAGGACACGACCTCTTAAGACCGCCTTCCCTGATTCCCATAGTAAGGTCGGGGAGCAGTCTGGGGATGAGTTGTGGGTCAGGAAGTCTTGCCAAGTGGCATGGAGTATAGTGCGAACATCTTTATCTTTGACCAGGTACGAGGGGAATCTCCAGGGTCGTGTGCCTGGAGTGGTGGAAGAGAATGAAACTCTAATTGAAACAGGGGCGTGGTCAGAGATAACAATATCATGTATCAAGGATCGAGAGGTGAGGGGTAGCATGTAGTCGTTAGAGAAGACATAGTCTATTCTAGAGAGAGTGTTGTGGGGATGTGAGAAAAAAGTGAATTCCCTATCTATAGGGTGGGATAGCCTCCAGGTGTCAGTGAGGGAAAGGCTATTAGCAAATGCAGCTAGGGAGGAGGGAGAAGGAGTAGTGCGGGTATGTGAGGGCACGTAGGTTCCCGCTCTGTCCTCTGTGGGTACCATACATTGGTTGAAGTCTCCCACCAACAACAGAGGGAGATGGAGATGTAGGTAAGGGGCCAGTAGTGGTGTGAGAGACAGAAAAAAAGACTTCGGGGGGAGTTAGGAGCATAAATCCCCACCAAAGTCCACGTCTGCTGCAACATTTGTAGGTGTAGGATGGCAACCCGCCCCTGTTCGTCAAAGTGGGAGGAGAGAAGCACACTTGGGTGACGCTTATGGATGAGAGTAATAACTCCATCCTTCCCCCTGACTGCAGGGGAACCAAATACCTGTCCAACCCACAATTTCTTCATGCGCTGAAAATCAGCTTCTGGTAAATGCGATTCCTGTAGAACCCTGTTTATGTGGGGATCTGAGGCCCTTAACATTCCAAGTTACCACTGTCATATGAGTAGCCGGGACTGGATAAGACTAAAGAGCAGATTCAACAGTCTATGCAGAAACAATACATCATTCAAATGACTCCATACGCCATAGTAGCCAGAGTATGATAAATCAAAAAGGGATATGACAAGGGAGTGAAGACAAGGAAAGAGGGTTAAGGGAGCCTTAGAAAGGCCCAAGGACAGGGTTCCCGAAGGACACCGTCTGGGAAGCCTGAACTTCTCTTTTTTCCACATGTAACATAAAACATCGTGAGGAACAGTGTTACCGGAATCGTCATTCGATGCCCAGAGGAAGATTGCTGATGAGTCTCGACCCCAGGGAGAGCGTAGAGCGTTGGGTGGGAGCCCGATGAGCCAAGAATTAGAGTCCGGTAAGACTGTGTCCCAAGAGAGAAGGGGGGGGGGGTGACCCCCACCTTCCCCCTAAATAAAATACATGGAAACAGGTTAAACATTAAGGCATAACATTAAGAAAGAAAACTTGAGGCATACAGATAACAATAATGAGCAAACATTAAGGCAGTGACCCATGGAGCGCACAAGAGATGGAGAGGGCTCCTGTGAGCGTCAACAAGTATAAACCGTGCAGACCTACTGACATCCGATAAGATGAGGGCATTTAATCAACAAGCATCATAGCCTCAGTGAGGGCGTGAGCGGGATCTGTGGCCCGAGACCCTTTGCTTTTTTGGTGGTTCCTTCCTAGGGCTCCTCTGATCTCGGGGGACGGGAGACCGTTGAGGTGGGTGCCCAGAGGATGCATCCAAAACAATATGAAAAGAGGATTGAATGTAATGGGTAGCTTCTTCCGGATGGGTGAAGGATTTTTTTTTTTGTCAAAACATTTTATTGAAGTAAAGAACATACATAGTGCAAAAAGAACAACACAGTAAGGGCATGTAAAGGAGCCCTTAGTAATACACCAAGTACAAAGGTTATACACATGTAAACAGCATAATACATGTAAAGAACAACAAGGGATCACAGGTAAACCCAAATGGGGAACATAACATAATGGTGCGGTTAACAGAGGGCCTGTGGGAATACCAAGTGAACGTGGGCCCATCTGAGGGGTCCGCAGGGTAGGGCAACCTTCCAAAAGGTGAAAACCGGAACAAGAAGGTTATAGATGAAATAACGCAGTGGTTCCCCCAATCCCGACACCCCTTAGAGGGAACTTTCTGTGTCAAGGAATAGGGGATCCACATCATGAAAGTAGGGGATCCGGTACGTACATCTCTGAACAGGGGCGCCATAACCATTGTCAGCGGGGGCAGAGCCGCCACAGAGTGCAAAATAGAGAACCCTGAGTAATATATGGGGAGGAATGATAGGGAGGGAGTGGGTAGGGAAGGGATGGGGAAGGAGGGTGGGGGAGGAAACAAGTAGGGTAAAAAAGGGGAACACAGAAGGGAGGAAAGAAAGAGATTGTGGAGATAGAGGCAGTACACTCCAGCATAAGACAAGCACTAAAAAAACTAGAGGGAGCTGAGCATCCAGGAAAGCACCCCATGGCATGGAAATCCGGATGGGTGAAGGATTTGACCTCTCCTGAGGCATCCGTGATGCGGAGAGTAGCCGGATAAGCAAGAGTAAATTTGATAGACTTGCTGTACAGAGATTGGCATATAGGTTGAAAGGCTTTCCTGCGCTTGGACACTTCCTGAGAATAGTCTGCAAAAATCAGTAGTTTGTGTCCGTCGATTTGCAGGCCTTAGGAGTTCCGAAAGGATTTGAGGATCTGCTGCCTATCAGCATAATTGAGATACCTCAAAATAACGGGGCGAGGGGACCGCCGTTCATTAGAAGGGGGGCCAATTCTGTGCGCCCTTTCCACAGAGCAGGGAGAGCTGATCCCCAGGGCTGCAGGAAGGCGAGACATGCAGATGTCAGGCAGTGAATCAGCTTGATAGGTTTCTGGCAGACCGATGATTCTCAAATTATTTTGCCTCGAGCGATTCTCGAGGTCATCCAGCTTTTCTAAAATATACTGCTGAGTCTGCCTGGCCTGCTGGTCCTGTGTAAATGAGCCCTGAACCTCGTCCTCTATATCTGACAGCCTGTGTTCTAGTTCAGTCAGTCTATGGGAGTGCTCACTCAGTTCCTGCTGGAGCTGGGCCATCCCCGTGGAAATCGCCTTGTCCACCGCAAGAGTGATGGTGGGGGATAGCAGAGCCGCCACTGCTTGAGCCAGCGAGGCTACCTGCGCCTCAGGGAGAGGAGATGCAGAGTACTGCGGAGCGGGTGAGGCGGCAGGGAGGGCCGCATCCGCCATTTCAATGGTGCCTGAGGCCTGGTCCGGAGTGGGAGCCTTGCCCGGGGGAGCGGACGGGGGGGGGGGGCCGTGGAGGACGAATTTGTCCATGCCTACCAGGTCCGGACAGTTGTGGGAGTCTCTCCAGGGGGTCGGATGGCTCGGATGGGCGATGGATGCCGATGCAGTAGCCGATGAGTCCGGTGCCGCCGTTCCGCGCTGCCTGTTACATGGGCGCCGGAACCGGAAGTGATTGTTTTATTTTTTAATAAAGGAATTGTTAAAAACTTGTCTTTTGTTTTTATTAGTTTTTGACACTTTTATGATGAATGGGTAGGGGTAATATGCACCCTAAATTAATTTACATAGGGGAAGGCCAGGATCTGGTGGCTTGTTAAAGGGGGCTTCCAGGTTACAATAAGCCCCCTGCTCGCAGACCCCCACAACCACCAGCCACAGGTGTGGGAATGAGGTCCTTGTCCACATCACCTCCCTATGTTGAGGGCATGTGGCCTGGTATGGTTCAGGGGGGGGGGCACTCGCTCGTCCCCCCCCCCTTTTCTTATCTGCCAGGCTGCATGCCCAGATAAGGGTCTGGTATGGATTTTAGAAGGGATCCCACACCATTTTTTTTTTAATTTTGGGTGGGGTTCCCCTCCCAATCCTTATTAGACCCAAAGGACCTGGTATAGACTGGGGGGGGGGGGAACTCATGCCAAATTTTCCTTTATTTTTTCAATAGCCGGGTGCCGCAATTGTAACCGTGAGTCATTTTAAATGGAATTTGACTTTTTTTTTTTCTTTAGAAATGTCATGTTTGTTGCAGAATTTTCTGAATATGCTACAGATGCACCACTTTACAGGCACATTAAGGGAACCCCCCCCAGACATTATATTTAAAGGAATTTTTTATTTTTATTGTTGCACTTTAAGCATAATTAAAATCACTGCTCCTAAAAAAACAATAGATTTAAAAAAAAGTTTTTGCATTGATACATGTCCCCCAGGGCAGTACCCAGACCCCCCATGGCCCATAGCCCTTTTATGGCCATTTACTTGCATATAAGCCTGTTCAGCTCCCTGTTCAGCTCACTAGGTATATCTCCTAATCTCAGAATCTCTCAGCTATTTTGCCCTAAAAATCCATCCTATCATAACATTTCCACTGCAAAATCTTGAATGGTTGAATGACCTTCTCTACCTGAATTCATAATAATAGTAGTCACCCATCTGATGAATGACTTTAGGATAAATTTATAATAAACTTCTGCTTACATAGGCAGCTTTCCTTCCCCAGTGTGTTTATTGGGCAATAAAGGATATGTAGCATATTGATGTGAGCATACAATATATATATATATATATATATATATATATATATTCAAAATCTTGACTTCTTGTGGAATTGTTTCTGTATTTTAAATGTAGTTGGTTCATTTGACTTCAAGTGGTTGTACCGGGATGATGTCTGCAGCCTTCTGTGGTTCTCTCAAACTTACCCATCCCACCGGGAGACCCGAGCTTGGCTGGCCAGAGACCCATACAAAGCTGGAATTGGCTTTGATCGGGTCTCCACTGTGGTAAGCCAGAAGCGATGACATGACATCACTTCCTGTTTACCTGGCTGTCAATGATGGCATTTTTTGAAAATTGAAAGTATTCAATAACGCCGATCTCTGCATTTTGAATGCTTTCAAGTGCAAAGGAGGGATTTTTTTTTTTTTTACACAAGGATGTTTACATTCCTTGTAATAGCAATAAAAGTGATCAAAACAGTGTAAAAAATATATAAAATAAAATAAAAGTAATAAAAAAAAAAATTAAAGTGCCCCCCCCGTGCTAGCGCAAATGCGTTCATTGGTCCTGCACGCACGCAAACAGCGATCTTCCCACACGTGTGAGGTATCGCCACAAATGTCAGATCATGGGCAGTATTTATAGCACTAGCCCTTCTCTGCAGATATAAAGTGGTAGACTTTTAAAACCTTGCCTATGGATAGTAAAAAATTATGTTGTTTGTCGCCGCTGTGCGAGCATGCGCAATTTTAAAACATGAAATGTTTGTTGTCTATTCACTCAGTGTGACATCATATTTTACATTTTACCAAAAAATTGGGTTATGTATTGTTTTTTTGCATTCAATTTTTTTTTAAAAAAAGTGTATTTTGTCTCAAAAATTGTATTTAAAAGCTGCTGCGCAAATACCGTGTGACATTTAAAAATGTCAAAGCACACCAATGTCTTCTTTAGGGCCTCTGCTTTAAAAAAAAATATATATATATATATATATATATAGATGGAAAGAAGACAAGACAGGAAAGAACGAAAAGCAGTGCACCACCTTCTAGAAGAAAAGCACTCTGAAATAAACCCATCTTATAAGGCGTTTGACAGGTATTTAATCTAGTTGAACCCTCTCACTCTATGGTCCTGAAGTAGCGATACCATATGCAAAACCGGTTGACCTTCAGAATTGGACAAGCACACCTTGAGTATATTGATCACGTTCATACATATGATACTACACTGGATATATGGCAAGTGCCCTATGTCCAATATCCAATAGAGAGGAACATACATCTAGGAGGTTTCCTCATACTGGGGTCTTCCTCTTTTTTATTTTTTATTTTTTTTTAATATAATTTTAATATGTTTGCAATAAAGTTTACAATTTTTGTTTCATAATGATGTCGCATGCTGTGCCTTAAAAGTCCAGTCTCATGCTGTACAAGGATATACCTTGTCAATGTTTGCATTTTCTGAGCACATTGATGTGGTCATCCCTAAATCTCCCTCCTGCAAGCAAGTTCACATTGTTAGACTAGCAAAGCCCTAACTGGCTCTGATGCTGCTGTACAGGGAATTATAGGGAATTATAGGACCCTCATATAAACACACATTTAGATATTGCATCTATTAACAGGATATAGGAGATAGAATAAAGATAAAGGATATAAGAGATAGAACCTAAAACTCTACACATAAGGCCAACTAGAACTTTGAAGTGAAACTCAAGTTTTTCAGATTTATACCTATTTCTCTTCTATAGACAATAATACGAGTCACTGCGACCACTTCTGTAATCGGGAGGGTCCACTCTCTATTTTGACATGATCAGTCCCACTGGAATGGTACATTCTCAACATCCCTGTAAGATAAAATCCCAGCTTATTACCAAAGATGGATGGTACATAGCAGTCACTTTTAGGACAGTGTGGAGGATGCTGGAAATTTTTACCTTAGCTCTTTGCAGACTTTTGACAAATTCACTGAGCCAATCAGATGATCTTTACAAAAAATGTTGCATTGGTTGCAAGGGGAAAAAAAATAAATTTACATCTTTTGTTGGGTTTGGAAACTGTTAATTGATTGCAGACTGAAAAATAATGATAATTTTAATAATTTCTAAGTTTTCTTGTGCATGAGTAATACAGGCTGTATAGATAACGTGGAGTTTGCTTTTAAATGTCAAATATATTGCTTTTGGTTCTGCAGATGGACATTGTGAAATCTATTTTTGAATGTTATTAGAAAAACAACTTTATGACTCCCTGGTTCACCTTCATGGTAACTGCACAAAGGTGGTGATCATGCCGATTCTTCATCCAAAGAACACATTAGGTGGAGATACGAATGAGGAATAAAACCATTTGACAGCCAGTTAACAAAAAGTAGGCATATTTCAGTTGCTTGCCAATAGTCCAATTTTCTTTATTCAATTAAACATTTTGAAAAACTTGCATGTGAGTTTCTAATACCTTTTCCCATATAAAAAAAAAATATTATTATTATTATACAGGATTTATATAGCACCAACAGTTTGTGCAGCGCTTTAATTTATTTTGTTAATGTGTTATGATTTACTGTATATGTAAGATACCTTGTAATGCATCACATATTACAAAATACCAGGAACTTTTAACATAACTTTTCACATCAATTGACTTCCAATTCCTTTGAAATAGCAAATTATAGTTCTAACAATAAATGTTGAAGAGGTCGCTCAAACTAAGGTATCCCCCAATATATCTGGCTAACATGCTCTAAAGGTAAAGGATACTGGGATTCCTTATTTAAAATAGTATAATAGTATTAGAAGCACTTAACAAAAAGTTTAATATAGATTAAATAAATATTTTTCTGCCATACCCAAATTCAGAATTGTAACACAGCTCAAACGAATATTGACATTTGCCAATTCTATATTGATAGTTGCTAAATCATTAATAATCAGATAACAAATGTTAGGGTTGTCTTCAACATCCACGATTTCCAATTCCACGTCAATATGTTACATGCATCATAATGTTAATGCACTTCTGGCTTTAATAAGTGCTATTTTGATTGTTTTTTTACCTGCGTTGATCATACCTATATCCCATTATTTCTTTGGATATAATGTCTGAACCTTTTTGTACAATTTTTTGCTTTCTTCTATTTTTTTGCTTTCTTATGTATCTTGTAAAATCCAAATAAACATTTCATTAAAAAAAAATCTGAAAAAAAATCCAACAGTAAACAAAAGGTATAATACTTTCTCAAATGTTATTACTTTAGAAAAACCATATTATGTATATTAAAAAAAAAAAAACAACCCAATTCATGGCACAGTTGAAGCATAGATTTTACCGCATCAATGATATAGAAAATATTAATAAATACTATGTTCTCTCCTGTTCCTTTTTCTGTAATATTTCACAATGTCAATAGCTTATAAATGTAGCCCTTTATATATATTATCTCGGTTAGACATATGCAATTTGTTGTGGTCTGAATACATATTCAGCCAAATTTTTGGTTATTCAAATATTATTGAAATTTAATGAAAAGTAATGATTTTCATTGAAATCCATTAAAATTTGTTCCAATTATTCATTTTCGAAGGAATTCCAACTTTTCAGAGCGGTTAGAATTCGGATTGGTCAAAAAACGATCGACCGATTCTGTGTGAAGAAATAGCTGTTTGATAAGGACCGGAAAGCATCCTTAACAACAATGAGTCATTATCTGTCAGCGGGTTTCCCCACTGACAGATGAATGTAAAGCTAAAGAATGCTGTTAATTTAAAAAAAAGAATGCCCACAATTGCCCGGCAATAGAAAAATGTTAAAAAGAACGGCGTAGGGTTCCTCTTAAAATCCATAACAGACCCTTATCTGAGCATGCAGCCTGGCAGGTCAGGAAAGAGGGAGGGATAAGCGAGCGTCCCCCTTCTGTACCATACCGGGCCACATGCCCTCAATATGAGAGGATGGATGGTTTTGGGCAGGGGGGCTCTGTGCCCCCCACCCCAAAGCACCTTGTTCCCATGTTGATGGGGAGAAGGGCCTCTTCCTGACAACCCTGGGCTGTGGTTGTCAGGATCTGCGGGTGGGGTGCTTGGAATCTGGAAATAAGAAAAATTGCAAAAAATGTGACATGATATCAGCAGGGGGGGGGGGGGTGGGGCAGTAGCATATGGCGGAAAGCATTTTTTTGCAAATTTTTTAATTTTTTGGGTCGGCGGGCTTCGTGGTGGACCCAATTATTTAAAACTGTTTCCCGTGGCTTTTATTTTTTGACACTTTTTTGGTAAATAGGTAGGGGTACGACGTACCCAATACCCATTAACATGGGGGGATGCGGGATCTGGGGGCCCCCTTGTTAAAGAGGAATTCCAGATTCCAATAAGCCCCCCATCCGCAGACCCCAACAACCACAGCTCAGGGATGTCGGGAAGAGGCCCTTGTCCCCATCAATATGGGGACAAGGTGCTTTGGGGTGGGAGCCCCCCCTGCCCCAAAGCACCCATCCCCCCATGTGGAGGGTATGTGGCCTGCTATGGTTCTGGAGGGGGGGCGCTTGCTTGTCCCCCCTCTTTCCTGACCTGCTAGGCTGCATGCTTGGATACGGGTCTGGTATGGAATTTGGAGGGACCCCACGCCAGTTTTTTTTTTAATTTTGGCATGAGGTTGTCCTTCATATTCATAACAGACCTGAAGGTCCAGGTATGGACTGAGGGTGGGGGGGGACCCTACCCTGTTTTCTTTAACATTTTTCTCTTATTTTTTTTAACAGCATTTCTTATCTCTACATTCATCTGTCAGTGGGGAAGCCCGCTGATAGATGATAACTCATGGTTGTTAAAGATGTGGGCGGCCGGCTTTTTTATTGAAAATGAAATTAAATTTAATAAAAATGAAACAAAACAAAATGAATTCCAAAACCAAACTAAATGAATTACATAGCGAAACGAAATTAGTAACATAAGGAATCTATCCGAAACAAAACAAATTTTTCTGTTCTGCACATGTCTAAGCTCTGTCCTATTATTCATCAGAATATAAAGATCTAAAGTTGCATAGAGTCATTTACTTTTCTCATTTCTAAACCTCCTTTTTTTCCGGGATTTGTTATCATGTATGTATAGATTAGATGTCACAATTAAAGCTGTACTCGGCTTTAAAACCACTTGCCGACCGCTCACTGAGCTGGCAAAGCGGCTCATTATCGTCCAGCGACGTAGACAATGCCCCCTCTCGGCGGGGCGCGCACGCCGCCGGAGGCTTGCTCCTGCTGTATTTAGACACAGTGAGAGTCGGGCCAGGGGAGGAGAGGCTGTGATCACCGCCGCTCTTCCCCGATCATCGGGGATCGAGTGAGGAAATCCGCCCACTTGTGTAAACAAAGCGGGCGGATCTCCTATGTGACAGACAGTCACAGATTACAGGATTCAGCATAGCTGAACCTGCTATCTGTGTCTGTGTCACACAATCCCCTCCCCTCACACACGTCAGTAAACATGAGGCATACATTTAACCCCTGTATCACCAATAAAGTTAACCCCTTCCCTGCCAGTGTCATTACTACAGTAACAGTGCATATTTATAATAAAAAGGCGCATATTGAAATACGCACAAGCGGCGCTATACCTCAAACAATCTATAAGAATGAGTAACCAAACCTATCATATATAGGTCTCTCACAAAGGAAAATGCATAAAATGTATAATGTAAAATACATATAATAGGGTCAGAGTCCGTGAAACAGAAAGTCCATCACCAACAGTATTTCATGTAGATTTGCTATGTAGTATATATTCCCTGTGTAGCGCTGCTCGATGTGCACCTCCACCTCACCACTTGTGAGACACTCGGGTATATACGATTACCAGATAGCTTTATTATTGAAGCCTGTAAGGTCTATTTCCACTCCGGACTCTCCCAATGATCCGATCCCTATGGGAACTGTTCGTGGCTGTGATGTCCTCAAAGATGCGGTGCATAAGGAAGGAGTAAAGATACACATAGGGCAATACCGCTTGGATAAAAACATGCACCTTTATTGATTACTTCCCCCCTCACCCATTACACTCACATCAAATAAAAGAAAAAACAGCACATATGGACAATGTATGGTGCTACGGTCTCTGCCGGCCGCTTACCGGACCCCCGCTCGCTCGTCAGCGTCCCGGAAGTTGCAGATCTTGGATTGCTTGGTTTGCTTTTTTATAGGAGGTGGGAGGGTGCTGGAGGAAGGTATGCTGATTGACTGGAATGTGTCTGCTGACTGTGAGGTACAGTGTCAAAGTTTGCCTCAATGATGAATTATAGGGGGCGGACCGAACATCGCATATGTTCGCACGCAGCTGCGGACGCGAACAAGCGATATTCGCCGGGAACTGTCCACCGGCGAACAGTTCAGTACATCTCTAGTAACATGGTAAGAGTAATCTACCAGTGAATAGTGATCTCTGGAGCATTTGAGTTGACAGTGGTTGAACTTCAAGTAGTCAACAAGATCACTATTTTCCTGGTCTACTCTATTCTGTATGAAGGAAAAAAAAACATTTAACCTGAAGAGAAAATAGCCTAATAACATTTATGTTTGCACCTATTCATACACCTTAAGGACATTCAGTTCTTTTTATATAAATACCTCCTAAGATGCAACAAAAGATTTTAAACAATATATATAAAAAAATGGATGTTAATTATACTGAACAAAATTAAAAAAGCAACTCTTGTTTTTTTGCCCCCATTTTTCATGAGCTGAACTCAAAGATCTAAGAAAACTGGGATTCATCTGTGAAGAGAACACCTCTCCAAAGTGCCAGATGCCATTGAATGTGAGCATTTGCCACTCAAGTCGGTTAAGATGAGGATGGCGAGCATGCAGATGAGCTTCCCTGAGACGGTTTCTGACAGTTTGTGCAGAAATTCTTTGGTTATTCAAACCAATTGTTGCAGCAGCTGTCCAGGTGGCTGGTCTCAGATGATCTTGGAGGTGAAGATGCTGGATGTGGAGGTCCCGGGCTGGTGTGGTTACACGTGGTCTGCGGTTGTGAGGCTGGTTGGATGTACTGCCCAATTCTCTGAAACGCCTTATGGTAGAGAAATGAAAATTCAATCACGGGCAACAGCTCTGGTGGACATTCCTGCAGTCAGCATTCCAATTGCACGCTCCCTCAAAACTTGTGACATCTGTAGCATTGTGAAAAATAATTGGTGCGCTAAACTTACTAAAATTATACTATTCACAATAGTGCAAATGTAATAAAAACATATGTAAAGAAAAAGTCCAACATTAAGAGTCCATGCATGTGTAATAACTTGCAAAAAATGAACTAATAAACTTTTGTGACTTGAATGATGATGTGAATCTTGTTAACTCAATTCAATAATTGTGATATCCACGTGAGACGATCCCCACCACCGACAAGTTAATCTTCTTACCAGATAAAACTTATATATAGCGTGAGTATTAAACATATAAAAATGTCAACTCGATTCCCATGCACCTTCACCCGGCGTGTATGCACACTGCAAGCCGCTTACCAGATGTCAGATGAACATAGCATAGGGAATAAAGTTCTCCTCACTCCAGAATATAGCTATCAACTGATACAACAATCCCAAGATAGATGGTATCCTGTCTCCTTATGGCTCCGCAATTAGCACCGAGGGCTCTCGATCTCCAGCTCTCCCCCACATTCCAACAGGCAATTATTCACCATCTCAAAGTTAGAAGTTTCGCTCGTCTTGTTCGGTCCCGACGGAAGTGACGTTCCTCTGGGCATCTGGTAAGCGGCTTGCAGTGTGCATACACGCCGGGTGAAGGTGCATGGGAATCGAGTTGACATTTTTATATGTTTAATACTCACGCTATATATAAGTTTTATCTGGTAAGAAGATTAACCTGTCGGTGGTGGGGATCGTCTCACGGGGATATCACAATTATTGAATTGAGTTAACAAGATTCACATCATCATTCAAGTCACAAAAGGTTATTAGTTCATTTTTTGCACGTTATTACACATGGATGGACTCTTAATTTTGGACTTTTTCTTCACATATGCTTTTATTACATTTGCACTATTGTGAATAGTATAAATTTAGTAAGTTTAGTGCACCAATTATTTTTCACAGTCATTTAAGCACAACACCTTGGTAGCAGCTTTACGAAAGTTTATCAGCGCACCTTTAATTTTACACATCTGTAGCATTGTACTGTGTGATAAAACTGCACATTTTGGAGTGGCCTTTTATTGTGGCCAGCCTAAGGCAAACCTTTAAAATAATCATGCTGTCTAATCAGCATCTTGATATGCGCCACCTGTGAGGTGGATGGATTATCTCGGGAAAGGAGAAGTGCTCACTAACACAGATTTAGACAGATTTATGAACAATATTTGAGAGAAATTAGGCCTTTTGTGTAAATAGAAAAAGTCTTAGATCTTTGAGTTCAGCTCATGAAAAATAGGGGCAAAAACAAAAGTTTTGCGTTTATAATTTTGTTCAGTGTATGATCCACGTGGCTTTAGCAAACAAAATGATTAAGGTTTAAACTCTAAATGGCCATATTGACTCTTTGTCATAACAAGGAATGTCACACAATATGCTTACAACTACTGGGCTATGTGTAGGCCACCATTATGTCAACCATATTGTTCCAACCACTGTAGAGGCTGAATTAGTGCATGCATGAAGACCATCACTATATGTACAAAGTGCCATAACATTATTAAAAGTAAGAAATGCATACTTGCAAAATTACATGAAGTACAACATGTACACAATGTAGGTATTTCAATGTGAAACACATGAAACATGAAAGCAGAATTCAAGCCTGAAATAATAAGATGCAAATGAATAGCCCATTAAAAGAAGAAAAAAAAAAAAAAGACTTTTGCTGCAATTCACTAGCATCATTTTTGTAGTTAGTAGATTTACTGATTATCTGTTTTCGCTGCTTCTTTCCTTTACACTCCAGCCCTGGGTAAGCAAAGTCATATGCTTACCCAGCTGACATTTTAGAATAGGTTCAATAATTAATTAATGATTACAAAGCTGAAGTTGTCTTTTAAATATGCCTAAAGTTTAACTTTAAACAATACCCTTAAACTTACCCTAAACTTACCTTTCTATTAAGCTTACTTATTATTTATTTACTTTGCTGAAAAAAAAAAAATCAATGAATAATAATAATGCAAAATGATGCATTTTCTTATCTCAAATATCTCTTTTTCTATTTCTCTATTTTTTTCGCAACACTGCACCGCCAAGTCTTCTGAAACAATTTATAATACTGCTTCCCCTTATTTTTCAAATTTAGGAGAAGTGCTTAGTTTAGTTGCTCCTTTTGTCTTCCTTTATAAAGCATCGCAGTGCAGCACCACACTAATTAAAAGAGGTTTTTACTCTAACATCTGTTTCCATTTGGGTATTGCTTACATCCCAAAAGCCTCATTTGGTCTTGTGAACAACTTCTATTTTTTTTTTTTTTTTCACATTTGGGATTTAATTATCAATTGTTAAGAAATGTACAGACAAGATCTGATCTTGTTGTTTTTCAGAAAATAATATGCTTCAGGGAAAACAGACTTTTGTTTGTGATATTTTATAGTTCAATCTTTTTGTTGATTTTTTTTTCCAAAAAAAGAGTATACAAAGACACAATAACTATATTTTCCCTAAAGGGAGGGAACTTTTTCATTTACATATATCAACAGGGGAAGCACTAGAATTAAATATAACAAGTCAATTAGGGTTGAATACATACACTGAACAAAATTATAAAGGCAACACTTTTGTTTTTGACCCCATTTTTCATGAGCTGAACTCAAAGATTTAAGACTTTTTCTATGTACACAAAAGGCCGATTTCTCTCAAATATTGTTCACAAATCTGTCTAAATCTGTGATATTGGTGAGCACTTCTCCATTGCTGAGATAATCCATCCACCTCACAGGTGTGGCATATCAAGATGCTGATTAGACAGCATGATTATTGCACAGGTGTGCCTTAGGCTGGCTACAATAAAAGGCCACTCTAAAATGTGCAGTTTTATCACACAGCACAATGTCACAGATGTCGCAAGTTTTGAGGGAGCGTGCAATTGGCATGCTGATTGCAGGAATGTCCACCAGAGCTGTAGCCCATAAATTGAATGTTCATTTCTCTACCATAAGCCGTCTCCAAAGGCGTTTCAGAGAATTTGGCAGTACATCCAACCGGCCTCAAAACTGCAGACCACATGTAACCACACCAGCCCGGGACCTCCACACCCAGCAAACTGACAGAAATCATCTCAGGGAAGCTCATCTGCATGCTTGTTGTCCTCATCGGGGTCTCCACCTGAGTGCAGTTCGTCGTCGTAACCGACTTGAGTGGGCAAAACAAGTCAATTGGGGTTGAATACATACACTGAACAAAATTATAAATGCAACGCTTTTGTTTTTGCCCCCATTTTTAATGAGCTGAACTCAAAGATCTAAGACTTATTCTATGTACACAAATGGCCTATTTCTCTCAAATATTGTTTACACATCTTTCTAAATCTGTGTTAGTGAGCACTTCTCCTTTGCCGAGATAATCCATCCACCTCACAGGTGTGGCATATCAAGATGCTGATTAGACAGCATGATTATTTCCCAGGTGTGCCTTTGGCTGGCCACAATAAAAAGCCACTTTATCACACAGCACAATGCCACAGATAGGTACAGGCATACCCCGCTTTAAGTACACTCACTTTAAGTACACTCACGAGTAAGGACACAGCTTGTTCAGCTTGGCATGACACTACTCCCGGTTTGTAACATTGGCGTCTATAGGAAATCTTGGTCAGCTTGACATGGCACTGCTCCCAAACCATAAGTGACAGGGATACCAAACTTAGGGAGCACCGAGAGGGGACACAGGACTACAACATATCCTGTTTGTGGCTGGTCAGCTTGCCTAGGTAATCTACTTTGTCATAGTCCTGGATCCCTTTAACATGCTCCCCAAGCTTGGTGTCCTTGTCACATGGTTTGGGAGCAATGCCATGTCAAGCTGACCAAGATTTCCTATGGAGCTAGTGGATTTACATGATTTGAGAAATAAAAAAAAGGTATTGCTTCACTTTAAGTACATTTTCGTTTTACATACATGCTCTGGTCCCATTGTGTACTTAAAAGTGGGGTATGCCTGTATATAATATTAAAGCCGCGCTTATCCTAACATAATTATATAAAATCAATAAATATAAGTGAATAAACAATAAATAATGTGCTTGATCAAATAATAAATGATTAATATATTCAAAGTGCTCCTAGTGCCATCGAATGTGTAAAAATAAAATATATAATAGCATGAATAGTCCTTGAAGTGCAAACTGCTGTGACAAAGGTGCTAAGTGCAAGAAGATTATATATAAATCCAGGAACGTCAATACATATACACTCTTCGTCCCAGTGTGACGTCTAACTGTACCTCCAAAATATATATAGTGAACAAAGTGACAAGTGCACAACAGCTGCATAACAGTAGGATGATAATATGATGTATAAAACCAATAAACAATTAAATAAAAAAAAATCCCATAAAACAAGTCCATTCAGTGATCTGTAGCAGCTTCAATCATCATGCAGTGAAAGTGGCTTCAAATCAGGTGGTGTAAAATCAGGTGAGTGATTCCAGGAATCAACCAGTGAATTGTAATAAGGAGATGTGCAAAAATTCTGGGTGTGCTCGACCCTTACCTTACTGCTGTAAGGTTACAGCATTTGGATGGTGTTAATCCCATGTTCCTGTGTGTATCCAAAGGGGATGCTAGGAGGGGGTATTTAAATTGAATCCTATCCGACTTCCACCTTCCAGGGGTGAGGGAGGGAGCTGTTTATGTCCTGTGTGCTTCCAAATGGGGGCAGACAAAATCTTCCTCTGGTGTAGTATTTCACAACATTTATTGACCAAAAAAAAAAGCAACTTACATTTAAATTCACAGTAGTCGGTGTATACAGCTGTCCGTTACGAGCGGTCAGTGATGCCGCACTTCCATATCCCTGCATCTCTACATGTATCGTCACGGCCCACGTGACTTCTTCAGGAGAAGAATGGCCTATTTCTCTCAAATATTGTTCACATCTTTCTAAATCTGTGTTAGTGAGCACTTCTCCTTTGCCGAGATAATCCATCCACCTCACAAGTGTGGCATATCAAGATGCTGATTAGACAGCATGATTATTTCCCAGGTGTGCCTTAGGCTGGCCACAATAAAAAGCCACTCTAAAATGTGCAGTTTTATCACACAGCACAATGCCACAGATGTCGAAAGTTTTGAGGGAGCGTGCAATTGGCATGTTGACTGCAGGAATGTCCACCAGAGCTGTTGCCCACAAATTGAATGTTCATTTCTCTACCATGAGCCGTCTCCAAAGGTGTTTCAGAGAATTTGGCAGTACATCCAACCGGCCTCAAAACTGCAGACCATGTGTAACCACACCAGCCCAGGACCTTCACATTCAGCATCTTCACCTCCAAGATCGTCTGAGACCAACCACCCGGACAGCTGCTGCAAAAATTGGCTTGCATAACCAAAGAATTTCTGCGCAAACTGACAGAAACTGTCTCAGGGAAGCTCATTTGCATGCTCGTCATCCTCATTGGGGTCTCGACCTGACTGCAATTTGTCGTCGTAACCAACTTGAGTGGGCAAATGTTCACATTCGATGGCATCTGGCACTTTGGAGAGGTGGTCTCTTCACAGGTGAAATCTGGTTTTCTTAGAACTTTGAGTTCAACTCATGGAAAATGGGGGCAAAACAAGTGTTGCATTTATAGATTTGTTCAGCATATTTAAAGCTGCAAATGATTGACCAAGCCCTTGGAGTTGTAATCGGAAGAGCATTAAAAATACAGACTATGTCATAGACCTATTGCCAAACCCTGCTTGAACTTCGAGGAAGTACATTAATTACTAAAAAGGCCCCTAGTCCCTTTGTTAGTCATGGTGGAGTTATGATGTAGGCTTATGGCTCCATACCTACTCAAATAATATTGAATTCAACTGATCAAGAAGAGTAGGAGAAAGAGGATAGAAGGAAAAGGAGCAAGGAATAAGAGTATACCTGACCCAGAAAGAGGAGGCTACGTAGGCCTTGTCAGTTGTGATATTTTAGTAAGTGCAGTGTTAAAGTAAAACTAGTTAGGGTCATTCAAATGTTTACATACTCAGCAGTAAATAGGCTTTAAAAGAAATAAATAACTTGCCAAGCTAACTGTGATGATGTGCAAACAAATTAATCATACAATTTATGTGAAATCCGAAGAAAGATCATAAAGTCCTATTTGATGCGTGCAAAAAAAATATTGACAGTCCCAATTGAATGGAAAATCATTATTGTGCTGATACAAATATCATGTTGAATCAAATCTTGTAATCACCACCTGGACTGTCACCATTGTAAGAAATGGACTCTTACTGGAACAGATAGACCCTGTTACAGAGTAAAATCAGCCTTTAAGTGATAGTCTCATCATGAAGAGGTTTAAACCACGCTGTTTGGCTGGAATTCTGCAAAGTCTTCCACTCTCCAATGTGTATTAAAATAAATGTACCATATACTGTATCTCAAGAGATCCACCATAAAATCAAAATGGGAGAAGCCACATAATGTAAATCCATATAACATTTTTAATATGATCGAAAATGCATGAAATTAACTACTCACACTTTAACAATAAATCAGTGGTTATGTATATATATATATATATATATATATATATATATATAAAAAGAAAAAGAAATCAGGCAATGATGCTTATAATCCAAACAATTACCAATCTAGACAGGTGTGGCTACATCACATGCGTTAGTTCTGCCCAACACTTTTGTCGTACCTGACTTCATCAGGGGCATAAACGTCACGTCAGTCCCCATGTGCCAATTCAATAGGGGAAGTGACACCTAAATTAGAGGTTATCCAAGCCTCATTAATTTCCCAAAATGGCCTACTGGACTGACCCTGCCTCGTTTACAAACAAAGAAGGCCTACCGACCAGGATATAGCTCAGCCTCATTTTCAAATGAAAGAGGTTGTAAACCTCCTAATAAAAAAAATAAATAAAAACCTATAAGACAAAGGCATAATGAGCTAGTAAATACAAAGGAAAAAAAAACAGCGCTATGGATGATATTCCAGAGACTTATTGGATTATCAAGGTTGCAGCCACCAACCAAACCCTAAAATAAGGGGTCAAGTCTCATAAAGAGGGGGGGGGGGGTAGTTGGAAACGGCGCTACCTTATATATAAATAATAAAACCAACCAGTGATCCAGACCATGTATTAAAAACTGTGCAAAATATGGTGCTATTGCGAGATTTGATGTATATCCAATGATTATCGTGCAGCTATAAATTGTGATGTATATGGCAGGATGATTAAAAAATTACAAAAGTGATAGGTGAATATTTTTAATGAATGTGACAAGATAAGGTATAGTGCATATATACAATAGTAGTAAATATAAGTGAAAAAAGTGTCCACAAATGTGCTTAAGATGGTGATAGTGAGCTTCAGTTGCTTAGATCCCAACTTCCACTAGAGGTCGCACTCACCCCTTGACAAGGTACTGATCCTGGTTTCAAAGGGTAAAGCAAGAAATAAACTTTCCCAGATTAGGCATCAATCTATCCTTACGGACCGGTGGATCCCATCTGAGTACAAAGCAGAACACCTCATAGCGTAGTATGTAATTGAAATTACAAATGGGAGCAGCAGTGACTCACGGTTGTGCTGTAGCAGATCAATTCAGAGCGTGTATGCAGCGTTGTTGAGCTTCCGCGTTCCACACACGGTGAGCTGCAAACCGGAAGTGACGTTGATGTATGGTTCCGCCCGAAACGTGACGTTGACGTATGGGCGGAACAAAAATGAAAAAAAATGACAAAATTTTTTGGCCCTCTTTTACCCAATAAACCAAATGTAATTTACAGAGGAGTTCCTTCCCTACAATTACAAGTGGACCCAAATGTCGTAACCCCCCCCCCCCCCCACCCCCAATAAACGCTCTTGTTTTTGTGTTCTTATGGGGTAATATCCCTGCAGGAAATGTTCAGTCTGTCAAATACTGTAAACCAATACAAGCATAGAAAATTAAGCACATAAACAAATATGAGGCACCTTGTATAGGGAGACCACTAAAAATTGGGGGGGGGGGGTTCTCAATTAGAAACCAGATGCATCGCATACTAGCTCATTATGAAATACTGCCTTAGCCCCTTCCAGCGGCACCTGCTCACCGCTGAAACAGTCAACATGTTCACTCGTCTTCTTTTCGAGGTCGCGTCCTCTGGCCATCTGATTGGCCAAAGCCACGATGACTTCACTCCTGCTCAGGAGCCACTGCTCATGGCACAGGGCTCTGAAGGAACGGCATGTATGGCCGTTCCTTCAGAGTGCATACGCCAGTGATGTCACTGGCTGAATGTAACGTAAATAGTGAGCCTTATCATAGGCTTACCCATAGGTAAAAGTTACAGAGGGAAGTTTACTTCCTCTTTAAGATAGCCCCTTTAAGATAGCCAAATGGCCGGTAACCAAGCCTCGATCTCAGTTTAAAATGGCTGACCAATCTCATAATATCCTGTGGGGAAAGAAGACCAAGCCTCTGTGTGATGTAACTAGAACAGAAGATGTCCAAGCCTCAGTCCCACATCAGAATGGCCAAATGATAACAGTAAAAATAGAGTTAAATAAAATAGAACCCAACTGCACCACTATGTAGTGATGTGTGGACAAAAAAATAAATAAATTAAAAGGTCATTAAGCAGATGTCAATTTTCGGTCGGAAAAATGAAATACGCATATTACAAACTGACTATTTCCAGGCAAAAACTACCACAGTATTATGAATATGAAGGAATATACACCATCAAAAGATGATAAACATTTATGTGGGCACAAAACGATAATTCTCAGTCATATCAAATACAAGATGTATCTATATGGTACATGGAACCAAACTACCTGTAATGTTCATACCATGTGAACTATAGGTCCTCAATTCATGGATTTTAATTGAGAACCCCCCTTTTTAGTCATCTCCCTCTCCAAGGTGCCTCATACTTGTCTATAGCTATGAAGAGGGTTCCTTTAGGGTCCCTATTGTGACAGCATGAATAATGTTTTGGAACACTGTGCTCTTTCATGACTTTCTGGAGGTTCCTAATATCTTCACTATTGCACACTGAGAAAGATTGGATAGTCCCATAGGGGCAAAAAATTTGGTAAATAATATTCTTAGAATCCTAAGTCATAAATGAATTAATAGAATAAAATTTTAAAGTGTTCATAGATATAAATGTGCTTAATTTTCTACTCTTAAATTGGTTTATTTGAAAGACAGAACATTCCATGCAGGGATAGTACCCCATAAGATCACAAAAAAAAGAGGGCTTATGGGGGGGGGGCAATGAGAGTGGCGGATCGGAGGTTAATAACCTGTACACACTTTAAATGTATGGTTCATAATTCTTATATTCCCATGGACAGCTGTCATCATATGTCTTGGCTGCATTCAGTACCTCGCAGATAATTTCTGACACTGCATTGCAACTGCACAGAAGCCAATCACTGTGAGAGACAGGCACTTATTTTAAAAGATTGCTTTCGTCAAAAAGGTTTCACCCAAATGCACCTAGATGAGGAGATAGAATAGGTCAAAAACACTAATAGGGATGATTTATTATGGGATAAAGAGAAAGATATCGCCACCCCTGACCAATTCAGATGGTCCCTTGTCACATCTTACACATGCAACATAAACAAGTTAAAAGTATAATGAATCCATATTGGACAGTTTTCAAAAATGACAAAATTTTTTGGCCCTCTTTTACCCAATAAACCAAATGTAATTTACAGAGGAGTTCCTTCCCTACAATTACAAGTGGACCCAAATGTCGTAACCCCCCCCCCCCCCCCCACCCCCAATAAACTCTCTTGTTTTTGTGTTCTTATGGGGTAATAGGTAGTTTGGTTCCATGTACCATATGGATACATCTTGTATTAGATACAATTGAGAATTATCTAACAATAACATATCTCAACATACCTTAAGGTACTCTTGCTTGGCATAACTATCATTGACACCTATGGCTATCACCTGGCCCGTGTTTATATTCTTAATTCTTTCGATTGAATACGCTTCTTCTTTACTGACACTCTCCCGCCTCATATTTTAGGAGGTAGAAATACTCTCAACTCACCTCTTTGTCCCCCTTTTCTTATATACCATTCCTTCCCCCATCCATCCCCTTGGTTTCCCATGTGAATGCTGTATTCTTGTTGTAAATGGCAGCTACTTTTTTTTATGATGAACCGGGTTTTGTAAGTTAGAAATTGCTGAAGTTCTCCTACAGTTGTATGCTAATGCTGATTTACAGATGTTTAACATTTCTGTACTTTGTAACATTTGTTTGTTCCTTAATAAAATAAACTTTATGGGAAAAAAAAAAGAGAATTATCTCTCTGTGCCCACATAAATGTTTATCATCTTGTGGTGGTCCTTTATATGTGCTCTATATAATTAGGGATACCAACCTTTTTTTCCAAATTTTGGGGAGACTCTATTGTCTTTTAACCATTAAAATATTAATATTTTAATCAATAAATATATACATAATTTTTATGAAAATATGTTTTTAGTTATATTCTTTTTTTAATTCTATAATATTGTGGCCGCTTTTGCCCAGAAATGGGCAGATTTTAATCAGCGTATTTCATTATTCCGACCAAGAATTTACATCTGCTTAATGACCTTTTAATTCATTTTTTTGTTCACACATCACTACATAGCGGTGCAGTTGGATTTGAATTATTTTTTTATTTTATTGTTACCATTTGGCCATTCCAACGCAGGAGTGAAGCTTGAACATGTCCTGTTCTAGTTACTTTACACAGAGGCATGGTCTCCACCCCCCACAGGATATTATGAGATTGGTCAGCCATTTTAAACTGAGATTGAGGCCTGGTTATCGGCTGGTCGGCTATCTTAATTTGAAAATGAGGCTGAGCTATCTCAGGGTCTGTAGGCAATCTTTGTTTGTAAACGTGGCTGGGTTAGTCCAGTCAGCCATTTTGGGAAAGAAATGAGGCTTGGATAACCTCTAATTAAGGTGTCACCTCCCCTATAGGATAGGTATATATTGGTATGGGGACTTGGGTGACGGTTATGCCCCCGATTATGTCAGTTATTACAAAACGCGTAGTGCGAAGCTAATGCATGTGACATTGCCAAACCTGTCTGGATTCAGTAATTGTTTGGACTATTTGCAAAATTGCCTGGGAATGTTGTTCATACATACATGCTGATTTATTGTTAAAATGTGAGCAGTTTATGCACTTTGAATTACATTCAAAGTTTTATATGAATTTATACTATGTGGGTTCTCCCATTTTGTTTTTTTTGGGGGATCTTGTGAGCTATATGGGTTGCCATTAATTTTAATATTATTATTAAGTGAATCTGTGCTGTGGAAAAAAACAAAAGGAAAGAATGCTGCTGCCTCCACTCAGAACCCAATCCACAGATGGGTTAGTATGGTAGTTACAATATAGGTGGATGTGGCGCTGCAATAAAGCTTTTAAAATATATAGTGCCTTGCGAAAGTATTTGCCCCCCTTGAACTTTTCAACCTTTTGCCACATTTCAGGCTTCAAACATAAAGATATAAAACTGTAATTTTTTTGTGAAGAATCAACAACAAGTGGGACACAATCATGAAGTGGAACGAAATTAATTGGATATTTCAAACTTTTTTAACAAATAAAAAACTGAAAAATTTGGCGTGCAAACTTATTCAGCCCCTTTACTTTCAGTGCAGCAAACTCTCTCCAGAAGTTCAGTGAGGATCTCTGAATGATCCAATGTTGACCTACACTATCACAGTGTAGGTGCAATGTTGCACCTACACTGTGATAGTCTCAGAGGTCCGTTTAAAGCGCAGAGAGCATCATGAAGAACAAGGAACACACCAGGCAGGTCCGAGATTCTGTTGTGGAGAAGTTTAAAGCCGGATTTGGATAAAAAAAGATTTCCCAAGCTTTAAACATCCCAAGGAGCACTGTGCAAGCGATAATATTGAAATGGAAGGAGTATCAGACCACTGCAAATCTACGAAGACCTGGCCGTCCCTCTAAACTTTCAGCTCATACAAGGAGAAGACTGATCAGAGATGCAGCCAGAGGCCCATGATCACTCTGGATGAACTGCAGAGATCTACAGCTGAGGTGGGAGACTCTGTCCATAGGACAACAATCAGTCGTATACTGCACAAATCTGGCCTTTATGGAAGAGTGGCAAGAAGAAAGCCATTTCTTAAAGATATCCATAAAAAGTGTTGTTTAAAGTTTGCCACAAGCCACCTGGGAGACACACCAAACATGTGGAAGAAGGTGCTCTGGTCAGATGAAACCAAAATCAAACTTTTTGGCAACAATGCAAAACGTTATGTTTGGCGTAAAAGCAACACAGCTCATCACCCTGAACACACCATCCCCACTGTCATACATGGTGGTGGCAGCATCATGGTTTGGGCCTGCTTTTCTTCAGCAGGGACAGGGAAGATGGTTAAAATTGATGGGAAGATGGATGGAGCCAAATACAGGACCATTCTGGAAGAAAACCTGATGGAGTCTGCAAAAGACCTGAGACTGGGACAGAGATTTGTCTTCCAACAAGACAATGATCCAAAACATAAAGCAAAATCAACAATGGAATGGTTCACAAATAAACATATCCAGGTGTTAGAATGGCCAAGTCAAAGTCCAGACCTAAATCCAATTGAGAATCTGTGGAAAGAACTGAAAACTGCTGTTCACAAATGCTCTCCATCCAACCTCACTGAGCTCGAGCTGTTTTGCAAGGAGGAATGGGCAAAAATTTCAGTCTCTCGATGTGCAAAACTGATAGAGACATACCCCAAGCGACTTAAAGCTGTAATCGCAGCAAAAGGTGGCACTACAAAGTATTAAATTAAGTGGGCTGAAAAATTTTGCAGGCCCAATTTTTCCTGTTTTTTATTTGTTAAAAAAGTTTGAAATATCCAATAAATTTCGTTCCACTTCATGATTGTGTGCCACTTGTTGTTGATTCTTCACAAAAAGTTACAGTTTTTATATCTTTATGTTTGAAGCCTGAAATGTGGCAAAAGGTCGCAAAGTTCAAGGGGGCCGAATACTTTCGCAAGGCACTGTAGTGTGTCACCTAAAGGATTACTGCACTACCCCTTTACAATGGTATATACGTAAAGGTGGGTTATATTACATGTATATGGTGGGTATGTGACTTTCCATTAAATGTTTTCCTAATAAAAAAGCTTAATTTGTAATAGAAAATCTGAGTGAATGCATGAAATACCCTCCTACATTAGGGTATACAGGCGGTCCCCGGGTTACAAACATCCGACTTAAAAACGGAGGGAGACGACAGGAAGTGAGGAAAAATCTAGCCCCAGGAAGGGAAACTCACCCCTGTAAGAGTTCTCATGGGAAGAAGGTGTCTCCACTGAAGCTTTACCACCAATCCTTGTTTCCACAACAACCCAACATTTTCAAAATCCAATTGTCATAGGGACAGAAAGTGAGGTGAAATCTTCTGAACAAGGCTAGAAACAGCAAAACAAATGGTACAGGGCTGTTAACCCTTACCTATGCTATCCAAAAAACGTTTAAATTATTCTTTTGGCTGTGGTACAATTAAAAAATGTACCTGTTCCGACTTGCAAACAAATTAGACTTAAGAACAAACCTACAGACCCTATCTTGTTTGTAACCCATTAATGAAATCTTATCTATATGGTGTTTAAAGTGGGTATTGACCGATTATCGGCAAGGCCGATATATCGAGGGCCGATATTGACTTTTGCCGATATATCTGTATCGGCCCCGGAACTGGCCGATATTTCAGATATTCCAAATATTGCTCATGTAAGGGTAAAATGATGTCACATAGCATAATTCAGTTTACAAATGTTATTGAATATGCCACTCACATATGTACAAATTAAAGATATAAGCAATGAATTGATGTTATGACATCAATTCCGGGTACTGGCGCCAGATTCAAAAAAATGACAGCATTCAAAACAGAAAAACTTGGCGTTTTGAATGCTTTTAAGTGCAGAGGAGAGGTTTGGGGTCTTTTAGGCCCCCAGATCCCTCCACAAGAGTACCTGTCAAGTGATAAAAATAAAAAAAAATGTTTTAAAATGTACAAAAATATTGGTCAATATCGGCCGATACCGATATGCATTGGCCAAAATATCGGTATCGGCAACGAAAAACCGATATCAGTCAATCACTAGTTTAAAGTGTCAAGTGCTAAAGTAATAGAAATCATCAACATTTGCATATTCCTGAATGTGCAACGTGCTTATGAAACTTAACATGTAGTCAATAAATAAATTTGTAAGTCCATAAAGTGCTAAAAAAAAAATCATAATTCCATATAGGATGTGTAGTTCTATGTTGAACAAGTGACCAGTGCTCTTAATAACCCCATTCAGATTCTCACTCAACTGACAATTTCATCCCCACAGGGACTGCAAGCCTTCCAAATAATGCTGGGTGATCTCAGTATAAGTGTGTAAACCTTGGAGTGGAGCCATGGAGTGAAGGTTTACACATGTATACTGAGGAGATCTCCCAGGATGATTTGGAAGGCTTGAAGCCCCTGTGGGGGCGAAATTGTCTGGTGAGTGAGGATCTGAAGGGGGAGCACTAGTGGAAGCACGGACTAACATGTGTGGTTATTAAGAGCACTGATTGCTTATTCAACGTAGAACTACACATTCTACATAGAATTATGAATTGATTTATGGACGTAATATCAAGTTTCATATTAAAAGTCACAAGTAACAGGGAAAGTCACAAGTAACAGGGTCTATCTGTTCCAGTAAGAGTCCAATTCTCACAGTGGTGATGGCCCACGTGGTGATCATTAGGGATGATCGAACAGTTCGGATCAACCATCGGTTCGACACGAACATTGGGTGTTCGAAATTCGGCCGAATTCTGAACTTTTTGCAGTAAAAGTTCGGAATCCGGGTCACCCGAAAAACCCAAAATGCAATGGGACAGGAAGTGTGATTTAAAAGCCAGTGATTGGCCCAGAAACGTCAGTAAAAGCCAACGAGGGGGCAGGAGTCTGCTAGGAACGTGATTGGAGTGACTACGGGGACCAGAGGCCAATCAGGAGTGAATACGCCCCCCAGTATATAACATAGCCCTGCCTAACCTCTAGCACTGTAATACAGAGGCTTTGGAAGAGACTGGAAGCATTTGTGTTGCTCCTGCTGTGTTAAACAATGTTTGCTGCATAGCCAATTGCTTGTAAAGCTCCAGATCAGCAGAAGAGCAGTCAGCTTACAGAAAGATTGTCAGTGTAGTTAGAAATACAGCGATTGTGCTGTTTGAGTTAGAAAAAAAAAAAATAATTTAAAGGGAAAGTGTCAGTTAGAAATTATCTTCTGCTGTATGAAGCTGTTCTTTTAGTGTGAGGCAAGGGATATGCAGTGTAGTTAGGGTACTATATACCTGTTAGATTCAATAATCTAGTTTTTGTAGGGATAGTTTTAAGTGTCAGGGTTCCGTCTAGTGAGCACGTTGCACTGCTGATATATCTACAGCAGGTATACGTGCTTGCTAGTCAGCTATTGTGCAAAATACATTGCAGCGATACACACATCTGCTGTATTTAGCGACAACTTTGGGTCACATAGTTGTGTGCGTCTTGCAGGTGATTTTCACATCGCACAGTTGATAAAGCCTCAGTGACAAGTTAACGCCTGTTCTTGTTGTAAGCATTAAGTCCACTGCAAAAGGCTTTGCTACTCTGCATCACACAAATCTGCTTTATTTAGCGACAACTTTGGGTCGCATAGCAGTGTGCATCTTGCAGGTGATTTTCACATCGCACAGTTGATAAAGCCTCAGTGACAACTATGTCAGGTAGACCAAGGAAAGGCATACTTGACCCTGCTGCGGAAAGGGGCACAGCTTCTAGGGTGGTCTAGACGTGGTGGTCAGTCCTCAGCCAGGCCACCATTTCGATTGTTCTCCCGCAGTGGCCAAGCTATACGTCCACAGTACGTACAGGAGGTGGTGGACTATATTACCAAACCCTCATCATCGTCATCATCAGCAACTACAGTGACCCAGGCAGAGAAAAGTGGTCAGTCTTCTGCAGTTGGCAGAGCAAATAAAGATGAGTTCATGTCCACCTCAAGTCCTCCCTTAGACCCAACTTCAGACATGGCAGAGGAGTCAGCTGAGCTGTTTGACCACAGTGTCGGCCATCTACTCCTGCCTGATGCTCAGTCCTTTATGGAGTTTGATGTTGGGTCTGAGGTTCAGGAGGAGACAGAGCAAGCAAGAGGGGAGAGCAGACGGCCCACTCCATCTAAGGCCGCACCTGTTGTCTCCCGGGCCACTATACAAACCTCTTCTTGCTGGGCTTTTTTTGAGCTCATGCAGATCGAGCAGTTGCGATCTGCAAGATTTGTCATAAGGGAATAAAACGTGGCAAAAAGGTCAACCACTTGGGTACAAGCTGCCTAACCAGGCATTTGACAACCCACCACCACTTGGTCCGTTAGCAGGAGCATTTGAAGAATAGGCAAAAGGGCCAAAGATCGGTCAGTCGGCCTCCTAGTCCTTCTCGCGCTCCTCCTCGTGCTCCACCTGCACATCAGTCTGTCCCTGCTATAGTCACTCTTCACCTGTTGGCAGCCTCCACTGACAGGGATGATGATGTAGCACACAGAGTCGCATCTACCTCCAGCACACCACCATCTGTAACATCTAGACGACAAATTTCGATTCCACACATACTGGAACGAAAAAAAAGTATACTCCCCGCCACCCACATGCCCAGCGTCTAAACAGTAGTTTGGCAAAACTACTGGCTCTGCAACTCCTACCATTTAACCTGGTAGAGTCTGCTCCCTTCCGCAACTTTGCAAAATGTGCAGTTCCACAGTTGCAGGTGCCAAGTCGGCATTACTTTGCCCGTAAGGCCCTGCCATCCCTATACCAACATGTGGAAGGCAATGTAGTGTCGTCCCTGGCCAAGTCAGTCAGCCGTAAGATACACCTGACGGCTGACACTTGGTAAAGCAAACATGGGCAGAGACAGTACATTTCTGTCACTGCTCATTGTGTGACACTGCTTGCCAGCGAAAGGGATTGTGGCCAGGGCTCGGTGCTGCAGCCAGTATTTCCCCCACGTCTGCAAACAGGTGGTGGTGTAGCTGATCCGGGTAGATCGATCACTTCTACCCCCTCCTGCTCCTCCTCCTCATCCTCCTCCATGCCCTCCTCTTCAGAATGGTCCTTTGAATACGATGAGGTACCACGTAAGCGTTCAAAGGGCTTTTCTATGTCTCAGGCCTAAAGGTGTCACGCAGTGCTGCAGCTTGTAGGTCTAGGGGACAGGCAGCACACTGCCCCTGAGATTCTTTGCCCAGAGGTGGTTGACAACACGCCAGCTGCAGCCAGGAATGGTGGTTTCCGATGATTGGTCAAACCTCCTGGCCGCCCTTCGGCAGGGAAAGTTGACCCATGTGCCAAGCCTGGCGAATGTTCTGAATCTCGTGGTACAGCGGTTTTTGAACTCGTACCCGGGAATGCAGGATGTGCTAAGGATGGCAAGAAGGGTGTGCAGTCACTTCAGGCGGTCGTACAGTGCCACTGCACGTTTGGCCGAAGTGCAGCGCGAGTTTCACCTGCCGGTACACCGCCTCGTCTGTGACATGCCCACCCGCTGGAACTCCACCCTGGCTATGCTGCAGCGCCTGTACACGCAGCAGAGGGCCCTCAATTAATATATCTGCGAGTACGGCACCAGCACTGGCTCAGCGCACCTGGGCTTTTTTTCGCCACGGCAGTGGCTTGTGATTAAGGATGCATGCGCTGTCCTCTCGCCATTTGAGGAGGCCACAAGGATGGTCAGCTGGGATAGCGCATGCATCAGTGACACCCTACCGCTACTGTTTTTGTTGGAGCACACTCTGCGTGGCATTATGGACAGGGCACTGGAGGCAGAGCAGCAGGAGGAAGAGGAGGACTTCCTTGCCTCTCAAGGCCCCTTTTATCCTGACCCCATTATGCCTAGCTCCCAGAGGCCCGAGCAGGATCCAGGGGTGGAAGAGGAGGAGGAGGAGGACGATTCTTCGGGAACTTTTGCAGGCTTTGAGGAGGAGGAGGAAGACATGCGGCAATCTGCAAGGCCTAGTTTGACTCCCTCAGGACACTTTGGAGTAGTATGTGGCTGGGAGGAGGAGGAGCACGTTCAAGATCATGTCGTTTTGAGTGACCCCGAGGAGTCAGCTTCTCAGGCCTTTGCAAATTTGCGACGCATGGCAAACATCATGCTTCAGAGCCTGCGAAAGGACCCCAGAATCAAGGCCAATAAAGAGACTGACCACTATTGGTTGGCCACCCTACTTGACCACCGGTACAAGTCAAAAGTCTCTGAGCTTTTTCCATCCACCCAGAGAGTCCACAGGATCAAATCCCTTGAGGACAGTCTCAAGAGTATTCTGGTGAACATGTTCCCCGACTCCCGTAGGGTGCAGGGGCGGGGACAACCTACCATGGACTCTACTGCGGGTCACGAGAGGAGCATTGGAGAAGGCATGCGGTTGACGGATGCCTTTTGGTCTTTTTTTAGTCCTCACCGCCCAGGCCTCTCAGCTGCCACAACGCATCGATAGCGTCTGCATCACATGGTGGACGATTACATCAGGGCACAAAGTGACATAGAGGGCTTTTCATGTGACGAATCCGATCCACTGGCATACTGGGTCTTAAGATTAGACCACTGGCCAGAACTGGCCCAGTATGCCATGGAGTTGTTAGCCTGCCCCGCTTCCAGTGTCCTATTAGTACGGGCATTCAGCGCAGCAGGAGGATTCGTCACAGACCATCGAACGAGACTCTCCACCGACTCAGTCGACCATTTGACATTCATTAAAATGAATCAGTCATGGATATCAAGCTTTGATGCACCTGATGCAGACCTTGTAGACTAGTCTATCATTGCGATGTGGCAGCTGAGCCTCAGTTTAAGCCTGGACCAGGGTGCCACCCTCCAACCCTCCTCTCGTTCTGTTTAGGTTCACAGAACCTCATTTTAGTTTCCACTAGAAAAGATAAAATTTTTTTGGCCCTCTGCAACACCAGCTCTTTGGGCTTACGGTGGGGAGGCTCCGCCAACACCAAAAATGCCAGCCAATCTGCTCCAATCTGCTTACATGCCAGCCGATCTGCCCCAGTCTGCTTTCATGCCAACCGATCTGCTCCAGTCTGCTTCCAGATGATTTGCTCCCCAGCCTGATGTGCCTCTGCCTGCTGCGCAGCCTGATGTGCCTTTGCCCTCTGCCCAGCCTGATGTGCCTCTGTCCGCTGCCCAGCCTGATGTGCCTCTGCCCGCTGCCCAGTCTGATGTGCTTCTGCCCTCTGCCCAGCCTGATGTGCCTCTGTCCGCTGCCCAGTCTGATGTGCCTCTGCCCGCTGCCCAGCCTGATGTGATTCTTCCCACTGTCCAGCCTGATGTGCCTCTGCCTGCTGCACAGCCAGATGTGCCTCTGCCTGCTGCACAGCCGGATGTGCCTCTGCCTGCTGCACAGCCGGATGTGCCTCTGCCTGCTGCACAGCCGGATGTGCCTCTGCCTGCTGCCCAGCCTGATGTGCCTCTGCCTGCTGCCCAGCCTGATGTGCCTCTGCCCACTGCCCAGCCTAATGTGCCTCTGCCTGCTGCCAAGCCTGATGTGCCTCAACCTAATGTGCCTCTGCCTGCTGTCCAGCCTGATGTGGCTCTGCCTGCCACCCAACCTTACATGCCTCTACCTGATGTGCCTCTGCCTGCTGCCCAGCCTGACATGCCTGTACCTGATGTGCCTCTGCCTGCTGCCCAGCCTGACATGCCTCTACCTGCTGCCTAGCCTAAAGTGCATCTACCTGATGTGCCTCTGCCCTCTGCCCAGCCTGATGATCCGGCGCCCCCTGCCCAGCCTGATAATTCGGTGCCCGTTGCCCAGCCTGATGATCCAGTGCCTGATCTGGTCCCTGCTGCCCAGCCTGATGATCCAAGCCCTGATGCCCAACTGAAGTTGCCAGTGCCCAATTCCCAGCCTGCCTCTGGCTTCTGTCCTGTGCCCAACAACCTGCCTGCCTCTGAAGGTCTGCTGCCCAATGACACGTCTACCTTTTATGATCCTAATTATCTTCTCCCTACCACCCAGCCAGGTTCTACTGACTCTATGCCAGCTGCTCAGTTGGATTGTTTTGCAAAGGCTAAGTGTCCACCTGCTAATGGGTCCTCACGTGCCTTATATGGGACACCTGCTTGGCCTGAGATTTGTTTGATGGTTGCCTCAGTTGAGTCCCTCTGGCAGTGTGTTGCTCCTATGGTGGCAAAGCCTGGTGGTCCGGACATACCCTTGGTAACTGGTAGCTGCATTTGCCTTCATGGCCCTGGTCATGGCAAGCTTCTGGGGAATGGCAGAGTGCCTTGCCATGATCTGGATGTGATTGCCACAGCTCCAGGTGTACTAGGGGACCTGGGTTTGGTAACCAGTGCCTCACAGAGACCTAGGTAGCTTTTCATGTGCGGAGCGGAGTTTAAAGTCTATGGGACACGAACATGAAAAAGTCCTCATTTTAAAGGCTTATATGCAAGTTATTGCCATAAAAAGTGAATGGAGACCTGGGTACTGCCCTGGGGGACATGTATCAATGCAAACATTTATTTTTATTTTTTTTAAACAATTGTTTTTACAGGAGCAGTGATTTTAATGATGCTTAAAGTGAAACAATAGAAATGAAAAATTCCTTTAAATATTGTGCCTGGTGGGGTCCCCTTAATGTTCCTGTAAAGTGGCTCATCTGTACAATGTATGGAACCTGCTGCAGCAATACTGACATTTCTAAAGGAAAAAAATGTCATTTAAACTTGCTCGTGGCTGTAATGTATTGTCGGCTCCCTGCAATACAGATAAAAAAAAGAAAAAACATGTTAAAATGTAAAAAAAAAAAAATTGCATGGCGTCCCCCCAAAACCCATGCAAGACCCTTATCTGAGCATGCAGCCTGGACGGTCAGGAAAAGGGGGGGGGGCGAGCGAGTTCTTCCCTTCTTAACCATACCAAGCCACATGCCCTCAACATGGGGGGGTGGGTGCTTTATGCCTATATTGATGAAGACAAGGGCCTCTTACCGACAACCCTGGGCTGTGGTTGTCAGGGTCTACAGGTGGGGGGCTTATCAGAATCCGCAAGCCCCCAGATCCCGCCCCCCCTGTGGACCCCGACAACCACTGGGTGATGTAGCTGGGTGGCCCCGGCCCTTGCCTATAAATTAACTGTCAAAGCCAAAGATCGGTCATATGGCAGGTAGCCTCTGATGAGGTGAAGGGTTTTTTTTTTTTTTTCTGCTTTTCGGGTCCAGCGAGTAGAAAAAACAGTTTCCTGTGTTTTTTTCTTTTTTTTACACTTTCTTTGGTGAATGGGAAGGGGTTCTTTGTACCCATACACATTCACATAGGGGAGGCCGAGATCTGGGGGCCCCCTTGTTAAAAGGGGGCTTCCAGATTCTGATAAGCCACCTACCCGCAGACCCTCAAAACCACAGCCCAGGGTTGTCGGGAAGAGGTCCTTGTCCCAATCAACATGGGGACAAGGTGCTTTGGGGGGGGCACCCAAAAGCACCCTACCCATGTTGGGGGCAAGCGGCCTGGTATGGTTCAGGAGGGGGGGTCCGCTCACTCACCCCCCCCCTTTCCTGGCCTGCCAGGCTGCATGCTCGGATAATGGTCTGGTATTAATTTTGGGGGGGGGGGGGCACGTTGTTTTTTTTACATTTTGGCCTGGAGTTCCCCTAAAATCCATACCAGACTCAAAGGGCCTGGTATAGATTTTGGGGGGCCCCACATGTTTTTTTTTTTTTTTATTCTGTCATAGGGTTTCCACTTAACTTAAAACACAGGGTACATTCACCCTGTATTTCCTGCCTAGACCAATTTTTAGCTTTCAGTGCTCATTGGCGTCTATGGGAAATCTTGGTCAGCTTGACAGGGCACTGCTCCCTGTCTTTAACATTGGCATCTATGGGAAATATTGCTCAGCTTGACATGGCACTGCTCCCTGTCTTTAACATAACCATAAGTGGCAGAGAAACAAAACTTGGGGAGCACTGGGAGGGGACCCAGGACTACAACATATTTATACATTTTAAAAGTGGAGTATGCCTGTACACTACACTGACTGCACTAAAATGACTAAACACACTATCTACTAATTACCTGCCTAATCTCTATTGTCACACACCAGACAGCCATGTAAACAGCAGCCTTATATAGTGTGAGGCGTGGACTTGATCCCCTGAGCCATGATTTTCTAAAGGCACCCTGCCTTTGGGCAATCATGGCTCTGACATGACATTGTGCTGTGATTGGCCAAAAGCATACAGGTCAGGTGCATGCTTTGGACAATCACAAACACTTAATTCACTGCCAATGTGCAGTACATTATGGGGCACTCGTCGGCAGGCAAACTTCCCCCTGAGCACCTGGGGTGTTCGTGTGTTCAGCGAACACTGCTGATTTAGTGGGCAATTCAGCAGAAGAGACCATAAAGGAAGAAGAAGAGGAGGGGGTGGAACAGACAGATGTGGCAGAATCACCACCAGATTTTTGGAGGCATGGTGGTGGAACAGGCTTCTGCACTGAACCCTATCCTGCATCCTTCCCAGCTGCCAGCAGAGTTACCCAGTGCGCCGTGAAGAAAATGTGACATCCTTTACCATGCCTGCTGGACCATGATTCAACAGTAATGTGAACCTTGCTGCTGACCGCCCTGTCCAACTAAGCCAGAACGTTGCCTTTCACATGATGGTACAGATCTGGAATGGCCTTACGTAAAAGTAGATTTCTTTTTAGAACCTGCCTGTGATACAGCACATTCTGCAAATTCACGAAAGGGGGCAGAGTCTACCAGTTTACAATGCATCAGTTGTAGTGCTAGCCATTGGGCTAAGCTAGCATTTACACGATGAGCATGTGGATGGCTGGGACAGTATTTTTATTCATGGCTCAGCAACTGGGGTAGCGAAATTTGTGAAATTTCAACAAGTAGCTTTGGCACCCATTGCTATACCATCATCCCTCTCAGTGCAGGTTTTTGAGAAGACTTTAGGTATAGAAGGAGTAGAGATCCTAGATGAGAAGCAAGGAGAAGTCTGCATTTTTTACGACGTGGGTCTTACAGTTGCTGTTGCCAATGGACTGCATGGCAGGTCATCATATGTCTTGTCAAGCATGTGGTGCCCAAGCGGCTGGTGTTCTGGCCATGCTTGATCTGCTTCAGACAGAGATTGCAAACAGTAACACTGCAGTCTGATTCACATGTGTTGAAAAAATCTCACACCAATGAACTTTTGGAAGTCAGCAGAGAGCCAGCAGCTCCCTGCCCCTGTGGAGCTCTGTAGTTTGATGCAGTAGGGTGGCTGCCCTTAAGCTGGGTTCTGGAGGACATCCTGTATCATTGGAGTTGTGTCTTTTCCACCTCACTTTCCTCCTCTATTCTCTCAGACACCCAAGTACAGTGAGTGACCTCATCATTCCCTCCTTCCTCATCACTGGAGCAAACTTGGCAGTATGCTGCATCTGGGGGAACATGACTGCTAGTTTCCTATCTGTCATTGGCACCCCCTCTTTTAGGCTCACGTTACTCCCTTCCTCAACCTGAGAACCAACATCAGAGCATTCTCGCATGCTCCAGCAGCATGTAACTGACACTATGATCGAATAATTCAGGTGACTATTTCATGCATGATGGTGGAGCTATGGAAGGAGTAGCTATGGACAAGGAGCCTGTGGAATAGGCCGCTTTGGCAGCTGCGGTGGAAGGCAAACTAGAGCCTGGGTGACAGAGGACAAGGAGGATGAGGACAGCTTAGTTATCCACTTCTTCTGCATGTTTTGGCTCAATAACACGGCCAGCACCAGAAAAAAAGAACAAGCGTGCCCCCCTGCAGAGGATGCACCATGTCCGCGACCACCACTTTTCACTGTAGACACAGAGGCTGCTTGTCCTCTCTTAGTGGCCTGTGAGCGTCTGTTGGCATTTTGGACATGATGTGGATTTTTTGGGGGGATTTTTATAACTTTCACTATAGAGTGTGGGATGGAAATATGGTGCTTGGGTGCAATACTTTTGTGCTTGGTGCACTATAAACGGTTTTATTATAATTTTTTTTTTTTTTTTAGTAAAGAAAAAAAGGGTGCAGCAACTGTGGAGCATTTTTTTACTGCTGCAAAAAAAAAAATGAAAAAAAAAATTAAGAAAACCACAAAAAAGGAAACCACTGCTGACACAGAAAGAGAAACATTAGATTTACAGCACAGCACTATACTACATTGACTACACTAAACTGACTGAACACACAATCAACTGACTACCCTGTCTAATATCCACTAACAGCTGTGTAACCAGCCTTATATAGCGTGGGGCCTGAACTTATCCCAGGAGCCATGATTGGCCAAAGGCACCCTGCCTTTGGCCAAACATGGCTCTCACAGTACATTGTGCTGTGATTGGCCAAAGCATACAGGTCTGGTGCATGCTTTGGCCAATCATCAGTAATCAATGCACTGCGAGATTTCAGTGCATTATGGAGTGCTCGTCTACGGGCGAACATCCTGCAGAGCGCCCATTTGTTCCCTGAACAAACGAACACCCGATGTTCGTGTCAAACATATGTTCGACTCGAACATCGAGCCTATCTCTACTCCTAACTGTAAAACATGGTAATCATGAAATGTGATGCTATAACCAATGGACAATTACCACCGATACCTGGGTGTCCCCCAGTCCACAAACATCTTATGCAATTGGGACTGATACCTTTCTAAATGGGAACATTTGTATGTCTGATTCCACAGCCAAATCTGAGGGCTTGTACACATGTTTGTATAAAGTCCTTTTCACTAATAGAGAATCATGCACCTACTTTATGTCCTTCTTCAAAGTTTGGACTTTAGCTTTGGTCATGATACTTCTTTATACTTTTTATAATGCTACAACTAATAAATTTCCATTTTTCAGAGGTAACATTAATAAAAATGATTGATCATGAGCAAAAACGTGGGAGAACCTGAGCTTAGAACATTGTACCAAATGTATCTTCAACTAGCTAATTTAAACAACTGCAAATCCTTCTAAGTTCTTATCAGCTTCCTCATGGCTTTCTGAACATCTTTATTCCTCAAGCTATAGATCAAGGGGTTCAGCGTAGGGGTGATCACAGTGTAAAATACTGACACTCGTTTGTCTGTGTCTCCTGTGACTAAATGTTCAGGTCTACCATACATAAACATTGCCGATCCATAGAAAATGACCACCACCACAAGGTGGGAAATACATGTGGAAAATGCTTTGCTTTTTCCCAAATTAATTGTCAGGACAGCAATTATGATTCGAATGTATGAAATGAGGATTAGTGAAAGTGGGATGAAAAGCACAATGGGCATGCTAACCAGTTTTACGATGTTGATTGCTGAAATGTCACTGCAAGAGAGCCGAAGCAACAGAGGGAGCTCACAGAAAAAGTGGTTGATGGTGTTACGGCCACAAAATGTTAGTCTGAATGTAAAATACGTATCAATAAATGAAATGATACAACCAGTCAACCATGATATGGCGATCATACACAAAGAGACAACTGAGTTCATGACTCTATTGTAATGCAGAGGGATGCAGATAGCCACATAACGGTCATAGGCCATAAATGCCAGAAGCAGACATTCAGTTTGTCCCATCATCAGTGAAACACAGAACTGGATAGCACATCCAGTGAATGAAATACTCTTTTTTCGGGAAAGAAAATTTACTAACATTTTGGGTACAATGGAGGAAGTGTAGCAGATGTCCAAGAAAGAGAGACTAGACAAGAAGATGTACATGGAGGTGTGCAAACGTTTGTCAGTCCTCACAGCCAGAATGAGAAGGAGATTTCCAGCCAGTGTGGTCATGTAAACTACCAGGAAAATATGGAACAACAGAACTTGTACTAAAGGATCCGCTGAGAGTCCAAGTAGAATGAACTCTGTGACAGTGCTTTGGTTTTGTGTGTACATATTAATCACTCCAAACTGTGATGAAGAAATATTTTTGGTTCTTATAAAGTCATCATATGTGATAATATACTGTACATGCTGCCATTTTTCCTTATCTGGTACAAGACCATTCAAGAAACCTTTTATCTCTGTTTTACATAAAATAAATATGTATGAATGTCAACTCAAAATTGGAATGAAACATCCCTAGTAGAAACATAGGGTCTTTAAAGGATTTGTACTCAAGGCAGTAACAATGTTCATAAAATGAATAACTTTATTACAACAAACATAAATATAAAAAGATCTGGTCAAAATTATCATAGATGCTTCCATAGTTTGAACAAACCTCCATTAAAAACATAGAAGGGTTATGCAAAGGTATAACAATGGATGCTTGTATATTCCTGATGGTTTAGACCAAACACCTTTCACAATATAAATATAGCTTCCTCAGGGACCTCCCAGAAGTATCTATAAAATTAAAAAATCACCATAAAACATGATATTCTCACAGAATACATAAACATAGACATTTTGCATACCATAGAATACATTACACCACACAGTTTTGTTGTGCTGGGCATGCATGAACCCCATAATCTCTACAAGACCGCCACCCAAAGTGATACACAGACCAGAAACCCCACAAAAAGCAGGGGACGGCAATGGAGGCAGTGGATCACACAGGGAGGAGACAGAGACTGCAACCAACCAGCCCACCAACACTGAAGAGAAGATGTATTCACCATATGACACTGACTAAAATCTCCAACCTATGAAACAATAAACCAAATCCTAATGTATCTCATGTAAGGCTAAGTCCAAGATGACTACCAATCTCATAACTATCTCTCACTAAATTCAATCAATATCCCCATACCTAACCCCAAGGAGAAAATCACCTCATACTAAACATAAAATTCACAAGACCAACCTTAAATGCACACACTCCCATGTATGCACCTAACCCCATTGATACATCCACTAGCAACAACCATATGCATATGACCACCCCTAAGTATGCTCCACAATAAACACACCAACACCCTAGCTAAAGGAGCATCCATACAGACAACACACCCACCCTACATACATCACATACACACCCCACTCATCCAACCCCCCAAAAACATCACACATATACATCACCCTCTACACCCACCCCACCCGCAAGATCACACACCCACACACTGCACCCCTCCAATAATACAGACCACCGAATCCACTATTATCCATATTGAACCACATGCATGCACACCCCTCCATCTCCACCTCACACAAGACCACAAACAAAACAGGCCTCCTACATCACAGCCCCCACAACTCCCCCACCTAAAAAGCCCATAATCCACCTGTCATGGACTTGCAATAGTGTTTGGCAGCTTACCTGTTCCTTCATGTCTGTATTAGAGGCCAGACTTCACTTCTGGTTCCTTTTTATCATCTCTCCTTCCTGTTCCTGCCCCACCCCAGGTCATCACAGGAAGTCTATATTAACCAGTGCACTGCAGGTCTGCTTTGCTGTTCAACAGTGCTTGTTAGTTAGTTCCTGTCTGCCGTGTGCTTGATCTACCTTTCTGTGTACCGACTTTGGCTTGTCTCTGACTATTCCTGTTTGTCTGTTATCCTGACCTTTGGCCTGTCCCTTGGTTACCCTCATCTGCCTGTTACCCTGACCTTGGATTAGCCATCACCATTCCGTGTGTCCTGAGTGGCTGCTTCCCTTCTCTCCCTACAGAGTGTGACCTGAGGGACCCCAGGGACCTCGACCTGGGCCCAGCTGCAGCCAAGTCCATCCTCACCACTAGAGGCTCTGGTGAACACCTGCTGGGTCTTAGACTCCACGCCCCAGGAGAATCTTGGGCTCACGTTCCGGTCCATCCGCAGCAGTCTGCTATCAGGTTCACTACCTTGCGCTGCACCCCTGCCTCCTACAGGGTGCAGTTGTCACCTGGCCACAGGTGACCTGACACCACCACACCAATTTGAATAAACAACTGAATAGAGTCAATTCAAATCAACCACAGACTACAAAAGGTTCAAAGACCAAGTTGTACTAGCATAAGGATATTGTGTAAATACACCACATACCTAAAAGGTATGCATTTGGGTCATAAGATAATCATAAAAATAGTACATCTGATGAGAGATTTTAGAGAAAATGTCTAAATACATTTCTCCTCTTCACTCCTTTCCTCTCTATACACTCACTGGCCACTTTATTAGGTACACTTTGCTAGTACCAGGTTGGACCCCCTTTTGCCTTTAGAACTGCCTTTTTTCTTTGTGACATAGATTCATTGAGGTGTTGGAAACATTCCTCAGAGACTTTGGTCCATAGTGACATGAGAGCATCACACAGTTGCTGCAGATTTGTCGGCTGCACATCCATGATGCAAATATCCTGTTCCACCACATCCCAAAGGTGCTCGTTTTGGATTAAGATCTGGTGACTGTGGAGGTTATTGCAGTACAGTAAATTCATTGCCATGTTCAAGAAACCAGTGGTGAGATGATTTGAGCTTTGTGACATGGTGCATTATCCTGCTGGAAGGAGCCATCGGAGATGAGTACACTGTAGTCGTAAAGGGATGAACATGGTCAGCAACAATACTCAGGTAGGCCATGGCGTTAAAATGATGCTCAATTGGTACTAAGGGGCCCAAAATGTGCCGAGAAAATATCCCCCACACCATTACACCACCATCACCAGCCTGAATGTTGATACAAGGCAGGATGGATCCATGCTTTCATGTTGTTTACGCCAGATTCTGACCCTTCCATCTAAATGTTGCAACTGAAATCGAGACTCATCAGACCAGGCAACATTTTTCCAATTTTCTATTGTCCAATTTTGTTGAGCCTGAGAGAATTGTAGCCTCAGTTTCCTGTTCTTAGCTGACCGGAGAGGCACCTGGTGTGCTCTTCAGCTGCTGTAGCCCATCTGCTTCAAGGGTTTATGTGTTGTGCATTCAGAGATGATATACTGCATACCTTGGTTGTAACAAATTGTTATTTGAGTTACTGTTGCCTTTCTATTATTCAACCAGTCTGCCCATTCTCCTGTGACATCAACAAGGCATTTCCGTCCACACAACTGCCGCACACTGGCTATTTTCTCTTTTTTGGACCATTCTCTGTAAACCCTAGATGGTTGTGCGTGAAAATCCCAGTAGATCAGCAGTTTTTGAAATACTCAGACCAGCCTACCTGACACCAACAATCATGTCACGTTCAAAGTCACTTAAATCCCCTTTCTTCCCCATTTTGATGCTTGGTTTGAACTTCAGCAATTCGTCTTCACCACGTCTAAATGCCTAAATGTGTTGGTGAATAGACACTCGCGCCAAAAGGGTTAAAATTATATTTAAATGGTTCACTGTGTGAAAATGAGATTGCTGCTTTAAACAACCCACAGGGGTAAGCAATGAAATAGATGTAATACTAGTATTACCCACAGCGCACATCCTATAAACAAAATGATACGATGTATGTGCTAAGTGGTGTATCAAATCCAAGTTATGTGATGCTAGGAAGTTATTACAATAGAACAATGACTCTTAAAACTGTGATAGATAGCTATTTCAGCTACCTATCTATATTGGGTAATTTGCATATACCCTTTCAACATCCACCCTTATAACGTGCTTAAACAGTGCATAATAGTGACTGTGCAATCAATAACAAGAAAATTAATTAATTATATCTAAATTAGCATCAATTATAAAAGACATATAATAAAAAATATATATAGTCAAAAAATATATGTATAGAGAAGGTATTTTAAATTATTTTAGTTCATAAGTACTCTGGTGCAAAAATTGGTAAAAAAATAAAGTTCCTATTGGAACAGATATATATATATATATATATATATATATATATATTGTGACAGGAAGTCAGGTAAATCTTGGAATGTAGTCACTGAGAGGAGACACATTCCCACCTGCTTTGAAAAGTTCACTAATTATTATAGGGTGTCGGCTGCCAAAGGCAGCAGGAAGGTGTAAAGAAGTTGAAAGGCCTTCAGCTGTTCAGAATGAGGAAATTAAGGCCTCTATAATTTGTCCAAAGAAAGTCTATGCATTGCTGCCTCCTGTCGCCGTGTGGGCTGGGAGAGGAAGGCAGACAAACGGCTGCCTCCTGACGCCATGTGGGTAGAGGACAGTCCTGTGTGCCCCCTGAAAGCTGTGAGCATGGGGAAGACCTCCTGAAGCGGTGTGCGCTCAGGAGGGTAAAAACGAGTGAAGACGTCTCAAAGGTGAGAAGACGAAGTGTGTCTGTGTGAAAGAAAACAAAGGGACATGTTCAATGGACAATGTTTATATGTGAAAAGAAAACAAATGGACATTTGAGTGTCTGCTGTAGGATCAGCAGTGTCGGCCCAACAGTAGGTTGGGAAGACTTCTTAGGTAGGTTCCAGCTGTGAGAAGGTAGACGCCCACAGCGGCCAGGATTTATTTTGTGTTTTATTTTATTTTGATGTTTTTGCTGCATGCACTTGTTTGAAGAAATTGGAAGAATAAACCAAAAACTATTGTTTTCAACCACTCCTCAGCTATCTCCCTGTGTGCCGACCCCCCCAAAGGGGTCACCCATACGCCTACCACCGAGCTAATCCCTTACATATGGTGGAGGTATGCAGTGGGCATAAGCAAAGATCCCTGCAAGGAAGTGCAAATGTTTGATGAACTTTGTCTGGTGCATGAGATTGCACAATCTATGTGTGCAGGAGAGAAGATCCTGAAAGAAAAAAAAAAAACGTGTTTTAAAGAGACAGCGGTCTCAAAATTATTTGATGAACTTTGTTGTGTCTGGTGCAAGTGACTGCACAAACTGTGTGCGCAGGAAAAGAGATCTTGCAAGAGAGAGAAAAACTACATGTGTTAAAGAGACAGTGGTCTCAAATTTTGTTTGCTGGACTGTGAAAAATTTGTTTGTGGAGTTATTGAAGATGGGGCGATCCAAACGCCTGAAAAATGCAAAGATAGATGAAATGAGAGACCGGATTCTATGGATGGAGGGGATGCTACCATTTGAACCAGCCCCACCCATGCCTGAACGGAATCGGCTAAAGAGAAAAGTTGTTGTCCCTAGCAACACTGGGGCAAATGAAACTGCTATGGAGACGCAGGGTTCTCAGATGAAAAGTAAACCCAAAATGGGGGAGATGCTGAAACAACGGAGCTTTGCAGCTCAACAAAAGGATCACCAAGAGAGCATGGCAGGCTGGAAACAGAGACGCCAGCAGCCAATGGAGGCCATCGGTTTGGAAGAAACCGAGTATGTGTGCAGGGCTGAGTTGGATGCCTTGCAACGGAAAATGGAAGAAAAGGAACAAGCCTTGGAATTGCTTAAGATGGAGCATAGAAACTTGCAGGAAACGAATGAACTACTCAAGTCTCATGTGTCACAGTGGGAAGAATCCACTGCTCTTCTTTTGGTCGAGTTGCAAAAACGCAGAGAGACTATAATGGAGAAAGATACCATCCTCATGGAAAAGGAAAGTGAAATTCAGACTTTGCAGAAGCAAAGTATGGCTGATATGTTGGAGTTGCGTAATCAGCTGGAAAAAAGTCTTCAGTCTTTGGGAGCTACAAAAATAGACCTGCAGGAGTCGCAGGAACAGAATGTTGCTCTGAAAGCGACATTGTCTCTCAGCGACAAAGAGAAAAGTGAAAGAGAGGCTAAATTACTGAGTACTGTGTATGAGCTCACTACTTTGAGCAATGTTGTAGATGAATTGCGTGCGGACTGTGAAAGTTGGAAAGATGAAGCCCAACATGTCCAGCAGCAGTTAAAGGAGAAAGACGCCTGTGTGGCAGAATTACATTCTTATTCCCAGATGCTAGCCAGTGAGGTGAAAGCTCTTATGCAGGGAAAAGGAGATTGTGAACATAAGAGGGAAAAAGTAGAGGCACAGCTTCTGGACTCGCAAGTCAAGGTGTCAGAAGGTGACCGATTGTGTGCTAAGCTGTCAGAGAAGGCAAACCGACTGCAGGTTGAGTTGGACAATGTTACAAATCAGCTTTCTCAAGCAGACAGAAAATCTAGAGAAATTGCGGAAGATTTTTCTATCTTGGAATCGCAGCTGCAAGACACGCAGGAACTCTTACAGGAAGAGAGGTGTCAAAGGCTGAGTTTTAGCACAAAGCTCAAACAAATGGAAGATGAGAAAAATGGCTTCCTGGAACAATTAAAAGAGGAGGCGGAAGCAAAGAAAAACCTATCAGAGCAAGTTGCAACATTGCAAGCTCAGATAGCGGATATGAAAAAACGCATGGAAGAAAGCGTTGGTTCATTACAGTGTGTTGAAGATGTGAAAAAGAAGTTTGATCAGATGCTTGGTGAAGAGAAGACTGTGTCTGCAAAATATGCAGAAGAACGCGCACGTGCAGAAACGGAGGTGCGTGATAACGAGAGCAAAGCCCTGTTCTTGGCTCGCTCTTTGGAGGAAGCTCTAGAGTGTAAGGCTGAACTAGAAAGTGTTAACAAACAGCTGCGTACAGAAATGGAAGAATTGGTCAGCTCCAAGGATGATGTTGTGAAAAGCGTTCAGGAGATAGAAAAGTCTAAGCGAGCCTTAGAACAGCAAGTAGAAGAGATGAAGATTCCGTTGCAGGAACTGGAAGAGGAATTCCAGGCAACAGAGGATCTGTCCCAAAGAGGGGATAGTGTGCCTGATGCAGTTTTTAAAAGGATCAGTGTTTTGGGGTCTGTCCTGAGTGAGCCTCAGAAATGTGATGACATGTGGCTTGAATCACCCCTTTGGAATAAACCGTTCCTTCAAAAACTTCAAGCATTGGAAAATGTATCATTAGAACTTCAGCAAACAAAGGAGCTGAGTAAGAAATGTGATGATTTCTCAGTTCAGGCTGAAAACCTAGTGGAGAAAACTAAGGCTGTTGGTGAAAACGTGAAGCAAATGAATAAGTGCCTTTCAGGGAGTGTTTCCAAAATGGAACTGGTGAAAGACGGGTGGCAGAAGTTTGATCGTGATCTTGAGATGCATTCCATGTGGAATTCAGATAGAGAAAAAGAACTAGGTGACCTTGAGCGGTCAAATAGTTCAGCAGAAAGTGCATTGAAGAAACCTGTAAAAGAATGTGTTGCAGTTCCATGCTTCTTCACTGATGCAGAGAGGAGGTCTATAATGGATACCACCCAGATCGCTGGGTTCAACTGTGTTGTTGCCTTTAACCCCTATGTTGGTGGAAGGAAAGTTGATGATGTTCTGATTGGCTACTTCTGTGAAGAGTTGGGCAAGAAATATAAACTGGATATCAAATAGTAGGCCTTTACTGCGACTCGCTCAGGAGGGCGAAATGTTTAAGAAGTTGATGAGTGCAAATGCTTCAGATCTGCCTCTGAATATAACATGTTTGGTGAATGATATTGATGTCTCTGGAAAAAGGAACAGGGGTCACTTTGAAGAAATGGGTGACAGCCTGGTGTCGCAAATGAAAAATCCTCTGCACAGCATCTTAGAGCAAGCTAAACTCAAGAAACAAAGAGTCAATGATTGTGTACAGCTGTATGGAGAAGCAACTCCAGTCACAGAGGGACGTCAAGAGTCCCTACTTGGAACAAAGCTTAGTGAAGCAGAGGTTCTCAAAGTTTTGTGGAAAACCTTTATGGATTGCAGAGAGAGGCGTCTTAAGAATGTTGAAGACATTAAGACTAGCCCAATTGAGTTGCCTATGGATCACGGTCCTCCATGGTGGATTGGACAGACGGTTATGAGGCACAAGCCGTCTGACATTTATGAGAAAGCTGTCAATGAAGATGACAGAAACGAGAAGGAGCAAAATGATGCCAAAAATGCAGTTGAAGAATGTGTATATGAGATGAGAGACAAACTGTGTGGCATTTATGAGAAATCTGTCAATGAAGATGACAAAACAGTTTCATCCGGAAGCTTGAGGATAATAGGAGGCTTATCAGTGAGTCAGCAGTGCCTGACACATGCGTGCCTGGAAATATGTGTCCCAACCCTAGGGTTGAAACAAGAGGGGGGGGTATGTGACAGGAAGTCAGGTAAATCTGGGAATGTAGTCACTGAGAGGAGACACATTCCCACCTGCTTTGAAAAGTTCACTAATTATTATAGGGTGTCGGCTGCCAAAGGCAGCAGGAAGGTGTAAAGAAGTTGAAAGGCCTTCAGCTGTTCAGAATGAGGAAATTAAGGCCTCTATAATTTGTCCAAAGAAAGTCTATGCATTGCTGCCTCCTGTCGCCGTGTGGGCTGGGAGAGGAAGGCAGACAAACGGCTGCCTCCTGACGCCATGTGGGTAGAGGACAGTCCTGTGTGCCCCCTGAAAGCTGTGAGCATGGGGAAGACCTCCTGAAGCGGTGTGCGCTCAGGAGGGTAAAAACGAGTGAAGACGTCTCAAAGGTGAGAAGACGAAGTGTGTCTGTGTGAAAGAAAACAAAGGGACATGTTCAATGGACAATGTTTATATGTGAAAAGAAAACAAATGGACATTTGAGTGTCTGCTGTAGGATCAGCAGTGTCGGCCCAACAGTAGGTTGGGAAGACTTCTTAGGTAGGTTCCAGCTGTGAGAAGGTAGACGCCCACAGCGGCCAGGATTTATTTTGTGTTTTATTTTATTTTGATGTTTTTGCTGCATGCACTTGTTTGAAGAAATTGGAAGAATAAACCAAAAACTATTGTTTTCAACCACTCCTCAGCTATCTCCCTGTGTGCCGACCCCCCCAAAGGGGTCACCCATACGCCTACCACCGAGCTAATCCCTTACAATATATATATATATATATATATATATATATAGCAAAAAATGAGGAAGATATCTCTGTATAATGCAATTAATCTTTACTTTGAAAATCCATCTCCATGTACAAATAATTAATCCATCAAGCAACACTCTTCTCTTTCTCAAGCCATGTGTGAATTATTTTCCGCTACTACCATTTAGATATTCATTGAGGACAAAAGCCTCACAGATGTGTTCCATTAAGCACTTAAGCAATTGATACAATGGTCGTTTTCAATTTTTTTTTACAAATAAATATGTGAAAAATGTGGCGTGCATTTGTATTCATGCCCCCACAAGTCAATACTTTGTAGAACCACCTTTCGCTGCAATTACAGCTGCAAGTCTTTTTGGGGATGTCTCTACCAGCTTTGCACATGTAGAGAGTGACATTTTTGCCCATTTTTGTTTACAAAAAAGCTCAAGCTCTGTCTGATTGGATGGAGAATGTCTGTAAACAGCCATTTTCAAGTCTTGACACAGATGCTCAATTGGATTTAGGTCTGGACTTTGACTGGACCATTCTAACACATGGATATGCTTTGATCTAAACAATTCCATTGTAGCTCTGGCTCTATGTTTAGGGTTGTTGCCCTGCTGGACCAGCTTCCCTGCCCCTACTAAAGAAAAGTATCCCCACAACATGATGCTGCCACCACTATGTTTCACAATGAGAATGGTGTGTTCAGGGTGATGTGTAGTGTTAGTTTTCTACCACACATTGCATTTTGCATTTAGGCCAAAAAAGTTCAATTTTTGGTCTCATCTGACCAGAGCACCTTCTTCTGTAAGTTTATTGTGTCCCCCACATGGCTTCTCACAAACTGCAAATGAAACTTCTTATGGCTTTCTTTCAACAATGGCTTTCTTCTTGCCACTCTTCCATAAAGGCCAGATTTGTGGAGTGCAGGACTAATAGTTATCCTGTGGACAGATTCTCCCACCTGAGCTGTGGATCTCTGCAGCTCCTCCAGAGTTACCATGGGCCTCTTGGCTGCTTCTCTGATGATTGTTCTTCTTGCCGGCCTGTCGGTTTAGGTGGACGGCCACGTCTTGGTAGGTTTTTAGTTGTGCCATACTCTTTCCATATTCGGATGATGGATTGAACAGTGCTCTGTGAGATATTCAAAGCTGGGGCTATTTTTTTATAACCTAACCCTGCTTTAAACTTTTTCACAACGTTATCCTTAACCTGTCTGGTGTATCCCTTGGCCTTCATGATGCATTTTGTTCACTAAGGTTCTCTAACAAACCTCGGGGGCTTCACAGAACAGCTTTATTTATACTGAGATTAAATTACACACAGGTGGACTCTTTTTTCTAATTAGGTGACTTCTGAAGGGAATTTGTTTCAAGAGATTTTAGTTAGGGGTATCAGAGTAAAGGGGCTGAATACAAATGCGCAATGCACTTTTCAGATATTTATTTGTAAAACATTTTGAAAACCACTTATCATTTTCCTTCAACTTCACAATTATGTGCCATTTTGTGTGGGTCCATCACATAAAATCCCAATAAAATACATTTATGTTTTTTGGCGTGTGTATATATATATATATATATATATATATATATATATATATATAATTATATGTATATAATTATTTATTTATATATAGATTATATATATTTATATATAGATATATATATATATTATATAGATAGATATTATATATATATATATATATATATATATATATATATATATATATTAGCTTACAAGTACTAAGATAATTCAATCCACTGTCCCTTTGCAGGAAGTCATGTTTGTCAGCATTTCTGCTTCCCTGATTTGGACTACAAAAATGTATTATTTTATTTATTTATTTATTTATTTATTTATGTTGTTCCTCTCCATTACATAGAGGGTAGAGAATTAGTGGTTTATGGAAAATAGCATGGAACTAGAATAAGATTGTTTGTGCTTTGAAGTCATCTAAAAAAAATGACAAGGATAACCCAATCCTGGCAAGATCAACAGGTATTTGTATTACTTGCTGAATGTTCTTAGTCTAAATAACAAAAGCAATGCAGTAATCACATCTAAGAACTGATAGTCTGCCATATATTACTTTTTTATTTTTGGGTTTAGAGATCTTTCAGCAGAACTCCATCCAAAAATAAAATGAGTAGTTAATTAAAAGATACAATAACAAAACCATATGTTGCTGCAATATTCACCTTAGATCCAGGGATTTCCAATGCCATACTTTATTTTCTTCCAGTAGATGTTCTAAGTCTGATGACAAATATCCTCCAACCTACTTTTTCTGAGGTAATTCTTAACCCACCCCAGCATTTGACTGGACAGTGAAAGGAGAAGTAGCACAGTATTAAGCTCAACTCTTGATCTCTCTCATCGCTGGTCTTTCTTCCAAACTGCATTGCTTCTTGTCAATACATACACCATTTGGCTACTTGTGCTGCTTCTTCTTCTCAAAATCCAGTCCAGCAGGAGGCTGATTCTGGGTCAAATCTGGATACTTAAAAAAAAAATAAAATGTAACGATTTAATATGTGTTATAGAGCTGCCTTTTTTTTCCCGCCGTTATATCTGCCTAGAGTTTTACATCATTCCCTGTACCATAGACAGGTAGCACAGTTTGTGATAACAGAATCTTTTGTCCTTTGCTTGCATCACATTTACTCTGACAGCTATCCATAACAATTATTTATTTATTTTTTTTTTTTTTATAGAATAAAAAAAAAATCTGTGTGTGATATCGACAGTCAAAAGGTATAATTCTCAGCCTCCAAATAACCTAATTGACCCTTTTTCATCATAGGAAAAGCTCAAGTCTACAAGTTTGCTTGCAACCATTGGGGAACATACTGTATAGGCTAACTAACTGTCAAAATATTAAGCTCCATTGGACTGACAATTCATATAATCGAGCAATTCATATTTAAATTTCCTGAAGACATGTTATTGTGAATAATAAATTATTACTGACAGACCTATTTTAGAAATAGATAGAAAATGATACAAAATGTTTTTAGGCTTACTTTACTTTTAACATGAAATACTAATATATATGATGATAATGATAATGGTAAAACTAATAATTCTGCTCATAATTTTTCCTTTTGTCTTCATATTTTAATAAATGATGTTATGAGATCAGTGTCTTTCTGCTGATTGCACTATAGTGCAACAATACATGGATTAAAGAGGCTTTTATTTTAGTATTCAGCATCTCATGAGTGTGTGTTGCTGGGTTCCCCGAAGTCCTATGTGTCCTTGCTGCAAAAGGGAATTGATTAGCACTTGATATAAAGTGTACAAGCCTTTTGTAAACATTATCATTGACTTTCAAAAAAACAATAGTTTTTTTGGAGGAAAAGTATATTTAAAAGTGTGACATACTGTAAAAATATTTCTAAAGGCAATCATTTTTCTTTTATTACTTTAGAGTGGGGAAGTGGCAAACCACTTTCAAATACAAATATATATATATATATATATATATATATATATATATATATATATATATACACACATATACATATACATATATTTTTTTTCTACTCATGTTTTGCAGACATAGACTTATGTTACTTTATTTTTAGAGTTTTCTTCTTTTAGTGCAAATTATATAATATGTCTGTATTTGTAATTGTAACAATTTTTACTCATGATTTATTTATTCACATGTTTTTACTATTAAGTGTGCATATTGCATTTTTAACAATCATTTCACAAACATTTGAGTAAGACCTAGAGATATAAGACCATATGTAAAAAGTAGCATTATGAAAAAGTGGCAGGATACATCACAAATTAAAATACCATTTCTAATGCATGGAAACCCTCTCCTTCCATTGTGCCAACCTTTAACCAGCTGACTCACTTGGAGATGTCATGCCAACGATTGTCTCCTTATCATGTTAACTGAGAAATGATGTCTCGCTACTTTTTTAAATTTTTGAATTAAGAAAAATAAAAGGTAGCTAAACAGTGGCGGCTGGTAAAGTTTTAGGATGGTGGGGTGCAAGACCCTGCCCTTCCTTTTTGACCCCTCCCACTTCTCAGAAGCCCCACCCATAGACTCCACCCATTTTGCCCCCTGCATTTCGCTTGTGTGAACAAATTCTCCCAACATATTAAAGGGTGTCTCAGTACTAGTATATCCCATAATAGGGAGCAGAGGCCCTATTATGGGATATACTGTGAGAGACACCCTATTATGGGATTCACTGGCTGAGAGTGACCCCCTACATATTGGATATTTACTGAGAGTGAGAATGGATGTGATGCAGAGACACACTTGCACACTTTTGCTCACACTCTACTACTAGGTTCCCCTATGATTCCTGGCATCTGTCATCATTCATCTCTAGTATCATGCTGCGCAGCATACCGGACCCATCATCAACAGAAGGACATCACATTACACAGTCAGGGACCAGGACTACACCATCACAATGTAAACTGTGGCATTGCATGCTTTGCTGTACACATACGCTGCGAACCATCCCGCACTGACAACACTCCCTGCGACACTGTTGCGCATTTCCCCCCATCAGCTTCCAGCTGTCATCCCCCATCTGTCCCCCATCAACAGTGCCAGCTTGCCCACCTCCAGTATGCCTCTGATCGCTTTGTACTGGCAGCAGCCCTTGCTAACTTCTAACATTCTACTTGCCCTGGGAACTCTCAGCAATCCATCCCTATGGGGCCGGGGGGGGGGGTTGTGATTTGGGGGGGGACATGTGCCCTTTCACAGACACTTGCCCTACAGTACGTAGGCAAGGTGACATTGTCTATTTGAAGCACACAGCTGCTTTTAAAACAGGTCTGAAATTGGAGGGCTATCTGCCATTTTAAACAAGCTGTTAAGAGGCTTTTTGTGAGCTTTACCCCTACTTGAAACTTGTTAAATGCCTTCTAAAAAATTGCTTAGCATGACAGCACTTCCATTGAGATCCATGTTTGACCATCCCCAGATTGCAGTTGAATGACATTTTAAATCTTCAAGAAAACTGATCTAAGTTTGCTGAAAGCTTTCTATATGCTTTGTGAAAGTTTGCTGTTTACACAGATCTTATACAAACTGCAGTTTGTATGTACAAAAAATAATCCCCTCCATAAATGTAAAAAAACAAAATACTAGATTGGTGATCACATGATCAATACATAATAACACTGCTCTGTTTTGTGTATCTGCCTTACTCAGAGATAGGGATGATCGAACGGTTCAGGTCGACCATCGGTTCGACCTGAACATTGGGTGTTCGAAATTTGGACGAATTCCGAACTTTTTGCAGTAAAAGTTCGGAATTCGGCCACCAGAACCGCCCTATATGCAATGGGACAGGAACTGGGCTTTAAAAGCCTGTGATTGGCCCAGAAACATCAGTAAAAGCCGATTGGAGTGACTAGCGGGTCCAGAGGCCAATCAGGAGTGAATACGCCCCCCATACGCCCCCCAGTATATAACATAGCCCCGCCAAACCTCTAGCACTGTAATACAGAGGCTGTGGAATAGAGTGGAAGCATTTCTGTTACTCCTGCTGCTTGTAAAGCTCCAGTGTCATTTTGCAATTATTAGTGTGAGGAAAGGGATATGCAGTGTAGTTAGGGTACTATATACCACTATAGTTAGATTCAAAAATCTAGTTTTTGTAGGGATAGTAAAGGTGTCAGGGTGACCGTAGTGTAGTTTAGGGTGACCTGACTCTGCCATGTCAGGCTGACCGTAGTGTAGTTTAATGTGATCTGACTCTGCCATGTCAGGCTGACCGTAGTGTAGTTTAATGTGATCTGACTCTGCCATGTCAGGGTGACCCCACTATGCAGATTCTGGGTTAGGGGTATACATATATATATATATATATATGTATATGTATATATATATATATATATATATATATATATATATATATATACACACACACACACACACACTTTTATATATATATATATATATATACCCCTATACAAAATTAAAAAAACGCCTGAAAAACGCCTGGTGTTAAAGGAGGGTAACACCATCCCTGCGCTACTGAAATTCTAAGAAAAATTATCTGTTTTTTTTCTGGTTCTGGACATGCCACAGAGCTGAAACTTCACAGGTACAAAATTGTGTTTTTTTGATTCCAGAAGTTTGTGTCCAATTGATTTCAATGGAGTTCTGGAATCCGAACCAAACTTTCGGGAAATTCGGGTGTTCTGGTCGAACCAAACTTTTCAAAAGTTCGATCATCCCTACTCACAGACATGTAAAGCTGAGGCTGCTGCATTCTGTGTTGTTGGGCACAGGCTTCCAATAATGTACTGTAGCTCATCAATTCACTAGGAATCCATGACATCATGATCACATGCAACACTTTGTTTGGAGTTTCTAGATGCATACAGCTCATGTGATGTTCCCAGGACAGCTGTTTCCGTAAGTGAGAAGGGACACATAGGCTGCTATTGCATTTCAGTAATCCATCCCAAAATTTCAAAGAGGTGGATTTTTTTTTTACAATGGGTTTTCAGCCTTCAGCACAGGAAAGTCTGCCAGAATCAATGTAAACCTGTCATGGGAGTTACACAAGAGCAACCATTGCTTACCTCGTGCTAGTTGTCTGCCTGTCAGTGTCGGCTGGTGGATCGGTCTGTGCTTCTACTGCTTCTCTCTCTGGCTGTGCGTCTCCTCCCTCCTCCTCCTCGGCCAATAAGATCAATTCTCCTTTCGGACAATTAGGAAAGGGGTCTCACGACCCGCTACCTGATTGGCTGGGAGGAGAGTCAGTGTGATAATAGCGAATATTAATTTGCTATTGTCACACTACTGGGTGGGCTCAGGGCGCAGTGCTCTGTGTCCCGAGCCCACCCTTTGTTGAAGCCTATTAGAGCCTCTGACTCTAATCACGTGCTTCAAAAAAAAAAAAAAACATTGGAATCCATGCGTCTGGCACTCCTGCATATAGATTAGGGTGCCGGACACATGGATGGGGGGGCACCCCTAATGGATGGGCCGTCCCTGTAGCTAAACATAAAAAAAAGAAAAAAGATAAGAAAGAAAAATATCCTCTAGGTATTACATAGTTGGTAAAGTTGAAAAAAGACACCAGTCCATTCAGGTCAACCTGTGCTGTGTGAGTGTGTGTGTGTTTGTTCAATAGTATACAGTATTGTATATCCCTGTATGTTGTGATCGTTAGGCGTCCATCTAATAGATTTTTGAAACTATCAACATTGCTGATACCACTGCCTGTGGAAGTGAATTCCACATCATTACTGCTCTGACAGTAAAGAACCCTCTGTATTAAAGTGGAAATACAATGCATCTGCACAACACAAACCAAAAACACTATTTAATACATTTTTATTATTCAAAGCAAACTTGCCCAAACTTGCTTTATTTTGTTGAAAAACAAATCCTTAGCATTTCTGGTTGTGACCATCTTGATTAAGAGAGGGGATTCATATAGCATTTACTTATTGGAATCAATTTGCCTTTGGGCAAGCATGCAGGCAGGATAGCGTGCTAATAAAACCCATCTCCCCTTCTGAGTACTGAATCGGGTCTGGAGAGCATTCTGAAGCTGCAAATACCAATTAGGGATGGGCGAACAGTTTGGCCCGAGCATGAATTCAAGCCGAACATTGGCTATTCACCCATTCGACCAACATTAGAGTTATCGGGGCATTCAACCATTTGTTCAGCCCGTTGAATGACCACAATGCACTGCGCGACCGCACAGTGCATTGGAAGCCGTGATTGGCTGAAGCAATAAAAGCTTTGCCCAGTCAGGGTGCAGAGCACTGTCAGAGCCATGATTGGAGAAAGTAATGATGACTCTATCCTAACATGACTCATTGCTCTTAGTCCTGCCCCACACTATAAAAATATTCTTTCAATAGCAGCCATTTGTAGTGTGATACCGGTGTGGAGAGAGAGAGATAGAACAGGGCTCTGTTCAGTGCTACTAGAGAGTTAGTGTGCTATAGTGTGCTATTCTGATTCTTTTTTCAGTGCAGAATATTTGTTTAGTGTAATTCTAGTGATAGTTAAGTCAGTGTGAGTGTAGTGACCATTCATTTTTACTTTAGTGCAAATTGGTTGTGATTGGCATATGGTGACGAACCACCAAAGGGCCTTAAATGAATAAATAAATATATAAATATAGGAAACAAATATCCCTAAAGGGCTTAGTGTAATATTTTCAATACAAAACAAACTATCAATAAAAAGCACTAACATACACCCTGTGCAGTGAGTATATAAAGTTCATAAAAGTGTAAGTCCATAAATACTATATAAAAATCAATCAAAAAAGTCCATAAAATTCAAAACGTGCTTCAGCAAGTAGCCAGTGAAAGATAATCCACCAAGACGAAAAGTACTCAGGTGCTAAATATTCCGTGCAAAATCATGCTGCCATGGTGTGGTGAAAAAAGGTGACTTTTCCTCTCCCCCAGGATGTTACACTTACCGGACGGAATGGACCCCTAGACAGTACTGTGTAAGGGTCGCACAGGCTAAGTCCGGCAAGGAATCCAGGCAATAATCCTTATGGCTGATTGGGACCACCTAGGGACCTCCAATGGACTCAGCGGGATGGAACCATATGCGGAAGGAGAAGCTCACAATAGTGTAATATTGCTACAATAACACATTTATTAAGATCATAAATGGATCACTCACATTTCCATGGTTAAAAGCAGGCTGTTACAGTCATTGAATAGGTATAGCTGATCACAGATAATAATCATCACTGTGATTTACTTTTTAGATGGGATACCATCTAAAAAAAGTAAAAAGTAAATCACAGTGATGATTATTATTATTCCTACTCTCTGATATATCTAATTTGAGCCACTCATGAACACCGAATTTCTATTTTTTAAGTTATGAAATTTTATTATATTAATTCAAAAATACAGTTTACCCCATTATAGCTAATATTGTCTTATTTTAATATACGTAATGATATTATTTAATGTTAATATGTTAGCCAGTTTATTCCATTTATCAGCTGCGATTGGCATTTCGATGGGGTATTAATCTCCATTTTTTTTTGTGGAAGAATATACAAATCGTAGCATGTTATAAACTATTGTCGGAAATGGCTTCCGGTTGGGTGTACATGAAGCCATGTACACCCAGCAGGAACAGGAAGCGAATAATGCATTAGAGGACGAGGGGGTATATAAACCCTTCCTGTCCGGTGACCGGAAATACGTCTGTGATAACGCCTAGGAGGAGGGCGAAACACGCCGATGCAATTTCCAGTCCCACGTTTGCTGTGACGTAATTTCCGGTAGCGGTGGAACGCACGCCGGGACCAGGGGAGCCCGCAGCACACCGCAATCTCTGTGATCGGCTATACCTATTCAATGACTGTAACAGCCTGCTTTTAACCATGGAAATGTGAGTGATCCATTTATGATCTTAATAAATGTGTTATTGTAGCAATATTACACTATTGTGAGCTTCTCCTTCAGCATATGGTTCCATCCCGCTGAGTCCATTGGAGGTCCCTAGGTGGTCCCAATCAGCCATAAGAATTATTGCCCGGATTCCTTGCCGGACTTAGCCTGTGCGACCCTTACACAGTACTGTCTAGGGGTCCATTCCATCCGGTAAGTGAAACATCCTGGGGGAGAGGAAAAGTCACCTTTTTTCACCACACCATGGCAGCATGATTTTTCACAGAATATTTAGCACCTGAGCACTTTTCGTCTTGGTGGATTATCTTTCACTGGCTACTTGCTGAAGCACATTTTGAATTTTATGGACTTTTTTGATTGATTTTTATATAGTATGTATGGACTTACACTTTTATGAACTTTATATACTCACTGCACAGGGTGTATGTTAGTGCTTTTTATTGATAGTTTGTTTTGTATTGAAAATATTGCACTAAGCCCTTTAGGGATATTTGTTTCCTATATTTATATATTTATTTATTCATTTAAGGCACTTTGGTGGTTCATCACCATATGCCAATCACAACCAATTTGCGCTGTCCTTTTATATTATCACGTTTAGAATCTTTTTGATTTTTGCACAGCAGCACTTTTGAGTTTCACTTTCACATTCACCATAGCGCAGCACTAACTTTTTATTTTCACATTTTTACTTTAGTGTCAGTTTATTTTGTCAGGGCAGGTTTAGCGCAGTATTTTAGTATATTTTTTGTGTGTTACTGAATGTTTGACACAGTATATTTCTGGGCATTATTGTACAGTTAACGCAGTATATTTCAGTGCGTTAGTGAACATTTATCGTAATATATTTCAGTGCGTTAGTGTATGTTTAACACAGTACATCTCTGTGTGTTACTGCACGTTTAACGCAGTATATTGCAATGCGTCAGTGCAGTTTTACTGCAGTATTTTGTGTTGGTGTAGTGTGTCTGTGTAGTGAATACTTAGGTTAAAGTGCACCAAACACCACTTTCCATTGAATAAAGGGCATCCACATACACATTTCCACATCTTTATTACATTTTGTTAATAAGCACCCCCCCCCATAATGTCTGGGAGGCCAACAGGGAGAGGCAGACACTCCCATGGCACTGTGAGGGGGCCAGCAGTGTATGTTTTTACACTGATTGCAATTCAGAAGGATGCAGGACAGGGCTCAGTGTGGCAGCTCACTGAGGGGCTCAGTGTTGCAGCTTGTTGTGCCTCCATGTCTCCATACAACTAGTGGTGAGATTTGTCAGCTCTACCCCCTCTTCCTTCATGCCCTCCTCTGCTGAATTGTACTACAATCCACAACTTCTGTCTTTCCATTTGGTGGATTCTGCCCCCTTCTGTGAATTTGCAGAATGTGCAGTACCACAATGGCAGGTTCCAAGTCTCTATTTGTTTTCAGGTAAGGCTATTCCAACTGTGCACAATCACATGGAAGGCAATGTTGTGGCATCGTTGGACAAGGCAGTCAGCCGCAAAGTTGACGCTACTGCTGATGCATGGTTCAGCAAGCATGGCAAGGGATGCTATATTTCATTCACAGCACACTGGGTAACTCTGCTTGAAATTCAGAAGGATGCAGGACAGGGCTCAGTGTTGCAGCTTGTTGTGCCACCATGTCTCCACACAGCTAGTTGTGAAGATGGGAGATTTGTCAGCTCTACACCCCCCCCTTCCTCCATGCATTTCTCTGTTCACTTGTCCTATGATCCACAACCACCCTAAACACATAAACGCACATAAACGCATAGACATAAACGCACAAACCTCTCTGCGGGGGGAAAAAAGTATCATCATACTCCATACTTTTATCATCTGCCAAAGATCCATAAAGACAATACAACACCACCAGGCAGACCGATTATGGCCTCTATGGACAGCATTACCAGCGGGTTCTCGCAATATGTGATGGGACCCACCTTCTGGAACTGTTGGAACCATACAAGTGGGAATCTAACTGCTCATGACTGTCCTTAGATGTCACATCGTTATATACATCCATTCAACATCATGTTGGTATACGAGCCGTACAAACGTCTTTGTTGGATGATCATACTCTTCCCACCAATCAGATTCAATTCATTCTAGATGCTGCATCTTTTTGTTTGACCCATAATTATTTTCAGTTCCAAGATATTTTTTATCTCCAAGTGACCGGGACTGCTATGGGTACCAACTTTGCCCCGTCATATGCGAACCTCACGATGGGATACTGGACATCCTCATACATCTTGACCCAGAACCCCTACATGTCACATATCACCTTTTATGGGCAATATATTGATGACATTATTATCATCTGGGCTGGGGACACGCAGGATATACCTCTATTTGTCAACCATTGCAATAACAAAGACATGGGCCTTTTATTTACCTCGGTCCATGATAAGGACCACCTGGCATTTCTGGATTTAGATCTGTACCATGAAAATGGTCAGATCTATTCGAGAAACTATTACAAACCTACTTCTTTCTCCATTATAATAGCTGTTACCATCCGCACTGACTAAATAATATACCCAAAAGACAGTTTTGCAGATTAAGACGCAATTGCATCAAGCTTGCGGACTACCAGGAACAAAGTCTATTGTTAAAAAAGAAGTTTGCAGATAAAGACTACCCAGCGTCTTTGGTAGAGGAGGCCTGTGCTTTGTTTGACACCCCCGATAGGAGGAAGTCTATAAAAACTAACAGTCAGGGAAACATGATACGCTTTACCACCCAGTTTCATAGTCAATAAAAACGCATGGAACATATTATGCGCAAACATTGGTCAATACTTCAACAGGACCCTCACCTAGCTAATTCCATATCCAATCAACCCAGGTTTTCATACAGAAAAGCTCCAAATATTAAGAGCCAGATAGCCCCGAGTAAGCTTCATTCCAGAAAACATACATCTTCCTCATTAAAATTCTTCTCCATTATCGGAATGTATTAGTGCAAAAAACCTCTGTGCCTCACTTGTAGCTTCATCCAACATGGACAAAAAGAGCTTTCTGTCAAGGGTAAAATTTACCCCATTAAAGAATTTTACATTTGTTCTACGGAACATGTGGTTTACTGTCTATCCTGCCCCTGCTGCCTACATTATGTAGGCCGCACTATACAGCCACTAAGACAACGCTTACAACGCTTACACATGGCCGAGCAATTCAGGCCGGTAAAGATGACCACAGTGTAACTCGACACTTCACAAAACACCACAATAAAATTAGTGCTGGCCTAAAATTATGGGTCATAGAGTCCATTCCCCCCACCTTTTCTGAAGCAGAGAGGTTTGTGCGTTTATGTCGCAGAGAAACCTACTGGATTTATGCCTTGACGTTTTGTCACCTGGGGGCATAAATGAGGAATTAGAAATTAATACGCTATTATAGAATATCTTTTTGGGTCTCTTTGAATATTATTTCACGCTGGATGTGCGGTTTTTTTATTTTTTATTCTCCTATTTTTATTGTGATATTTGTTCCTTTTTAATTATTTCTGAACAATGTCCTGAGGGTGCATACTCTTTGAACTGTGTCTTCATACACATTGTTTGTGTATATGTGTGTATGTGTATGTATATATATATATATATATATACTGTATATATATATATATGTGTATGTTCTTTTTTTTTATATATATATTTTTATAAATTTTTTAAATATTTTTAACATGGTAATGTAGTATTCACATGTGCAATAATTGTGCAATAGTTACCAGCTTTCAGGGGTATGCACATTCTGGTATCAATTTCCTGTCCATTTATCTTCTGCCTGAATGCACCTGTCCCATGTAATAACGATTTCAGTTGCCTATATAAATGTCCTTTTACCTCCAGCGGGTGGAGGTCTGACGAAGGAGCAGAGCTCCGAAACATGTAACCGCTCACCACCCGCTCTATTGGACACCGGCCACTGCATCCACACCCTGCCTTCAGGAAATCTCATGCCGACTAAGCTGAGACACAGGCGAAAGGACGCATCTACAGCAAGCGGATCACCGGACGTCCTCACTGCAACCACTCAGCACAACGGATAGGAAGACTCCAGACAGATCTTTGCTATATTAAAAAAGAATAGCGCGCAAATGCAAAGGAAATTACTACCAAATCTGAAGAGAGTCCATAAATAAAAATGGGGGTTTGGTCCCACCATATGGCCATATCGTGCTCAAGCCCACTACTGCGTCAAAGTACCCCATTATCAGTGGGTCCTACACTATCCATGAAAAAGAGATGAATCCAGCCTTTCTAACCCATGGAGATAATACTCCTTGCTGGGAAAAATGTGCAAATGCACTACAGGGGACTCCTCCTATATCCACTTGATGGTGGACACTGATTGAGTACAGGTGTGTGTGGGGGGTGGGGAGGGCTGCTCAACCTCGATAGTCTGGTCAGACCGAATACATAATAAACAGGCAAAAAATTTGGGGGAGCATACCCATGTATTTCCAAAGCTGCTGCAGCTATGAACCAAAAGACATGTATATTAAAAAAGAATAGCGCGCAGATCTTTGCTATGCCCATGTCACATTTACCAAATGTGAGTGCTTTTACACTTTTAACCTAATAAATACTCAGAGCCTACTGCACTTAGAGGCGCCTTGTCTTTTTACCTAGATCAGTATAGAAGCCTATGTGAACGCATAGAGCAGCTGCAGCTCAGTAACTCTGTAGTTGCTTCTTCTCTAACAACTAAGCCCCGGGTCACAACTATATATTTTGAGAAATATCTAGAACATACAAAGATTATTTTTATTTAACCCCCCCCCCCCCCCATGTTTACTTTTGTGTATCTTTTTTATTTGTTTTTAGAGATTATGCCACAAAGACTTTTTGAAGAAGTGACTGATCGTCTTAAAAAAATACATTCTTTTAAAGAAAACAATACTTTTTTGAATTTATTATTTATACATTAATATCTACCAATGTGCTCCTCTGTTACTCCAGACTTTCATTATATGTACTATATAATATCATATTTTTGTTTTAATCCATATTATATTTATGTGTCAACTTTAATGACAATAGTTTTCTCTTGTATTTATGTCTCATCTCAGCTGTTGTTGTTTTTGTCTTTTTTTTTTTTTTTATATAGACAACCTATCACAGATACTGCTTTTATGTTCTCATGAAAAAACATTTTATTTTGCTAATATTTGTTAGTCACAATTCACAGCATTACATTTTATGCCAGTATGTATTTTACGTATTTACTTAAGTATTTTTCTTTGGGCAAAAGTTGCCTTAGCATTCAACTCTGGTCTAAACAAAAGGATGTAACATTTGGGAATAAAGATGCAGCCTAGGACCCCAGCACTGGAGGACAAGATGGCGAAGACCTCCACAGCCACCATGTATTTCCCTTTGCTGCTGAGGTAGGCTGGGATGAAGGAGATCCAAACACTACAGAAAAGCAGCATGCTGAATGTGATGTATTGGGCTTCATTGAATGTGTCTGGAAGTCTCCTGGCTAAAAATGCTACAATAAAGCTAAACAAAGCCAGACCACCCATGTATCCAACCACAATGTAGAAAGCAGTGACAGAGCCCTCATTACACTGTAATATTATCTTCCCCACCTCCACTTGGGTGTTATACTCTGGGAATGGTGGGGAAAAGACCAACCAGAAGACACAGATCACAAACTGCCCAGAAGAGCAGATAATCAGGAGGAGAACAGAGAATTGTTTCCTCAGCCATTTGCTTAGTTTACTGATAGGTCTGGTAACATCAAAAGCCAAAACAACAGTAACAGTTTTAGCCAAAACCGAGGAAATAGCAACAGAAAAAGTCATTCCAAAAACAGCTTGTCGAAGAAGACAAGACATCTTTGTGGGACTTCCGATGAACAGCAGAGGACAAATAAAAGACACGATGAGTGACAGGAGAAGGATGAAGCTGAAGGTCCGGTTATTGGCTTTCACTATTGGAGTGTCTTTGTATTTAACAAATATCCCAAACATTATAATAGTTCCAAAACAGAACAGCAGAGCCATAAGCACAAGGGAAATTCCCAATGTATCTTCATAGGAAAGGAATTCAGTTGTTCTTTGTATACAGGCGTCTCTTCTCTCATTGGGCCATTGATCATCTGGACACTTATAACACCTTTCCATGTCTAAAAGAGAAAAAAAATTATTTTCATGTTAAAGCTCAGTTTCAAGAGTACCCAGAGTACTAAGTGCAGTGGTCAGAACCATAGGGATGTGCGCTGAGTGTGACTGGGAACACCCTAATCACCCTGTGTGGTGCCAATTCCCCCTGCTTCCTGGCATCCCCTGTCTCTCCACTTCACTGCTGCCAACTTCCCCCCTCTCCGGCTGGCTGCTGCAAGGGATGTTTCAGGATGGTTGAATGAATGAACACAGTAAGTGATTTGAGCCAATCAATCCTGTGTTTATTCTTAAGTGAAGCATAATAAACGGTTTACTATACTTGAGTTTGTGAATGAACAGGAAGCTGCTCATCAAAAAGCTCTTCCCATTTGTTCATTGTCCAGCGCAGCTGAGGCTGCAGAGAAAGGGACTGGGGAAGCCCTGTTTCTTTCTCTCTGTTAAGACCCTTGATATTTCAACAAAGGCCCCCAATGAGGCTCCTAAAACATAAAAAAAATAACAATAAAAAATAATATTGTAAAAAATAATTAAAAAAAAATGTAAAAAAATAATTTTAAAAAATACTGACACTGTCCACTGCCCTACTGACACCAATCTCTGCTCTACTGACAGTGTCCACTACTCTGCTGATACACACACATGTGTGTTTGTGCTCTGGGGTGCACACCCCAATGCAATAGGCTGCACACATCAACGGTCAGGAGTATACCATATACGGACCAAAATACAGAGTGCAATGGACAAGGATTATGTTATATACAGCCCAATGTACAGAGTGCAGTTGTCAGGAATATTGTTCATAATGAGCAGGCTAGCTTTGGACAGATACTCAATTGGGGTGGTCTACTTCAGTTCAGTGAGGAAAACCTAAACCAGAGAGAGGAAACATTAGAGAGGTGAATATCTGCATGGAAGAGATTAAAGATCACCAGGGCACAGTGTGCTATTTTAACCCCTTCCTAACAACCCCACACATATAAGCGGCCTCATGACAATGGGCTTTTTTCTGTGGGGCCGCATATATGCCTCCATTTGTGCACACCATACAGACTTCCTGTTCATTTAATTATAGACCAAGCCTATTTCTGACAAAAATCTGCATTTTTTGCTAGAAAACTACTTGGAAAATGTCTAAAAAGAAAATTACCCCCAAACATCATATATATATATTTTTAGCAGAGACCCTAGAGAATTAAATGGAGATCATGTCACACCGTATTTGCGCAGCGGTCTTACAAACGCAATTTTTTGGGAAAAAATACACTTTTTTTAATTAAAAAATAACAAAACAGTAAAGTTAGCCCAATTTCTTTCTATAATGTGAAAGATAATATTATGCTGAGTAAATTGATACCTAACATGTCATGCTTTATATTGCGTACGCTCATGGAATGGCGACAAACTATGATACCTAAAAATCTTCATAGGCGACATTTTAAAATGTTTTACAGGTTACTTGTGTAGAGTTACAGAGGTGGTCTTGTGCTAGAATTATTGCTCTCACTCTAACGATCACAGCAATACCTCACATGTGTGGTTTGAGCACTGTTCACATATGTGGGTGCGACTTGCATATGCGTTTGCTTCTGTGCGTGAATTTGGAGGGACGGCACGCTTTCATTTACATTTTTCATATTTTTTATTTTTTATTTTTACACTGTACCTTTAAAAAAAAAAAAATATAATAATGTTTTCGATCCCTCTTGCTTCTTTTACAGGGAATGTAAACATCCCTTGTGATAGAAATAAACATGACAGGTCCTCTTTAATGAGAGATCTGGGGTCAAAAAGACCTCAGATCTTTTAGTTACACTTAAAAGCAAAGGCCGTTGGGTGGAAGAGGCGTTTGACGTCGCTCCGTTCCTCCAAGGGCATAGAGTCAAGTGGGGGCCATCTTACCCTCACTCAACTTCCTGCCCACCCATGCACAGAATCGGATCACTTTTGCCACTACTGATGGCTCCGGCAAGCAGGGAAAATGACCGGGAAGCAGCGGGAGGGGGGCACCTCTCCCGTTGGCCAAAAAAGTGATCCCGTGGCAAATCCGCCCAGGGAACACTTTTATCAGATTCGGGATTGCCAGCTGTGTAAAGAAATATGAGGGTTTTGGCAGCTAGCTACTGTCATAACCCAGGTATTTAACATCAATGTACCAACGTAAATACACGGTGGGCAGTCCAGAAGTAGTTAAGGGCTTTGCATGTAGTCTTGAAGCACTACTACAGTTTCTAATGCCCTCAAACTTTGCAATGGGTTATTCTGATAGCTATATTGAGAGATTCATCCATCCTGTTCTGTAAAGCAATAATAAAGGAATATGTTAATTTTTTTTTTAATTAGCCCATGAGCAGTATATGACCAGCCTTAAGAAATGTAGGGAAGATAGGGAAGTAACCAGCATTTAAAATACAGTTTATGTAAAATGTCTAGCTCTGGTGCTTTATTATTTTCCTATTATTGCAACAAGTGATTTTTTTCCATTACTATGTACTTCTTACTCATTTACAGTATATACTCGAGTATAAGCCAACCCGAATATAAGCTGAGACCCCTAATTTTACCACAAAATAGTGGGAAAACTTATTGACCCGAGTATAAGCCTAGGGTGGGAAATGCAGCAGCTACTGGACCCAACTGGACCACCACGAGTAACAAAACAGGGGCTGCGGGCATGGTACAGGAGATGGCGCAGGTCATAGTACAGGCATTGCACAGGTCATGGTAAGGGCATGGCACAGGTCAGGGCACAGGTGATGGTACAGGCATGGCACAGGTGATGGTATAGGCATGGCACAGGTCATGGTACAGGCATGTCACAGGTCATGGTACAGGCATGGTATAGGCATGGCACAGGTGATGGTATAGGCATGGCACAGGTGATGGAATAGGCATAGCACAGGTGATGGTATAGGCATGGCACAGTAAGTACAGGCATGGCACAGTATGTACAGGCATGGCACAGTAGGTATATGCATGGCACAGTAAGTACAGGCATGGCACAGTATGTACAGGCATGGCACAGTAGGTATAGGCATGGCACAGTAAGAACAGACATGGCACAGTATGTACAGGCATGGAACAGGAGATGCAGTGCTGTGGGCATGGTACAGGAGAATGCCCTGTACCATGCCTGTAGCACTGCATGAGGAAATGCAGGGACTGCGGAGGAGTCTCACTTACCTGTCGGTGAGGCGCCATCTTCGATTTAAAAATCGCGCCACCCGGCGCCGACAATACGTCACCGCAAATGCGCCGCCGATGCTCGGGAAAGGCCGAACACGTTCGGCTATTCCCGGGCATGCGGCACATGCGCAGCGACACATCGGCGCCGAGCGGCGCCATTTTAAAAAAGACACTCTAGCCAGTGACTCGAGTATAAGCCGAGGGGTGCATTTTCAGCATGAAAAAACATGCTGAAAAACTCGGCTTATACTCGAGTATATACGGTATGTAAGGTCTCGATATCTGGGATCCCCTTTTTTTAATCACGTCATAACAGGGCACTTTCACCCCCTTCCTGGCCAGGCCAACTTCCAAACTTCAGCGCTGTCTCACTTTGGGCAGATGAGGCTGGTGTGTGTGAAGGGTGCTACACCTGAGTATTTCTTTCTATTTGTGGTTCACATGTATCTAGGGCTTGCTCCCTTTCTTTTCTTTTGGTCTGTTTATAATTGTTGAACCAGACCAATATGTGGTGAATTGTGGATTATAAAATTGGAGCCTCCTTTGATCCTCAGCCCTCTGGGCTGCCTTCACTTCATTATGGTGTGGTGTTAACCCCTGGGTCATCTCTATTTGAGGGATGGTGGTTTCTCACTGGTCCATCCTTATAAGTTTTTTAAAGACTTTTACACATTCATGGATTTATACATTTGTTCTGGTTTTGATCTCTTTACTGAGGCAGATATTGGATTATACCTTCTGCTTATCTAGATGTGAGTTCTCTGATTATCAGATACCGTGATCCTGAAAAAACCCCCAGATTTCGACGAAATGCGTTGATCCAGATCCATATGTATGTTTCTACGCATTCCGCCTATCTGGGATGATTATATATGTCTATTATAATGTCTCTACCTCATTGAATATGTATACTTTTTTTAGACATTTCATGTAATAATAAATTGAACCATGTTTTTATTAACCTGTGGTGTAGTGCAGTTATGATATCTGGTGTTCTTGTTAAGGTGGGCACTCCCCTCTTCGCATCATCTCTTCAGACTTGAAGAGTGCTGGGGATCCTTTGTTTCATTCCAATTTTCTGGGGATAGCGCCATGTGATTTGTTAGTACAGAGTCCCCCCCTACCTATTTATTTCACTTTGAATTATAATTAATCATGCAACACTATACCCAAATACAATTTTTATCAGATATAGCTTTATTTTGGTTGTATTTAATCACCACTGAGTTTTACATTATTTGCTATATAAATGTGAATATACAAATCATTTTGAAAAGAAAAAACATGTTTATGGCAGTTGCTGCAAACAAATAATTTTTGTTCATACATTTAGGCCAAAATGTATTCTACTACATTTCTGTGTAAAAATAACTCAAATCTGTGTATTTAATTTAGTCTTTGTTAAATGTATAGAATCCACAAACTTTAATATATATATTTTGAAAATTAATCAGTCCTGATGTACTGACTACCTATCTCTTATCTTGAGGCAATAAAATGCCAGAACAGTTACCCTCCAAGTGCCCCCATATGGAAAAGTAGACATTCCAAAGTATTTAGTAAGAGGAAAGTTGTAATCATTTACAAGAAATGTTTTTCCCCCACATCATTTCTTACACACATCATAGGTATACTTAGATTTACACCCCAAAACACATTCTGTTATGTCTCCCAAGTATGGGGATACCACATGTGTGAGACTTTTCACAGCCTAGATGCTTAGAGGGGCCCAAAACCCAAAGAGCACATTTGGGCTTTCAAGGAGCATAAATTAGGTATCTAATTTCCTGACTATCAATCACATTTTTGGAGGCCCTGGAGCACCAGGACAGACATGGTGAAGACAGAAGCTGGCAGATGAGTGTATCCACCCATACTCATTCAAAATCAAATTTGTTATATTCTAAATTTGAATTTTGGAAGATGCATGTATTCTTTCTATGTCATTCTATTCTATTGTTGTTTTTTTTCTCTTGTTTTATTTTCTGTTCTATTTATTTCTATTATATTATTTTCTTTTCTATTCTATTAAAATTCAATTTTATTCTTTTCAAAATTTGAATTTTTGAAAATGGTTATAATTCTATATTCTTTCTATTTAACTCTAGTATTTTCTGTTGTTTATTCTAGTCTATTCTATTCTTTTATATAATTGTATTTTCTATTCTATTCTTTTCTATTCAAATTCAAATGTATTCTCTTTGAAATTAGAATTACAGAAGCTATTCTATTATATTCTATTCTATTCCTTTACTTTCTATTTTATTTTATTTTATTCAGTATATACAATATATATATATATATATATATATATATATATATATATATATATATATATATATATATATATTTTTTTTTTTTTTTTTCAAATATATTCAGTTATATTATACTCTATTCCTTTATTTTCTATTCTGTTCTTTTTTTTTCTATTCTTTTATTTTGTATTCTATCCTGTTTTACTATATTTATATTTTTTATGTCTAACTGGAGATGAGACAGATTTTATTCCAAGCAGATGCACAATTAGGATAGGGTTGGGGCAGGTCTGTTCTTTTCCAGTGCTATTTAAGAGCAGCTAATGGAACAATATTATGACTGAAGCTACAATAAATAACACCATGGTATGTATATGACCTCTTCTATCAGCTATCCCCGAAATAAAATAAAAAAATAAAAAAATAGGAAATGCCATTTTTACATGAGATAGTGGGTGGAGCTATGCAAATAACTACTATAATACTGTTTAGCCAGTATATCTATTACTACTAATATTATAACAACATATACAGTCATCTAAATAGCATACATCTATGTCAGGCTTGTTGGCCATGATCATTGCATTGTGTGGGAACCTCAACTGTTAGTGAGTAGGGCTTGGAGACCAATGAAAATCTCTAACCTGACAGGTTATGGTCAGGTCAGGTTGACCAAAATAAAACCAAAAAGTCCTCTACTAAAAGCAATGAGGAGTTTCAAAGAAAGGGGATGCTGCTGGATCTGGATTTTGTATACAGGCTTGGTAAGCAATGTGTTTGGGGAATACATGAATACCGTGTCCTATTTGTGTGGTGAATTGTAGGTACCACATGCAATGTGTGTGATGGGATCTCGCTGGGTAAAGACAAATGTGTGTGCAGGAGAAGGGTTGTCTCTGGAGAGAAGAGCAATGTAATTTGTGGGGGTTGTATCATATGTTGGACACTATTCGGAATGTAATTTGTGTGGTGAAGTATGAGAATATTACACATCTTGACCATTGCCTACCTCCTGGCCTTGATGACAGCCTTGTACTCACCTGATTGGGCTTCCTCACTACAGGCTCACTTCTCCCACCTGGGCCCCTAGTAGGGTTTGAGGCTCCCTCCGGGCACCAGCTGCTACCTCCCCCCCATGACCCTCCCCTACTTACCCAACTTTCTTCCAGACCTGTCAACCCAGCCCCCCCCCCCTCACTCGGCCCCCGGCGTACCCACTTGAGAGCTATGCCTTGGTTTTGATTGAGACCCCTTCTATGTGGGGGTCCATTCACGCAGTGTGGCCTCAGCCACACCTACAGTTTGAGCGTACCCTCATTGCATCTCAGACGATAAGTCGGGTCGATTCCATATATGTATTGCATTTGCTACATGTTGTTTGTATGTTATATACAGCAGTTTTGTATCACAATTTGCCTTGTTTTATCCAGGCATGTACCTACTATTCTCACTGCATATTGTTGTACCATGTTTCTTTTGCCTTCAATAAAAAACCGTTTAAAAGAAAAAAGAGAATATTACACATCATGTGCACGCTAGATGTTTGATTTCTCTTGGGAAACACAAATCATTGTCTCTCCCTGGAAAACACCAATCTGTGTGTATGCTGGAGGTGGGATCTCACTAGGGAATGACCAGTGTGTGATGGAGGTGGGATGTCACTGCTGGCATAGGCTCTGTTAAACTGAAGATTGGAGGCAGAATCCACCAGAGACGCATGGCAAATAAAAAGTAGAACTTATACATTATATATTTAATTAAGTATTAGAGGTACCAACCAATTTTATTGGTGATCTCATTCTCCGGGCAGGGCACACAATAGTGACAGCACGGTTGTCCTCCTTTTTGTTGAAGTTTCTGGTATCCGGGGTGGCAGCTGTCAGAGCACACAGAACGTGGAGTCTGAAGATAAAATCCAGTTTGCAGTCAATACCATATATAACATTTTAGTTAGTGTTCTGGATTTTCTTCCAATAAAGATAACATTATGAACTGAGTACCCTTATATGTATAAACAAACTTTTTTGTATGAAAGGGTTACAGTTCCAAGGGATGACCACATGTTTATAGCGTGCATGTATGCTGTCATCCATTTTATTGCTCATTTATAAACACTTTTCAATGATGTGCTTATTACTTTCTTTCCTAATACAGTGTTTCTTAATCCAAAAAACAAAAATGTAATATATTACAGTTTACCGGTCATTAGCTTAGGTGGCTGCATTCATTTTCTTTTTAAAGGCTAAGAACATTTGCAACAAGTACAGAAAATACTCATTGATCATGTTGGAAACAGGTTTTTCTTGTCAGTTTTGGCGAGCTGAACAGAAAGCAAAAATAATTAAATAAATCTTTCTTGGGTAAACTACTTAGCTCTTTAAACACTTCAGCTCCGGAAGTTAGTACCCCCTTAATGACCATGCCATTTTTTGCGATTGGGCACTGCGTTGCTTTAACTTACAATTGCGCGGTCATGCAGTGCTGTACCCAAATATAATTGATGTTCTTTTTTTTCCCACAAATAAAGCTTTCTTTTGGTGGTACTTGATCACCTCTGCGGTTTTTAGACTTTGCGCTACAAACAAAAAGAGAGTGACAATTTTGAAAAAAAAAAAACCCAATATTTTTCACTTTCTGTTATAAAACATTGCCAAAAAAAAAAAAAAAATTAAAATAACATTTGCATTCTGCTACATATTTTTGTTAAAAAAAATCCCAAAAAGTGTATATTAATTGGTTTGCGCAAAAGTTATAGCGTTTACAAACTATAAGATAGATTTTTGGACATTTTTTTACATTTTTTATTAGTAATGGCAGCGATCAGCGATTTTTAGCGAGACTGCGTCATTGTGGCGGACAAATCTGACACTAACCCGTGACACTTTTTGCGAACCAGTGACATCAATACAGTGATCAGTGCTAAATAATATGCACTGTTACTGTAAAAATGACACTGGCAGGGAAGGGGTTAATACTGGGGGTGATTAAGGGGTTAAGTGTAAGCCTAACTGTGCTTTATAAATGTGTGGGGGCTCTGTGAAAGGCACATAGAGATCGGTGTTTCAGCTTAGCTGAGACACACAATCTCATTGTGCCTGTCTGACAGAAGAGTCACCTGCTTTGTTTACATAGGCAGGTGGCTCTCCTGTCAGTTTCCCCGAAGATCGCGGGAGGCCAGCAGTGATCGAGCCCGCTCCTCCTGCGGTCTGGCTCCCGCTGTGTCTAAACAAAGTTGGAGGGTGGCGACCGCGTGCACATAATCACATAGATCTACATGATTATGCGCAGCTGAGCCGCCCTGCCACAGTAAATCTGCGTGGGACAGTCGGCAAGCTGTTAACTATCATGTAATGAACACAGGCTGACTTATTTGATGTCTAGTGATTCAACCATACAGTAGCTTTCCCTATAGATATCATGGAGAAATAAGTATAGACCAGTGATGCCAAACCTTGGCACCACAGATGTTTTGGAACTTCATTTCCCATGATGCTCATGCACTGTAGTTGAGCATCATGGGAAATGTAGTTCCAAAACATCTGGGGTGACAAGGTTCGCCATCATTGGCATAGACACTAAGGGACATGATGTGTGTTATTTTTCATTACCATGAGAAAATACAGGAAAAATGTCTCTTTTTCGTGGGAGGCAGTGCTTACCATTGTCTATAAAGCGATCCTCGGCAGACAAGTTTGACTCTGCATACTGAGTTAAAAATGACACACGTGTCCAGCCCTGTCTGGCTGTAATGTTAAAATTTAGATGGACAGCCATAGAATAGTTAAACTGTGGCTCAGCTGTCTAAAGAGGAAGTTAATGCACCCACTACATACAACTGGTAAGCTGCAATGTATTAAATATTTCCTTTCTGGTTTGCAAGCACTTTAAAATGGAAAATATCAATAAACCTAACTCACCAAATCGTACTTGTTTTGTTTTCTTGCTTTAGGCAGTTTGTACATTTTCTTAGTCGAGTAGAACAGTTATTTGTTTATTTTATTTTATTTTTTTTTATTTTTTTTTTGATTACCAAAAAACCCTTTTGTTTCATTGCAAAATCTATAGATATGATTATGTACAATAAAATATATATTTTTAATATATTTATATTTGAGTGGCTCTTTTAAAGTCCCTTTTATGTAAAAAGTCTTTTCACTTGAAATCTGGGGATGTAGTGCCTGGATCACCTATTATTCTGAAAATAATATCAATCTTATTGTCAGAAATGTGGTTGATTTATTTAAATCCTCCATGTGTTGCACAACATTGTTTGAACTCCCTGCAGTCCAAATATATAATCCTTTCTGTTCTAAAGGTTTACCTTTGGGGGGGGCAACTCCAATATACCTTTAAAAGTGCGATGGTCAAATGTCCACAAACCTTTAGGGTAACCTGATGTTTCTCAACCTTAGTATCTCTTAAAAATGGTCTTTCATACCTAAAATACTGAGATGTATTTTATATATGTATACTGTACTTATAGTAGGTCCTTATCCAACATGGCAGATGATGCCACACAAATTCGGCCCTTTCTTGGACTCCAATAGTGAAAAGAGGTGATTAAAGAAAAATTATATTTCTGGATACCTGAGTAAATGTTGGATTCCACTGAATTGCACTCTCATTAAGTTGTAGTCTCAGTTCTCTCCCATCATTGTAAAAATATCCAACTGTAGTCGTTAATAAGGATTGATTAGGTCCAAAAATGATATTTATTAGGTCAAACTTGGATGAGACTTTTCCTTCATTAAACTGTATCTTCTCTCCTCCTTTGGTTGTAAAGCTTGCTGTCCTTAGATACTTGTTCATCTGAAAATAATAATGGGTACAAATTTATATCTTCCACTCATCTGCTCACATCTCCTCCCTTCTCCTTTCCACTTTGCTTCTTGAACAATCTTTCTTTTTCCTTTCCCTTTCCCTTTAAAAGTGTAATTAAGGGTGCTGAGTATACTAAGTAAAGTAGCAAAGGTTAGCCTGGTAAACATATGTCCAAATATATATATATATATATATATATATACAGTATCTTACAAAGGGGAATACACCGCTCACATTTTTGTAAATATTTTATTATACCTTTTCATGTGACAACACTGAAGAAATTACTCTTTGCTACAATGTAAAGTAGTGAGTGTACAGCTTGTACAACAGTGTACATTTGCTGCCCCTCAAAATAACTCAACACTGTCGTTAATGTCGAAACCACTGGCCACTAAAGTGAGTACACCCCTAAGTGAAAATGTCCAAATTATGCAATTAGCCATTTCCACTCCCTGGTGTCATGTGACTGGTTAGTGTTACAAGGTCTCAGGTGTGAATGGGGTAGCAGGTGTGTTAAATTTGGTGTTATCGCTCTCACTCTCTCATACTGGTCACTGGAAGTTCAACATGGCACCTCATGGCAAAGAACTCTCTGAGAATCTGAAAAAAAAATTATTTGTTACTCTAAATAAAGATGGCCTAGGCTATAAGAAGATTGCCAACACCTTGAAACTGAGCTGTAGCACGGTGACCAAGACCATACAGCGGTTTAACAGGACAGGTTCCACTCAGAACATTCCTCGCCATGGTCGACCAAAGAAGTTTAGTGCATGTGCTCAGTGTAATATCCAGAGGTTGTATTTAGGAAATTGACGTATGAGTGCTGCCAGCATTGCTGCAGAGGTCGAAGGGGTGGGGGGGTCAGCCTGTCAGTCTTAAGACCATATGCCACACACTGCATCAAAATGGTCTGCATGCCTGTCATCCCAGAAGAAAGCCTCTCCTAAAGATGATGCACAAGAAAGCCCGCAAACAGTTTGCTGAAGACATGCAGACTAAGGACATGGATTACTGGAACCATGTCCTGTGGTCTGATGAGACCAAGATAAACTTATTTGGTTAAGATGGTGTCAAGCGTGTGTGGGGGCAACCAGGTGAGGAGTACAAAGACAAGTTTGTCTTGCCTACAGTGAAGCATGGTGGTGGGAGTGTCATGGTCTGGGGCTGCATGAGTGCTGCCGACACTGGGGAGCTACAGTTCATTGAGGGAACCATGAATGTCAACATGTACTGTGACATACTGAAGCAGAGCATGATCCCCTCCCTTCGGAGACTGAGCCGCATGGCAGTATTACACCATTATAGCGGCCCTAAACACTCTTCCAAGAAAACCACTGCCTTGCTAAAGAAGCTGAGGGTAATGGTGACGGACTGGCCATGCATGTCTCCAGACGTAAACCCTATTGAGCATCTGTAGGGCATTCTCAAACATAAATTGGAGGAGCGAAAGGTAGCTAAAATCCACCAGCTCTGTGATGTCGTCATGGAGGAGTGGAAGAGGACTTCAGTGGCAACCTGTGAAGCTCTGGTGAACTCCATGCCCAAGAGGGTTAAGGAAGTGCTGGAAAATAATGGTGGCCAATGGCGGTGACACATGGGCCCAATATGGACATTTTGACTGGGGGGTGTACTCACTTTTGTTGCCAGCAGTTTAGACATTAATGGCTGTGTTGAGTTATTTTGAGGGGACAGCAAATCAGCAAATTCACACTGTTATACAAGCTGTACACTCACTACTTTACATTATATATTATATACATATACATATACATATACACATACACACACACACTTTATTACCAGAAGTAAAGCCTGCCTTTACACGCACATGAACTTTATTGGCATCTCAGTCTTAGTATGTAGAGTTCAATATTGAGTTGGCCCACCCTTTTCAGCTATAACCGCTTCAGCTCTTCTGGGAAGGCTGTCCACAAGGTTTAGGAGTGTGTCTATGGGAATGTTTGACCATTCTTCCAGAAGTGTATTTGTGAGCTCAGGCACTGATGTTAGACGAGAAGGCCTGGCTCACAGTCTCTGCTCTAATTCCTCCCAAAGGTGTTCTATCGGGTTGAGGTCAGGATTCTGTGCAGGGCAGTTAAGTTCCTCCACCCCAAACTCGCTCATCCATGTCTTTATGGACTTTGTACACTGGTGCAAAGAACAACACAGTAAAAGGGGTCGATTGCCCAAAGACCTTGCAATGAGAACAAAAGTACAGTTTCCTAGTGGACCCTATTTCTCACTATAGGGTTTTTCAGCTTTCCTATTGGTCCTCTAAACCTGTTAGCCATAGTTTAAAATTCATGCAGTGCAAAAAAAAAGCACAAAAAAAAAAACTCCCCAGCAAATCTGCACAATAATTTGCTAGGGCCATGGGTTCTAATTTCACAGTATTGGACTTAAACCCATGGTAGCAGCTAGCAGCGAACCAGAACCCCATCGCCAGTGATAGGCACAGTTGTATCAATAAGTTTTAAGTAGCCACTAAGTAGAGGTGTAACCAGTCATACCACAAAGAGGAGTGGCTTCAGAAAACTAGCCATATGTAGAGCTGAAGAGCAAGAAATAAAGTAGATATTTTACCTTATTTCTAAACCCCCAAGATAAAATTAGCATTTAACCCTTAATTTCCAGCCCAGAGTTCACCTTTAATTCTATATTTACCTGGAAAATGCTGGGTGAATTTCATTTGAAAGTAAATGTAATTCATATGAAAGGGATCTCAGGCCTTCATTTCTCAGACATACTGTGAACATTTTTTTTAACAATTCGTTCATCTCTGGTAGATGGTTTTGGAGAATAAAATAGAGCAGCGCTATCTATTCCCTCAGTATAATTCAAAATTACTGTATATAAATAAATAAATCTTGCAATAGTGTATTCATACTATATACAAACTCCTAAATATTGATTATTAATTTACCACAGACAAAAACAAAGTGCTTAAGAGCCGATTCACACTGAGGCGACACGACTCCTTACTACTTCGGGGGCGACTTGTGCATTACATTGCACCACGACTTCGGAGTGACTTGCAGGGACTTCACATAATGGAAGTCTATGCAAGTCGCTCCGAGGTCGCCCCGAAATAGTACAGGACCCTTTTTCTAAGTCGGAGCGACTTGTGTCGCTCCTATTAGAACGGGTCCTGTAGCGGTCAATGGACCGCAAGGGAGCGCGACTTGTCAGGCTGACAAGTCGCCTGACAAGTCGCGCTAATGTGAACCCGCTCCAAATCTCAATCAATACAATGTTATAAATGCATCAAAAATTCATATAATGATTAAAAGTGTCTCAAATGTCAAGGTTTACATTTTTTACATGGTGCATATAGTATATTACATAAATAAAAATCCTAATAAACAACCACTAAACATATCCAGGAGAGAAGGAAGAAGGGGAAACACTTTTAGTGCTAGCTGGCTTGTTTAATTTTATTAGTTTGACACATTTTTATTGGTTATTTAGTTTTGGAGAACTGCGGGAAAACAATTCTCCAAACAGATGTAATGGAGAGCCAAAGTTTCTATTTAAGGATAAAACACTGGAAGATGTGTAAACAAATCTGTGTATTACCCTTCGACCAACTATTTTGTTTATCAATGTTCTAATAAAATATATATATTCAGATCCTGGGGCTCATTTACACTTGTAGTTTGGGGTGGGGGGGGGGGGGTGAGGGAGTGGGGAAGGATTCGAATTCCTTTCAAGTCTTTAATGCTGTCTGTGTCCTTTCTAGGGAAATTAACTATCTCTAGTTGTCCTGGTGATCATTGCCTCCAGGAAAGAAGAAACAGCTGTGTCCATTATACAGGTTACATAGAGGCTACAGCCCTGGAACCTTTTCGTGGACCAGCTACATAATGTTATATGTAGGCTACATTAGCCTGAAGAAGAAAAATGCTATTATGATGAAGATGTGGGGGCTCTTAGTCAATTGCCTTTGATGGTGTGTCTATCGCTATCTATTCTGGCCTGTTTAAGAAGACCCTGAGGCCCCTTCTGGATAAATTGTGCTCTGAAGATGCCACCTATCACTGGGGCTTTCTTTCCTGCCTCATAGCCACTAAGAATGGCCTCCTCTACCCTTAGATTTATGGAGAATTCGTCCAATTTCTGTTCAACTTTGAATATGGACCCACTGGATCTTCCGGGTTGTCACAAGTCCATCCTTAACGTCTCTTCACCTCCACCTGCAAGAAAACACTGTCTAAGAAGAAACGACAAGGCCCCTCACGGTCCTCCCAAAAAAAAGGTGTGATATCTGCTCTTCTTTGTGCCTTTAATACATTATGTGGATATGACATTACACTCACCACTCACTCAACAGTGCTTTTCAATGTGAGGGCAGATAGTACAATTACAATACAATTTGATATCAATTAGTGGGCCCTGCTCGATAGAGCTTACAATTTAGAAGGGAGGGTCAGGTGATACAAAAGGTAATAACTGTGGGGGATGAGCTAATGAAGAAAATTAAAGTCATCTACGTTGGTGGTTTTCTTTTTTTTTACTTTTTTTGGGGGACTTAATTCTGATAATGCTCTGGACTATTGTCTATTGTGCTATTGTGTTAATATCACTGATTTTTACCAGTATGGATATTTTTGTTGACTTGGTTGTTTTAATACATGCTGGTCCTTTGACTTGGCTCTTGCTCCCCCTGTGCAGGTTTTTTATGCCTTTCCTTTTTTGGAAGCCTCCTCACCACTATTTGGGGTTCTGGAGTCCACTAATCCTAGCGCTTCACTTTTACTCCACCTGGACATTGTGGCCTCCCGACCCACTGGGTCACAGCAAATTTTTCTTTTTGCGTGGAGTAGCTCAGCTACGATTTGCTCTAATAATGTTTTGTGTATGTTCAGTTTATTGGTTATTTTTCTCTTGTTTTTTTTTTTCATGTTTTCCTTTTATTTTCTTTTTTTTAAATATTTTTTCCTTACGGATGCATACGGTTTTATAGGGCTATTGGATATGCCTCTGTTCTACCATGGCGACATTACACTTGATAACTTTGGGTCTGATATGGATTTTAAGGGGAACCCCAAAACAAAATAAAAAAATGGTGTGGACCGCCCCCCCCTCCAAAATCCATACCAGACCTTTATCTGAGCATGCAGCCCGGTAGGCAAGGAAAGGCGGGGGAGAAGCAAGCGCCCTCCCTCCTGAACCATACCGGGCCACATGCCCTCAACATGGGGGTGCTTTGGGGCAGGGGGGCTCTGCCCATGCTACTCCCAAGTACCTTGCCCCTATGTTGATGGAGACAAGAGCCTTCACCCGTAACCTTCTAGAGATAGTCTTGATGAAAGCAAAAATTTGCCTTGCTGTAAAAAAATGATATTAAATGCCCCTAGAAAACAGTTGCTGATAAATTGGTCGTTGGGTGTTGTTGGTGCTAGTGTTGGATGAACAGTTTGCCCGACCATGAGTTTGGGTTGAACATTGGCTGTTTGCCTCATTTAGGGAACACCCAAATTTCTGCGGCGGGCGACTGATCATCGGGGGACACTATTTTTTTATTTTTATTTTTTAATAAAGGACTTGTCCAAAACTGGCTTTTGTCTTTATTTTTACACTTTACACTTTTTTGGTGAATGGGTAGGGGTACGATGTTCCTGATCTCCATTCACATGGGGGGGCAGGATCTGGGGGCCCCTTTGTTAAAGGGGACTTCTAGATTCCGATAAGCCTCCCCCCGCAGACCCCCACAACCAGTCTCTTTATAATCTAAGTGATGACCCAGCCACCTCCCAGCCCACAGAGGAATCTATCCTGTCATATCTAAACTCCCTCCCTCTCCCCACGGTAGATGAGGATGTTCTATCATCCCTAAACATCCTTATCTCAGTTGAGGAAACAAAAAAGGTTATTCAAAATCTAACAAACAATAAAGCCCCAGGGGAAGATGGATTTTCAGCGGAATACTACAAGGCTTTATGTGAGGTCTTAGTCCCCCACTTAACATCCGTTTTCAACGAGGCGGCATCCTCGGGTTCACACTAAGCAATTGAGACCTATTTCACTGTTGAACACAGATTAAAAAATGTATGCTAAAATATTAGCAAATAGGCTGGCCATCACTTATTAACCCATATCAAGTAGGCTTCTGCAGGGGAGACAGGCCCCTGATGGTACCTGACGAATTTTTAACCTAGTGCAGATTCTGGAAAAATGCAGGAAACCTTCATTTCTCTTAACCTTAGATGCAGTGGCGTACCAAGGGGGGGGGTCCGGGGGGGGGTTGGCCGCCCCAGGTCCCGCGCACTGAGGAGTGTCAGGCCGGTGTCCTGGCGCCGCTCATCTCCTCGTGTGAATGCAGCTGCTCCCTCGGTCTGTGCTGCTTAGTGCTTACACTGCTCACGGGGGCGGGGACGGGAGCGGGAGCAGAAGCAGGAAGAAGGTGAGTGACTGAGGCCCGAGCAGCCTCCCTGTCTGACTATCTGACTGGATAGGTGGAGTGGCGGGGCAGCTGCATATAAAGGAATTGATCTTTCCATATTCCTCGTGCAGCTGTGCCGAATGCCTGATTCTCCTCTCCCTCCTGCAGGCATTCAGCAGTTGCAAGAGGAATACGGAAAGATCAATTCCTTTATATGCAGCTGCCCCACCACTCCTCCCATCCAACTTCTTTTTTCTTTTGCTGGCCCCCCAGTGCTGTCCAGCCCCCCCCCAGTGATGTCCAGTCCCCCACATGCTCTCTGGCCCCCCCCGGTGCTCTCCGCCCCCTCCCCTATGCTCTCTGCCCCCCCTAGTTTTCCATGTCCCCCCCCAGTGCTCTCCACCCCCGCACTTTCCAACCCCCTACAATGCTTTCCAGACCCCCCAGTCCCCCCCTAATGCTCTCCAGGCCCCCCTGCCATTCAGCTCCTCCAATGCTCTCTGCTTCCCCTGTGCTCTCCGGCCCCCTTAGTGCTCTTCTACCATGTCTGCAGCCTCTGACCATCTCTTGTATCATGTCTGCAGTCTCTGACCATCTCTTGCATCATGTCCGCAGTCTCTGGCCATCTCTTGTATCATGTACGCAGTTTCTGACCATCTCTTGTATCATGTCTGCAGTCTTTGACCATCTCTTGTATCATGTCCGCAGTCTCTGATCATCTCTTGTTTCATGTCCGCAGTCTCTGATCATCTCTTGAATCATGTCCGCAGTCTCTGACCATCTTTTGTATTATGTCTGCAGTCTCTGACCATCTCTTGTATCATGTCCAACGTCTCTGACCATCTCTTGTATCATGTCCACCGTCTCTGACCATCTCTTGTATCATGTCCAATGTACCTGACCATCTCTTGTATCATGTCCAATGTCTCTGACCATCTCTTGTATCATGTCCAATGTCTCTGACCATCTCTTGTATCATGTCCAATCTCTCTGACCATCTCTTGTATCATGTCCAACGTCTCTGACCATCTCTTGTATCATGTCCAACGTCTCTGACCATCTCTTGTATCATATCCGCAGTCTCTGACCATCTCTTGTATCATGTCCTCAGACTCTGACCATCTCTTGTATCATGTCCGCAGTCTCTGACCATCTCTTGTATCATGTCCGCAGTCTCTGACCATCTCTTGTATCATGTCTGCAGTCTCTGACCATCTCTTGTAGCATGTCTCCAATCTCCTACTCAAACTTAAACACATTACTAATAGTATTAGCTATCTGTTTATGCTGAAGGTAGGACTGTGCAGGGGAGGCAGAGAGTGTAAAAGGGGGCACTGTGATTAGAGAGACGGGGGGGGGGGATTGCAAGGGGCACTATGATGGTGGGCTGTGAAATTTGTACAGTAAATATTTTTGAAAACATTACAAAATTTTTGTGGGTGTTTTTACATTTTAAAGTTTGGGGGGGGGGGGGGGGGGGCAGATATAGGATCCGCCCCGGGTGCCAAATGCTCTAGGTACGCCACTGCTTAGATGCTAAAAAATGTTTTTGATCGTGTCCACTGAGGTTTCCTCAGATTAGTCCTTAGTAGATTTGGTCCTAAGGGAATGGTTTAATCCGGGATCATGGCATTGTATTCGAACCCCTCTGCATGCGCGTACACCTCTAATGTTATCTTGGATCCCTTTCCAATAACGGATAAAACTCGCCCGGGGTGCCCCCTGTCCCCCATTAGCTTTACAATGATAATGGAACCTTTAGCCACAGCTATCAGGATGAACCCTTTAGTGTCTGGGGTGGAGGTCCATTGGACTTTTCGCAGATGATGTCATCTTGACTTTGACGAACCCTCAGGCGTCTCTGCTGGAAGTCCAAAAGGAGTGCCTCAAATTTAGCGAAGTGTCATATTACAAAGTAAACATCACTAAATCCTCTATGCTCCCATTGAATTTAAAAGCGACAGCCCTGTCTAAATTAGAATCAATGTTCCTATATATATGTATATATATATATATATATATAAATGGAAAAAGCACTCATAAAAATATCTAGGCATAACCCTAGCCTATGCGTCGAATAGGGCTTATGTTAACTTTACTCCCCTCTCGAAAATGATAAAAAAAGACTGAAATTCCATCACGTCAAGGGAATTGTCATGACTGGGAAGAATAGCGGCATTCAAAATGTTGACTTGTCTAAAATATTGTACTTCTTTAGAACTATACCTATCCCCGACCTAGTAAATTATTTAGAGAATTTGAGACATTATTTAGATGGTGTATGTGGCGGGGAGGTAGTGCAAGGGTCTCATTCACAAATCTGACTCAGCATAGAGCTACCAAAGGGGTGAGTCTTCCGATGCTGAAAAATTATTATTACGCAGCTGTTTTGGATCAGTTGAAATCCTGGTTCTTACCCAGCTCTGACAAACGATGGGTTGCTCTAGAAAGATCGCTTATCAACCATAGGGACCTTTCATTGCTTCTACAAGCTGCGGCCACAGGTTTGCCTCTCAAGTTACCAGAGGTCCCGTCCATATTGATGTCTCTGGAGACCTGGGGAGTGGGGAGCCTTGCTGAGCTTGAAACCTGACACCCCAAGCCACCTTAACATACCACTGTCCTTGATGATATATGAGCAACTTATCCCCTCTCTGCAGGGGTCTCCTTGGTTGAATATGGGCATCTGGGTCATATCTTAAGTCCCAGAAAACCTGAGGAAACTTTCATACGCGTACATACAAATACACTTTTTTCATTCCAAATTCTCCCGTAAATATGTGATAATAGACTCAGCAGTGTGGAATTACTTATTTACTGGTTGAGGGGTCAAAAGGGGGCAAATCATGGTTCTATAAAGCACTTCAGTATCCGGAAGTGAAACATAAGTCACCAAACTTTCTTCAATGGGAGAAAGAGTGTGGGGAGTCCTTCCCCATGGACCTATGGGCAGCAGCACAGCTTTAATACTACTAGATGTACCGACCACTGGGGTAACTTTATTAAAATATTGCATAAAGGCTACCTCACCCCATACAAACTATTAAAGATTTATCCAGATCACTCACCCCTTTGCTGGCAACATTGCGGGGATACTGGTAATCTTCTTCATGTGCTATGGACTTGCCCTAATTTACGTAGCTTCTGGAACGCTGTTTTCACCCTGATATCTCAATTTACAGGTATTCTGACTAAACCTTCCCCCCCCCCCCCCCAGCTCTGCTTAACCTCCGCATTTCTGTTTTCCCACCACAATATCGCACTGTTATCTTTCATGTAATAATCGCATCCCGTTTAGTAATTACCAAAAGATGGAAGACCAATTTTGCTCCCGACTTAAAAGAAGTTATTCATAGTGTGAATGTGCATTGTCTGTATGAAAGAGCGGTAGCCTGCAATAATAATTCCTTGCGCTCTTTTAACAATAAGTTGTTAATGTGGATTCAAACATTTCTGAATGAAAAAGACTCCTAATTTTCATATTTCCGTGTACTTGCTTGCCTAACTCTCTAATCTAAAATCTTATTATTATCATAAGAGTTCTGATTCATGTTGCTCTCCATTTTACTCCCTTTCCCACTCCCTCCCCTGGTATTCCCCGTATTAGTTAATACCCCTGTTGACTTGCTTGGTGATGGACCGTCGGTTATGTAATGTAAATACTGTGTATTGAAAATTGATAGAAATTTAAGCTAACTGAACAGTATGCTTTCCATCTGATGTATTGTACATTTTATCATGAAGCTGTAACCGTGACCATTTCATAATAAAAATATTGAAACCTAATAGAGGAAGTTAATTATAAACTTCTTACCCAATGGCAATATACACCAGTTAAAACTGCATGCTATGTTTTCATTTGTTTTGTCTTTGTGTTGGAGGGACTGTGGAGGCCCTGCTATGCATGGACATATATGGTGGGTTTTCCCACTCATTCAAATGTATTGGCAGGTGATGGCTGACGTGATTCATCTTATACAAGTCAAAAAGGTCAGATTAGAAACTTGGCTTACATTATTTCTAGTGATGAGCCGAACACCCCCCGGTTCGGTTCGCACTAGAACACCGCGAACAGAGGATACGTTAGTTCGAACAAACGAACCCCATTGAAGTCTATGGGACTCGAACCACAAAAATCAAATGGCCTCACTTTGAAGGCTTAATTGCAAGTTATTGCCCCAAAAAAGTGTATGGGGGTCTGGGTACTGACCTGGGGAACATGTAGCAATGAAAAAAAGGTTTTTAAAAACTATCGTTTTTAAAGGAGCACTGATCTACTGATTTTAATTAGGCTTAAAGTGAAACTATACATATGAAAAATTCCTTCAAATATCGTGCCTGGGGGGTCCCCTGAATGTGCCTGTAGTGAAGTAGTGCATCTCTACGGTGTATGTAGCCTGCTGCAGCAATACTGACATTTCTAAAGCAAAAATGTCATATACAAATATGCATAAAATTTCAAATCGCATGTATTTGTCATATGGGTGCAGAAAAATCGGGCATTGTTTGTTGATGGTGCCTAACACCTTAACCCCTCGCAGTTACTATTGCTGGATGCAGAAACAGGCCCTGCTGCTAAAAAAAAACAAATACATTTGAAATTGCATGTACTTGTCATACAGGTGGCAAAAATTGGGCCTTTGTTGTTGGTGGTGCCTGAACACCGTAACCAAGGCCTCGCAGTTACTCTTACTGGGTGCAGCAACGGGACCTGCTGGTAAGAATTCCATACAAATTTGAAATTGCATGTGCTTTACAGGTGCCAAAAATTGGGTCTTTGCTGTTGGTGGTGCCTGAACACTGTAGCGAAGCCCTCGCAGATGCTCTTGCTAGGTGCAGGAACGGGACCTGCTGGTGAGAATTACATACTAATTTGAAATTGCATGTACTACACAAATGTCAAAAATTGGGCCTTTGGTGTTGGTGGTGCCTGAACACCGTAAACCCTCATAGTTAGCAGGGCACAGGGAAAGGGCCTGATGTTAAAAACGACATACGACTTTTAAATTGTATGCACCTGTCATACAAGTGCAGAAAAATAAGGCCGTGAGGGTGATAGTGACCTAAAACAAAAACAATGTTGGAAGCTAGCAGAATCAAGGTAGAGGAATAGGATAGGCAGCACATGCAGTCTTAAAGGGATGGCAGACCTCTAGAAAATTCAATCAGTTACATCAGCATCAGGGGTCTGATAGCTTTTGTTGATCCAGGACTGGTTCATTTTGATAAAAGTCAGCTGGTCAACAGAGTCTGTGGACAGACGCACTCTTTTGTCCGTCACAAAACCTCCAGCAGCACTGAATGTCCGTTTGGAAAGCACGGTGGAAGCTGGACAGGCCAGTAGCTCCATTGCATATTGAGCAAGTTCTGGCCAGTGGTCCATCCTCAAGACCCAGTAAGCCAGTGGATGCGCAAGCTGGAAAGGTCTCCATTCGACGAACGATCAAACGACTGATGTTCGAGTCGAACTTAGCTTTGACTCGAACTCGAAGCTCATCCCTAGTTATTTCATTGTACAACAGAATCAATAGGCCGCTATAAGAGCTCAATTTCTCCAAATTCAATAAATGCTGCAAAATCTTTGATCCTGCTTTATTGGAGACATAGTAGATTATATATGTCTTCAAGAAGAGCTTACGTAAATTGCCAGAGTTACTGTGGTACACCACTTGCCCTCCTGAAGATTTACCCCCATTCATGACCAAGCCATTTTTTGCGATGCAGCACTGACAACTGCGTGTTCATGCAAGGCTGTACCCAAATACAATTTAAGTCCTTCTTTTCCCGCAAAAGGATCTTTCTTTTGGTGGTATTTGATCATCTGTGCGTTTTTTTTTTTTTTTTTTTTGCGCTATAAACAATAAAAGGGCGACAATATGATGGTGTGGGATAGGAAATGTATTGTGTATTGAACAGAAAGAAAAAATGTACAGCTCTACTGCAAACAATTTATGAGATTAGACGCACAACCTTTTTTTTTTTATTGAAACATGTTTTGTTTGCCAGACTTACAAAAAAGAAAGTGCTTGCTGAATTACTGCTCTACTCACCCCACAAGTTGAATGTTCCACAGGGTTTAGGAGAAGTAAATGTACATTTTCTCAACCTAGAAGAGGTTTCTAGCTGCTTGCTCTTATTTTCAAGCTGCCTGTCGCTTTGGACCATAAACAGTTGCTCCATCTGAGGTCTGGCAGGCAGCAAGAAAAGCCAGCGGCTGCAGTGGAAAGGCACCATAGGAACAAATGTTAGAGTAACACAGGCAAAACAGACCACACCAGAGATCAACAGCAGGTGTACAACATGAAAGACCTCTAACTTTTGTGAGTACATCTACTTTTAATAATCATGTGGTTTTAGCATACTACTCCTTTGTTCTTTCTCCTACCCATTATTACTTTGAGGTGCTGCTTTTGGATAACCAGTGAAGGACCATGGAGGCAGTGGTATCCTGAATGATCCCCCCCCCCCCTTCCCCCAATTGAATGACTGTTAACCTCTTATCATTTAGAGATCATTTCCATTTGGTAAGTGAACTGGCACACTTGTCTGTGAAGTGGTTTGGGATTCTTACACGTGGACTTTCATCATTTTCAAGATTTCACTCTTAGAATTTTTTATAATTCTCTTTGTATTATATTTAAATTCTTTCTTTTCATTTTATCAATGGGTTACAAAACACAATACATCACCATAAAGAACCAAGACAGTATTACGTTAATAAACTAACAAAATATAAAAAATGTAACTAAATAAATAATAAAGGATGTTTAAATCTCAACAAACACAGAGTTTTGTTGTAATATGGTATTAACCATATGTATCGTAAATCTTCCCCAGAGAGGAGGCAAGAGGCAACATGGGAGGTAGAGACACCCCACATCTAAATACAAAAGATTTCAACTGGTTTTCTCCCCCAAGAAAAATCTAAGGGGTTACCAGTTTTCTCCACCTAATCCTTACTCCCCCTATTCCCCACCCCTTATCCTCCCCCTTCCATAACCCCCAATCTCCCTTACTTCCTGTGGTTGTGACATAACCAAATGATCGAAATAGAAACCGTTCTGAAAAAACATTAGAGAAGCAGAAAAAAAAAAAACTGTGATAATGTAGGGGTCCAGAACTAGGGAGAATTACACCTCCCCAATGTTGCCCTTATCTAGCATAATACTCTATAGTCTTTTGTTCTTTCTCCTACCCATTATTACTTTGAGATGGTGGTTTTAAATAACCAGTGAAGTACTGTGTGGGCAGTGGTATCCTGAATGGTGCCCCCCCCCCAATTGGATAAATTATGCACTGGTAAACTGTTATCATTTGGGAACTGACACATTTGTTTTTGAGGTGGTTTAGGATTCTTACACATGAACTTTCATCATTTTCCATAGTTCACATTTGGACTATATATTTATCCTTGAAGTTTACTTCTTTGTTATGCCTACGTGAATTATATGTTATAGGACTATTATTTCACCATTTATTGATGCACATTGTTTATTATGGCTTAATATAAGTTAACTTTATTTTATTACACACATATTTTTGTATCGATCACTACAGAGATATTAGTTTGCACACCTTTTAGATTAATTATTTTTGTAATTCCTTTGTGTTTATATTTATATTATTGCAGCTTAGCAATTCTTAGATGCGGTGGCTGCATTCATTTTCTTTTTTAGGCTTTCTTTCTTCTATTTTCATCTAGCCAGAAAGTCTGTTGTTTTTCAACAGAACAATCTCTTCATCAGAATGTATCAGCTACAGAGAAGACAAATAATTTCACACTAACAGCGGTGCTTACAATGATTGGGTTTATTGATTTATATAACACCTTTATCCCAAAAGGATAAAAAACATAGCTGTAACTGCTTATAAAGTATTAGCTGGAGTTTGGCTTCAATTTGTTAGTGTGTTTAAATCTTCTAGTTCATATAACACTTCCCTCCCCGCAGACTGGCAATGATGCTGTCCAAAGGTGCCCCTGTGCTCCTTCATACAGAGTGCATGCACTGTAATAAAAGAGGTGTGTTACTTAGTGATGGATGAACATCGGCCGGGGCTGTTCGCGAACGTAAGCCACAAATTTTCTCAAATGTCAGCAAACCGCAAGTTTGCGGCGGGCCCCATTGCCTTTAATGGGAGGTGAACTTTAAAAACCTTTAGGTCATATTTGCAGCCACAAAATACTTACTAGCTGTGCACAAATAGTCCCACCACATGGACACTGTCATAACAGAAGTATTGCAATTGGACAAGTTGCCCTAAATTTATTTATTTTTTTTTACAGCAAATCAGCCAGAACTGACAGCAGCCGGTAAATACATGTCAAATACATATAGGGTCCATTCACATGTCTGTAAAATGGGTCCGCATACATTCCACAATTTGGCGGAACATTTACAGACCCATTGATTTTCAATTCCAGTCTGAAAAATTAGGCATTCACAGGATAAAGAAGTAAGTGTCTGCCATTCCAGGCCCCAAAAATTAGCCCACATGCCATTACCTGACAGCTAAGAACATTGTATTCTGTGGCTGAAGGTACATTAGGCATTCGTAAGATACAGAAGTAAGTGTTGGCCAGTACAGGCCCCAAAAATTAGCCCACATGGGTTTACCTGACAGCTAAGAATGTTGTATTCTGTGGCTGAAGGTACATTAGGCATTCACAGGATAAAAAAGTAAGTGTCGGTCAGTACAGGCCCCAAAAATTAGCCCACATGGGTTTACCTGACAGCTAAGAATGTTGTATTCTGTGGCTGAAGGTATATTAGGCATTCACGGGATACAGAAGTAAGTGTCGGCCAGTACAGGCCCCAAAAATTAGCCCACATGGGTTTACCTGACAGCTAAGAACGTTGTATTCTGTGGCTGAAGGTACATTAGGCATTCACAGGATAAATAAGTAAGTGTTGGCCATTACTGGCCCCAAAAATTATCCCACATGCGTTTACCTGACAGCTAAGAACGTTGTATTCTGTGGTTGAAGGTACATTAGGCATTGACAGAAAAAGTAATTGTCGGCCATGAAAGGCCCAAAAAATTAGGCATTCAATGGACATGAAATGCCTTTTATGCCGCTGTATTTACCGAAGACAAGGACCATAAATTGTTGTGGGTGGATGGCGGTCTGGCGGATATTTGTCCATTCACATGTCTGTAAAATGGGTCCACATACATTCCACAATTTGGCGGAACCTTTACAGACCCATTGATTTTCAATTCCAGTCTGAAAAATTAGGCATTCACAGGATAAAGAAGTAAGTGTTGGACATTCCAGGCCCCAAAAATTAGCCCACATGCCGTTACCTGACAGCTAAGAACATTGTATTCTGTGGCTGAAGGTACATTAGGCATTCGCAAGATACAGAAGTAAGTGTCGGCCAGTACAGGCCCCAAAAATTAGCCCACATGGGTTTACCTGACAGCTAAGAATGTTGTATTCTGTGGCTGAAGGTACATTAGGCATTCACGGGATACAGAAGTAAGTGTCGGCCAGTACAGGCCCCAAAAATTAGCCCACATGGGTTTACCTGACAGCTAAGAACGTTGTATTCTGTGGTTAGAGGTACATTAGGCATTGACAGAAAAAGTAATTGTCGGCCATGAAAGGCCCCAAAAATTAGGCATTCAATGGACATGAAATGCCTTTTATGCCGCTCTATTTACCGAAGACAAGGACCATAAATTGTTGTGGGTAGATGGCGGTCTGTCGGATATTTGTGGCCTGTCATGAGGAATTGTATTCAAACATGGTCTGCTGGTCACATGTGTTGAATTCCTCAGTGATCCATGCCTCATTCATTTTTATAAATGTGTGGTAGTCAACACTGTCATGAGCTAGGCGAGTGCGATCATCGATCACGATCCCCCCTAATGCACTGAACGTCCTTTCAGACAGGACACTGGACGGGGGCAAGCCAACAGTTTGTAATTTTGCCCTGTTTCAGCACGCTCAGCAGATTGGCACCGTTGTCGCACACCACTTTACCAACTGTCAAATTGAGCGGTATCAGCCACTGATCTGCCTGTGAAAACAAAGCTGAAAGGAGTGCAGGTCCAGTGTGGCTCTTGGCTTCCAGGCACAACAGACGCAGCACAGCATTGCAACGTCTCACCTGGCATGTGGAATATATTCTGGGGATCTTGGGCCTCGCAGCGGAAGAGACGATAGCAGCGGAAAAGCAGGAGTCAGCCGAGGAGGAGAGGGAGGATGGAGTAGGAGGAGGAGAAGAAGAGGCAGGCCTGCATGCAATCCGTGTCAGTAAAACAAAATCTACACGGGTGCCACGGGTTACATGCTTGACGGCCGTTAGAAGTTTCACCCAGTGAGCAGTAAAAGTTATATACCTTCCCTGCCCATGTTTGCTAGACCATGTGTCTGTGGTCAGATGTATCTTGGCACTGACACTGTGTGACAGAGATACATTCACCTGCCGCTGAACATGGCCATACAGCTCTGCAATGCCCTTCTGCAAGAAATATTTCCGGCCTGGGACCTTCCATTATGGTGTTCCAATGGCCACAAATTTCCGAAAGGCCTCCGAGTCGTCCACTTTATATGGCAGTAGTTGGCGGGCTGTCAGTTCCGACAAGCCAGCAGTCAAACGTTGGGCAAGAGGGTTATCCGGCATCATCATTTTTTTACGCTCCAACATTTGGGCCACGGCAGCCTGCCCTTTTCCAGAATAACGTGAGGACGGCATGATGGAAGGTGGAGTGAAGGACAATTGTGAGGAGAGAGAGGAGAAGGAGAAGAGACTGGAGTGTGGCTTTGTGGGTTCTGAGGGCATTGCTCCCACTGGGCTCGGTGATGGGAGTCCAGGTGCCTTCTTAAGGCAGTCATCCTTAGGTGAGCATTGGGCTTACCGCGACTTATGCGTTGACTGCAAAGGCTGCAGATGGCATAACTATTGTCAGCAGCGGACACATTAAAAAAAGCCCACACTTCGGAGCCATTTGCCAGGGTCCTGGGAGCACCAGATGTGACTGTACATGGTTGATGGCTCGCTCCTGATACATTTGCAGTCTGCTTTGTCCATCCTGTGCAATGCAAGTTCCGCCTGCTTCTCCTCCCTATCTGCTGGTCCGTCTCTCCCTCTGAACTCCCCTCCTCTTCCTCTCTTGTGAGCACCCACGTGACGTCCATAGATATGTCATCATTGACATCACGTTCCCCACTACTAACATTCAAGATCTCGGAGTAGGCAGCAACAGACTGCTGAGTGACGGCTCTTGCTACCTCCTCTTCCTGATCCAATGCTAAGAATGGCTGCACATCGTAAATGTCTTGTGATGGATGGAAAAATAATTCCAGTGACTCAAGCGGAGGGTATATGGTGGTGGTGGTGGTGTTGGTGGTGGTGTCTTTGGGGGTGCACACAGCAGAGAGTGAAGAGGGTGCAGATAGAGAGGATGAGGAGGATGCAGAAGAGGAAGGCTGAGTGAGCCTCTCAACCAAGTCTGGTGCGTCCTTTGATGTAATCAAACGCACCTTCTGAAACTTCACACTTGGGCTCCGGCCTAATGCTCCTGCCCTACCTCTACCCACCCTGCTTAAGGGCCTGCCTCATCCTCTGCCTGTCATTTTTTTTAAATTACCCTGTGACAAAAGTCTCTAGAGAAGCGCAGTATATGTGGAACAAGTTATATAACACCCCGCTTCAATCTGTGGTATTGGGGGGCCACTGGTCTATCACACCAGTTGTACAAAAAATTGGCCAGTAAGTTTGGCACTGTGTGTAGCAGAGTTAACGCAGCAAAAGAGGCAATATTTTTGCAGGACACAAATACACTTATAAAAGTATAATGAGATAACACCCCACTTCAATCTGTGGTATTGGGGCGCCACTGGTTTATCACACCAGTTCTACAAAAATTGGCCAGTATCTGTTGTCACTGTGTGTAGCACAGTTAACACAGCAAAAGAGGCCACATTTTTGCAGGACTAAAATACACTGTTATAAAAGTATACTGTTAAATAACACCCCACTTCAATCTGTGGTATTGGGGGCCACTGGTTTATCACACCAGTTATAAAAAAATTGGCCAGTAAGTTGTGATTAGCTGTGATTAGCTTGTGATTGGCTGTGGCTTGAGCTGTAAGGACACTGATCAACGGATCTACATAGTAGATCCATGTGATCAGTGTCTTTACAGCGAGGAGAATGACAGGTGGCTTGTTTACACAAGCTGCCTGACATTCTCCCTCTCCCCCGCCGATCGCCGAGTGGCCGGCAGACATCGGGTCCGCTGGTCACACGCGCGGGGGGGTCCGTGACCACGCGGGAGCGGGAGCGCACCTCCGGGGGCGCGCGCTCGCTCCCTAGACCCTCACAAGCAAGCGACGTAGCCCTACGTTAGTTTGCCTGTGAGGGGCTGACTGCCGACGTAGATAGTCGTGCGGCGGTCGGCAAGTGGTTAAATCTGTGGTATTGGGGGGCCACTGGTTTATCACACCAGTTATACAAAAAATTGGCCAGTAAGTTTGGCACTGTGTGTAGCAGTGTAGCAGAGTTAACGCAGCAAAAGAGGCAATATTTTTGCAGGACACAAATACACTTATAAAAGTATACTCAAATAACACCCCCCTTAAATATGTGGTATTGGGAGGGCCGCTGGTCTATCACACCAGTTATAATACTTTTTTAAAAGTGCTTTTTTCACTGTTTGTAGTTATAGTATTGCTGCAGAAATGCTCACCACACCAGTTACAATGCTGCACAGTGCACAATACAAATCTACTATAATATGCTTTCTATATTAGAAAGTATAATATAAGTGTATTACACCCCTATATAGTGCATTGCACACAAAAGAATAGTACACCTATACCAAATACCAGTCCTTAAAAGGACTTTTATGGACCTTAACAGAGCGATTTGTGTCACTGACAATCTGTCCCTGGTGCACACAGCAAACATCTCCCTACACTGATAAAAGAGACAGTACACCTATACCAAATACCAGCCCTTAAAAGGACTTTTGTGGACCTTAACAGAGCGATTTGTGTCACTGACAATATGTCCCTGGTGCACACAGCAAACCTCTTCCTACACTGACAAAAAGCAGAATGTGAAATGGCTGCCAGGTTAGGTCTATTTATAAGGTAGGGGGTATGTCCATGTGCTGAAATGTCTCAATTGGCTGTCCCGTTCCACCTGATGGCTGTGTCATGTGTCAAAGTTCTCCCCAATGTAAACTAATATGGCCGCCGCGATCAACGCCATATGTTTGCAAAATCGGCGGACTGTGAACGAGCATAGTTCACCGCGAACCAACAGCCGAATGAACCGCAAGGCCATCCCTAGTGTTACTGGCCAGATCCCCAGGTGAGTAGGTAAAGCCTAAGAAAAGAAAACTGATAAATCCACCATATCTAATGATTGGTAAGCTGCAGTGTATTACTGTAGCACTACCCTTACAGGAGCTGCTTAGTTTGTTGGGTTCTCTGCTCTCTGCCATGGCTCTTTAAGTTTCTTAATTCTCACTGACACACTTGGATATAAGTTAATGTGCTGCCAGGACCTTGGTTAGCTTATAATACCACATCAGAAATACCACACAGAAAATAGGCCATGAGCAACTTGAGAATGAATACAATGAATGTATTACTGAAGGGCAAGCAAATGCAATGCAAAGAACAAACAAAGCAGACAAGTAAATATGTTAGATTAAATAATGGGCAAGTTAACCTTACCAACAGTCATTTTAATATGTTGCAATAAGGCTAATCCCCATTACACTAGTCCACATAGTATCAGAAAGAATATCAACAACCATGAAATCATGAATGCACTCTACTCATACAGCCCCAATAGCAGGTAGGCGTATGCATTATTAGCAAAAGTGGTACCACTGGTTGTGTCTAAAGTACTTGGGGCCTTATTTTCAAAGTTAGCCTGCTTTAATCGGGGCCCTTCTGTAAGGTAGGCTGTCTCTTTAAAGTTATTCATAATAGAAGACTAATGAGCTGTTAGGTAAGCATCAGTCTCTATGGCATTTATTGTGGGCAGTAAGGGGTTAAGCATTGCAGTTCCATTCACAATTCCCGGTAAGCAACAGATCAGGTTTAGTATTCTTCAGATTGTCTCTGAGATAGGCTCTAACAGCAACTGGTCCCTCCAGCTCAAAATCCAAAGCACAGGAACTTTTTCTGTGGCTCAGTCTCTTCCTTGGGTCTCACAGCTCTGTCTTTGGTGTAGGCAAGCACACACAGGTCTGCTCACATTGGTTTCCCTGCACTGTCTGCCTAGTGTCCTGTGCAGAACCTGGTCACAGGCCCACACTGTCCCATTCCATCACTGGTCTGATCTGTGCTCTCTAATTTTGCCCAGGAAAAATGCTGTCCTCTCCTCCCCTGCACACAAGAAAGTATTATAGTTTGCCGGTGAGCACACGATTACATTACACTTTTGATTTTAGGTTTAATACCACTTTAATGTAAAACACAGAGGTTAGCATTATTAAAAAAATAAATAAATAAAAAAGATCTTTCTGCAATACTTACCTTTATCCAGAAGTGTTCCAATTAATAATTCTTTTTCACCACTGCACTTTACCAGTCTTTGGAGATGAATGCTGTTTTTTTTCCCTATTAATGCAGAATGAAGCAAAACGGCATCAACCAAATGCTGCATCTTTTTTTTTTTAAAACGTAACCATGTAACTTCACAAAAAAGTCTTAGACCTAAAATTTAAGTTTACAGGGTTATTGTAAGTAGTTATTCTGACCTATTTTGTCTGAAGATGCTTATTGTACCTGCCACAGCTGCCTTTTTTGGGTTCTGGTCTCCATGACTTCCTCCATGTTGAATAAATATGTATCATGTAGGGCATATGCCAATGCATAAACTGCCAAGTACACACTGAAAGTGTAGTGAAAATGTTCCACATCATAATAAGATGGATCCACAGAACGGAAACTATAAGACTTTCTACATGCTTCAAACTTTAAGAAATTCACAAGAGATTCAGGCACACAATTGAACATATTACTCCAAGCATCGAGTAACATGGGGTTATCAGGATATTTCTCAGGGTTTATATCAAGTAGATAATCCTTTAGTCCTGGAATATTCCCTCTGTGCAAGTGGACCAGCAGAGAACCATTAAGAACAACCAAGGGGTTGTAGTCGTTACATAACTGAAATGTTCCAAACAATACAAAGGTTTTTCTTAAAGCTGAAATAGCACTGATGGCATTTATTAGACCAAAAGCCTTTGCATTACCATACAGTATTACAATGTTACTGGTTGATTGTGAAATTCTGCAATAAACTTTTTCCTTATCCCTAAAATCAAAATCATCAGCTAGAGTGACAGCAAACTCAACACATATATTGTTCTGTATCAGAAGATTTTTCAGCTCTGATTGGACCTTCTGACTGTCCTCATCATCTGAGGTCAGGATGCCCACCCAATTCCAGCCATAATGCTTTAGTAAGAGGAGGAGAGCTGTAAACTGATTACTGACATCAGGGACTGTGCGATAAAATGATGGAAACTGAAACTTATTATCAAAGCTTGGATTCATTGCACCGTAGCTGATCTGAAAAAACAAAATAACTTAAATGGGATTCAAAAGCACATCTCTGGTTAAAATTGATCCTGTTAGCCCAAACACAATTAGTTGCTGGTGCTTGGTGACCTTGAACTCAGGAACCATTTGTTAGGGAGCTGCTGCCTTCTACTGTTAGCTGGTAATATCACAATGTTATGTATAATTATGTATTATCACTTCCTGTCTCTGTGGTGCTGACTAAACAAAAAATCCAGAAGGAGGAAGTGGAGAGAGCGAGAGGAGTTGACACCACATGTCCACATACAGGTGCTGCATTACTGCAATACTGTATTTTATCCAGACTAAAAGCTGAGGCTATTAGGTAGTCTCACCAGTGCCAGATAGCGAGGTCTGTGCATCTGTATGTATGTAGTTGTCACCCTCCAGTGTATAATACTGTAAGTAGACAAAACTGCTTATTGCAATAGAGTTTATATCCAGCTCCTGTTATTTTAGCTATATACAGCTACTGTTTTTTTAGTTAACCCAGTCCATTCTGGTCTGGGATTCTATAGCTAGTTTTGGCTTAGAGCTCGAAAACAAGCATAGGCTAGAGTCAGGTTAGAGTGGTTCTAAAAACTACAAGGTTTTTTTTTTTTAACTTAAAGAGGAAGTAAACCCTCCTCAGGAAGTTGTACCTATAGGTAAGCCTATGATAAGGCTTACCTATAGGTACTGTAAATATCTCCTAAACATGTACGGTTTAGGAGATATTTACCTTTAATGCAGCCAGTGACGTCACTGGCGCATGCGCTCTGAAGGAACGGCTGATCGTGCCGTTCCTTTAGAGCCCCGTGCCGTGACCGTCGGCTCCCGCGCGGGAGTGACGTCACCGCGGCTCCGGCCAATCAGGTGGCCGGATGCCGCGATCCCGGAAGACAGGCGACTGAACATGTCGCTCGTCATACAGGTAAGAGAGCGGCACGGCGGGGGCTCATTCTAAGGTAAGTATTTCATAATGAGCTAGTATGCGATGCATACTAGCTCATTATGTCTTTCTCTTGCAGGTTGTAAAAAAAAAAAAATGTTTTGAATGAGTTTACAACCTCTTTAATGCATTCTCTGCATTAAGGTAAAAAAACCTTTTAATAGTGACTTGCCACCAGCCCCCCTAAATACTCACCTGAACCTGATCTCAGGCCAGTGTTGTGCATGTCTGCAGCGGCTCTTCTCCCTTCTCCTGTCTCTCACAGGCTTAGCTGAGAGCAACGAAAGTCATTGGCTCCTGCTACTGTCGATCAAACAATGTGAATAGAAAGTGAGGGCAGGGCTAGGTTGGGATGCGTGCCTGAATAAACACAAAAAAACAGGCTTGGGATAGAACATGCACGAGTGCCTCCACAGGAAGCAGATTTCTATGGGGACACTTTCAGGGGGGGGGGGAGGAGCCAGAAGTGACAGCAGGGGACCTGAGAAGAAGAGGATCGGGGCTGCTCTGTTCAAAATTATTGCACAGAACAGGTAAGTATGACATGTTTGTTGTTTTTTTTTTTTAAACGTTTCGAGCTACAATCACTTTAAGCATACGATGGCCAATTTTTGCAGTTAAGGGTTGCATGTCAGATTAAAAATTTTAGGGGCAGAGTAGTTAGGCTGACTCAGGTTTAGTTCCACACAGTTCATGCTGGGGGGAGAAGCTGTATTCCAGGCAGGTTGGACAACAGTTGGAGGCTTCCCCCATCACTGCTGATCTTTTCTTCAGGTCTCTGACACAAGGACAGATGCCACAATGTAATCATCCTCAAGAGCGCTTGCAGCTGGACTTTGCTGCAACATTCATCTGAAGGTATCTCTATTAATAATCATGTAAACCTGAGTAGATTTGCTCAATTCCTCCAGGACTCTTGTTGGGCCCTTTGCTCATAATACATGTTTGGACATTAGAAATATGTATTATTATTATTATTATTATTTTTAAATATAAATGTTGTACTATTTCTATATTGGTGTGCATCTATATACTTATGGTTATCGTTATATGCTTGTTGCGGTAGTTCTTCTGTCCAATTACTTTGTTTAGATTACTGAATAATTTCCCAGGAAGTGAACCCCCTCTGTTCACAGAGGCCCTGTCTTGGGCAGAGGCACTGGAAACGTTATTATCAAAAACATTTTTCCATTTAGCGAAGATTCTGGTTCTCTCATTTATCTACAGACAAATAAAAAGAGCTACACATCATTATAACTTAGTGGCGGAGAGTTCCCTCAGAGCTGTATAAGATCGAACTAAAGCAACTTAGAGCTTACACAGGGTTTCCTCCTTTTATTCTCAAAGGTTGAACAGCAGAACAGGGGACCAAAAGGAACAAGAGTATGTAAAGCTAGGGTTAGAGGAAATTTAATGAAACTTGTTGCTTTGCCTTGCATAGGTAAATATCTAACTAATATAAATGAAAAGTTACACTGGAAGCTTTTAGCTCATTTGGATCCTTTTTCTAGACCTATTTCCATTTTTTTTTATTCACTAATATAAAATGGGTGTTATTCACATTACCTGAGGGTATTGATAAACCCCAGTCAGTGCTGCTGATGCCAAAGATGAAGAAGTGGTCTTGTGACCTATGAATCCAACTACTTTATTCTTCTTATGACAACTATAGTTTGGAACCGGATTCCCTGACCCAGATAATATGTCCAGAACGCACTGTACAGCTTCATATTCCCTGTTACATGTATCATAAACCTGGAATCCCAACGTGGTGTTCGGCAACAGGTCTGTTCTGTTGTTAATTTCCTCTATTGCGAAAATGAAGACTAGAAGATGTCTCAGATACCTATAAGTATATCTGAAGAGAGGCAATTAATGTTGTTTTGTCTGCAACATAAATTTCTATAGTAATCTGTAATGCAAGTATTTTGCAAACAATGTTAACAGAGTGCAAACAGCTTATGATTCCTAACGCAAAACTGAATATGGTAGCAAAACATGTCTATCCCAAAGATCAGTCTTTTCCTATCTGCATCTCATACAAAAATATGTTAGCAAGAGAATGAAGAAATAATTGATCTGAAGCATCACAGCAAACCTCCATCCCTAGTATTGTATACAACAGGGGGGGGCGTAAGGATAATGGGACTTTAACCACCTCCCACCCGGGCCATAGTACATATACGGCCGGGTGGGAGTCTCGTCCTTCTGAATGGACGTCCCTAGGACACAGAGCAACAAGCCTCGGCAGGAGGGCCCTGTGATTGGCCCTCCTGATCACATGACGGCTTTGACCAATCACAGCCGTCATGTAATGTCAATACAGCCGTTGTAACGGCTTCGATCTCTTCTCCTCCTGACAGATCCTGTCAGTGAGGAGAAGAGAAGAGGATCAATTCTGAAGCTGGGGTGATCAGTGAGTATTTCTAATTACTCACTGATCACAGGGGGGTCTGTGCTGGTAATCAGATGATTGATTACCAGTGCAGCCCTGGGGGGAGGGGATGCCACTAGAGCCACCAGGGATGCCCACCCATGACCACCAGGGATGCCCACCATGGCCACCAGGGATGGCAAACAGGGCTCAGAGAGCCTGCCAGTGGTGCCCCCCTATCAGTGCTGCCCACCAATGCCATATATCAGTGCTGCCCACCAGTGCCCGTTATTGCCATCTATCAGTGCTGCCCACCAGTGCCCATTATTGCCCACCAGTGCTGCCTATCAGTGCCCGTCAGTGCCCCCATCAGTGCCGATCAGTGCCGCCCATCAGTGCCACCCATCAGTGCCCATCAGTGCCGCCGATCAGTGCCCATCCGTGCCCATCAGTGCCGCCGATCAGTGCCCATCAGTGCTGCCTATCAGTGCCCATCAGCGCTGCCTATCAGTGCCCACCAGCGCTGCATATCAGTGCTATCTATCAGTGCCACATATCAGTGCCCATCAGTGCTGCATATCAGTGCTACCTATCAGTGCCCATCAGTGCTGCATATCAGTGCCACCCCATCAGTGCCACCCCATCAGTGCCACCCCATCAGTGTCTCCTCATCAGTGCCTGTCAGTGCGGCATCATCAGTGCTCATCAGTGCAGGAAAAAACGTATCTATTTACAAAATTTTATAACCTAAACAAAAAACTTTTTTTTTTTTTCAAACTTTTTGGCCTTTTTTTATTTGTGCACCAAAAAAGAAAAAACCTGGCGGTGATCAAATACCACCAAAAGAAAGCTCTATTTGTGGGGAAAAAATGACATAAATTTGGTTTAGGTACAGTGTTGCATGACCGCGCAATTGTCATTCAAAATGCAACAGCGCTAAAAGCTGAAAATTGGTCTGGGAAGGAAGGGGGTTTAAGTGCCCTGTATTGAGGTGGTTAAATGAGGTAGGTTGCTATTGCAAATATCCAAATAAAAATAAAGATAAAATAGTTTCAAAATATTAGTTTATTACTTGCTGCACGATAAAAGAATAGATCATGCAGCAATAATCAATAAATAGAATAAATAGAATCTCGCATATTCACAGTACAGATACAGACAATTCAGGTATGGGCATACAAAAGGTAGTAACGGAAATGTCTTGCTAGGCATATACACATAATAAATAGATATATAATAGCAGATACAAATATCATACAACGGCATATATATATCAAATAAATAGCAAGAATACATCCAGTGGCTCATGGGCTCTTTCATACATATTGCGTAATCCATGTCCTGATAAATCTTCATATTTCATATTTTTATGGCTCTACGCGTTTCGTGGAGTTATCATCCACTCTTCAGGAGCTTAGTACAAATTTTCTGTAAATAAGAGCTCGTTTAGGCTAAAGAGATCATATATGGATAAAGTTAACACACCGATAGGTTCCCTCAAAAGTTTTCAAAAAATCTATAACTCTGATACTTACATATTAAAAACAAAAAAAGTCGCAGAGAAAAATTGCATAGTAGAGAAATAGTACAACAAAAGGCACTTAAACCAGTGAAAGTAAACACATTGATAAAAATGGGTATAAGGGTTGTCCTACAAATTGAGGTATTGTAAGGCTTAGAAACAAATGTTGTGGGATAATTGGGTGGGGACTTTGGAAGTTCTTAAATGCAAGTGATGAGCAAGTTTGATTAAAATATTTGGCAATAGGGGACGTGGCTCTGGATGGCTGCTTGAGAGCTGAGCTCTGGGGCTGAAAGAGATCGTTTGGCACCCAGGGGACCCACTGATCAACCAAACCCTGCTCAAAGCCCTTCAGACACCCACAGGAGCACAGCAACCTTGTCCAGAAATAGCAAGGATGAGAGGCGCTCACAAAAACTGAAGGAATTCTTCCTCCAGCCTGCATGAGGAGGCCAACAAGATGGCACCGCTGCTCCATGCTACAATCTCATGGTCATTACTCTGACCTCCCAGACGAATCATACATGGCTGCTGGAATATAAGGTGCAGCCTTCTCTCCTTCTCAGTCCTCTGCACCAAGCCCTCTGTTTGCAAGACCAGCAAAGGCCTGAATGTGGATGGACAATGACCTACATGATACTGAGGTGAGTCAAGATAGATCTACTGCCCCACATACCTCACTTCATTCCTCCATCACTTCATTTCCTACATCCAACCAACAGAGATATGCGGTGGGGTCAGTGGCTGGTGAGGCACTGGCTGGTATCAAAGCCAGATACAACCCCCACATTATTTAGTGAATAAAACCATCTTCACCATTTAGTGAATAAACCCCCAAAGCGTAGCTGAGCACTGTGAGATAAAAAATGTCATCTTCATCTTCAGCCAATTGGCTTACGCTTAGCCACCTCAATACTGGGCACTTTCACCCCCTTCCTTCCCACATACCTCACTTCGTTGCTCCATCCTTTCATTTCCCACATCCAACCAACAGGGACATGCGGTGGGGTCAGGGGTTAGTGAGGCACTGGCTGATATTGGAGCCAGATACAAACCCCGCATTATTTAGTGACTAAACCCCACATCCTGATTTAGTGAATAAACACCCAAAGTGTAACCGAGCTCTCTGAGATGAAATATTTTATCTTTATCTTCAGCCAATTGGCTTACACTTAACCATCTCAATACTGGGCACTTTCACCCCCTTCCTTCCCAGACCAATTTTCACGTTTCTGTACAGTCAAGCATGGTGGTGGGAGTGTCATTGTCTGGGGCAGCATGAGTGCTGCCGGCACTGGGGAGCTACAATTCATTGAGGGAACTATGAATGCCAACATGTACTGTGATATACTGAAGCAGAGCATGATCCCCTCCCTTTTGAGACTGGGTCACAGGACAGTATTCCAGCATGATCAGGATCCCAAACACACCTCCAAGAAGACCACTGCTTTGCTAAAGAAGCTGAGGGTAAAGGTGATGGACTGGCCAAGCATGTCTCCAGACCTAAACCTTTTTGAGCATCTGTGGGGCATTCTCAAACAGAAGGTGGAGTAGCTCAGGGTCTCTAACATCCACCAACTCATTGATGTCGTCATGCAGGAGTTAAAGAGGACTCCAGTGGCAACCTGTGAAGCTCTGGTGAACTCCATGCCCAAGAGGGTTAAGGCAGTGCTAGAAAATAATCGTGGCCACACAAAAAAAATTACTACTTACTTTTGTTGCCAGCGGTTTAGACATTAATGGCTGTATGTTAAGTTATTTTGAGGGGACAGCAAATTTACTCTGTTATACAAGCTATACACTCACTACTTTACATTGTAGCAAAGTGTAATTTCTTCAGTGTTGTCACATGAAAAGATATAATAAAATACAAACACAAATGTGAGGGGTGTATTCACTTTTGTGAGATACTGTATGTATATTATCTGACATATCCAATTTATTATTGCTTGTTGTATGGTTTGTTATAATTTGTTTGCATTGTAAAAAAAAATAAAAAAAATAAAAAAAGATGATCAGAGACATTTCTTTTTTAAGATTAATGCAGTTTTATTAGTTGATTATAGTGCATTGAGGGGGAATTGTTAAGGGTTTAGAGTTTAATATTACGTTAAAAGTCTCTGAAATACATATGAATGTTATAATGTAATATGTTCATTTTTGAAAGTTACTTCATTATGTCTTTGTCAAGGACAGAGAAGCCATTTTGCTATGTATGCATTTCTATTCTGAGTTCCTATATCAGTATGTTGGGTAGAGTTATGCGTCTTAACTATAAACTCAAACAATATATGCAATAGTGGGTGTAACTTTTATGTTTAGAATTACTACCTTCTTGGGGCACACTTTTTGCTGATATCGTCTTTACATATAGAATAAAAGACAACTACATATATCTACAGATCAAGTAGAGATGAGAAAAGAACATTCTACACTCTGAAGACATGTAACACCTTTCTCTCTCCTTTTGATGTGTGAAACTTTTCTGTTTTGTTCTGTTTCATATGGTTTGCTTTACTTTAAAAAAAAATAATAAACAACTTTCCTGAAGTACTGTATCGTGACAGCTGAGAAGTCTATTTCAAACAGAGCCAGGATTTTATTTTAAAGGTTAAGGGATTGGTAAAGAAAGGGCATGAGGCTCAGACACTGACTCGGGGGGATATATACTAAAAAAAAAAAAATAATAATAATAAATAATATTGTTTAATGAGGAGAGGCCATTTCTGAGTGGCTCAAAGGGTAACACAAAAATATGCAATCCCTCTAAATAACATGCTTGAGGGAATGCCTTAAAACTGTACCAGAGCGGCTCCGGAGCGAATTGCACAGGAGTCCGGTGTGTCTCCTGGTCCGTTTCAGGTCCGAATTCAGCCAAATATCTGGACTGAAATCTGACCTGAAACAGTGAACAGGGATGCACTGGACCCCTGTTGTGAGCCACTCTGTGTGACTCTCGGGGACAGTGTTAGCAATGTCATATTCTGGCAAAACGTAAATTGCACGTCTATTCATTTACTTTAACATAATTGCGTGGTTTGGATACAGCAGCAGCCCAATATGATTCATATCCACCCCAAAATATTTTTTTCAATAGTGTTTTATTTATTTATTTTTTAATAATTGAGCTTTGCGAGTAGAAGAAGTAATACTCCAAACGTGCCTTCTGAATGGGAGGTAGGCTGCCTATTTCAGGTTCAGTAGACGAAGAATCTGGTCTGAAAACACAGGGCCTTTACATGTTCCAAAGCAGGCGCTCTTCACTCCTCCTTGAACTTCAGCATCCTCATTATACACATACACTGGTAAGTTGGGGAATGGCTGTGCTTCAACCCAATAGGGGCAAGATTCTCAGCAAGGTTCCAGCTTATTGCCCAACTTAAATTTAGGCTTTTTAATGAGTACCCGGTTCCCAGGCTTTAAAAGCAATAATCAGTTGTGGTCTCATTTGCCAGATGTTGCTGCCATCCCAAAACCATTTACTTTGCTTTCAGTAAGGGGTCCTAATGTTCTTGCACCCATTCATTTGGTGTATGCAGAGTCACTGAATCTGGCACTTGTAGCAACAAGGCACCCTACTGCATCGCCTAAACATCAGAAAAGATGGAGTATATCCAGCAGTTTTGTGCACAGTGTTGTTATAGGCCCACAAGACATCTAGTACCGATTGTGGCCAGTGATACTAATACCCTCGCTCCAGGACCCGGATCAAGCATGTCCAATTGATCTCTTATGAGCAATATTCAATGCCGGGAAACCGTACACAAAGAATCTCTTTCCTGATCTTTAAATGATCTCACTGTGCTTCGAGAGTGATTAAAATCTCAGTGCCTCTTTGTAGCAAAAGTAATGCATACAAAATGTAAACATATCTAGCATGAACAGGGCAATAAGTGTGGAAAGCTACTGGCTTATGCTGTGGTGACTTGAGAAGTAAAAAAGTGGTCCACTACAGTGCTCCAGAATCATCGCCGCAAAATGCACTCAGCGTAGATCCGCCATCTGTTGTGGGGAAAGTTGTTCAGCAACTCGCACTATCTAGATGTAGCTGTGGTAAATAAAGCTCACCGGAAGCCAGATAAAGTCTCCATAGTGAAGCGTAGATCCGCCATCTGTTGTGGGGAAAGTTGTTCAGCAACTCGCACTATCTAGATGTAGCTGTGGTAAATAAAGCTCACCGGAAGCCAGATAAAGTCTCCATAGTGAAGCATTTAATTGGATTTGTATGTTAAAAGCCCCAAAAAATCATAAAAACATATGACAATAGGTGCCACTGCTGACCTGGTATTGGTCAGTGACCTGATGTCAGCACTAGTGTCTTCCTTCCCAACGCGTTTTGTGCAATAAGACATTATCAAGGGGTTCTAAATTGATCGCTTCCTCTATTTGGTGCAGTGCCCTGCACATGCCACTTTGCTACTCTTCCTCAGGGGTTAGGGGGGCAGTGAGTACCTGCACCTATTCTCTGACAAAATAAAGCCCTGTGATTTTGTATCAGCCTGTTGCAGTCTGTGGGCAGCCTAACTCCCATTGGGAGAAGGAGACACAGCATAAAGGGTGAATCAGTTATGTTGCAGTACTTGTGTACCAACAAGAAACAAAGTGATAGGAAGAGAGCAGAAATACAGAGAAATGAACTCATCAGTCTTTTGCTTCTCCTTTCACGGTTCAGCCACAGGTAGGTAGTTAATCCCTTAACAAGTAAAACAGCTCCTGTAAATCTATTTAATTTGTGTATTTAGCTGTTTACTTGGAGTTTGGCTTTAACCACTTAAGGACTGTGCCATGTACATTTACCATGGCAGGGCGGCCCTTAAGTGCAAAATCACGTACCTGTACGTGATTCCCGTTGTCGGCTCTGGGGCGCGCGTGCGCCACCGGAACTATGCTCCCGCTGTGATTGGACACAGCAGGAGCCAATCGGAGAAAACAAGGCAGACCGCCGTTCTGTCACAGAGGGAGAGAGAGATCTTGTGTTCCTGCTAATCAGGAACACAGATGTCTCTTTTCCTACAGTCAATCCATCCCCCACACAGTAAGAAAGCACTCCCAGGGAACACAGTTAACCCTTTGATTGCCCCTGATGTTACCCCCTTCCCTGTCAGTGTCATCTATACAGTGACAGTGCTTTTTTTTTAGCACTGATAACTGTATTGGTGTCACTGGTCTCCAAAAAGTGTCACTTCGTGTCAGATTTGTCCACCCCAATGTCCCAGTCCCCCTAAAAATCGCTGATTGCTGCCATAACCAGTAAAAACAATAAAAAAATAAAAAGTCCATAAACCTATCCCATAGTTTGTAGACGCGATAACGTTTGCACAAACCAATCAATATATGCGTTTTGGGTTTTTATTTTACCAAAAATCTATAGCAGAATACAAATTGGCTTAAACTGATGAAGAAATTAGATTGTTTACATTTTTTTATTGGATATGTTAAATAGCATGAAATATTTTTTATTTTTTATTTTTTAAATTGGCGGTCTTTTTATGGTTATAGCGCAAAAAAAAAAAAAAAAAATCACACAGGTAATGAAATACCAGAAAAAGAAAGCTCTATTTGTGGGGGAAAAAAAGGACATCAATTTTATTAGGGTACAGCGCTGCACGACCGCACAATTATCAGTTAAAGTAACGCAGTGTGATATAGCAAAAAAATGGCTTGGTCAGGAAAGGGGTAAAACCTTCCACAGTTGAAGTGGTTAATTACATCAGTATGGAAAGGTTGTTCTGATAACTTGGTAAAAGTTTAGTCCCATTTTTTGACAACTGAGGACTGCACATGGATATTCTGTGTGCGAGGAGCTGAGAATTTCCATAAACTCAAATTACTTACTGTTCACAAGGTTCCACTTCATGATTTTTCGAAAGGAAGCGAAGGGCAGCTGATGGATATTGAGTATCAGACTGAGATATTTCTAAAATCCCTCCGATGATCATATCACCATCTCTAGTATGGTAATCCGGTCTGCTGTGGATCATCTCCAAATGACACTCTGGTTTCGCAACATGTTCTACAAAATCTTCTCTCATGGGGAACACAATAAGCTTTTGCAAAAGAGAGATTAATATGTCCCTCCGCATTTTTATCTGGAAAGCAAGACATAAATGACTAGAGAAAAAAAATGCAGATGTCATTTTTATTTTACCAAACAAATTTATTATTAATGTAAGAAAAGGATAAGATGTAATTTTTATAGAGAAGGGGGAAATGGTCTGACACTGGCAATTGTGTGCACCTCCATCCCAAATTCAAATACAAAGAACAGAGTACCCTGATGGGACTTTAAATGAGGTGGACGCAATAGTCACTACTATAGAATGATAAATGTATTTATGTATTATAAAAAATGCTTAACTGAACTTTTCGATACTTGCTCACATTCAGTTATGCTTTCATAATAAATAAATACATTTATCATTCTATAGTAGTGACTATTGCGTGCACCTCATTTAACCACTTTACCACCGGAGGATTTTGCTGTCTTACGTCCAGGCCACTTTTTGTGATTCGGCACTGTGTGACTTTAACTGACAATTGCGTGGTCGTGCGACGCCGTACCCAAACGAAATTTACGTCCTTTTTTTCCCACAAACAGAGCTTTCTTTTGGTAGTATTTGATCACCTGTGCGATTTTTACTTTTTGCGCTATAAACAAAAAAAAGCATAAATTTTGAAAAAATAACAATATTTTCACATTTTTTTATATGTAATTCCCCCCAAAAAAATGTAAAAGTCAAATTTTTTTAAAATTTTTGGCCAATTTGTTTTCTGCTACCTATGTTTGGTAAAAAAAATCACAATATGCGTATTTTGATTGGTTTGTGCAAAAGTTATTGCGTTTACTAACTAAGGGAAAGATTTCTGTAATTTTTGGTGTTTTTTTTTTTTTTTAACGAGTAATGGCGGCGATCTGCGATTTTTTTTGCAGGACTGCGACATTGCGGCGGACAGATCGGACCCTTGACTGACATTTTTGACACTTTTGGAGGTACCAGTGAAATTACTACAGTAATCCGTGCTATAAATATGCACTGTTACTGTAAAAATGACATTGGCAAGGAAGGGGTTAATTTTATTGGAGAGGGAGGGGTTAATGTATGCCTGGTGCTTACTAACGTGTGTGGGGGAAGGTGACTGAGTGACACAGGGACAGATCGCAGGTTCAGCTATGCTGAACCCTGCAATCTGTCACTGTCTGTCACTTTGGAGATCTGCCCGCTTTGTTTACACAAGCGGGCGGATCTCCAAACTCGATTCCCCGACGATCGGGGAAGAGCAGCGGCGATCGCCTCTGCTCCTCCCCTGGCCCGGCTCCCGCTGTGACTGAATACAGCGGGAGCGAGCCTCCGGCGGCGCGCGAGCGCCGCCCACAAGGTGGGGAGTCCAGCGACGTAGGTCTACGTCGCTGGATGGGAACGAGCCACTGTGCCGCAGTCGAGGCACAGTGAGTGGGGGTAAAGTGGTTAAAGTCCCATCAGGGCACTCTTTTCTTTGTAGATGTCATTTTTCTAACTTCCCGTATCAATGTTTTTCAAGTTTAGAGTATGTTAATGATATTAAAACTGTGTGTAAGGCCTAGTTTACACTTTCCATCAGGAGGGCAGTAAAAAAAAAAACTAGAGCAGCGTTTTTTCTGCTCCCGACTGATTTATCATCATGGTTACGTGATAGTTTAGGTTTTTGGGGTTTATTTGGAAATGCGCAAAGAAAGATCATGCCGACAGTTGCAGATAAAATCAAACTATATATAACATTTCATTGAATAATGACAGATAGAGATAACAAATGTAATAAGATTGAAAAAAGTATAAGAGTGGGCAACTACATGGCAAATGAGGTTTAATGTGGATAAGTGCAAGGTATTGCACTTAGGGACCAATAACATAAAAGCAATATACAAGCTAGGGGGGGAACCTCTGGGGGAATCAAAAATGGAGAAAGATCTGGGAGTCTTAGTGGAAGATAGATTAGGCAATAACATGCAATGTCAAGCTGCAGCTGCCAAAGCCGGCAGATTAGCATGCATAAGGAAGGGGATGTATATCAGAAATAAAACTATAATCCTACCACTTTATAAAACTCTGGAGTATTCTGTCCAGTTCTGGTTGCCAGTCCTCAGAATGGATGTATTGGAGCTTGAGAGAGTACAGAGAACGGCAACAAAACTTATTAGGGGATTAGAGGACCTTAATTATAAAGATATTTAGAAGCACTAGATTTATTCTCCCTGGAGAAGAGACGCGTGTAGAGGGGACATGATAGCGATTTACAAATACCTCAATAGTGATCAGAGCATAGAAAAAAAAACTATTCAGTCGCAAGGAATGCATGAGGACACAAGGTCATTCAATGCATCTAGAGGAGAAGAGATTTAACCACAGGCTATTCAGGGGGTTCTTTACAGTAAGGGCTACAAGACTGTGGAATTCCCTACCACAAATGGTAGTAACTGCGGGGAGTATGGCTATTTTTAAAAGACTCTTGGACGTACATCTCAAGGATCGAAACATTCAGGGGTATGAGAAATGAATACGTCCACACACACCTACACAGTTCGAACTAGATGGACTATTGTCTTTATTCAACCTCACCTACTATGTAACTATGTAATAAGAAGAAACCTAGCTGCAAATAGAGATGCCTTTCTAATGGCATGGGCGATGATCAAATCAGACACATGCGTGTAGCATGTTGAGAGACTAACTTATTCATGTTTTGGTTGCATTATA